>NC_090375.1:81933401-82558401 GCF_036365525.1 Heterodontus francisci | reverse complement strand
TTGCATCTTCAAAGAACTCCAATAAACTTGTCCAACGTAATTTTTCTTCGTCAAAACCATGTTGACTCTTCCTGATTGCATTAGGATTTTCTAAATTTCCTGCTACTTCCTTCATGGATTCCAGCATTTTCCCAATGAAAGATGTTAGGCTAACTGGCCTATAGTTTCTTCCTTTCTTGAATGTGTGTGTTCCATTTGTGGTTTTCCAATCCACTGGGACATTTCCAGAATCTAGGGAATTTTGGAAGATTACAGCCATTGCATCTACTGTCTACAGCTACTACTTTTAAGAACCTAGGATACTGGTCATCTGGTCCAGGGGACTTCTCAGCCTTTATTTAGTCCCATTAGTTTTACTAGTGCTTTTTCTCAAGCGATAGTGATTGTTTTAAGTTCTTCCCTCCCTTTTGCTGCTTGATTTTCTACTATTCTTATGATTTTTTTTTGCGTCTTCCATGAAGACAGATGCACGATACTCGTTCCAAGTCTCTGCTATTTTCTTGTTTCCCATTATTAATTCCTCAGTCTCATCCTCTAAGGCACCAACATTTAGTTTAGCTACACTCGTTTTATATACTTGTAGACTCTCTTACTGTGTGTTTTTATAGTTCTAACTAACTCCTCACATCCAGTAAAAGCTTCAAATTGTGAAAGCTTTCAATAAATTATGATGGTTATTCTACTGTTACTAAGACTGGAAGTGTAGTGCATTTTGTTGCAAATGCAGCTAGACTAGATGCTCTACTCTAACTCAGATGTTTGCTGTTATGTCAGGCTGTGGCTTTCGACAGCAGTGTTGGTTAGATTTGTGAAAAACAGCTAGAAATTTGAGCCTATTGTTTGGCAGAAGGTTGCTGGCTGGGAATTGGTCTCAGTGCTGAGTTGTTCAGATCAGACTTATTTGGACCTGAGTTTGTGTAACGTTAGAATTATTCTATTTTTATGGCCCTGATTTTAGTATGAAGGGGTTTAAACTGGATGTTTTGGTGGACTCAGTATTTCGTTTGGCAAGTTGAAAATTGTGTTCAATTTTCACTTGAAGGGAATGTATCCCATTATTTTCTGTTACCTACCCTGTAGGCTGCCAGAAAGAGCTTGGACCTGATGTGATGCCAGAGCTCTGGGTTTAGGGATGATTGCATCTCTCTTGCCATAGTTTTTTTTCCCCCCTCTGGTCTGCAAAAGGTGGCTCACGCTAGGGCACAGTTCCAGGAACCTTGGGAGTCTTCAACATCTCACCCAAGTGGGCATTCTCGTGTATTCCACAGCAGAGGATGGAATTTGAATTCAGTTAATAAATGTGGAATTAAAAGCTAGTCTAATGATGGCCATGAGACTGGGCGGCACAGTGGTTAGCACCGCAGCCTCACAGCTCCAGGGACCCGGGTTCGATTCTGGGTACTGCCTGTGCGGAGTTTGCAAGTTCTCCCTGTGTCTGCGTGGGTTTCCTCTGGGTGCTCCGGTTTCCTCCCACATGCCAAAGACTTGCAGGTTGATCGGTTAATTGGCCATTATAAATTGCCCCTAGTATAGGTAGGTGGTAGGGAAATATATAGGAACAGGTGGGGATGTGGTAGGAATATGGGATTAGTGTAGGATTAGGATAAATGGCTGCTTGATGGTCGGCACAGACTCGGTGGGCCGAAGGGCCTGTTTCAGTGCTGTATCTCTAAAACTAAAAAAAACAAAACCATTGTCAATTGTTGTAAAAACCCATCTGGTTCACTAATGCTGTTTTAGGGAAGGAAATCTGCTGTCCTCATCTGGTCTGGCCTACATGTGACTCCAGACGCACAGCAACGTGATTGACTCTTAAATGCCCTCTGAAATGCCTAGCAAACCACTCCGTTGTATCTCACCGCTTCGAAGTCAAAGAATAAAACCAGACGGACCACCCGGCATCGACCTAGGCATTAAAAATGACAACGGCAAGCTCAGCCTTGTTGACCCTGCATAATCCTCCTTACTAACATCTGGGGTCTTGTGCCAAAGTTGGGAGAGCTGTCCCACAGACTGCTCAAGCAACAGCCTGACATAGTCATACTCATGGAATCATACCTTACAGGCAATGTCCCAGTCGCCGCCATCATCATCCCTGGGCATGTCCTGTCCCACCGGCACAGTGGTATACAGTCGGGAGGGAATTGCCCTGGGAGTCCTCAACATTGACTCCATACCCCATGAAGTCTCAAGGCAACAGGTCAAACATGGGCAAGGAAACCTCCTGCTGGTTACCACCTACCGCCTTTCCTCAGCTGATGAATCAGTACTCCTACATGTTGAACACCACTTGGAGGAAGCACTGAGGGTGGCAAGGGCACAAAATGTACTCTGGGTGGGGGGCTTCAATGCCCATCACCAAGAGTGGCTCGCTAACACCACTACTGTCTGAGCTGGCCGAGTCCTAAAGGACATAGCTGCTAGACTGGATGTGTGGCAGATGGTTAGGGAATCAACAAGAGGGTAAAACATACTTGACCTTGTCCTCAACAGTCTGCCTGCTGCAGATGCATCTGTCCATGACAGTATTGGTAGGAGTGACCACCGCACAGTCCTTGTGGAGACGAAGTCCCGTTTTCACATTGAGGATACCCTCCATCGTGTTGTGTGGCACTACCAGCTTGCTAAATGAGATAGATTTCGAACAGATCTAGCAACACAAACTGGGCATCCATGAGGCGCTGTGGGCCATCGGCAGCAGCAGAATTGTATTCAACCACAATCTGTAACCTCATGGCCCAGCATATCCCCCACTCTACCATTACCATCAAGCCAGGAGACCAATCCTGGTTCAATGAAGAATGCAGGAGGGCATGCCAGGAGCAGCACCAGGTATACCTCAAAATGAAAGCAAAATACTGTAGATGCTGGAAAGCTGAAATAAAACCAAAAATGCTGGAAATACTCAGCAGGTCTGGCAGCATCTGTGGAGAGAGAAGCAGAGTTAACATTTCAGATCAGTGACCTTTCATCAGAACCTCAAAATGAGGTGTCAACCTGGTGAAGCTACAACATAGGACTAGTTGCATGCCAAACTGCGTAAGCAGCATGCGATAGACAGAGCTAAGCGATCCCATAACCAACGGATCAGATCTAAGCTCTGCAGTCCTGCCACATCCAGTCGTGAATGGTGGTGGACAATTGACTGGAGGAGGAGGTGGTCCCACAAATATCCCCATCCTCAATGATGGGGGAGCACAGCACATCAGCGCAAAAGATAAGGCTGAAGCATTTGCAACAATCTTCAGCCAGAAGTGCCGAGTTGATGATCCATCTCTGCCTCCTCCTGAAATCCCCAGCATCATAGATGCCAGTCTTCAGCCAATTCGATTCACTCCGCGTGGTATCAAGAAAGGACTGAAGGCACTGGATACTGCAAAGGCAATGGGCCATGAAAACATTCCGGCAATAGTACTGAAGACCTGTGTTCCAGAACCTACCGTGCCCCTAGCCAAGCTGTTCCAGTACAGCTACAACCCTGGCATCTACCCGGAAAGTTGCCCAGATACATCCCATACACAAAAGGTAAGACAGGTCCAACCCGGCCAATTACCACCCCATTAGTCTACACTCGATAATCAAGCGTGGAAGGTGTCGTCAACAGTGCTTTCAAGCAGCACTTGCTTAGCAATAACCTGCTCAGTGACGCGCAGTTTGGGTTCCGCCAGGGCCAGTCAGCTCCTGACCTCATTAAAGCCTGGGTCCAAACATGGACAGAAGAGCTAAACTCGAGGTGAATTGAGAGTGACTGCCCTTGAAATCAAGGCAGCATTTGACCAAGTATGGCATCAAGGTCAGAAGTGAGGATGTTTACACAATGTTCAGCACCATTTGCGACTCCTCATACTGAAGCCGTCCGTGTAGAAATGCAGCAAGACCTGGACAATATCCAGGTTTGGGCTGATAAGCGGCAAGTAACATTCGCGCCACACAAGTACCAGGCAATGAACACCTCCAACAAGAGAGACTCTAATCATCTCCCCATGTCATTCAGTGGCATTACGATCGCTGAATCCCCCACAATCAACATCCTGATGGGGGGTTACCATTGACCAGAAACTGAACTGGAATAGCCATATAAATACCGTGTCTACAAGAGCAGGTCAGAGGCTCGGAATCCTGCGTCGAGTAACTCACCTCCTGACTCCCCAAAGCCTGTCCACCATCTACAAAGCGCAAGTCAGGAGTGTGATGGAATACTCTCCACCTGCCTGGATGGGTGCAGCTCCAACAACACTCAAGAAGCACAGCACCATCCAGGATAAAGCAGCCCGCTTGATTGGTACCCCATTCAGAAACATTCACTCCCTCCATCACCGATGCACAGTGGCAGCAGTGTGTACCATCTACAAGATGCACTGCAGCAACGCACCAAGGCTGCTTAGACAGCACCTTCCAAACCCACAACCTCTACCAACTAGAAGGACAAGGGCAGCAAATGCATAGGAACACCATCACCTGCAAGTTCCCATCCAAGTCTCACACCATCCTGACTTGAACCTATATCGCCATTCCTTCACTGTCGCTGGGTTAAAATCCTAGAACTCCCTTCCTAACGGCACTGTGGGTGTTCCTACCACACATGGACTGCAGCGATTCAAGAAGGCAGTTCACCACCACCTTCTTGAGGGCAGTTAAGGATGAGCAATAAATGCTGGCCTAGCCAGTGATGCCCACATCCCATGAATGAATTTTTAAAAAAGTGACCCTAATGTACTTTCATCCACTTGTACTTTCACTTTCCACTTTCATACTCTTGTATGACTGGAGTAAGCATAGGCCCTAAAAGGGCAGTGTCTCAGTTTTCCTCTCCCTCTTCTCTTTATTCCAGCCTACAAATGGGTGATTGGATTGGGCCTAATGTGTGTGAATGAATTACATTTTTCATATGTCGACATCTGACATTGAGCAGGGACATATTAAAAGACAATCCAACTTTATTACCTGAAACTTCTTGAGTTGTAAATTAGTATCACTAGCATCAGTAATGACTTTTTAAGCATTCAGGAAATGTGATATGTTTTCTATATATTCTAGCTTCTACAGGTGACAAAGAAATAGTTTCTCACATCAGTCAACATGGTGGAAAATGGCCATATTGGTTCAAAAAAATGGGTGAGTTTTTCTGGAAGAGAATATTCAATGATAAGGTATATGCCATATTTCAGAATTTTTTGAAGGTTTTTCCACGAAAAGGGGAGTGGGATGAACACTTAATGTTTTATGCAAAATGTCCAGAAACAACTTTTCTTAAGGCATCTAGACAAAAATTGTTCAGTATGCTAAATTGAAATAGTTGTTCCAGCGAGAAATTAATACATTTGTTACAAAAGCGAAGTACTTTGGATGCTGAAAATCTGAATTAAAAATTGAAAATGCTCAGCTGCATCTGTGGAGGGAGAAAAACAGTATTTCAGGTCAGTGGCCTTTTGTCAGAACTGGTAAAAGTTAGAAATGTAACAGGTTTTAAGTAAGTACAGAGGCAGGGTAAGTGGAGTGGAAGAGAACAAAAAAGGTTGTTTGAGAGTGGAAGGCAGGAGCGATTAAATGGCAAAATGTACTTTCATCTACTGAGTCACTCTATCTCTTGTATGATGGTACAAGGCACAAGGAGATGGTAATGGGGCAAGTAGAGAACCAAAAGATGGGTTTAAATCCCCTTTTGCCTTGTATCATCATCTTTTTAATTCCTCCTGCCTTCCACTGACTTCTGTTAACCTGTCTAAGTAATAACAAACCACATCACATTGTGGAAAGTGCTTTGATCCCTGTCTGTCTTTGAGCACAAAAAGACAAAGAGACAGGTCTCATGAACAGTTGGGTTTATTAAAGGGAAAGTTGAGAGCTTTCACCGAGGTTAAGAAATTAGAAATGCTGGTGGATAATTAAAATCCATCTTGTTTAAATCAAGTAAGATGATGTACTGATGTGAGTTAGCATTTATTTTGTATTAGTTGCTGATAAAATAAATTACAGATTTAACTAAGTGATTCCTGTCAGAGCATCTGTTCTTTACATTCTGATTTCTGTGAAATAAAACGGCATAATTCATAATAAAAACAAGAAATGCTGGAACCACTCAGCAGGTCTGGCAGCATCTGTGGAAAGAGAAGCAGAGTTAACGTTTCGGGTCACTTACCCGAAACGTTAACTCTGCTTCTCTTTCCACAGATGCTGCCAGACCTGCTGAGTGGTTCCAGCATTTTTTTGTTTTTATTTCAGATTTCCAGCATCCGCAGTATTTTGCTTTTATTTTAGAGCATAATTCATATCTGCCTTTGTCTCCGTGTTTGCTTGGTTTGCCTTCAGAGAAATTGAAGAGGTATATGTTCAGAAGTTGCAAATGTCTGATTCTGGCCGTCAGGTTATGTAAGCAGATAGAGGGCATTGTGATCAACTTCCATAAACGTAAGGTACCTAGTCTGCTTATAGGAGCAGACTGTATTTCATCCCATAGTTTCACTTTGATGTCGTTAAATTTCAATTTTTTCCTAGAAAATATCAATAAGCTTGGAATCTATACATTAAAACTGCAAGTGGTATTGAATGAAAGTAATGCCGATACTTATGCAGGAAGGCCTCTTCCAAGCAGAATCTTCAAATTCACTGTCACAGGTAAAGAATCGGGTTTATGCCCTTTTTAAAAAAAATAGTAAATAATATGTCTACGTCAGAAAACCATCATCAGTAACTGTTTGTTCTCTTTGTACCTTGTTGCCTTTCCCATTTTTGTTTTGGTAAATTTTGATGTTCAAAATGAAAGATGTTAGCAGTGGCAATAGAATATGACAATTTCAGGCATTCAGCATTACCAGCAAGTGCACTCTGATCAGGTACAGAAAAACAACTTATTTATATAGTGCCTTTAACATAATAAGTCACAAGGCACTTCAGAGGAGCATTATAAAACAAATTATGTCACCGAGCCAGAAAGGAGATATTAGGCCAGATGACCAAAAGCTTGGTCAAAGAGGTATGTTTTAAGGAGTGTCTTAAAGGAGGAAAGCAAGGTAGAGAGGTGTAGGGAGGGTATTCCAGAGCTTGGGGCCTAGGCAACTGAAGGCCTGGTCATCAGTGTTGGAGCTATTAAAATCATGAGTGCACAAGAGGCCAGAATTAGAGAAGTGCAGACAGATGTCTTGGAGGTTTGTGGGGCTGGAGGAGACTGCATAGCTAGGTTGGAGCAAGATCATGGAGTTTGAAAGCAAGGATGAGAATTTTAGAATCAAGACATTGCTTGACTGGGAGCCAATGTAGGCCAGCAAGCACAGGAGTGATAGGGGAATGAATGGGACTTGGTACAAGTTAAGACACAGTTTTGAATTATGTCAAGTTTACAGACAGTCGAATGTGGGAGACTATGAAACTACCTGATTGTTGTAAAACGTCATCTCTGTCCTATAGGGAGGGAAATCTGTCCTTACCCCTCTGGCCTGTTATGAGTCCAGACCCACAGGAATGTGGATGTCTCTTAATGACACTGGTTAAGCTGCTCCGTTGTATTCAAGAAGGCAGCTCCATCATCTTCCCTTGGGCAATTGGGGATGGGCAATAAATGCTGGCTTAGCCAGCAATGCCCGCTTCTTGTGAATGGACAAAAAAATGGTTCATTCATTTGCCATTCTTTTGCTATCATGCATTTGAAGATGAATGACTGTGTGTGGCAGCAGGGCTAGTGTAGGAACTGACAAGCCAGCTAACTGTCAAAGTTGTACAGTATTCATGTCTATACAGATTTTTTTTAAATTGCAATTGGCTGAACTAGGGGATTCCTTGATTTTGGTGGAACTTTCTAATGTTTACCTAGATCTCTTGATTTATATTTATCAGTTGATAATTTTAGGCCAAAATGTAAAGTTAAATTGGTTAATACAGGATTTATTTTGAATTGAATTCAAATTCTCAGACTGAGAATTTGATGGGGGTTGAAATTCTGTTGTCTGGGTTATTGGTCCAGATTTCTGGCTTACTAATTTAGTAACATAACTGCTATATTACTGTTCCCTTAATGTCTGTACTTGCCATGTTACTGTATTAAAACTTGGATTTTTTAAACTTAATTTTAATTATTCAAATTTTGATCATTCGAGTTAAGGCTTACATACTTGGAGCTTACTTACTGATGGGGATTTTCTGTTTTCTAATAGTTAACACATTTTTTAAAGTTTTTGGCTGAGATTGAAATTGAGATTAATCTAGTATATATTTTTTTTGTTAAGAGGGAAAACCTGATAGATTTACAGTTGGATTGTTGGATCCTCCATTTCGCATTGCAGTGCCTTTCAACATTCCTCTAGACTTACAAGATGAATTTGGGCATTCTACACAACCATCTTCTGTTATCAAGCCAATTGTGGAGGCAAGGTATTGTGGATATCAGTTTGCAATGTATTACAGAAGAGCATTTGGTGACATTTTTATGATACCCTCTCCATTTTTCTTGCCCTCACCTCTAAGTAGTACAACATTTTATTCAACGTTTTACCTTCATTTTGGTGTTCAGGTTTCATACTATTAAGTCAAACATTTTACAAGTTTGATCATATTGATGGTCTTTACATATCTGCTGAAGAATTTAAAATGTAGCACATAAATAAAATGCACTAAATTTGTAGCTGATCATTTACCCTCCAAAGTTAAAAGAAAATCCTTCTCCAGTTAATTTTTTCCCATGTTAAGTCACTTTCACATTTGAAACCTGAATTTTAATCAGAAGAAGAATGTTTCCTAGCTGTACAAGTATTTTGTATGCGTTTGTACATTTTTAATCCAGTTGCCAATAGATTACCGTAAAACTCTCTCTACTTGGCAAGTTCACTTAGAAAAAACCACAGGTGGCTGCTGGGGGAATTGGGATGCTGCTTTAATATTTTTCAGGCAGGATAGAGTAAGCTTTGACTTTGAATTTAACCTTGCTGTACAGTTTTACCCATTTATTTGCCACACACTTAGTTGTAGTTCCTGTTTTAATGTAACCATTTCCAAAGTCGTCTTTACCTCGTGTTTCCAATTATGAAAAGTTAATTTTATGTATTGTAATTCCTGCTTGTATGCAACTGTGACACAAAATTCTGCTTTAATGAGACTTGCCGCCTTTGGCTGAGGCTTTCACCTTTCAGTCTGATTAAGTTTGGTGATCAGTTTGCTTAAGAATAAATTTGAACTATTAATGTGTGTTTGAGGGTGAATGCAAGTTAAATTTCAAGATGGCTGAATTAAAATAAAAGTGCAATGGCTTGTTGCAGCGCAAGAGAGTCTTTGTTTTGAACGGTTTGAAGGAATTGATTCAAAAGTTGTGCAGAAGCATGGCATTCCTGAATCTCTGGTTTCTAGAATTCTGAAAAGAAAGTGTAGATCTTGAAGGATTGGGGAAGACTTGAGACCTGGGATATGAAGAAAATATGTAAGTAAGATGGCCAATGATGAAGCACTGCCAAGATGGTTAATTAGAAAACAGTTTAAAAAAGCCTGTTTGATTGCTGTCTGTTGAAAGCTGAAGATTACTAAATAACTTAGCATAGAAAGCTTTGAAGCTTCAAATGGATTTCTGTGCTGGAAAGTGAGTTTTAAATCTTGTTTTAAAAAATGCTGTTTGAAAAAGTGGGCAGTTTGCTTGGTTATTTGCAGAATATCCACATGAGTACACTTAGTTACATTGAGACCCTTCCTGATGAAGCCTTTGAAAAAAATCAGGCAAGGTGAATGATGGCAGAGTGAGAAGAATGCCTTACTTTGTTGTGTACCAACCAAAAACGTTTGCACAAGGTGAAGACGCTCATGAGGAAAAGCAAGAACATAAGAACAAAAGTAGCCCATTTAGCCCCTTAAGCATGTTCTGCCATTTAGTTGGATCATGGCCGATCTGTTTCTTAACTCCATCTGCTTGCCTTCGTTCCATAACCCTTAATACCTTTACCCAACAAAAATCCGTCAGCATCAATTGCAGATTTGAAATTGTCAGTTGATCTAGCCTCAACAGCTTTGTCAGGGAGTGTGTTCCGGATTTCCACTACCCTTTGCGTGAAGAAGTGTTTTTTAATGTCGTTCCTGAATGACCTCACTAATATTAAGATTATGCCTCCTCTCGCATCAGAGGAAATAGTTTTTTTTCTCTCTCTCACTCACTCGCTCACATTCGCACCCTCGCTCCCTTTCCCCCTATACTTGAATTATCGTAGATATTTTAATTAAATCACCCATTAATATTTATGTTCAAGGGAATACAAGCCTAGATTATTGAACCAGCCCTCATAATTAATCCCTTTTAGCACCAGCGCCATTCTGGTAAATCTGCATTGTATCCCCTCCAAGGTCATATCACCTTCCTGAGATGCGATATGTTAACTGAATACCATACTCTAGATGGGGTCCAACCAGAGCTCTCTATAGCTGTAAATTCCATCCCTTGTATTTAACAGAATGATACCTACACTCCAAGCAATTTGTCACCATCGACGTCAGTCGCTCGAAATGAGGGTGATGACTGCCTGAGTTCATGATTTGTGTGTCCTCGGGTGACTCAGCAGGCCAATCCTGGGATCATAGATCTTTGCGCAGAGAGGATAAGTGTTGCCCTGGAGGAGGTGGGGGTGGGGGGTTCGGGTTCTCGAACCAGGGTCCTGTGCGCTCTCCTGCTTTCGCGCTTCTCTGCAGCTGAGTTTATACGGTCGGTTTCCAACTGTTGTGGCTTGTTGATGAGGCATCGCCACGTGCTTAGCTGCAAGTTCCTCCCGTGCACTGATGTCAGATTTTCAGTGAGGCCTTCAGAGTGTCCTTAAAAAATTTTTTCTCTCTCCTCCTTGAGATTGGGTGCCATTCTTAAGAGGATCTTCTTCGAAAGCTGATTATCTGCCATTTGGATGCGATGTCCAGTCAGTGGGGCTGATTTCACATGATCATGGTTGCCATGCTAGTGGAATTGGCTTCAGTGAGGGTGCCTGTCTTCCTATGTGACTTTGAGTATCCTGCAGAGACACCTCTTGTGAAAATTCTCCAGCCTTTGGTAGGTGACCCAAGTGTGTCTGCCATATATGGTGACAACAACAGGGTTGTAGACTAAAGTCTTTGTCCTCTTATGGAGATCTCTGTTGAAGACATGGTTATGCAGTTTTTGGAAGGCTGTGCTGGCGTAGCCAATTCTGTGCAAGATCTCATTTGATGATGACCTTTTGAGAAAGGTGGCTGCTGAGATATGGGAAGGGTTCAATGACTTCTAAAGTCTCCTCATCAATAACAATAGCTGGAGATGTAGATGCTTGTCTGGGGGAGGGCTGGTGGAGGTTTTTGGTTTTGCTAATGTTGAGAGACCAACCCTTTCATCTGCAGAGTTGAAGAGGTTGGGGGTGGTCTGAATGTCACTTGCAGTGTGGGTCACAACTGTTCAGTCATCGCCATATTGCAAGCCGTGAATGAGCTGGAGAGTCATTTTAGTCTTGGCTCACGGCCTGTTAAGATTGAAAAGCTTCCCGTTGAGTCTGAACTCAATTATGACCCTTCGTTGAAGTTGGTCACTATTGAGTTCCAAGACCAGGCTGAGGTAAATAGTGAAGAGAGTTGACGCATTCATACAGCCTTGTTTGACACTCGTTCGGATATGTAAGCGCTCGATCTCCAATCCAGTACAAATGACGGTTGCTGTCACCGTCCTGCAACTCTTGCATGACAGTATAACATTTTTCTGGAGATCCAAGTGTCTAGAGGACTTTCCAAAGAGCTTACGAATTACAAAACATACAAATTATGAAGCGAGATTACACCAACTGCATTTCTTGAGATTTAGTAGGTTAAGGGATGATTTGATGGAAGTTGAGGGAAAAACAGGTGTATGATGTTAGTTCAGCCATGATCTGGTTGGAGGAAAAGGCTTGAGAGGCTAAATAGCCCACTCCTGTTGCTATGTTCATAATAAATTGGGCAAGTCATTCATAGTCTAGGAATAGGAAGAATGTTGAGACCTTCCAAAGTGCTGCTTTAATCTGACCTAGGAATGCTTGTTGATACTGTGTGTCTAAAACTACAATTGTTCCATCCCTTAACATTAACATCCTTCATTTTGATCTGGTTTATAGTTTTTGTACGGAATGTAATCCTTTCTAATTTAAATCTACCTTGCAGTGGATTAGAGCTGCGCTATGAAGCCTTTGTGGCAAAAGGAACAAGTTTCATCATTAAAGGTGTAACAGCCAGGGGTCCTGTGACCAACTGCCAAGGCAAGGTATGTTTAATTATAATAAATCCTCTAAAATTTGTATAGTTTTCATTCTACATTTTAACCTTTTTCTTTACCTGTTGCATGCAGATAAGTATGATTGTCCTGACACGTAAGGCTAACTATGGTGCCAATCTCGATTTATTCTTGATTTTGCTTTATATTTCTATTCTCCATGTAATCTGTTGACACCAGTAAATGGAGTGGCTGCAAGTCAATAATTTCTGTACTGCTTTTGTAACATGGAATAACCTTACTAAATTTCAGTCTGGAAATAGTGTTAGAGTGGAATTGATTAAAATGAACCACTCAATGCTCGGGTCTGTTCCAATCATCAAAAGGTTTATTTTACACCAGTGAGGAGTAAGACGCTGGGCTTACCATGCGCTTCTCCACTGAACAAAGAAAAATCCACAATGGATATACAGTTACTCAGCCCATCCCGGCTGGACACAATCCAATCATAACGGTTATTGATTACATACATTACATTCATTACCAATAAAATTACTAATTAGGTATCATCTGGTTGTGGGGATAGCTCGTGGTACGCCCCTGACCATCTCAGGATGTTTACCAGGCCCCCTTATCAACTGTCCTTGAGTCTTCACAATGAATCTTTCTACCTCTGTCAGGCCAGCTTTCCTAGCTGCTTTGTGCACTCTGCAATTAGACAGAGCAGCGGGTCTTATGCACTGATATGAGGGGCCCTCTTTGGTCAGCCTAATTGCCTGTGCTAAGCAGTACCATGCTCAAGGCTGCAAGCTAATTAACTTGTCCCACAATGCCTTGGGTTAAATACTTCATTTTTTAACGATATGTGGCTACACTTACATCATGTATATATGTGTATATTTATTTACCGGAATCGGCCACAATTTTTCTCCCTACAAATAGTATCAAGTATGCATATGTTATTGTTATTGACTTATTGTTGAATTATTTCTTTATAGAACTTCACTCTTAAAGTAATCTTACCTGGATTGAAAGAGGATTCACAAACGTTAAAAATTAGGCTTTTGCCTGGTAAGTTCCTAAGTTCCACAGATTGATATACATTTATAAAATCTTTATTGATACATTCTTCTGGCACAATTTGCAAGTGACAACAGAAACATTTTTTTGTGCATTTGTAAAATTTGAGGGAAGGGATGGCAAATGTTCATCCTGGAGTTTAGTTACTAGTGGTGTACCGCAAGGATCTGTTTTGGGGCCACTGCTGTTTGTCATTTTTATAAACGATCAGGAGGAGGGTGTAGAAGGGTGGGTTAGTAAATTTGCAGATGACACTAAGGTCGGTGGAGTTGTGGATAGTGCAGAAGGATGTTGTGGGGTACAGAGGGACATAGATAGGCTGCAGAGCTGGGCTGAGAGATGGCAAATGGAGTTTAATGCGGAAAAGTGCGAGGTGATTCACTTTGGAAGGAATAACAGGAATGCAGAGTACTGGGCTAATGGGAAGATTCTTGGTAGTGTAGATGAACAGAGAGATCTTGGTGTCCAGGTGCATAAATCCCTGAAGGTTGCTACCCAGGTTAATAGGGCTGTTAAGAAGGCATATGGTGTGTTAGCTTTTATTAGTAGGGGGATCGAGTTTCGGAGCCACGAGGTCATGCTGCAGCTGTACAAAACTCTGGTGAGACCGCACCTGGAGTATTGCGCGCAGTTCTGGTCACCGCATTATAGGAAGGATGTGGAAGCTATGGAAAGGGTGCAGAGGAGATTTACTAGGATGTTGCCTGGTATGGAGGGAAGGTCTTACGAGGAAAGGCTGAGGGACTTGAGGTTGTTTTTGTTGGAGAGAAGGAGGAGGAGAGGTGACTTAATAGAGACATATAAGATAATCAGAGGGTTGGATAGGGTGGATAGTGAGAGTCTTTTTCCTCGGATGGTGATGGCAAACACGAGGGGACATAGCTTTAAGTTGAGGGGTGATAGATATAGGACAGATGTCAGAGGTAGTTTCTTTACTCAGAGAGTAGTAGGGGCGTGGAACGCCCTGCCTGCAGCAGTAGTAGACTCGCCAACTTTAAGGGCATTTAAGTGGTCATTGGATAGACATATGGATGAAAATGGAATAGTGTAGGTCAGATGGTTTCACAGGTCGGCGCAACATCGAGGGCCGAAGGGCCTGTACTGCGCTGTAATGTTCTAATTCTAATTCTAAAAGCTTAATAGTTGGAAAGAGCTATACTGTACTGGTTGTTTATGTATTGGGAGTCAGGAGGGTAATTGCAAAGCCTACCTGCCACATTCAAACATGTTCCTGAAACACTGAATGAAACAGATTTCTTGCACATGATCTCCTTAATGCAGCACTTTCATCCTTTTCCAGTACAATTGATCCATAATACTTTACTAATGATCTACAAAGAGAAGTAAGAACCGATATACAGAATTGTTTGACTCTGTTTCAAGAATTATTGTAGATATAATTGTTATGTTTGCAAGTTCAACAGCATAATAAAATTCACCTGGTTTCTTAAGGATAACATTTTGATAAATTGTATGTTTAGGCCCCCAACACAACTCTGATTCTGTTTACATAGCTTTGTTGCTAATTTTTCTTTGGAATTTAGAAAAGGAAGCCCGAAGCAGTTCTTCAATTTTGTTGTGATCTAAACATAAGAGTCTCCAACAGAGTCAGTATTACAAAATCTCCCTCACTATTGACCTGCATCAGATGCCTGAAGAGTTATTGGCACTCTTTTGAAACGAGCAATGC
Source organism: Heterodontus francisci (assembly GCF_036365525.1). NCBI lineage: Eukaryota > Metazoa > Chordata > Chondrichthyes > Heterodontiformes > Heterodontidae > Heterodontus > Heterodontus francisci. Next base: position 82,543,468 of record NC_090375.1, on the reverse strand, counting down.
AGATTCAAAATAACATCCCAGTGTGCAACCTGCCAGCAGAACACTATGTAGTGCATTGAAAATGAAAGCCATTGCCTTGAGAAATACAATTTCCAACAAGAGAGAATCGAACCATCTCCCCTTGACATTCAACAGCATTACCATCGCTGAATTCCCCACTATCACCATCCTAGGGGTTACCATTGACCAGAAACTGAACTGGAGTAGCCATATAAATACTGTGGCTACAAGAGCAGGTCAGAGGCTAGGAATCCTGCAGCGAGTAAATCATCTCCTGACTCCCCAAAGCCTGTCCACCATCTACAAAGCACAAGTCGGGAGTGTGATGGAATACTCTCCACTTGCCTGGATGGGTGCAGCTCCAGCAACACTCAAGAAGCTCGACACCATTCAGGATAAAGCAGCCTGCTTGATTGGTACCCTATCCACAAACATTCACTTCCTCCATCACCGATGCACAGTGGCAGCAGTGTGTACCATCTACAAGATGCACTGCAGCAACATACCAAGGCTCCTTCGACAGCACCTTCCAAGCCCACGACCTCCACCAACTAGAAGGACAAGGGCAGCAAATGCATAGGAACACCACCACCTGCAAGTTCCCCTCCAAGTCACACACCATCCTGACTTGGAACTATGTCGCCATTCCTTCACTGCTGGGTCAAAATCCTGGAACTCCCTTCCTAACGGCACTGTGGGTGTACCTACCTCACATGGACTGCAGCAGTTCAAAAGGCGGCTCACCACCACCTTCTTGAGGGCAATTAGGGATAGGCAATAAATGCTGGCCCAGCCAGCGATGCTCACATCCCATAAATGAATTTTAAAAAAAAAGTATCAGACATTTTGCACAGTAAAATAAATTGTTGTATATCTTGTGCTTGTCAGTATGCATATTCTGAATGATGGATTTTCTAACATAATTTTTTTTTTTTAAATAGAGGTTTTTAAAAGTTTAAGATGGAGTCTGGAAAGTCAGATCTGTTAACATGTAAAAGTGTATCATTGATTTACACACTCTTTGAAAGAGCTGGTACAGACTTGATAGGCCGAATGGCCTCTTCGTGTTGGACTATTGCAATTGAAACGTTTCAATCTTAAAGCGGTAATGCTTTTGCTGCCCAGTACTTCTGTGGGTAGATGCTACCCAATGTAGTACTGAGCCAGGCAACTGATTAGATTTTTCATCTTGCTAGTGACTTGACTAGGCAAAAGGCAACAGTAGGATTGTTGCATTTTAACCTCAAGGCCTCAGGCTAGAAAGAAAAATAATCAGCCAAATTTACCACAGCTTGCTATCTAGTGATGCCTGCTGTAAAGTGCTTTTGTGTACATGTCTGGTTTAAAAAAAATCTGGCCTGATTGTAACTGTCTTGCAAAATTAAATAGCCTCGTTTAGATTCTGCTGTAAAGAATGATCATTATGATAAGGTCCTGGTGAGCTTTTGCTGTCTGTGGCTTAGCTCAGCACCTACAGCCAAGGAAGAGAGCATTTAAGAGGGATGGACAAAAGAAGTCCTTGTTGATGCAGAAGCCCTAATACTGTGTTTATTCCAGGCCCACCACGTGAGCTGAGGATAAAGCCAGATTCTAATAAAGTAGTTATTGAAAATGGAACCACTTACCCGTTCCAAGCTGAGGTGCTAGATGAAGCAGGGAATGTTACTGCCCAGCCTAAGTTGGTGGTTCATTGTAAGGTAAATATAATCTCTCACATTTGAACAACTGTTCTTGCTGTTTTTTTTAGTTGCCATTATCTCTGTCCTCCCTCAGCATCTTCCTCTCCATTATTTTCATAATGCATCAGTTTATCAAGGAATTGTATATTAGTTAAATAAAAGCAAAATACTGCGGATGCTGGAAATCAAACAAAAACAAGAAATGCTGGATTCACTCAGCAGGTCTGGCAGCATCTGTGGAAAGAGAAGCAGAGTTAACGTTTCGGGTCAGTGACCCTTCTTCGTTCCGAAGAAGGGTCACTGACCCGAAACGTTAACTCTGCAGAAGGGTCACTGACCCGAAACGTTAACTCTGCTTCTCTTTCCACAGATGCTGCCAGACCTGCTGAGTGAATCCAGCATTTCTTGTGATTGTATATTAGTTGTTTGATTCCTTTTATAGTAATGTTGAAATGAAAGCAGGCAACTTCATAATATTTAAATGGCCAACTCACTTCCCCCGAGTGAATTGGTCACCCCCCCCCTCATCACATCTCCATTCAAATGAGAAGTGGACGGGTTCAAGGTGGGTTGGGATCCTGTTTTAGATTTTTTTGCATTTTAACCTCTGACATGACTCTCATTTTTGGGAGTTAAGATTCAGCCCCCAGTGTCAGTCAGTCTGTCTGTCCCCTAGTCAGTTACAGCAGAAGTCAGATGTGAAACAAAGCTTCCTATAAAACTCCTACTACATAGAACCAGCAAGTGGTGACGAAATGTGTGGAAAAGTTCATTTTGCCAAACTTGCCTTTCTTGTCTGTTGCCAATTAGTTATATTTACTATTATTATAAGATTGCAGAAAGTGTTTAAATATAAATTAGACTCATCCAAATTTTTACGAACAGGAAAAGGCCATTAGGCTCAACAGTTCATTGGGCGGCGCAGTGGTTAGCACCGCAGCCTCACAGCTCCAGTGACCCGGGTTCAATTCTGGATACTGCCTGTGTGGAGTTTGCAAGTTCTCCCTGTGTCTGCGTGGGTTTTCGCTGGGTGCTCCGGTTTCCTCCCACATGCCAAAGACTTGCAGGTTGATAGGTAAATTGGCCATTATCAGTTGCCCCTAGTGTAGGTAGGTGGTAGGGAAATATAGGGACAGACAGGTGGGGATGTGGTAGGAATATGGGATTAGTGTAGCATTAGTACAAATGGGTGGTTGATGGTCGGCACAGACTCGGTGGGCCGAAGGGCCTGTTTCAGTGCTGTATCTATAAAACTAAAAACTAAAACTAAAAAAACTTTTTTTGGAAGCATTAATGCATTTTTAGCTTTTTAGATATCTTTTTACATCGCTAAACTCATGTTGTGGATAACTTGAATTTTGTTTTCCTGATGTGATATTTAGGACAGCGCAGTAGTTTTCAAATTTATAGTCCGCTTGCTACATCCAAATTGTTTGTTATAACAAATAGTAAAATTTTGTGCAATATTTTGACATACGTGGCTGCAAAGAGTAAAACAAAGTATTTGAAAATGCTACAAAATAAAGTGGTTGCATAAAGATTTGAAATATATAGTAGCGATGGGAGAAGAAGCATTCAGTTTGTAGAAGTAGAATTTGATATTATCTTCGAGATGCAGTAAACTGTTGTCATCAGCATATACCCAAAGTTAGCGCCATGGAATATAAACAAAGGTAGCCCATTAACAGGAGGAAGGTGCGATTTGTTAAAATTGGTATGTTCATCTGCCTTAACTGGATCTTAGCTGATTCAAGAAAAGTTGAACCAAATTCTATACTCGACTAATTTAGAATAGTTGAAATTGTATAGTTTGTACTTTGGATTTCTCTGCTTCATCAAGTGTTTAAAAAGAATAGTACTATGAGTCGAGATTGAGTCTATTCACTGCAATCCCGTTTGCAGAAGTACACTGTTGGATTCGAAGAGTCAAAATAGAGGGAAAAAATTGCCAGAATAATGGTCTGTAGCTGGTGTACTTGGTATGCTTTGAGGACAGAACATATAGTTTACCTGGCAATCTATTGGTGGGTAGCATGAGACTATGGTAGCTATGTGTCTAGTCTGCACATTTCAAAATGACATCGAGCCACATTATGTGGTTTCACCAACTAATACAATAAAACTTGGGTAAAATGATTCATTATTTTTAGCTTGCAGGTTTCAAAACTTGAATTTATGTTTGAATCAAAAGCTGAATTCTTGTAAATTTAACTTGCAGACCAGCAAATTTGCTTTGACTGTGTTGTCCTGTTGATGGATTGTCCTGTTGAATGCTTGGGTCAATCTGGACAGTTCTAAAGAAGGATCACAGTGGCGCAGTGGTTAGCACTGAAGCCTCACAGCTCCAGCGACCCGGGTTCAATTCTGGGTACTGCCTGTGTGGAGTTTGCAAGTTCTCCCTGTGTCTGCGTGGGTTTTCTCCGGGTGCTCCAGTTTCCTCCCACAAGCCAAAAGACTTGCAGGTTGGCAGGTAAATTGGCCGTTATAAATTGCCCCTAGTATAGGTAGGTGGTAGGGAAATATAGGGACAGGTGGGGATGTTTGGTAGGAATATGGGATTAGTGTAGGATTAGTATATATATGGGTGGTTAATGGTCGGCACAGACTCGGTGGGCCGAAGGGCCTGTTTCAGTGCTGTATCTCTAAACTAAACTAAAACATGAACTTGTTCTCTCTCTCCATCTAGTTCTCCTTCTGCCAGCCTGGTAGTCGTATGGTACAATGATAATGGATTTGTTGACTAATCAAGGCAATCAATCTGTCTTTCAATTAGCCCACAAAACTGCCAGACATGAGCCTACCGTGGTGAAATGCTTTGGGACCCATAGGTCCAAATTTGCCTGATGCTCCCAAGAATGCTGCACTTGCCATATGTTATGTCTCAAATTATTCATATGCTGTATTCCAAATTTTCTGATAGAGATCTATCTAATTTGCTTTTGAAGCAATCAGTACTATCTGTTTCCATCATTTCCCAAGGGGAGTTTTTTCCCTAGATTTACCACTCACTGACTGAAATAATGTTTCCATAGATTGCTTTGATTCTCCCCTGCCTCAGGTTCTGGCCATGCCCTCTAATTCTAATATTCTGGACAAATGAAGCAGCAAGACTGGACAACATTCAGGCTTGGGCTGATAAGTGCCAGGCAATGACTGTCTCCAACAAAAGAGAATCTAACCATCTCTCCTTGACATTTAATGGCTGAATCCCCCACCATTAACATCCTGGGGGGGTTACCATTGACCAGAAACTTAACTGGACAAACTATATAAATACTGTGGCTACAAGAGCAGGTCAGAGACTGGGCATTCTGCAGTGAATAAGCTGGGATAGATAGATTTTTGGTCTTGCGGGGAAATCAAGGGAAATGGGGAGTGGGCAGGAAAGTGGAATTGACGCCCAAGATCAGTCATGATTGTATTGAATGGCAGAGCAGCCTTGATGGGCCATATGGTCTACTCCTGCTCTTATTTCTTGTGTTCTTGCGTAACTCACCTCCTGACTCTCCAAAACCTGTCCACCATCTACAAGGCGCAAGTCAGGAGTGTGATGGAATACTCTCCACTTGGCGTGGATGACTGCAGCTTCAACAACACTCAATAAGCTTGACACCATTCAGGACAAAGTAGCCCGCTTGATTGGCACCCCATCCACCACCTTCAACCTTCACTCTCTCCACCACTGACTAACAGTGGTAGCAGTATGTACCATCTACAAGATGCACTGCGACAACTCACCAGGCCTCCTTCGACAGCACCTAGTAGGAGGAAGAACACCACCACCTGCAAATTCCCCTCCAAGCCACATACTGTCCTGACTTGGAAATATATCACTCTCCTTCAAATCCTGGAACTCCCTCCTTAACAGCACTGTGGGTGTACCCGCACCGGATGGACTGCGGCAGTTCAAGAAGGCAGCTCATCACCACCTTCTCGAGGGTAATTAGGGATGAACAACAATGCTGGCCTTGCCAGCGACCCTCACATCCCATGAAAGCAAATTAGGATCCCGAAAATGCCAATTATATGACCATCAAGAGTACTAGTTAGCTCCATAATAGGGTGCAGGAGTGAAGATAATTGGGCGTGAAATTTGTTATTGAGTTAACAAAAGGTAAATTGATAAATTAAGTAAAAATCTTGGAGACAGAATAGACTAGAAGCAATAATGCTGGAAACAGTAATATTGATATATAGAGAGGTGTATAGATTGGCATTATTCATCTGACAAAGAAACCATTCAGTATTTGAGTTGTTTCAGTTTCCATGTGTAAGCTGAAAACTTCAGTGAAAGGATGGGAAGCTTCTTAAGGATCTGAAATTCATGCTATTTTAATGTTCTGGTTGAACTTTGTTTCTTGTGATGTATTTTACAGATCTGTCTATCAAAGTGAGGAAAGTTCTAGTGTATAGAAATTTTTGTTAGCCAAGGTATTAAGGGATGTGGGGCAAAGCAGGGTATGTAAAGTAGGTCGCAGATCAACCATGATCTCATTGAATGACGGAACAGACTTGAGGGGCTAAATGGTCTACTCCTGTACCTATGTTCCAGTTAGTTCTGAATTAGGGCAGGTTTCTACTGCAGGTTCATACCTTTTCTAGAATTTTCTGAATTAAATCATTTTACTTTTGCACACACCACGCAGAAGGTTCCATCATCCTTGACTGGGTTTGAACAGAGAACCAAGAGAGAAAGCTAATTATGTAATTAATGCCTACTCGGGTATTTGAGCTTACACTCCATAACCTAAGTCTCTTACATATCCAGTTCTTGTTTTGACTTCATTAACATGTAATTGTTTGCATGCTGTTTCTTTTCAGTTTCTTGGTGCCCCAAATTTGCCTGTGTATACAGTGGATTGTAGTAGCACTGGTACAGGAATCTTAACTGGACCTGTGATACATGTCCAGAATATTAAGAAGGATCAAACAATAAAAGCAAGAATTGAGATATCGGTAAGAAAATGTTTTTTGGTGATTTGTTAGAAACTGTCTCTAATATATTAATACTTCAAACTGGGGACTGTTTAAATGTTGGTTTGGTGTCTTATCTATTTGCTGCTTTTTCTTTGGGCCTCCTTATCTCGAGAGACAATGGATACGCGCCTGGAGGTGGTCAGTGGTTTGTGAAGCAGCGCCTGGAGTGGCTATAAAGGCCAATTCTGGAGTGACCGGCTCTTCCACAGGTGCTGCAGAGAAATTTGTTTGTCGGGGCTGTTGCACAGTTGGCTCTCCCCTTGCGCCTCTGTCTTTTTTCCTGCCAACTACTAAGTCTCTTCGACTCGCCACAATTTAGCCCTGTCTTTATGGCTGCCCGCCAGCTCTGGCGAATGCTGGCAACTGACTCCCACGACTTGTGATCAATGTCACACGATTTCATGTCGCGTTTGCAGACGTCTTTATAGCGGAGACATGGACGGCCGGTGGGTCTGATACCAGTGGCGAGCTCGCTGTACAATGTGTCTTTGGGGATCCTGCCATCTTCCATGCGGCTCACATGGCCAAGCCATCTCAAGCGCCGCTGACTCAGTAGTGTGTATAAGCTGGGGGTGTTGGCCGCTTCAAGGACTTCTGTGTTGGAGATATAGTCCTGCCACCTGATGCCAAGTATTCTCCGAAGGCAGCGAAGATGGAATGAATTGAGACGTCGCTCTTGGCTGGCATACGTTGTCCAGGCCTCGCTGCCGTAGAGCAAGGTACTGAGGACACAGGCCTGATACACTCGGACTTTTGTGTTCCGTGTCAGTGCGCCATTTTCCCACACTATCTTGGCCAGTCTGGACATAGCAGTGGAAGCCTTACCCATGCGCTTGTTGATTTCTGCATCTAGAGACAGGTTACTGGTGATAGTTGAGCCTATGTAGGTGAACTCTTGAACCACTTCCAGAGCGTGGTCACCAATATTGATGGATGGAGCATTTCTGACATCCTGCCCCATGATGCTGCTTTAAGCCGCGTTAGTGAACTGTTTATATCTATAGTGCGACTAGCTATTCTTGTGGCTGTTTTTTTTTCTGTTGGGCTATTGCCAGTTAAGGGCAGTATAAATTTGACTTTACTAGAGAGATCAGTTTTGCAAAGAAACTAGTGGTGTCTGAAAGACTAGGAGAATGTGGAGTTGAGTTTCACTGAGTTCAGCATTGAAGCACAGTGACATAAATTATACTTGGGTTTAATAACAAGTTGGTGTGTTTGATTTTTAGTAAGCCTTTAAAAGAAAACTGTTAAATATGTGAGGGGAGATGACAGAAGCTTGTAATATGCATTATTTATGCAGTGTTGAATGTTTTGAGTGAAGATTGTGTGTATAGGTCTCTGGCTGTTTGTGCTCAAGCTGAATATTTGAGTGTTAGTAATACTTTGGGGAACTCAATTACATACAGGAGACTGAAGGGTTTCTGGCATACATAATCCAGGAAGCACTTCCCAAATGTGCAACTCCCTCCATCTGGACAGTTAAGGGCAAAGATGTATGGGAACACCATCATCTCCAATCTCCCCTCCAAGTCGCATACTGTCTCCTGACTTGGAACATATATTGCTGTTCCTTCATTGAAGCTGAATCAAAATCCTGGAATTCTCTACTTAACTGCATTGTGGGAGCAACTTCACCACATGGACTGGTTCAAAAAAAAAGGCGCACAATCTCCACCTCAAGAAATCGACAATACATGCTACTGTTGCCAGCAATGCCTGCATCCCAAACTAAATGATCATCTATTGGGGTAGAATGAGGGGACAAGAGGGAATGCAGAAAATCAACTGACAGTATTGATTTGATAAGTTGTTTCATTCTGAATACCTCTAACAATGACCATTCTATGTGCAACTATGAGTAAAATCATGCCAAAATGAGGCAAGTGATTGCCAAAGAGGGAGAGATAAAGTGCAGAAACGCAATAGTAGTAATAGGGAATTCCATAGTTAGAATTAATGGATGCTTTTGAAAATGCAAAATAATCCCAAGTGATATGTTCCCAACTATATGCCAGGATACCAGATATGATTGAGTAAGTGAAAACATTTTGGAGAGAGAAAGAGAGCAGTTGAATTGCTTCATTCTGGAACCAATGACATAGCAAATAATGGGATTTATGTCTTGCAAATGGGAGATTCAGGAATTAGATGGGGAAAAGCAAAACGTCAAAAATAGTATGGTCAGTGTTTCTCCAAATACCACATGCTGCTGGGCTAGCAAGGAAAGGGAGGTAACTCCATGTCTGAGATGATGTGTTGGAGGGAAAGCATGTAGACTTCTGGGGAAATAGGACTAGTTCTAGGGGCAGAAGTGTTTTTTTTTACAAGATAGACTGGCATCACCTGAACAGGGCTAGGGCCAATATCCTTGTTGGGGGAGGTTTTACATTAATATGGTAGGTGGGAATGGGAAAATAATGAAGAACTTAAAAAACAGAACGAAATAGGAAAGTAATAAAGAAAAGATCAAGGGCAATGAGGCGTGGGCAACAAATGCTGGCTTTGCCAGTACTGCCCACATCTCATAAAAGAATTTTTTTAAATCAAAAGGAATTAATGTGTCGGAACCAGAATTGAATGATATGTATTTGAAGATACAGGCATGTGCATTTCAACAAAAAATTGGGCAGTTAGAAGCATTAATAATTGGAGGAGTATGATTTAGTCACTATTAATGACGTGGATTCAAACAGAACTGGAAACTCCACATTCCTGGTCACAGCATTAAGAAAGGAGGTGGTTGGGGGGGGGTGGTGGGTGGTGGTGGGTGGGAGAGAGTGGGATGACAGTATTAATGAATTCTATAACACTGGAATATATGAACGTTCTGGAAGTTGCACTGAGACAAAATCCATATGGATAGAATTCAAGAATAGAAAATCATAAAATTCTCAGTGCACAAGCTTCCAAATCGTAAGGATGTGAAGATTTGTAGATATTTCCAAGAAACGTAAGAGCATTGAAATATTGTCTATGGTCCTAATACAAATCCCAGGGTGCGCCACTGTGTTTTTCAGACTGGAGGGAACTATAACCACTCACCATTACTCACTGCTTTCTGTCCCGTAGCCAATTTTGTATCCATGCTGTCGCTCTCTTTAATCCTTTGATTTTGCTAACATATTATGTGGTATTTCATCAAACTCTTTTTGATTGTCCAATGTCAACCACGCTCCCTTCATCAACCCCCTCCATTACCTGGAAGAATTTAATCAAGTTAGTCAAACACTATTTGCCTTGATCAAATCTGCACTGGCTGTCATTTATAAACCCATTTTTTTCCCAAGTGATAATTTTGTCTTGGATTATTGTATCTATAAAGATTCACCTCCATCGACATTGGGCTGCCTGTAGTTATTGGGTTTATCCCTCTCCCCCTTTTGAACAGGGGTATAACAATTGGAGTTAATAAATGCAGCAAATGCTGAAGAGAACTGTAAAGGAATTGATTCTGGGTGGAAGGGAATAGCAGAATTCAAGATGGATGGTCACAGGGGAATACTAGTATGCACGCTATTAGTTGAAGGAAGGCAGCCATGGCTCTGACAGTTTTTCAAATCCCATTGGACATCATATTTCGCTGGGGCCTAGAGGGCAACCAGTATAACATCTCTGTTCAAGAAAGGAGTGAAGGATAAACTGGGAAGCTAGGCTGTCAGTTCAGTTGTTGCCATACTTTGAAATTTAAAATGTTTACTTTGTCCTAATTAATTGCAATATGTGCAGTGGAGTTTCGATTATCTGCAATGTGCAATATCTACTGGGAAGTTGGTGGGGGGTGCAATTATGCTAATGTAGATTCCATTATGTACCGCCTTTTGATTCCATAATGTTCTTTAAAGTTATGCATTGCTAACAATTGAAAGTAGTATTGTGATATTTTAAGAAATATATAATATATTAATCACGTCAGGATGTTTCATAGCTTCTGTTTTTTATATTGTGTTTTTTCTTTGTCTAATTTCTTTTTAAAAACATATTGTGGTTCTTAATGTGCAGAGCTGTAAAGATGTGTCAGCAGTGGAGAAGATACTCAAATTGCTCCCAAGCACTCAAGTCGCTAAGCTCCAGATCTTCAGCATGGATGGACAGAAGGCAATTCCTATCAAACATCAAGATGAAATTGACTGGATTGCAGGAGACATAATTCACCATCTTATCTTTCGGATGTACGATGAGGGTGATCGACAGATTGTCATTAATTCGTCACTAGCTGAGAAAATTAAGGTAGACACTGGTTTCTTACTAACCTTTGCTACAATTTCTTACAAGGATTCTATTGTATTCTTAGTTATACTTTAAAAATACTACATTTATAATAGAATTGTAGAAATTAGAGCATGGTAGACCATTTGGCCATTCTGCCCACTGCACTGGCAGCTCTTAAAATTGAACACAATGAAATTAATAAGACTCTGAGGACTTGGTAGTTCTTTTGACTAATCCTTATTTTCTCAATTGCTCACTCCTTTAAATATCTATTCAGTTCTTTCTTTTATCCCGCAAACTATATATGCCTTTGCCTTCCTGAACATTGCGTTCCAAACATCTACCAAACTCACCATAAAATAGTTACATGTAAATTGTCTATGCATCTTGCTTCTTTTAAGCTTCAACCTGATGACTGAGGTTTTTTTTTAATAAGTCATTAGTTTCTGTTAAGTTTAATGAGTCTAATAAATTGAGACATGACATGGCATCTCAGTCCCATGGAATGCATATCCTGTGATGTGCGAACTCCAGGATGCTTCTCATGTCCTGGACACCCACAGGAGAGTGTGCAGCTGAGGCAGGTAAGGGGACCCAGAGTGCAGGAGCGTCAGCTTTGCGATTGTCCAATAGGTTTAACATTCTTTCAGCTTGTTAGGATGAGAGTGGGGGCTAGAGGGTGGATGAGCTAGCAGACAGTGGTATACTGTGGTACAGGAAGTCATTCAAGTGGGGGAAGCAAAAGGGAATGTAGTGGTAGTAGGGGAAAGTAAAGTGCTGGGGATTGACACTGTTCTCTGCAGCACAAGCGAGAGTCCCGAAGGCTGTGTTGCCTGCCTGGTGCCAGGGGTCAGGACATCTGCTCAGGACTGGAGAGAAACTTACAGTGGGAGGGGGAGGATCCAGTCGTCGTGGTCCATGTAGGTACCAACGACATAGGCAGGACAAGAAAAGAAGGTTCTGCATAGTCCGTATGAGGGGCTAGGCACCAACTTAAGCAGAATCTCAAAGGTAATAATCTCTGGATTATTACATGAGCAATGTGCAAATTGGCTTAAGGCAAATAAGATCATAGAAGTGAATATGTGGCTCAAAGACTGGTGTGGTAGAAGTGGGTTTCGGTTTGTGGGGCACTGGCACCAGTACTGGGGAAAGGTGGGGGCTGTACCGTTGGGACTGTGCACCTGAACTGTGCTGGGGCTGGTGTTCTAACGAGCGGCATAATAGGGAAGTAGAGAGAGTTTTAAACTAAATTCTAAATAGTGGGGGAAAGGGATCGAAGGGTGAGGGTTTGCCGTGGTACCCAAAGACACCTCGAGAGTCAGATGGCTTGTTCAAACGAGCGATCTTTATTATGAGCATGCAAGAAGAAGTCCTACTCTCACAAATGGTCTTAGGGATTCTACCACTGCAGTGTTTGAGCAGTCAATTTATACAGTTACGGGAGGTTTACTTGACAAGCTGTTACTTTAATTACATCATCTTCGTAGCTGAAATGCTCCATCGACAGCATTGCCATCATCAACGCTCTCTCTTGCCTCCTCAAAAAAAACTCCAACATGTTAATGCAACATGATTTTCCCTTAAGTAATCCTTGCTGGCTTTCTTTAATTAACCTGCAATTGTCGATGTGACTATTAATTTTGTTCCAAGTTATTTTTTCGCGAAGTTTCCCCACCACAGAAGTTAAACAGACTGGCCTGTAGTTACTGGGCTTATCTTTACACCCTTTTTTGAATAAGGGTGTAATGTTTGCAATTTTTCAGTCCTCCAGTGCCTCTGCAATTTCCACACTCTTCCCTCAGTATCCTTGGATGCATCTCATCTGGTCCTGGTGTTTTATCATCTTTAAGTACAGACAGCCTATCTAATATGTCCTCTTTATCAATTTTAAACCCTACTAGTGTCTGAATTACCTCTTTCGCCATTGCTTGGGTTGCATCATCTTCCTTGGTAAAGACAGGTGCAAAGTATTCATTTAATACCTCAGCTATGCTCTCTGCCTCCATGGGTAAATCCCCTTTATGGTCCCTAATTGGCCCCACTCCTTTTACCACCCTTTTACTATTTATATGTCTATAGAAAACTTTGGAGTTTCCTTTGGTGCTAGCTGCCAGTCTCTCTTCATGCTCTCTCTTTGCTTCTCTTATTTGCTTTTTCACTTCCCCTCTGGACCTTCTATATTTGGCCTGGTTCTCAGTATTTTCTACCTGATATCTGTCATAAGCACACTTTTTCTTCTTTATCTTAATCACTACCTCTTCTGTCATCCAGCGAGCTCTGGATTTGTTTGCCTTACCTTTCCCCTTTGAGGGAACATACCTTGAGTGTGCCCAAACTATCTCCTCTTTGGAGGTAGCCCAGTCTTCATCTACCGGTTTTCCTGCCAACTTTTGACTCCAATTTACTCACCCCAGCTGCATTCTTAGCCCACTGAAGTTGGCTTTCCCCCAGTTAATTATTCCTACTCTGGATTGTTCTTTGTCCTTTTTCATAGTCAGCCTAATCCTTATATAATGATCACTGTCCCCTAAATGCTCTCCGTGATCTTATTGAATGGCGGAGCAGGCTCGAGCAGCTAGTGGCCTACTCCTGCTCCTAATTTGTATGTTTGTACGTCCAACTGATATTAAGCTCTGAATATGGATGAGGGCAATGGTTCCTCTGGGGAGTACAGGCAGAGCCAAGTCCAAGGAACTATGAGTGACTGAGCTGTGTGGTGGGTGCGGAGGAACGTCAGGAGAACAGTAGTGAAAGTGGATTCTATAGTTTGGAGAACAGACAGGCATTTCTGCGGCTACAGAGGTGGCTCCAAGATGGTTTGTTGCTTCCCTGGTGCTGGGTCAAGAATGTCACTGAGTGGCAAGGAAGAGAAGCAAAACTGGAAATAAAAGGCAGAAAATAGTATGGAGGGTTCAGAAAATAAAAGGCAAGAAAATAAACAAAGGAGTTGTGTAGTGATTAGTGATATAAAATTCTATGCAAGGAGTCTGGTGAATTTGGCAGATGACCTGAGGGCGCTGATTGACACTTAGAAGTATGATGTCATAGCTACTACTGAAAAGTAGCTTAAAGGGCAGGAATGGGAGCTCTACATGCCTGGTTCAGGATTTTCAGATGGAGTAGAGGGAGGATGACCAAGATGTGGGGGTGGTTGCAGTAGGGGAAGATGGTGGCATAGTAGTAATGTCACTGGATTAGTTATCCACAGACCCATACTAATAACTCTGGGGACACTGGATCAAATCCCATCACAGCAGCTGGTGGAATTTAAATTCGATGAATAAATTCGATTCAATTAATATAAATCTGGAATTGAAAACTAGTCTCAGTCATGGTGCTATGAAATGGCCATTGACTGTCGTTAAACCCCATCTGGTTCACTAATGTCCTTTAGCGAAGAAAATATGCGCTCCTTACCTGTTCAGGCCTACATGTGACTTCAGACCCACAGCAATGCAGTTGACTCTTAACTACCCTCTGAAATGGCCTAGCAAGCCATTCTGTAGTATTAAACTGCTGCACAAAAGTGGAAAAGGAATAAAACCCGACGGAACACCCAGCATCGACCTTGATACCAGAAACGACAACAGCAAACCCAGCCCTGTCGACCCTGCAAAATCCTCCTTCGGAACATCTGGGGGCTTCTGCCAAAATTGGGAGAGCTGTCCCACAGACTAGTCAAGCCACAGCCAGACATCGTCATACACATGGAAACATACCTTGCATCCAATGTCCCAGACACCACCATTGCCATTCCTGGGTATATACCCTGTCCCACCGGCAGGACAGACCCACCAGAGGTGGGGTATTGCCCTGGGAGTCCTCAATATCGACTCCAGAACCCATGAAGTCTTATGGCTTCAGGTCAAACATGGGCAAGGAAACTTCCTGCTGATTACCACTTACCGCCCTCCCTCAGCTGATGAATCAGTACTCCATGTTGAACACCACTTGAGAGAAGCACTGAGGGTGGCAAGGGCACAGAATGTACTCTGGGTGGGGGACTTCAATGTCCATCACCAAGAGTGGCTCAGTAGCACCACTACTGTCTGAGCTGGCCGAATCCTGAAGGACAAATCTGCCAGACTGGGCCTGCAGCAGGTGGTGAGGGAACCAACAAGGGGGAAAACATACTAGGCCTTGTTCTCACCAATCTACCTGTTGCAGATGCATCCGTCCATGATGGTATTGGCAGAAGTGACCACCGCACTGTCCTTGTGAAAAGGAAATTCCGTCTTCACCCTCCAGTTTTGGTCTCCTTATCTGAGGAAGGATGTTCTTGTTATAGAGGGAGTGCAGCGAAGGTTTACCAGACTGATTCCTGGGATGGCAGGACTGACGTATGAGGAGAGATTGAGTCGGTTAGGATTATATTTGCTGGAGTTCAGAAGAGTGAGGGGGGGATCTCATAGAAACCTGTAAAATTCTAACGACTTGACAGGGTAGATGCAGGAAGGATGTTCCCGATGGTGGGGGAGTCCAGAACCAAGGGTCATTTTTTAAGCATATGGGGTAAATCTTTCAGGACTGAGATGAGGAGAAATTTCTTCACCCAGAGAGTGGTGAACTGTGGAATTCACTACCACAGAAAGCAGTTGAGGCCAAAACATTGTATGTTTTCAAGAAGGAGTTAGATATAGCTCTTGGGTCTAAAGGGATCGAAGGATATGCGGCGAAAGCGGGAGCAGGTTACTGAGTTGGATGATCAGCCATGATCATAATGAATGGCGGGGCAGACTTGAAGGGCTGAATGGCCTACTCCTGCTCCTATTTTCTATGTCTATGTTTCTCCAATATGTTGTGTGGCACTACCACTGTGCTAAATGGGATAGATTTCGAACAGATCTGGCAACTCAAAACTGAGCATCTATGAGGTGCTGTGGACTATAAGCAGCAGCAGAATTGTATTCAGACAAAATCTGTAACCTCATGACCGGGCATACCCCTCACTCTACCCTCCACCATTACCATCAAGCCAGGGGATCGACCATGGTTTAATGAGGAAAGCAGGAGGGCATGCCAGGAGCAGCATCAGGCACACCTATAAATGGGATGTTAGCCTAGTGAAGCTACAACACAGGACTACTTCCATGCCAAACAGTATGCAATTAACAGAGCTAAGTGATCCCACAATCGACCGATCAGATCAAAGCTCTGCAGTCCTGCCACATCCAATTGTGAATGGTGGTGGACAATTAAACAAGTAACAGGAGGAGGAGGCCCCACAAATATCCCCATCCTCAATGATGGGGGAGTCCAGCATCAGTGCAAAAGGCAAGGCTGAAGCATTTGCAACAATCTTCAGCCAGAAGTGCTGAGTGGATGATCCATCTCTGCCTCCTCCTGAGGTCCCCAGCATCACAAATGCCAGTCTTCAGCCAATTTGATTCACTCCACGTGATATCAAGAAATGGCTGAAGGCACTGGATATTGCAAAGGCTATGGGTCCTGACAACATCTTGAAGACTTGTGCTCCAGAACAAGTCATGCCCCTAGCCAAGCTCTTCCAGTACAGCTACGACACTGGCATCTGCATGACAATGTGGAAAATTGCCCAGGTATGTTCTATCCACAAAAAAGGACAAATCCAATCCTGCCAAATATTACGCTATTAGTCAGTCGTCAGCAAAGGTCAGAAGGTGTCGTCGACGGTGCAATCAAGCGCCATTTAAACAGCAATAACCTGCTCCCAGACGCAGAGTTTGGGTTCTGCCGGGGCCACTCTGCTCCTGACCTCACTACAACCTTGGTCCAAAAATGGACAAAACAGCTGAGCTCAAGAGGTGGGATGAGAGTAACTGCCCTGGATATCTAGGCAGCATTTGACTGTTCGTGGCATCAAGGAACCCTATCCAAATTGAAGTCAATGAGAATCGGTTGGTGGGGGGAGCTCTCCATTGTATGGAGTCATATCTAGCACAAAGTAAGGTGGTTATGGTTGTTGGAGGCCAGTCCTCTCAGCCTCAGGGTATTGCTGCAGGAGTTCCTCAGGGTGGTGTCCTAGGCCCAACCAACTTCAGCTACTTCATCAATGACCTTCCCTCAATCATAAGGTCAGAAATGGGGATGTTCGATTGTACGATGTCCAGTACCATTTGCAACTCCTCAGGTACTGAAACAGTCCGTATCACAGTCCAGCGACAATGAAGGAATGGCGATATATTTCCAAGTCAGGATGGCATGTGGCTTGGAGGGGAATTTGCAGATGTTGGTGTTCCCATGTATTTGCTGCCCCTTGTCCTTCTAGTTGGTAGAGGTTCTGGTTTGGAAGGTGCTGCTTGAAGGAGGTGTGGTGAGTTACTACAGTGCATCTTGTAGATGGTACACTGCTGCCACTGTGAGTTGATGGTGGAGGGAGTCGATGTTTGAAGTGGCAGATGAAGTGCTGATCAAGAGGGCTACTTTGTCCTGGATGGTGTTCAGCTTCTTGAGTGTTGTTGAAACTGCACAAATCTAGGCAAGCGGAGAGTATTCCATCACACTCCTGACTTGTGTCTTGAAGATGGTGGACAGACTTTGGGGAGTCAGGAGGTGAGTTATTTGCCGCAGAATTCCCAGCCTCTGACCGGCTCTTGTATTTGTGTCCAGTTAAGTTTCTGGTCAGTGTTAACACTCAGGATGTTGATGGTGGGGGATTGGTAATGCTGTCGAATGTCAAGGGGAGATGGTTAGATTGTCTCTTGTTGGAGATGGTCATTGGCACTTGTGTCGTGTGAATGTTACTTGCCACTTATCAGCCCAAGCCTGAATGTTGTCCAGGTGTTGCTGCATGTGGGCACGGACTGAGGAGTTGCGAATGGTACTGAATATTATACAATCATCAGCGAACGTCCCCGCTTCTGAGCTTGTGATGGAGAGAAGGTCATTGATGAAGCATCTGAAGATGTTTGGGCCGAGGGCACTACCCTGAAGAACTCCTACAGCAAGGTCCTGGGGCTGGTACAGTCAGTCCTGCTGACAATGGTATATGGAAGCCACCCGTAATTAGATTTGAGGCTGTTTATTATCCTAATTGTAGAATCTCCACAATTCTCCTATTCTTGTGGCTAGAGTGCCTCGTATTTCCATCTCTCAGATGAGATGTTAGATCGAGGCCCCGTCTTGCTCCTCAGCTGAACATAAAAGATCCCATGCAACTATTTTGAAGACATACAGGGGAGTTCTCCCCTGTATCCTGACCAATTTTTGTCCTTCTATCAACATGACAAAAACTGATTATATGGTTATTATCACATTGCTATTTGTGGGAGCTTGCTGTGCGGAAATTGGCTGCCACATTTCCTATACTACAACAGTGACTACACTTCAAAGTACTTCATTGGCTCTAACGCACTTTCGGATGTTCTGTGGTCATGAAAGACGTTATATAAATGCAAATCTTTTTTTTTCTTGTCGTTTGTCTCCCCACCCACTCCCACCCCTTTACTTCACAATGATTTTCTTCTGTACCTCTGTCTTTTTCAACTTGTATGTGTTGAAAACTATGTATCTGTTGGACAATCCAGAACCATTAGGTTCCTTATACTGTTTCCCTCGTCTCATTACATCGTCTCTTCCCTGCCTGCTTCATTCTTTCCATCTGCTGATGACCACCTTTTGGGATATATTTTTCAGAAACCTTTTCTCCTCCTGTTGCAGCCATCTAGCCTACTATTCCTCAAGTTCAGCATTTGTCTGCCTGAAGATCGTAGCTTTGACACTTTACGTATGTGTCCCTTCTGGAAACTTGGATCAAAGATGTTATAAACTATACATAATACTGCACACATAAGTAGCCCAGCTCCTCAGCCTACCATTGTCCTGCTATCCTCTCTGCTACTTTAAACTTTGTTAATTAGAACAAGTCACTCATTTGTTTGATCTTGCAGATTTGGGTCCATTCCATATGGTGTCAAACTTGTTTTCTCACCACCTTTGCAAAAATAAAGCCAGAAATGCACTTTGCATGTGTACCCTAAATGCTTTTCTCTGCCTTTTTCATGTATCCTTTATATATTCTTCCTATTCAAAAGATTTAATTTAATTCCTACATTAGTAATATGTCATATTATATCTTTTGCTGGTTTCATTGGATTTTAGTTTAATTATAATTTTTCCTTAAATTAGGTCATAGTGGGGATTTCAAATTAATGTTTTTTTTTGTTACCAGTCAAATTAGCTAAATTGAAGTTCCATTGTATTCAGGAAATCCAGAATACTTTGCATTTGTTTCTTTTACCAAATGGTCTAATAATTTAGTTAAAATTCTTAATTTTAGGTTAACTGGACACCACGGATAAATAGAGAACATTTAGTTCAAGGATTGTTACCTGATGTAAAAGTACCATGCTCGGTTAAGGATGTGCGTTATTGTCAGGTCTCGTACCAAGATGATCACGTTTCACTGGAAAGTGCATTTACAGTCAAGTAAGCATAAAAGTTTTAATTTCTTGTCTATCTTCAGTTCTTTAATGTCAGGTTAACTACATGTAAATAGTAAAAGCAAAGTGCTGGAAGTACTCAGCAGGTCTGGCAGCATCTGTGGAGAGAGAAGCAGTGTTAATGTTTCAGGTCTGTGACCTATCATCAGTTAAGTGCACAGTTCAATTGTAAGCAGTTGTATGAATGAATAAGGTTCTTGGTATACAGTACAAGGTATAGAAGAGATGCTTGGAAATAATTTTACAAGACTAACACAAATTGTCTCACAAAAAAGCTACTAAAATTCAGTGATCTAAATTAGACCATAAGCTTGTCATTCAAATAATTTCTGTGAAATTTGAGAAGAGTAGTTGCTGCAGAAAGTCCTATTTCATATAAGCATTTATGCAAAAGAATGGGGGCTTGTCATGTCAGTTTGTGAAGGAGATTCTGTGTTGAATTTCATCTGCTTATGGATTCATCATTCAGTTTCCAACTTGCCCACAGTAGAATACAGGAACATAGGAGCAGGAGTAGGCCATCAGCCCATCGAGCCTGCTCTGCCATTCAGTACAATCCTGACTGATCATCCACTTCAATGCCTTTTTCCCACATGATCCCCATATCCCTTTATGTCACTGGTATTTAGCAATCTGTCAGTCTCTACTTTAAACATACTCAATGACTGAACTTCCACAGCCCTCTGGGGTAGTGAATTCCAAAGATTCACAACCCTCTGAATAAAGAAATTTCTCCTCATCTCTGTCTTAAGTGGCTTCCCCCTTATTTTGAAATTGTGTCCCCTGGTTCTAGACTCCCCAACCAGGGAAAGTATCTTGCATGCCTCCACCCTTTAGAATGTTAGCAAAATTATGCAGACATTAAGATTGGAAGGCTTGGGATTCATGGACATTACTTTGTGGCACATTGATAAATTGGGACATATCTTTTTAGCTTTACAGTAGTTTTGTTTTTCTTTGGGGCTGTAACTTTCTTCTTGCTGATCATTTAAGTGTGGTACTGCTGTAATATTCAAAATAGCTTTCTCAGTGCAGTGCACAACTTAAACAGATTATATAATAAAAAGTAAGACCTGTACTTATATATCTTATCGTGCCTCTCAAACAGCTCAAAATATGGACCACAAGGTCGCATAGGCAGCAGTGAGATGAATAACTAGTCATTCTGTTCCTTGTGATTGTGGAGGGAAGAACATCAACTGGGACGCTGGGGAAAGCTTCTCTTGAATAGTACCATGAAGTCTTCACCTAACTGTACCACCATAATAGGTGAAGGGGAAGCTTGCCTTGGTTTAACGCCTTGCCTGAAGGGTGGGGGCGGTAGCTCCAACAATACAGCGCACTCAGCACTGCACTGGTGTGGCAGCCCAATTTATGTGCTTCAGTCATGAAGTCACCTCGAACCTTCTGACTGAGGCAATATTGCCAATTGAGCAAAACTCGGAAGACTGATTTCCTTGATCAAAAACCAAGAGATCTCTTATAAACCGATATTGAACTAGGATGTTCAGTCACACTTGGGTTATCCAGGGATTTGTAGAAATAATGTGGTAGCACAGATTCAGATGTTAGGTGAGTGGATTTTGTTCATTTAATCATGCTGCCATGGGAAGCTAGCTTATTTTAATACATTAACACACAGCATGTGGTGTGCCTTTTACTAAACTGCCATTTGCTTTTTGTACAGATGCTGGAGTTCATTTGAGAATATTCCTCTCTTTATTTTGAGAAGTTGTATAATGTGGAAATTTAAAAGCTGTGTCTGCAAGAGAAATGAAAGAGCAGGTCAAATACTGAAAGCTAGAAATGAGGGAGAGAAGATAAGTGAAAATATAATTGAGGTGGAAATATCCACACTGGCATTCAGAAATACTTTGTGATCAAATCTGAGGCTCATAATTTACCTATATAAAGCACATATGGTATTAACATATTTAGTTAGGCCATCTTTACCTGAATTGCAAAACTTGTGTTGAAAGAGCTGTATAGAGTTATGAGCTGTGGAATAGTGTTCTTAATCTGCTGTTATGGTGAAACATAATATTGGCTGTAAAAGGCTTCTTGGAAGAAATGCTGTTAAGGAAATTTTAACTTTCCATTTAATGGTGATGATTGTAACATTTTTTTAGGCCACAGCCAGATGAACCCAAGCTTCTGAAATGTTCCTTGAAAGGATTAAGTACTGTTCAGATGGGTGAAGAGCTAGAAGGAGAAATACGTAAGTTGAGTTTGTTTCGAAATTTATTTTAAATTATAATTCTGGTAGTATTTTGAACGTTGCTCTGTTTTAAAAATGTCCATTTCTGAAAGCTTGACATTCAACTTATACACCAGGTTGAAAACAGCTTGACAACCAGGATTTCTCTGATTATAACAGCATGTAAAAATTGCCAAGCAAATGCAGCATCCCACTTTTCTCTGGTTGTACCATAGAACCGTCTTATTAATTAAACAATCTATCAATATGAACATATCTATTAAGTTTAAACTATAAAGTTTGTGTTCGATGTTTAAGATTGAAAATATTAAGTGCAAACTTAAGCATATGCATTTGGTTCGTTGAAGCAGGACTTGACATCTGCCAATCACATACGTTTAATATGTTATTCATGCCCAAGGAATGGAGTTCAGTTATGTTGAAGAAAATTTACAGCAATATTTTGCTTTTAATTGATATCTTACATGCACAGTGGGGAGCTACCCTCATTCACTGGAATGGGGAGGGCAAATGGGAAAACTGATAGATGCATTATTCCTTTTTTTAAAAAAAATCACTACAGTTTGGTATGGTGATTTCGTCCCATCTATTGTATGTAAAGATTTGTTCATAGTCATGCCTCATGGTTTGGTTTTTCTTCTGTTGTAGTAGCAGTGTTGGCTGTACATATGACACTGAATTTTGCAGTGTATAATTCTTTACTTGTTAAAAGGCTTTACAGAAGTACATGTGTTTTTGATGCTTTTTTGATTTGGAGGTTTCCCCCCATCTCTGACCAGTACATTTATTGTTTTGCAACTTGGTATGGAGTTCATGAACTGTACCTTTGGTAGTTTGCTTCTGGTCAATCCATTTTTATCCTCCAGTAGATACAGGTCACTTAATACTACTTCATGTTTGTTTATGTTTAAATTCCCTCTTGCCCTAACATGTGTGAGTTTTTCTTTAACTACCTCTGTTGCTTGAAGCATTTTTTTAAATTGAAAGTTTCAATGCTCTTGATATTACTGGGAGCCTCAGTCCTGCTTCCTTCAGTCAGAGGTAAAAACATGGTTCAAATCGGGTATATTTTTATTGCAAATTGGGGCAAGGTTACGTTGCATGATTTAAAGGGTGGTCTGCATGGGTTTCCTTGTTGACTGACTGAAATTCATAGTGTATGTGCAATTTAAATTTCATTCAATGAGGCAAATTATACCTAGGCTAGGTAATTTTTAATGTCTGCCCATTACTTTGGTCAACAAAATAAAAGCTATTAAATTCTATTGATCTGTGATACTTTGTTCCAAGAACAGAGGTGGACAATCTGTCAAAGCACAGTCAAAAAGGTGATGAATGGTAACAAAGCAGCAAATCTTGATTGTAACATAATGCATTGCTTGTTAATATTTTCATCATACCTGCAAGTAGTCATTTTTTTAAAGGACTACCTGAGGATAATTGTTAAAGTTCCTCCTGAATGTAAAATATTATTTCCATTTTCATTTCTTAGATTCAACACTTACTGATCGTCATGGTAATCAGATTCAAACCTTGACATCCTCTTGTGTAAAATTATTGGGAATAGCTGGAGAAGGACTCGATAAGAGTAATCTGAAAGTCACTTGGCAGGTACAACAAATAATCAAGTTTCAAGAAATTTAGCTTTCTGCCTTTTCTGGGGGATGTTGCTCTTAAACTGAGTAAGTTTGATGGTATGTAAACCATTGCGAAATTTACTCCATGGCACAGGTGGTTCCTCCTTTTCATAAACCATAGGTAGCCATCATTCGGAGAAGACAAAATAGTACTACCCATTATCCAAAACAAGATTAGGGGTGGAGTGAGTCCTTTTTAAGAGCTCTGAGCTTGCCACCATTGCTTACACGTATAAATGATCTTGTCCAGGCTTTTCATCTTTAGTTTTTTTTTAGTGGTAGTAGTTTTCTCATTATTGTCTTCAGACAAGAAATGTTCTTATTTGACTGCATAGAAAGCTCCAGCTATTTGTCTATATTTTCTAGGAAAGCACTTGTACATGTTTCATATATCCAATATTTTTGGTAATATGTAAGTTGAGTTTGTTTCAAAATTTATTTTTAATTCTAATTCTGGTAGTATTTTGAATGTTGCTCGTTTATAAAAATGTTGTTTCTGAAAGCTTGACATTCTACTTATACACCAGGTTGAAAACAGCTTGACAACCAGGATTTCTCTGATTGTAACAGCATGTAAAAATAGCCAAGCAATGTAGCATCTCACTTTTCTCTGGTTGTACCATAGAACCGTCTTATTAATTAAACAATCTATCAATATGAACATATCTATTAAGTTTAAACTATAAAGTTCGTGTTCAGTGTTTAAGATTGCAAATAAAGTGCAAACTTAAGCACATGCATTTGGTTCGCAGAAGCAGTTCTTGACATCTGCCAATCACATATGTTTAATATGTTATTCATGCCCAAGGAATGGAGTTCAGTTATGTTGAAGAAAACTATAACAATTTTTTGCTTTTAATTGATATCTTGCATGCACAGTCTGGTTGTCTTTTAAAAGATATGGAATTTAATTGGGCAGCAGATTATTTTCTATATCAAATTCTTGGGTTGGATTTATGTCAGACACTACATTCCAGTAAAGCAAGGTTTTGGTTCTGTTTCATTCAGTGTCAGTGCTAGAATTGAACCATTGCTATCTTGCAGGTGTACCAAGTATGTATGTCCTTTTCAATATCTTTATGGACTCCAGAACCTGTATACATTTGCAAATGTTAGCAAGCAACTGCTGATATAGTATTGTGTGATCCTCTTCGCAATTTGTCACAAAGCAGTTTGAGTTTTCACCTAAGTCCAATAGTGTGCACATATAAACACTGATACAGAGCAGAGATCTTTGGGGCTTATTCTGATCCTATTGGCTTTGGTCAGAAAACTTTGATCATATTTAGTCTGGTTGAAACCTTTCTTGATTGTTCATTGGATTATTGCTTATGTCCCTTTCTCCTCCTAATAAGTAAGCAAGTCCAACAGCCTTACTTCATTTGTCATAGATTCATAGCTGCTTTTGTTTTGACAATAGGCTAATCCAGACTTCCTCTTAAAACTGCAGACAATTCTGTTCAAGTTTTGAGTATATTGGAAAAGCTGGAGCATCTGATTAATTTGGAAAACTCCTAGCTGATTCTTGGTTGTGGACATCTTTGTGGAAAATCTTTGACAACCATGTTTCTCAAGCATGCCTGGGATGCTAATGCCTCACCCTCTGAGATGAAGAAATATTGGTAGCTTTTTTTATGCAGGTTTTTTGGG
Source organism: Heterodontus francisci (assembly GCF_036365525.1). NCBI lineage: Eukaryota > Metazoa > Chordata > Chondrichthyes > Heterodontiformes > Heterodontidae > Heterodontus > Heterodontus francisci. Next base: position 82,518,675 of record NC_090375.1, on the reverse strand, counting down.
TTAGTACCAGCAACATTTTTATTATTCCAGACAGCAAACTTCATAAAAGCAGTTGCAACTAAACCACAACGAGTGGCCCTCAATTGCTCTGCTACCCAATTCCTTTTTGTAAATTATGATTGAATTTGCTTCCACTATTTCAGGCAATACATTCCAAATCATAAAAACTCTATGCGTCTAAGAAAAAAAATCCCTCTTCTCTCCCCGGTTCTGTTGTCAATTATCTTAAATCTGTGTTCTCCAGTAATGACCCTCCTGCTAATGGAAAATTTTACAATTTTTGCTCTTTCAACAGGGCAGGCTCGAGGGGCCGAGTGGCCTACTCCTCCTAATTTGTATGTTCTTCACTCTTCATAATTTTGAACAGTTCTATTAAATCTCCCCTTAACCTTCTCTGGTCTAAAGTGGACAATCCCAGCTTCTATAGTCACACCATATAACTAAAGTCTCTCATCCCCGATATCATTTTAGTAAATCTTCTCCATGGCCCTGACTTCCTATAGTGTGGCGTCCAATTCTGGACACAATACTCCAGCTGAGGCTGAACCAATGATTTATAAAGTTTTAGCATAACTTCTTTGCTTTTGTATTCTCTGCCTCTTTATAAAACCTAGGATCCTGAATGCCTTAAGAGCCCTGTCAGCTTGTTCTGGCACCTTCAAAAACGTAGGTGTGTAAACTCCCGGGTCTCTGTTCCTGCATCCTCCTTAAAGTTGTACTATTGGGTTTATGTTGCCTCTTTTTCCTTCCAAAATGCATCACTTAATACTTCACTACACTAAATTTCATCTGCACCATGCTTGCCTGATCGACTGTCTGTGGCCTCCTGAAGCCTGCTATTATGCTCCTTACTTTTACTACATTTTCAAGTTTTGTCAGTTGCAAACTTCAAGATTATCCCCTTTATACTGAGTTCCTGGGCATTTTTATGCACCAAGAGCAGCAGTCCTAATACAGACCGCTAGGGAATACTGCTATATACCTCCCTCCAGTCTGAAAAACATCTGTTCACCACTACCCTCTGTTTTTTTGATCTTAGCCAGTTTTGGATCAGATAGCCATTGCCCCTTTAATCCCATGGACTTTAGTTTTGCTAGCAAGTCTTATCATGTGGTATTTTATCAAATGCCACATTTGATGGAAAGAAAACATGCTAGTTTCATTATTGATTTAAAGTTTATATGACTGAACAGAAAATTTAGTTTGTAATGTACAAGTGAAATGTACCTGTAAAATATTCAATCCTGTGAAATTAAAGATTGTCTAATTTTAATACTTGTACGTTTATCACAGTATATTTTTGTAATTATTCAAAATTCCTGTTTATTCAGTAGATGATGGGCTAATTTTATGGTAGTTTTGTTGAGAAGCTTTTAAATACTGTGGCTACTAGAGTAGATCAGAGGCTGGGAATCCTGTGGCGAATAATTCACCTGTCTCCCCAATGCCTGTCCACCATCAACAAGGCACAAGTCAGACGTGTGATGAAATACTCTCTAATTGCCTTGGTGGATGCAGCTCCAACAACACTTGAAGCTCGACACCATCCAGGACAAAACAGCCCACTGGCACTCCATGCACCACCTTCAGCATTCACTCCCTTCAACACCAACGCACAGTTGCAGCAGTGTGTACCATCTACAAGATGCACTGAAGCAAGGCTCCTTCGACCGCACCTTCCAAACCCACAACCTCTTACACCGAGGAGAAGGGCAGCAGATGCATGGGAACACCACCACGTGCAAGTTCCCCTCCCACACACCATCCTGACTTGGAACTGTATTGCCAGCCGTTCCTTCACTGTCACTGTGTCAAGATCCTGGAACTCCCTTCCTAACAGCACTGTTGGTGTACCTACGCCCCGAGGATTGCAGCGGTTCAGGAAGGCAGCTCACCGTTACCTTCTCAAGGGCAATTAGGGATGGACAATAAACACTGGTCTAGCCAGCAATGCTTACATCCCATGAAGGTATAAAAAAAAAGTGTTCATGCAAAGTTTGGCTATTATGGATATACATACAAGTATTTCTATTAAACAAAATTAAAATGAAAGTAGCTACGCTGCATGAGTAATTCATTGGCTGTGAAGTGCTTTGGGACTTTGTGGACATGAAAGGTGCTAGATAAATGCAAGTTCTTTTCCTTGTCTTCATAGGAAGATGGCCAGAATATGGTTGTTCGGGGAATAAAGTTTGCACCTGGAAGCACTGGTCACAAAGAAATTTGTTTCGCTTGGCGTGATTTTGTGGATTATGTAAGAATTCATCTGACTGCAGGATCCCCAACCCAGATTACCATCCTTGAATGGGGAAATACAGAAGAGGTAAGACTGAGTACTTAGATTACTTGAAAGTATTGTAATATTCTGTTAAATCCTTTTATTTAGGCAAGTGTCACTTTTCAAATTACTCACAAATACTGTAAACTGAGGACAATTTTCTTGCCAGCAATTGTATTATAGCTGACTTCAGCAATAACCTGCTCATTGATGCTTAGTTTGTGTTCTGCCAAGGCACACAACTCCTGTCTTCATTACAGCCTTGGTCCAAACATGGACAAAAGAGCTGAACTTCAGAGGTGAGAGTGACTGCCAAGACATCAAGGCGGCATTTGATCAAGTATGGCAGCAAGGAACCCTAGCAAGACTGGAATCAATGAAAATCGGAGAAAACTCTCCACTGGTTGGAGTCATAACTAGCACAAAGGAAGATGTTTGAGATTGTTGGAGGTCAATCGTCTCAATTCCAGGACGTAACTGCAGGTTATTGTCCGAGGCCCAACCATCTTCAGCTGCTTCATCAATGCCCTTCCTTCCATCATAAAGTCAGAAGTTAGGATGTTCGCTGATGATTGCACGATGTTCACCATTCGCAACTCCTGAGATACTGAAGCAGCCCTGTCCATATGCAGCAAGACCTGGACAACATCCAGGCTTGGGCTGATAAGTGGCAAGTAACATTTGCGCCACACAAGTGCCAGGCAATGACCATCTCAAACAAGAGAGAATTGTTAACCATCTCCCTTTAACGTTCAGTTGCATTACCATTGCTGAATCTACCATTATCAACATACTGGAGGGCACCATTGACCAGAAACTGAACTGGACCAGCCACATAAATGCTGTGGCTACAAGAGCAGGTCAGAGGCTGGGAATTCTGCGGCGAGTAACTCCCTTCCTGACTGTCCAATACTTGCCCACCATCTACAAAGCATAAGTCAGGAGTGTGATGGATTACTTTCCACATGTCTGGATGGGTGCAGCTCCAACAACACTCATCCAGGACATAGCAGCCGTTTGGCGCTCCATCCACCACTTGCAACATTCACTCCCTCCACCACTGGCACACAGTGGCAGCAGTGTGTACCATCTACAAGATGCACTGCAGGAGCTCACCAAGGCTCCTTCGACATCACCTTCCAAACCCGCGACCTCTGCCACTTAGAAGGACAAAGGCAGCAGATGCCTGGGAACACCACTGCCTGCAAGTTCTCCTCCGAGCCACACAGCAACCTGACTTGGAACTATATCACCATTCCTTCCATGGGTCAAGATCCTGGAATTCCCTTCCTAACAGCACTGTTGGTGTACCTACAAGCCAAGGACTGCAGCGGTTCAAGAAGGCAGTTCACCACCACCTTCTCGAGGGTAATTAGTGATGGGCAATAAATGCTGGCATAGCCAGCGATGCCCACATCCCCCGAACGAATAAAAAAAAATAGTAATCCAGTAACCTGAGTTAGGCAGATCTGAAGTACCAGTGATAATTAAACAATTGAAGTTTTGTCCCATCACTTGACTACATATAACCCATCAAGTAAATGCCCTGATATTGTGGCTTTAAGTGGACAAGTTCAGTGCCTTGTACTGGGAAGCAGCATTGTTTTAGCTGGTAAAATGCATTATATCTCAGCATGCTTCGCACTCTCTCAGCCTTAGCTGTTCCCTGCCTGTACGTGAGTTCTCTGAGGTTAGGTAAGTATGATACGTTGTTAAGAGTGTACTATCTGGGGAAGATGCAACTTGTGTAAATTCCTTACTATTTGGTGATCGAAAACCCAGTGAATCCAAAATAAAACATTCAGTATATGTTTTTAAATGACCAATAAATAGACCATGAACTGTATAATAGAGGTAAATTATAGAATTGAATATAGCTCATCATTTACCTAAAAGCACCCATTCTTTTAAATCTTTCTTCCTATGGCCTGATCCTCCAGTGCCTTCAGAGCTACAGTTAAAGGACAATGTTTTGTACAGAATAGGAGCAGGAAAAAGCTATACAGCCCCTCAAGCCTGCTCTGACATTCAATAAGACCAAGGCTGATCTGGTCCTGGCCTTATCTTTTCAGAAGGTATTTGATAGATCCCACACAGGAGGTTAGTAAACAAAATTCGAGCACGAGAGATTGGGGTAATATACTGCTATGGATTGAGAATTGGTTAACAGACAGAAAGCAGAGAGTAGGAATAAATGGATCATTCTCAGGATGGCAGGCTGTTACTAGTGGGGAACTGCAAGTATCAGTGCATGGGCCACAGCTGTTCACAATCTATATAAATGATTTGGATGTGGGGAACAAATGTAATATTTTCAAATTTGCTGATGAAACCAAACTAGGTAAATTATGAGGAGGATGGGCAGGCGACATGAATGGGCAAGAACATGGCAGATGGAATATAAGGTGAATAAGTGTGAAGTATTGGAGTATTCTTTTAAATCCTTTTATTCAGGCAATTGTCACTTTTGAAATTGCTCATAAATACTGTAAACTGAGGGCAATTTTCTTGTCAGCAATTGTATTATAGCCGACTTTAGTAATCCAGTAACCTGAGTTTGGCAGATTTGAAGTACTGATGATAATTAAACAGTTGAAGTTTTGTCCCATCACTTGACTACAAGTAACCCATCATGTAAATGCCCTGACATGGCTTTAATTGGACAAGTTGAGTGATTTGTACTGGGAAGCAGTAGAAGAAACAGAAAGGCAGCCTATTTCTTAAATGGTGAGAGGTTGGGAAGTGTTGATGTCCAAAGAGACTTGGGTGTCCTTGTTCATAAGTCACTAAAGGCTAGTTTGCAGGTGCAGCAAGCAATTAAGGGGGCAAATGGTTATGTTGGCCTTCATTGCAAGGGGATTTGAGTGTAGGAGTAAATATGTCTTGCTATAATTGTATAAAGCCTTGGTGAGACCGCAGCTGGAGTATTATGTACAGTTTTGGTGTAGGAAGAGCCTGTCACTCTAGAATTGGCCTTTATAGCCACTCCAGGCGCTGCTTCACAAACCACTGACCACCCCCAGGTGCTTATCCATTGTCTCTCGAGATAAGGAGGCCAAAGAGAGATGGTCTCCTTATCTAAGAAAGGATATACTTGCCACAGAGGGAGTGCAACAGACTAATCTCTGGGATGGCGGGATTGTTTTATGAGGAGAGATTGAGGAAACTGGGCCTGTATTCTCTAGAATTATGAAGAATGAAAGGTGATCTCATTGAAACACAAATTTCTTACAGGGCATGACAGGGTAGATGTGGATAGGATGTTTCCTCTGGTTGGTGAGTCTAGAACTAAGGGGCTCAGAATAAGGGGCAAGCAATTTAAGACTGAGATGAGGAATTTCTTTCCTCACAGGGTGGTGAATCTGGAATTCTCTACCCCAGAGGGCTTTGGAAGCTCAATCATTAAGCATGTTCAAGACAGAAATTGAAAAATTTCTGGATACTAATGACATCAATGGATATGGGGATAGTGGGGAAAAATGGCATAGAGGTAGATGATCAGCCATAATCTGTTTGAATGGCGGAGCAGGCTCGACGGACCGAATGGCCTACTTCTATTTCCTATGATCTCCACTTTACTGCTTGTTCCCCAAAAACCTTGACTCCCCTATAGTTCAGAAGTCTGTGCATCTTAGACTTGAATATATTTAAGCCTCCACAGCTCCCTGGGGTAGAGTTCTAAAGATTTGCAACCCTCAGAAGAAATTTATCTACATCTCCTCAAATGCGTGACCCCCTTATACTGAAACTATGCCTCCAAGTTCTAGATTCCCTCATGAGAAACATCCTCTCGGCCTTTACCCTGTCAAGCTTCCACAGCATCTTCTATTTCAATAAGATCACCTTTAATTATTCTTAACTGCAACGAGTATAGACCCAACCTTTCCTCACAAGACAACCTCTTCATCCCAGGAGTGAATCTTGTCTGAACTGCCCCCAATGCAAGTATATCCCTACTTAAAGCTGCAAGCAATACTCTCGGTGTGGTCTCACCAACGCCCTATACAGTTGTAGCAAGACTTCCCTACTTTTACACTCCATTCCCCTTGCAATAAAGATCAAATTTCCATTCGCCTTCCTAATTACTTGTTGAACCTGCATGCTAACCTTTTGTGATTCGTGTACAAGGATACCCAGATCCCTCTATACTGTAGCATACTGCAGTCTCTCTCCATACAAATATTTTGCTTTTCTATTCTTCTTCCAAAGTGGATAACCTCACATTTTCCCACATTAAGGGCTCGATTTTGTTGTCCCGTCACTGGGAGCGACAGTGGCTGCCCTGTGCCAGACCTGCCGTTTCCACACGCCTTCCCCCACCCCCCCGCTACTAAATTATGTGGCGGGGGTGGCATTGGTGATGCCTTTCACAGCGTCCCCTGATGTGGAAGTAGGTGCTGGCACCATTTTTAAAAGGCCTCCAGCCCTTCAGGCAGTTCAGCAAACTGCAGAGTTGATCCCTTCCCCACCTCAGTGGTGCTAGCTTTCCCTGGACCGGGAAGGCTTGCGAGTGCCTCACGTCGTGCTGAAGATTGGGAACTGAAGGTAAGATCACTGCAGGCTACATTTAAATTAATGCAAACATCTAATTAGCATATGGAAAGCTGGGTCCCGTCACAGAGCGGCACAGTGGACACCACGGAGCTTCTCCGTCGCCAGTAAGATCGAGCCTGGCAATCCTGGTGTCTGGTTCCGTGGCGCCCGTTGTCGCCCCAATGCTCCGGCGCTCCCGACATCAGGTTGGTAACAAAATCCAGCCCTATATCTGCCAAGTTTTTGCCCACTCACTTAACCTATCTATATCCCTGTGCAAACCTTGTGTTCTCCTCACAACTTGCTTTCCCACCAATTTTTGTGTCAACAAATTTGGCTACAATACTTCCTGTCCCTTCATCCAAGTCACTAATATAGATTGTAAATAGTTGAGGCCCCAGGAGTGATCCCTGTGGCACCCCACAAGTTACAGTTTGCCAACTTGAAAGTGGCCCTCTTTAGCTAACAGATAACAGTCAATATCAGTCCTCTATCCATGCTAATATATTACTCCCAATACCATTTTGTGCAGTAACCTTTTAATGTTGCACCTTATTGAATGCCTTTTGAACTCCAGATGCACGACTACTGGTTCCCCATTATCTACTGTTCTCGTTGCATCCTCCAAGAACTCCAATAAATTTGTCATACACAATTTCCCTTTCATAAAACCATGTTGGCTTTGCTTGATTGTATTGATTTTCTAAATATCCTGCTACTACTACCTTCATAATGGATTCCAGCATTTTCCCAATGACAGATGTTCGACTAACTGGTTGGTTTCCTGCTTTCTGTCTCCCTCCTTTCTTGAAAAGGGATGTTAAACTTCCTGTTTTCCAAACCACTGGGATCTTTCCAGAAACTAGGCAATTTTATTATTTCATGGTATGTGAGTGTCACTGGCATTTGTTACCCATCCCTAATTGCCCTTGAGAAGGTGGTGGAAGATCACAACCAATGCATCCACTGTCTCTGCCACCACTTCCTTTTAGACCCTAGGATGCAGGCCATCAGGACTAGGGGACTTGTCAACCTTTAGTCCCATTACTTTGCCAAGAGCTTTTTCTCCAGTGATTGTTTTAAGATCCTCCCTTGTATTCCCTGCTTTTATACTATTCTTTGGTTGCCTTTAGTGTCCTCTACTATGAAGACAGATACAAAATATTTGTTCAAGGTCTCTGCCATTTCCTTGTTATGTCTTGCTAGTTTGCTCTCATAATCTATTTTCTCTTTTTGGTCATCCATTTCTAAAATTTTCCCAGTCTTCTGGCCTACCACTAATCTTCCCAACATTGTATGCCTTTTCTTTCAATTTGATACCATGCTCAACTTCCATAGTTAGCCTTCTTGCAGAGTCTTTCTTTCTCAATAGAATATATTTTTGTTGAGAATTATGAAATACCTTCTTAAATGTCTGCCACTGCTCATCTACTGTATTACCTTTTTAAGCTATTTTCCCAGTCCACTTCAGCCCACTCTATCTTCATACCTTTGTAGTTGCATTTAAAAAAAAAATTTAAGACACTAGTTTCAGACTCAGGTTTCTCATTCTTAAACTGAATGTGACATTGATCATGTCGTGTTCACTCTTCCATAGAGGATTTTTTACTATGTGATCGTTAATTAGTCTTGTCTCATTACACATTACGAGGTCTTAAATAACCTGTTCCCTTCTTGGTTCCAGAATATATTGTTCCAAGAAGCTGTCCCGAATATACTCGATGAACTCTTCCTCAAGGCTACCTTTGCCAATTTGATTTGTCCAATCTATATGAAGATTAATGTTGCCCATGATTATTGCAATACCTTCCTTTATAAGTACAGGGTTGAGCAGCAAATCATGCATTCATAGGTGCACTTTGAAGCCCTATAATCTAATGGGATGGTGTTCTTGTGCACATTTGGATGATGGATTATTTATGTTTTGGAGATTGAACTGTAATAACTTAAATAGCATTGGAAGTGGTTAGTGTGACAATCAGTTGATTTTTGGGTGGAATTTGTTAAAAAGTGACATTGAGAAAAAATTACTGTCTTTTATTATGTATGTGCCTTAACTGTACTTGTTTCTTTTTAGCCCCTCTCAGTTGTCAATGGTAGGGCTCTCGATAAACCATTGGTTGTACAGCTTTGTGATGCGTGGGGGAATCCTTCTCCTGAACCTTTGATTAAAGTTGTCCTGATAAAGGAAAATGGCTTAAGGGTAAGGAATTTATTGATGCTATATTGGTTGCAAAATTTAGAATTGATTGTGCATCTTAACCATGTTCACGGTACAAACGCCAGGAAAAATGTGCAGATTAAGAATTTATTTGTAAGATATTGCATGTTTTGCAATGCATACAGATAACACAAGTGTCCAGCCTGAGCCCTGGTAATCTAGCCTTCAAAGTCCAAGAAATATAGTGCTATTTGTGTTTACCTACCTTTGGTTTCTTCTGTTTTGTGTTTTCTGAGCCTAAAGATTTGGAAAGGGCCTCATTGGTAGATAAATCTTAAATCAGAATACAAAGTCCTGTTGCAATTAACAGTCTGAGATGTATGTAAATTTTTGGAACGTGAACATAAATGTGCTCCTCCATAAGTCTCAATTTATATATCAGCTTTCCCCTTACCATAAGGTAGGCAATGTGAAGTAATATATATGAAATGACTCAAGTATAATGAAATTCTTACAGCAGTTTGAATTGTCTAGTCTATTCAATTTACTTTGAAGAGCAGTGGATGAACTTGATAACTTCATGTTATTATCCGTTTGGATTCCCAAGTTACCTTTTTCACCTAGCTTTTTTGAGAAATTACTATATTCGATTTAACTGGGCTGAATGGAAGAGTGCATTTGATAGCTGCAATTCAGAAATGTAAGCATAAATCTACAGTTTTTGTTCTCTCGTGTAACATTTCCATTCTTAACGTTGGAAGTTGAATCAATAATTAACAGACCATTACTCAATTCGAAGAAACAGTTAGTTTTGTTTTTAGCGCCCAACAGTATGCAATTGCCAAGTGGCCATGGTTGTCTTTTTCCATCTTAGCTGCATCAAAGGCCTTGACTGAGAGCAGTCATTCCATTGCTAAGCACAAAAAAATTCAGTACTGCTGTAGTCCTAGCGGAAGAATGAAACCAACTTATTTGTTCAATAGATTTTGCTGTGATGCACTAAAATATTTTTCTTCCTCTGATCATCTTTCAAATATCCTTGGTTATGGAAGTTATCGCAGAAGCCTGCCAAGAGAGCATCTTTCAATAAAACCAAATGGGGTAAACTGGGTTAAATAAACTGGGGTAAGCTGCTAGAGGCCATAATACAATAAAAAAATTATTTCCATGAAAAACATGGCCTAAATAGCTAGGAATGGATTTGAATGACAGGAATTAAAAATTTGGGAGTTCTGAGGAAATTATTATATTAATAATGATGAATATTGTGTATGATTTTCAAATTGTTTGATCAGGTGTCACACAGAAGGCTTATTAATAAAGTGGAAGTCCAAAGTATTAGAGGAAATGTTGCAACATGGATACAAAATTGGCTAAAGGATAGAAAAGAATGGTCATTAATGTTTTTTGGACTGGAGTATACAAACATACGAATTAGGATCAGGAGTAAGCCATTCAGCCTTTTCGAGCCTGCTTCACCATTTAATAAGACCATGGCTGATCTAATTGTAGCCTCAACTCCACTTTCTTGCCTACCCCCGATACCCTTTGACTCCCTTGTTAGTCAAGAATTTATTTACCTCTGCCTTAAAAATATTCAGTGACCCTGCCTCCACTGTTCTCTGGGGAAGAGAGTTCCAAAGACTCTCAACCCTCAGAGGAAAAATTTCTCCTCATCTCCGTCTTAAATGGGTGACCTGTTATTTTTAAGCTGTTCTAGTCTCTCCCACAAGGGGAAACATCCTTTCAGCATCCACCCTAACAAGTCCCCTCAGGATCTATTATGCTTCAATAAGATCACCTCACATTCTTCTAAACTCCAATAGATACAGACCCAACCTGTCCAACCTTTCTTTATAAGATAACACCCCCATCCCAGGTATCGGTCGAGTGAACCGTCTCTGAACTGCCTCTAACGCATTTAGATCCTTTCTCAAATAAGGAGACCAAAACTGTATGCAGTACTCCGGATGTGGTCTCGGCAAAACCCTATACAACTGTAGCAAAATATCCCTACTTTTATATTCCATTCCCTTTGCAATAAACAACAACATTCCGTTTGCCTTCCTAATCACTTGCTTTATCTGCATACCGACCTTTTGTGATTCATGTACCAGGACATCCAGATCCCTCTGTACCTCAGAGTTTTACAATCTCTCTCCATTTAAATAATATGCTGCTTTACTATTCTTCCTGCCAATGTGAATAACTTCACATTTTCTAACATATTCCATTTGTCAAATTTTTGCCCACTCACTTAACCTATGTCCCTTTACAGACTCCTTGGGCTGAATTTTGAGTGCGCCACAGTTCATGGTGGCGTGCATCCTGCGCCAATGCGCCGACCCTGAGCCCCCGTGATGTTGCACGCGGGGGCTCATTTAAATAAAGGGGATGGAGCGGTTGCCCCCAATGACGTAGAGTGGGTGGCTGCTGCGTTCCCGGCAATGGCGTCTAGCGCCACTGTGCCATTTTTAAAGGGCTTTAAGCCCTTGCAATTAATTTTAATTTTTAAAGATGTATAATAAAATTTTATTACATGAAAACCTTTGTGATGGAGGCCCTTCCCCAACCCCCCGCTATGGTCATTTAATTGCCCGGGATAACAAAAACATGCCATTTTCCCGACCTTTACCCCTCCCCAACCTTCAAACCTTTTCTGTTCAACCCCTTCCCGCCATCCCCACATCCAATCAAGATAGTTTTCCCCGCTCCCCCACCCCTCCTGCCCTGAAAATTTTATTCCTCTCCCTCCCCATCAGGTTCCCACCTCGGAACTCTGTATGGAGCTCCGAAGACATGCGAAGCACAAACGGCGGCCGTAATATCGGTATGGGACGGCCGCCGCTTGTAGGTAAGTTTATTTGCATATTAACGTTCATTTGCATTTGCTGATGAAGGGCCTGCCACCAGGGTGAGGGGTGGGGCCAAACAGTTTTCCCCCCGCCGCCGATAATAAGCGGCAAGCCCTTCTTGACGTCGCGGGTCGAGGCGCGTCTCTCCCCACAGAATTTCACCAGCCCCTGCGCCATGACCTGCTGTGTCGAGGGGCCAGTAAAATTCAGCCCCTTATGTCCTCTTCACAACTTGCGTTCCTACCTATCTTTGTGTCATCAGCAAATTTAACAGCCATACAATCAGTCTCTTCATCCAGGTCATTGATATAAATTGTAAATAGTTGAGGTCCCAGCACTGATCCCTGTGGCACTCCACTCGTCACATCTTGCCAACCCGAAAATGACCCATTTATGCCTACTCTCTGTTCGCTAACCAATCCTCTATCCATGTTACCCCCAATGTCATGAGCTCTTATTTTACTAAGTAACCTTTTGATGTGGCACCTTGTCAAATGCCTTCTGGAAATCTAAGTATAGCACATTCACAGTTTCCCCTTTATCCCCATTGTTTGTTACTTCCCCAAAGAACTCCAATAAATTGATCAAGCATGATTTCCCTTGCATTAAAACCATGTTGACTCTGCCTGATTGCATTGAGATTTTCTAAGTGGCCCACTATAATCTCCTTAATAATAGATTCCAGCATTTTCCCTATGACAGATGTTAAGCTAACTGGCCTGTACTTTCCTGCTTTCTGTCTCCCTCCTTTCTTGAATAGAGGAGTCACATTCGGGACCGAATTCCTAACAGCTTCTAAAAGGGAAGTGGACAAATACTTGAATAAGTAAAAGCTAAAAGGATAAGGTTCTTGACAGGGAAATTGGAGTAAAGAGCTGGCACAATTGTGTTGGGCCGAACAGCGGCCTCCTGTGTTGTAAGATCCTGTGATTGTGTTTTGATATATTTTTGCATTGTCGTCTCCATTCTTCACAAGAAAATTTAGTAAAGCTGCCTCCCAGCTTTCCCCGAGTTCTTCCGGACCCATCTGACTTGGAGCTGGTGTACTGTTATTTTGGGATCTCTGTGCCATATTTTCTCATCAAAGTATACATGTGGTCTGAGCAAGGTTTTCAATCATGGAGTGGGGACAGGATAGAAAGAGATTACATAGCGTGAAAGTTATAAAAGTTTCTCAAAGGGACAGTACAATTTCGTACCCTCCTCTTTCATTGCCTCCACCACCCAACCCCACCCCCGGGTAGAGTATAGCAGAGGTTGAATTTCAGCCATTCTGTGTAGAAAACAGTTTTATAGATTTTTATATTTCAACGGTAGTGCTGTATAACAGCCATGTGTAATGCCCACGAATCCGGTGATATGGTGGTACGTGGGTGAACTAGGGGTGTTACTTGGATTTCTTCATCCTTTGAGTGAAAAACGGAATCTTATTTCTATAACAAATGATTTATTTTCCTTCCAGCTGTCACCAACACCACCACAGCAGAAAACTGATGAAAATGGAAGGGCAAGTTTTGGCTCGTTTCAAATCTTTGCAACAAGGTAGAGTTAAATCAAATAATTTTTCTTGTCATCTCACATGTTCTTGCTACTCCCATCATAACTATAATTGATGAAACAATCTCTGATCACTCTCGACACATTCCCCCACCCCCTCCCAACTGTGCTTTGTGTCTGACCTTTTTTGCGGGGTGGGGGGGCAATCCCCCTCAAATCACTTGCCACTGCACACTCAACTTCCCAACTATTTAGTCTTTGGCTTGCAGTTTATCACAATATTGCTGTAGCTACCGCTTCATTAAATCTCACATTCCACCACCTTTAATGTCCATGTCCCCATTAGAACTAATACGCTCTGTCACCCGAATTGTTCTCTCTGGTACCTCTCATCTCTGCTCCCTTAAGCCCGTTGATTTTGAACATCTTTTGCGAACAATTCGTTTAACTATCCATCACCAGATCTGTCTGGACTAGTTGAAGCATTATCGAATTATGCCCTCCATCACTAAAACTGCTCAATATTCTAAGATGAGTCAGGAATGCAAAGATCATTCCTGGCTTCTGCTCACCACAATCTGCCTTAAAACATCCTCCTCTGCCTTCTCCAGTCTCAACTCTGGCAATAAGTGCAAGGAGGTCATGAATGCAAAGGTATAGACTATCCGTTCAGCTGCCTCTGTCACTTCCCTCCCTTCTCCTAGCCCATCAGGACAAACTTCCTCAGATGTCCTAGCCCTGAACTTAGGCCTTTCTCTAGATTCTATCCTAAGTCTTACAATTCTCCATCTGACCTCAACTTGTCCATGGAACCCAACTGCTGCTCCCGTGACCCATTCTGCCTAATTTGCTGACCACTGAACTTCTGTTCCTGGGCCCCATGTTAGCTGATATTGTTAACATCTCTGTCTCCTCAAATACCATTCCACATCTGCTGACATCAGTCCTATCCTAGTCTCCTCTGCCTTTGCAAACTACCACCCCCTCTCCAAACTCCTTTCCTCTCCAAATCTTTGAATGCTTTGTCACTTCCTAAGTCTGTGCTCATCTTTCCCATAAATCCATGCTTGAAACTCTCCAATCAGGTTTCCAGCTCAGCCACAGTACTTCAACGGCCCTTATCATTCAATACGATCATGGTTGATTATCCAGTTCAATGCCTTTTTCCCTCAATATCCTCATATCCCTTTATGTCATTGGTATTTAGAAATCTGTCAATCTCTGCTTTAAACATACTCAATGACTGAATTTCCACAGCCCTCTGGGGTAGTGAATTTCAAAGATGCACAACCCTCTGCGGAAATAAAGTGGCTTCCCCCTTATTTTGAAATGGCTCTAGACTGCCCAACAAGGGGAAACATTTTAGCTGCATCTCCCCTGTCTATCCATTTAAGTATTTTGTAGATTTCAATGAGATCACCTCTCATTCTTCGAAACTCTAGAGAATACAGGCCTAGTTTCCCTAATCTCTCTCCATAAGACAGTGTCGCCATCCTGGGAACAAGTCTGGTGACCCTTCTTTACACTCCCTCTATGGCAGTTAAATCCTTCCTAAAGTAAGGGGACCAAAACTGCACACAGTATTCCAGGTGCGGTCTAATCAAGGTTCTGTATAATTGAAGTAAGACTTGACTACTCCTGTACTCAAATCCTCTTGCGATAAAGGCGAACATACCACTAACCTTCTTAATTGCTTGCTGCACCTGCATGTTAGCTTTCAGTGACTTATTGACAAGGACATCCAGGTCCCTTTGCACATCTACACTTTCTAATCTCTTGCCATTTAAGAAATACTCTGCACATCTGTTCTTCCTACCAAAAGTAGATAACCTCACATTTTTCCACATTATATTCCATCTGCCACGTTCTTGCCCACTCGCTAAGTCTGTCCAAATCCCCTTGAAGCTGCTTTGCATCTTCCTTACAACAGACATTCCCACCTAGGTATTGTGTTATCTGTGGACTTGGAAATACTTGGTCCCCACTTCCAAATCATTAATATATATTGTGAACAGCTGGGGCCCAAGCACAGTACCCCACTAATCACAACCTGCCAACGCGAGAGTGACCTGTTTATTCATACTCTCTGTTTTCTGCCTGTTAACCAATCCTTAATCCATGCCAGTATATTACCTCCTATCCCATGTGCTTTAATTTTGCTAACCAACCTCCTGTGGGGGACTTCATCAAAAGCCTTCTGAAAATCCAAGTATACCACATCCACAGACTCCCCTTTATCAATTCTGTTAGTAATGTCCTCAAAAAATATCTTTGAACAATGCATAAGGAGGATGTGGCTTAAAAGGGATGCAATCTTATAACTGTCTCAGCTCCTATAACCAGAACTGCTTCAACAGATTCATTAAACATGATTTCCCATTCATAAATCTCTGTTGACTATGGATTTATTGTTCATTTATCACATCCTTTAGAATAGATACTAACGTTTTCCCTACTGCTGATGTAAGGCTAACAGGTCTGTTGTTCCCAGCTGTGTTTCTCCCTCCCTTCAAGTCCTGGTATCAACCTTCAACCCCATTAATTTCTCCAATACAACCTTCTTACTAATACTAATTTCCTTCAATTCCTCATTCTCCCTAATCCCTTGGAATGCTAATTCTGGGAGATTTCTTGTATCTTCCTCAGTGAAGACAGACACAAAGTAATCATTTAGCTTCTCTGCCATTTCTCTATTCCCCATTATAAATTGTAATGGACCCATGTTTGTCTTAGCCAATCGTTTCCTTTTTACATACCTATAGAAGTCCGTTTTTGTTTTTTGCTAGTTTACATTCATATTCTAATCTCTCTATCAGTTTTTTGGTCCTCCTTTGCTGCATTCTAAAATCCTCTCAATCCTCAGGTTACTATTTATTTCTGGCAACTTTATAGGCCTTTTTTTTAATCTTATACAATCCTTAACCTCCTTTGTTATCCACGGTTGACTGCCTTTACTTTTGGAGTTTTTGTACCTTGAAGGAATGTATAGTTGCTGTAAACTATGTAATATTTCTTTCAAGATTATCCATTGCATATGTACTGTCATACCTTTTAATGTATTTTCCAGTCCACTTCAGCCAGTTTTCCCCTCATACCTTCATAATTTCCTTTGTTCAAATTTAACACCCTGGTTTCAGATTGAACTACCTCACTTTCAAACATAATGTAAAATTCTATCATATTATGGTCACTCATCCCAAAAAATTATTTTACAACAAGATTATTAATTAGCCCTTTCTCATTACATAATAGATTTAAAATAGCCTGTTCTCTAGTCGGTTCCTCAACATACTGCTCTAGAGAACCATCCCTAACACACGCCAGAAACTCGTCCTCTACAGCATTAGTGCTCATTAGGTTTACTCAGTCTGTATGTAGATTGATGTCACCCATGATTATTTTGTTACCCATGCTACATGCTTCTCTAATCTCCTGATTAATACCATGCCCAACACTACCACTATTGTTTCGTGGCCTATAAACAACTCCTACAAATGTTTGCTGCCCCTTGCTGTTTCTTAGCTCCAGCCAAACAGATTCCACATTTTGTTCTTTCAATCTGAGATCCTCCCTTACTAATTTTCTGTTCCATTTCCTTATTATCAGTGCAACACCACCTCCTTTTTTTGTCTGTGCTTCCTAAATGTCGAATATCCTTGAATATTCAGTTCCCAGTCTTGGTCACCCTGTAGCCATGTTATAGCAATTAGATCGTACCCATTTACCTGTATTTAGGCCTTTAAATCATCTACCTTGTTGTGAATGCTGTGAGCATTCAGGTAGAGTGCCTTTAACCTTTTCTTCTTGACATTCTGCATTCTAAGCCTAGTTTATGCTTGCCTTTGTTTCGCCTGCCTTCTAATGTCAATTGCTACTTTTCTACCTCCTGTTACCAGCTTTACTTCCTTCCAATTTGAGCTACCCCTCAGGTTCCCATCCCCCTGACAAGCTAGTTTAAACTCTTCCCAACAGCACTAGCAAATCTCTCTGCGCAAGGTTGTTAGATCTGATCCTGTTGAGGTGTAGCCCATCCATCTTGTGCAGGTTCCACCTGTCCCCGAACTGGTCCCAGTGCCTCAGAAATCTGATGCCCTCCCTCCTACACCAATTCTCCCGCCATGTGTTCAATCGATCAGTTCTCCTATTCTTCTGCTCACTAGCATGTGGCATTGTGAGTAATCCTGAGATTTACTGCTTTGGAGGTCCTGCTTTTTAACTTCCTTCCTAACTCCCTAAAATCTGCTTTCAGGACCTCATCCCCCTTCCTACTTATGTCACTGGTACCAATGTGGACCACGACCTCTGGCTGTTCACCCTCCCCCAGAAGGATGTCCTGCAGCCGCTCCGTGACATCCTTGACCCTTGCACCAGGGAGGCAGCACACCATCCTGGAGTCATGTTTACTGCCACAGAAAAGCCTGTCTGATCCCCTGACTATCGAATCCCTGATCACTATTGCTCTTCCATTCTTCTTCTGCCCCCCTTGTGCAGCTGAGCTACCCACGGTGCCACGGACCTTGCTCTGGCTGCATTCCCCCGAAGAACCATCGCTCTCACCAGTATCCAAAATGGAAAACCGGTTAGCAAGCAAGATAGACTCTGGTCTCCTGCACTGTCTGCCTGGCTCTCTTAGACTGCCTGGCGGTCACCCATTCCCTCTCTGCCTGCATGCTCCTAACCTGCGGTGTGATTACCTCCCTAAAAGTGCTATTCACGTAGTCCTCCGCCTCATGGATGCACAACACTGACTCCAGCCGCAGCTCGAGTTCCAAAACCCGGAGCTCAAGCTTCTGCAGCCAGTGACACTTCCTGCAGATGTGTTCATCTAGGACACATGACTTCGCACATACCTCAGGACATACATTCCACTTGGCCGAGCTGACCTGCCGTAACGTAACTTAAAAAACCTATTGTTACAATGAGAAGTAAAATAACTTACCAGTTACTCACCAAACAGTTTTTTCCCCTGTACCGAAGAGCGAGGCAGCTACTAGAGGTAGAAGAAAGAAAGGAGCCCCTTCCTCAAGCGCCAATCTCCCACTTTACACTCTGTGCAGTCAAATTAATTTTTTTCTTAATTTATAATTCCCCTCCTTACTGAACTCCCTCACTTGCCGAACTCCCTTCTTCACACTCTGTGCCCTCCAACTGCCGGCACTGCAGAGCCACTGGCCTTCCGATTGGCTGGCAGCTCGTCTCTAAAAGGGACGGCATCTTCGATGGTGGCCTACTTAACTGGGCCTCCATCACTGGGATAAAATCCAGCCCATTGTCTTTGGTTCCTGCCACATGTTCCATTCCCTAACCACTGTTTCCATTCCTATCTGAGGCTGAACCAGACTGTTTGCAACCTAGCTGTTATCTTTGACCCCGAGATGAGTTTCCAATGGCATATCCACACCATCACCAAGACTGCTTGCTTCCACTTGTGTATTATCCCTTGTCTCCTATCCTGCCTCAGCTCACCTGCTGCTGAAACCCTCATCCATTCCTTTGTTAGCTCCGGACTTGACCATTTCAGCGTAATCCTAGATGGCTTCCTATCTACCACCCTCCAAAAACTTGTGCTCATCCAAAACTCTGCTGCCTGTATTTTGACTCATTCCAAATCTCATTCACCCATCTCTCTGTGCTTGCTGAACTTCACTGGCTTCCAGTCTGACACTGCCTGAATTTTAAAATCATCTTTGTTTTCAAATCCTTTCATGGCCTCGCTCCTTCTTATCTCTAGCCTCCTCCAGCTGTACAAACTTTCACAATCTCTTCCCTCTTCAACTTCTGGTCTCTTGCTCTGCCTCGATTTTAATTGCACCACTGTTGGTGGCTGTGATTTCAATTGCCTTGGCCCTAGGCTCCAGAATTTTTCTCTGCGCCTCTTTTAAAATGCCCTTTAAAATCTACCTCTTTGATCAAGCTGTTGGTCACTGTTCTGATATCTCCTTTTGTGGCTTGTTTTTTTTTATCGACATCGCTCTTGTTAAGTGCTTTGTGATGTTTAACTATGTTAAATGCACTACATAAATTTGTTGCAATAAATACTCTTCTGCATACCCTGCAATTTCTTCCCCAACCCCCTTTTTTTCGCACTTTCTCCCCTTCTCTCAAAGGCACTACCTTTTGTAGAAATGCAGTTTCATGGGCATCAGTGAGCTTCATCCTAATAGCCATTTTGCATGGGTGCACCAAGACAGTGGTCGGAATCTTCTTAGCGGGTGAAGGAAGTGGTGCCCAGCCTGCGCCGGCTGCATGTCGATTATTCACTGCAATATTCCATGCGGTGGCTCATTTGAATGGACGGGGCAACCCCCTGCCCCTCATGACGTGGAGGGTGCGGCCTGTCCGTCCGACCCAGTTAATGGCGTGCACAGGCGCTGACGCCATTTTTAAAGGGCTTTGAGCCCTTCTGGTGTATTTAAAGATTTGAAGCAAGATTTGTAAAAAAAACAAAACAATAACACACAGTATTTTTGTCCCTCTCCCACAATAACCATTAAATTTCTTATTTGCCCTCTCCACCCCAAAACACCTACCTGGTTCACCTCACCTTCTCGTTTCTCCCCCAACCCCCACATTGCATAAACTATAAACTTTACCCCTTCCCACCATATCCTTCAGCAATGAGAATACGTTACTGCCCCCTGCCAAGCACAGGAAAAAATTACCTGCTCCCCCCTCCCAACCAGTGTGACACCTCGTTTCCCCGGATGGGGATCCGAAGGTGCAGGAGTGCCGACCAACAGCACGAAGATCGCACTAGGATATAAGGTGGCGTGATTACCATTAATGCAGGTATGTAAATTTATTTCCATATTTAAACGGAGGGCCCATCGCCAAGAGGCGGGGCTGCTGCCACAAATCCTCGCCACTTCCGTGAGGATCGGGCCAGGCCCTCACGGCATTGGTGTCAGCGAAGGGACCTCATCTGGAGGGATCTTCAGGCACCCACACCACGAACCCCGACTCCTGAGGTGGGGGGCGGGTGGGGAGAACTAAATTCAGTCCAGTGAATATAGGCAGGCTGTTTGACTCTGGAGGGTATTGCAGCTGAGCCCAATCCTGCTCTCATTCAAAGTCAATATGTAGACTTTCCAGCACTAGACAATCAGTAGTGGAAGAAATGGTTCATTTTATCCTGCCCCATTCCTAGTTTAGAGATAGTGGACTGGATTTTGTTCTCCCCGGGCGTCGGGGTCTGTGTATGTGTGGCAGGGGGGTGGGGTGCCTTGAAGATGCCCCCGGGAGAGGGCTGGTACGCATCCCGTCTCCGGGAGGGCCCTGCCCAATATTAGCGGCGGTGGCGGCGAGGCCTCATGGCGGCCTCCCTGCCGCTTGGCGACGGGACCCCCTTTTGAATATTTAAATAAATTAAAATGAATGAAGAAATTATACTAATGCTGCCATCTGCTGTCACGCTGCCAACTTCAGCCCAGTGGCCAGAACCCCCATGCCTTCGGATCCCTGTCCAGGGAAACAAGACGCCATACTGGTGGGAAGGGGGAGAAGGTAAGCTTATCAATATGGGGGGGGGCGGGGGGGGAAGGGGAGAGGGAAATGGGGTTAAAGTAACATCATGGGTGTAGGGGATGGTGGGAAGGGTTGGAAAAGTTTATCTAGTTTGGGGACAGTGGGGGGAAAGGTCAGATAGACAAGCTAAGTATTTTTTGTGGGGGTAGGGGGAGGGAGGACGGACAAATAATTTATTTGTCACTGTGGGGGTAGAGAGAGGGTCAGATTGACTTAAACTTTAAATATTTAAATTTCCTGGTAAGGCTGAAAGCCCTTCACAAATGGCGTCAGTGCCTGTGCACAGGCGGCTGACTCCATTGCCAGGGACAGACAGCCAGTCCGCTCCATGTGATTGCGGTTGTGGGGGTGGTGGTGGTGGGCCCGCCCTGGCTATTGAAATGAGCTGCTGCACGGAAGATTGCGGCAGCTCCACGACCCGCCGCCAACATCGCAGCGGGCACAGACGCACGGATGATTCAGCCCATGAGTCCATCTGCAACATCCCATCTGTGGCTCTAGCTGGAGTCAACTACATTAACACGGGCCTGGGTTAAATTTAGAACATTCTGGTTTATATGATTTAATATCGCATCTCATGAAGCATTTACCTACTGAAAAACATTGGGCGGGTTGTAGTTACCCATTTTCAATTTTTCCAAATTGAACATAAATGCAATGTATTTCTAGAGTTTTTTTAATATTTGGAAAATTAGGCTGTAGTTGGTATGAAGTATGAGCACCTTTTAAACAAGATTGTTACTGTACACGTAGTTACACTGTACCTTGCATTGTTAAACTGGCGTCCTGTAAAACTTCAGTGATGCCAAATGTTAGTATTACTGCAGAATAGTAATTGAAAGTGACCGCTTGAATCAAAAATGAGCTGCAATATTATCTACACGCTAAAGATTCCTGGTCAGTCTTCACCAATTCTAATATGGGATTCTGTCAGTTAACTAAAAGACTTAAATACATAATGCACAAAAAACAAGATATGCAGGGTATCAAAAGGAGTCTATATGACAATTATCCAACAATCTTATTTTGATTTTTTTTAAAGTTGCTGCCCTTAAAGAATACCTTTGGAGTACTGAATATTTGAGGGCGGTAAACACTTACCCACAACCCATACCTAAAATTTGCAGAGCCACCACATTTTTCTATTACCTTTTGTGCTGATATTTATATGAAATGGCCATATTAATATGTTCATACCATCCAGTTTTTTCACAGTTTGTGTTATGAGCTCACAGGACACCAGTCTGGTGTGTACTGAGTCTTTAATGATACTGACTGTAATGGCTGCCTCCAGTCAGAGTGCCTTATGGCAGAGGTCACATTACTACGGCAAGCCAGAAAGCACATTGATACAGGATTGCATTTCAATCGCAAACATCCCCCTTTCATACAAAAATTTTTTTTGCATGCATTATCATTGACACAGTGAGTTGTCCAAGTTACCCACTATGCACACAGCTGATCTCATGCATTAGTAGTTTGTCGTTCTTTTCAGTCTTTGCACGTGCATTGCGCACACAGTCATTAAGTCGTGCCTGTCTCTTAATGGTGCGTGTGCATATTGTCCGTTGCTCACCTGGTTGATTTTCCTGCTCCAGTGAGTGTCACTCCCTTGTCACTTGTTGCTGTGGTAACTGTTGTTCCATCTCTGTTGTTGGGGTGCTGTGGACCTCTGGGGCTGATGGTTGCTCTGTGGTCTGTGCAGTTGGTGAGTTCTCATCTTTCTGATTGGCTGCCTGCTGTGAAGGAACAGCTTCTCCAGTTGTGCGTGCATGCCTGCAGTTGTGACTGTGTCTGGTCCTTCACTGCCACCGCATACAATCGAGGTGACAACTGCTCTATGCAGGTTGCAAGTTGCCGTTTGGGCTGACTCTTGTTGAGTGCGTTGAAGGTTTGTACCCTGACTAGCTCTCCAATGCTCAATTCTGGCAATGGTTCAGCATTTTTGTCAAAATGAAATTTGGCTTTCCGCCATTGATTTTGTCTGCCCACTCTGCGGAATCTGAGCGCTCCTTCCCCACAGCCTCCACCTCGAGCGCCTGAGCAGCTAACTGACAGATTTTCCTCTTCCTCGCTGCCTGTATGACTCACGTCGCCTTGCAACTGGAAAAGGCATACTCTTTCTGGCACCCACTCCTGTAAGCCATCTCCTGGGTTTTCTCTTTTTGCACATTAAGGGTTACCAGTTCAAGCTTTAGACATGCTTCTGCTGAGATAAATGGCTTTTGCTTGCCTTCTATGATTTGGAACTCCAGATCTTCGTCGTTGTCATTGCAATAGGTTCTCAGAGTAACTTGTCCTCTTGTCACTAGTATGGTGCCATGATATAGCCTCAACCTTACTTTTGAGGGCATCATTTTTGGATCGTCATGTTGAGCCACTTTGCACAGGTCTGTGAAGGTCATGATATTGCATGACGCACCGATATCTATGGCACTTTATGCTGACTTGATATTCTCCTGTCATCATTCCAACAGTCACAAACCATTTATCACCGATCGACCTGTCTGAAGCAACCCGTTGTATAGTGATTCGTCAGAATCTTCGGCTGATGTCTCTCCTGTGGCCATCTGTACCTCCTTGTTTTGCTTCCTCCTAGCCAAGCACTTGCGTGCAAAATGATTCAGCTTCTTGCAGTGAAAACACTGCTCTCCCCACACTGAACATGCCTTCTTTTCCTGTGCGTGATGTCCTCCGCAATATTTGCATCCTGCCCTTTGTCTCTGATCTTTCTGCCCTTTTGCCCTGGAATGTCTATCAGCATAATGCAAGGCCTGGTCTGTTCTGCCATGAGTATGCTCTAGCTGCTGATTTACAACCTCAGCGCTTCACACCTCGATCGCTTTCCTGCGAGTCAGTTTTTCTTCTCCGTAGACGTGCACTCGCTCTGGGATCTCTTATGCCTAATACAATCCTGTCTTTAGTTAGATCATCTTTTAGTAGTGCAAATTCACAGGATTCTGCAAGCTGTGTTAATGCAGTCACATATTAATCAATGGACTCTTTTTCACCTTGGGGCCCTAATATTGAACACATAGGTTACGATCACTTGGGGTTCAAAGCGTGCCTTCAAGGCTTTGAAAATTTCTGACGTCTTTTTTTTTTGTTCAGAGAGATTTAGGGTAGAAGCATAAGTCTCGATTGTCCAAAGAAAAACATGGCAATAACATCCTTTTTCTTGCCTTCTTGGGGTGCTAAGTCATAACTAGGCACAGTTCCATAAATACTTGCAGCTTTCTAGCACATCTCTACATACTGTGGCTCTTTTCTGTGCATTTGGAAAGTAAACTGTAGACAAGTTATTGTTAATGTGAGATTTACAACTAAGCTTGATTTGGTCCACACAATGTCTGCAAGCACGATTTCAAAAGAAATCACTGGAAAGCAACTAGGAATGAGAATTCTGACTATCCCCTCTCCTTCCCCAAATGGAGGTGCTGAAGTCAGTTTTCGGACCTTTATTACAAAAGTGTTGATTAAGTGCTTCAACTCTGAAGACTGAGGTCCCTGGCATGTTGAGAGAAAAAGTTTTAATTGGACAGCCTTGTTTGTTGATTATATGCTAGTTAAGTTTGAATTGCAGTTCACTTCCTCCTATAAATTGGCACATTGTCTTATAATTTCTGTGTAGCTGCTCTTCATTTTAGGCTAGTGTATTATATGTGGAGTGGTTCAAAGTTTTATTAACTGGTGTTTGGAATGAAAGCCAAATATGCATAAAATTCTCTAATGTGCATGCACCTCGTTGTTAGACACATTGCCTTTCTATAATACTTTGCTCTTATACCTAAACTTATACCTTAACAGTACCAGTCTTCGCACCTTGCATCTTCATGTTCTATGCCATTATACTCCCTGCCTGAGACCAGTTATCCCTGTTGCTTCTCCTGGCTATATTATCGCTGGATCATCACTACCCCTAGTTGTTACTGAACTGTCCCGGTCCAAAGAAATAAATGTATTCCTTTTCAAAATCCCACTTCTGATGAGGAATACCAAATTCTCAGCAGTGACCAGGAATCAGCTTCTAAGTTTCTAAAGAAGAAAATTGTTCGGAAAAGTTCTGGAATGTTGGCTGCTGGTCACCACTAGGTGTTGCTATTCAAAGGCAAGAAGTTCTGAAGCATTGCCCTATACTGAAGAGCCCTATGTTATTTAAGTAAATGTTTTCATTTAAATAATCTCTAGATTACTACTGGGCAAGTTATTTGTGTTTTTTAAGCTTTTTGGGTAGAGGAGAAACACAAGAACAGAAGAAAAGTTTACCTTGTCACTGCCCGGCTCCTTTCTAGTACTAATCTGCCTCCCCATTCCACTTCAAGCACCCATGCTTTTCCCCACACAGTACTCCTGATCAAAAGAACATGATAGCAGCAGGAGTCAACCATCAGACCTGCTTGCCTGATGCACCATTCACTAAAGTCATGGCTGATCATCTACGTTAGCTATACTTAACCTGCACTATCCCCATAATCCCTGATCCTCTTAGTATTCAAAAATATCTCAATCTCTGTCTTGAAAATACTCAGTGATTGAACATCCAAAGTCCTCTGGAGTAGAAAATTCCACAAAATTCGCAACCCTTTGAGTGAAGAAATTTCTCCTTATCTCAGTCCTAAATGGCAGATCGCTGCTTCTGAGACTGACCCCCAGTTCTGGACTCTCCAACTAGGGGAAGCATCCTTCCAGTTTCTACACTGCCCCTTATGAAATCTCCAATAAGATCATCTCTCATTCCCCTAAATTCTGGGGAATATAGGCTTAATCTATTCATTCTATTCTCATGGGGCAATCTCCTCATCCCAGAAATCAGTCTTGTGAACCTATGTTGCACTCGCTGTAAGGCAAGTATATCCTTCCTTGGATAAGGAGACAAAAACTGTATACAGTACTAAAGGTCTGATTTCACTAAGGCCCCTATATTAGCAATAAAATGTTTTCCTCATACTCCAATTCCTTTTTAATAAAGACCGACATAACATACTTGCCTAATAGCTTGCTCCACATGCATGTTGACTTTGATTCATGTACAAGGGCATCCAATCCCTCTGCCAACATTTCCCAGTCTCTCAATTTTACAGCAATCACTTCAAAAGTATGTCATTGGCTGTAAAACGCTTTGGGACGTCCTGTTGTCGTGGAAGGTGCTACATAAATGCAAGTCTTTCAACAAAATAATTTGCTTTTCTATTTTTCTATCATAGTACAGGACTTTACATTTCTTCATTATATTCTAGCTGCCGTGTTCTTCACTCACTTAACCTCTCTATATCCCTTTGCGGTTTCTGTGTCCCCCTTACAGCTTACTTTACCACGTAGCTTTGAATGGTCAGCAAACCTGGACACTTCGCACTCAGTTCCCTCATCTGACACAATGATATAGATTGTAAATAGCTGAGGCTCAAGCACTGATCCTTGCAGTGCTCCAGTAGTTGAAGCCTGCCAACCAGAAAATGGTCCATTAGTGGTAGGCGGTGGTGTAGTGGTATTATCACTGGATTAGTAACCCAGAGACCCAGGGTATTCCTCTGGGAACATGGGTTCGAATCCCACCACAGCAGAAGGTGGAATTTGAACTTAATAAAAATCTGGAATTAAAAACTGGTCTAATGATGGCCATGAAACCATTGTCGATTGTTGTAAAAACCCATCTGGTTCACTAATGTCCTATAGGGAAGGAAATCTGCTGTCCTTACCTGGTCTGGCCTACATGTGACTCCAGACCCACAGCAATGTGGTTAACTCTTACATGCCCTCTGAAATGGCCCAGCAAGCCACTCAGTTGTACCTAACCGCTACGAAGTCTATAAAAAGGAATGAAACCGGACGGACCACCCGGCATCGATTTAGGCATCGGAAACGACAACGGCAAACCCAGCCCTGTCGACCCTGCAAAGTCCTCCTTACTAACATCTGGGGGCTTGTGCCAAAGTTGGGAGAGCTGTCCCACAGACTAGTCAAGCAACAGCCTGACATAGTCATACTCACGGAATCATACCTAACAGACAATGTACCAGACACTGCCATCACCATCCCCGGGTACGTCCTGTCCCACCGGCAAGACAGACCCGGCAGAGGTGGTGGCACAGTGGTATACAGTAGGGAGGGAGTTGCCCTGGGAGTCCTCAACATCGACTCCGGACCTCATGAAGTCTCATGGCATCAGGTTAAATATGGGCAAGGTAACCTCCTACTGATTACCACCTACCGCCCTCCCTCAGCTGATGACTCAGTACGCCTCCATGTTGAACACCACTTGGAGTAAGCACTGAGGGTGGCAAGGGCACAAAATGTACTCTGGGTGGGGGACTTCAATGTCCATCACCATGAGTGGCTCGGTAGCACCACTACTGGCTGAGTCCTAAAGGACATAGCTGCTAGACTGGGTCTGCGGCAGGTGGTGGGGGAACCAACACGAGGGAAAAACATACTCTACCTCGTCCTCACCAATCTGCCTGCTGCGGATGCATCTGTCCATGACAGTATTGGTAGGAGTGACCACCGGACAGTCCTTGTGGAGACGAAGTCCCGCGTTCACATTGAGGATACCGTCCATCGTGTTGTGTGGCACTATCACCGTGCTGAATGGGATAGATTTCGAACGGATCTAGCAATGCAAAACTGGGCATCCATGAGGCGCTGTGGGCCATCAGCAGCAGAATTGTACTCAACCACAATCTGTAACCTCATGGCCAGGCATATCCCCCACTCTACCATAACCATCAAGCCAGGAGACCAACCCTGGTTCAATGAAGAGTGCAGGAGGGCATGCCAGGAGCAGCACCAGGCGTACCTCAAAATGAGGCGTCAACCTGGTGAAGCTACAACCCAGGACTGCTTGCATGCCAAACTGCGTAAGCAGCATGCGAAAGACAGAGCTAAGCGATCCCATAACCAACGGATCAGATCTAAGCTCTGCAGTCCTGCCACATCCAGTCGTGAATGGTGGTGGACAATTAAACAACTAACTGGAGGAGGTGGCCCCACAAATATCCCCATCCTCAATGATGGGGGAGCCCAGCACATCAGTGCGAAAGATAAGGCTGAAGCATTTGCAACAATCTTCAGCCAGAAGTGCCGAGTTGATCCATCTCGGCCTCCTCCTGAAGTCCCCAGCATCACAGATGCCAAACTTCAGCCAATTCGATTCACTCCACGTGATATCAAGAAACGATTGAAGGCACTGGATACTGCAAAAGCTATGGGCCCTGACAATATTCCGGCAATAGTACTGAAGACCTGTGCTCCAGAACTTGCCGCGCCCCTAGCCAAGCTGTTCCAGTACAGCTACAACACTGGCATCTACCCGACAATGTGGAAAACTGCCCAGGTATGACCTGTACACAAAAAGCAGGACAAATCCAACCCGGCCAACTACCGCCCCATTAGCCTACTCTCAATCATCAGTAAAGTGATGGAAGGTGTCATCAACAGTGCCATCAAGCGGTACTTGCTTAGCAACAACCTGCTTAGTGATGCTCAGTTTGGGTTCCACCAGGGCCACTCAGCTCCTGACCTCATTTCAGCCTTGGTTCAAACATGGACAAAAGAGCTGAACTCAAGAGGTGAGGTGAGAGTGACTGCCCTTGACATCAAGGCAGCATTTGACCGAGTATGGCATCAAGGAGCCCTAGCAAAACTGAGGTCAATGGGAATCAGGGGGAAAACCCTCCGCTGGCTGGAGTCATACCTAGCGCAAAGGAAGATGGTTGTGGTTGTTGGAGGTCAATCATCTGAGCTCCAGGACATCACTGCAGGAGTGCCTCAGGGTAGTGTCCTATGCCCAACCATCTTCAGCTGCTTCATCGATGACCTTCCTTCAATCATATGGTCAGAAGTGGGGATGTTTGCTGATTGCACAATGTTCAGCACCATTCGCAACTCCTTAGATACTGAAGCAGTCTGTGTAGAAATGCAGCAAGACCTGGACAATATCCAGGCTTGGGCTGATAAGTGGCAAGTAACATTCGTGCCACACAAGTGCCAGGCAATGACCATCTCCAACAAAAGAGAATCTAACCATCTTCCCTTGACATTAAACAGCATTACCATCGCTGAATCCCCCACTATCAATATCCTAGGGGCTACGATTGACCGAAAACTGAACTGGAGTAGCCATATAAATACTGTGGCTACAAGAGCAGGTCAGAGGCTAGGAATCCTGAGGCGAGTAACTCACCTCCTGACTCCCCAAAGCCTGTCCACAATCTACAAGGCACAAGTCAGGAGTGTGATGGAATACTGTCCACTTGCCTGGATGGGTGCAGCTCCAACAACACTCAAGAAGCTCAACAGCATCCAGGACAAAGCGGCCTGCTTAATTGGCACCCCATCTACAAACATTCACTCCCTCCACCACCGACGCACAGTGGCAGCAGTGTGTACCATCTACAAGATGCACTGCAGCAATGCACCAAGGCTCCTTCGACAGCACCTTCCAAACCTGCGACATCTACCAACTAGAAGGACAAGGCAGAAAATACATGGGAACATCACCACCTGCAAGTTCCCCTCCAAGTCACACACCACCTTGACTTGGAACTATATCGCCGTTCCTTCACGGTCACCGGGTCAAAATCCTGGAACTCCCTTCCTAACAGCACTGTGGGTGTACCTACCCCACGTGGACTGCGGCGGTTCAAGAAGGCAGCTCACCACCACCTTCTCAAGGGCAATTAGGGATGGACAAAAAATGCTGGCCTGGCCAGCGACGCCCACATCCCGTGAATGAATTTTTAAAAAATGTATTCCTACTTTGTTTACTGCCTGTTGAGCAATCCTCCATCCATGCTAATATGTCATCCCCAATCCTGTGAACTTTAATTTTGTAAAATAACCTATTGTGTGGCACCTTACTGAATTTTTTTGAAAATCTAAACACCATCCACTGGTTCTCCTTATCTACTGTACTAGTTACAACCTCAAAAAAACCCTTAACAGATTTTCCTTTCATAAATCTGAGTCTGCCCTGTCATATTGGGATTTTCCAAGTGCCCTATTACCCTGACCCTAATATGTCAGGTTAACTGGACTATAGCTCCCTCCTTTCTTGAATAGCGGGGTTATGTTTCCTACCTTCCAATCAACGGTGACAATTCTAAAATCTAGAAAACTGGTCCCACTGCCCCAAAAATCGGAAGCCCTCCCTCCTTCACCATGCCTCAAGCCATGCAATGATCCTCCCTATCTTCCTATTTCTTTTCTCAGTACAGTGTGTAACTGGGAGTAATCCAGAAATTACTACCTTGAGATCTCACTTTTTAACTTACTCCCTAGCTCCTGAAAGTCTGACCGTGAGACCTCAATACCTGCCTTCCTTATGTTGTTGATACTGACCGGTACCACAACTTCTGGCTCACTCCCCTCTGCAGAATATTCTGCACCTTTTTACTCTGGCTCCAGGGAAGTAAACATATCGTACAACTGTCCCCCTAACTGTGGAATCTTCTATGATGACCACATTTCTACTCTTCACTGTTTCCTTCCTGTGCAGTCCCTTGTCCGTTGCTGCCATGGTCCAGACTGCACTCCTTCAAGGTATCACTTCCAGCAGCCTCGAATGCTGAATACTGTTTTGAATGCACATATCCCTCAGGCTCCTCCACTTGCTGCTTCTTCTAGTTGGCCACCTCTCTACTATCCTGGACTCTGTGGAGATGCCAACTCATGGAACATAGCATCCAGGAAACACTCATCTGTCCTGATGCTCTGCAGTGACCCCAGCTGCCCATGAAGCTCAAAAGCCTTGACCCTGAGCTCCAAACTGGAGACACTTCTACACGTGAGGTCCCCCAAGACACATTAAGTGTCCTGAAGTTCCCACTTGGCACAGGAATTACAAGCAACAGGTCTCGGCTGACCATCCATGGTCTAAAAAAATCTCTATTCCCTCTTATAGAATCTAGGAAGTGTCTTGTTTGAACTGTTAATTTTAATTAATGCCTCTAGACCTGCTCTGTGATGATCTTATTTATTCACTTCCTGTTATACTTACACCAATTAAAATTTTTAATTTACCAGCTCCTAGTTTAAACAAATGCCCTAGTTGAGAAAGAAAAAGAGAATTACCACCGACCACTTACCTGCTTTCCTGTGACATCACACTTGGATTTTTTCCTCTTTTTTTAGATTGCGCTCACTCTGACTCCTGCTTAGTCCCCACCACCATTTTTAACTGTGTCTCTGACACTTCTCACTCTCAGGCACTTCTCACTCTCAGGCTTACTCATCCTTAGTCACAAATGCCTGATTACCTTTGTGTAACTTCCTGTCTATTCCTGATCCCCTCTGCATATTTTCTTTTTACCCAAGTTGTTACTCTACTCTGCAGCCTTGACTTTTATAGAGTCATAGAGTCGTACAGCATAGAAACAGGCCCTTCGGCCCACCACGTCCATGCCAACCATAATGCCTATCTGCCTGTATTAATTCCATATCCCTCTATGCCTTGCTCATTCAAGTACCTGTCCAGATGCCTCTTAAATGTTGCTACTGTTCCTGCCTCCACCACCTCCTCAGGCAGCTCATTCCAGATTCCCACTATTCTTTGTGTGAAAAATTTACCCCTTTGATCCCCTTTAAACCTCCTCCCTCTCACCTTAAATCTATGCCCTCTGGTTTTAGTCACCCCTATCATGGGAAACAGACTCTGGCTATCTACCCTATCTATGCCTCTCATAATTTTATATACCTCTATCATGTCCCCTCTCAGCCTCCTTCGCTCCAGGAAAAACAGACCCAGTCTATCCAATCTCTCTTTATAACTCAAGGCCTCCAAACCAGGCAACATCCTTGTGAATCTTTTCTGCACCCTCTCTAGCATAATCACATCTTTCCTGTAGTGCGGCGACCAGAACTGCACACTGTACTCCACATGTGGCCTAACCAACGTCATGTACAACTGTAACATGACGTCCCAACTCTTGTACTCAATGCTTCGGCCAATGAAGGCAAACATGCCAAACGCCGCCTTCACCAGCCTGTCTAACTGTGTTGTCACTTTCAGGGAACTATGTACTTGCACCCAAGGTCTCTCTGCTCAACAACACTCCCCAGGGCCCTGCCATTCAATGTATATGTCTTGCCCTGGTTTAACTTCCCAAAATGCATCACTTCACAGTTGTCTGCATTAAATTCCATTTGCCAATCCCTTGCCCACTTTCCCAGTTGATCTATATCTTGTAACCTTAGACAACCTTCTTCACTGTCCACTATACCACCAATTCTGGTGTCATCTGCAAACTTACTAATCATGCCCCTTACATTCACATCCAAGTCATTAATATATATGACAAACAACAGAGGGCCCAGCACCAATCCCTGCGGCACACCACTGGTCAGCGGCCTCCAATCTGAAAAACAACCCTCCACTACCACCCTCTGCCTTCCATCACCAAGCCAATTTTGGATCCAATTTGCGAGCTCACCCTGGATCCCATGTGTTCGAACCTTCTGGACCAGCCTACCATGCGGGACCTTGTCAAAGGCCTTGCTAAAGTCCATGCAGACAACGTCCATCGCCCTGCCCTCGTCAATCCTCTTGGTCACCTCCTTGAAAAACTCAATCAAATTTGTGAGACATGATTTCCCACGCACAAAGGCATGCTGACTATCCCTAATCAGACCATGCCTTTCCAGATGCATATAAGTCCTGTCTCTCAGCATCCCTTCCAATAACTTTCCCACCACTGATGTAAGGCTCACCGGCCTGTAGTTCCGTGGCTTATCCCTGCTGCCCTTAAATAAAGGCACAACATTAGCTATCCTCCAGTCTCCCGGTACCTCACCCATGGCTAACGATCAGACAAAAGTCTCTGCCAGGGCCCCAGCAATCGCCTCCCTTGCTTCCCATAGCATCCTAGGATACACCCGGTCAGGCCCTGGGGATTTATCCAACTTAATGCGCTTCAAAACCTCCCAACACCACCTCCTTTGTAATGTTGATACTCCAGGATATCTGTGTTCTCTCCCTTGAACTCACTAGCTTCCATGACCTTCTCCACGGTAAATACGGACGAGAAATATTCATTTAAGACCTCGCCTATTTCCTCTGGCACCACACACACATTGCCACACTGATCCTTAAGGGGACCTACTCTCTCCCTAGCTGCCCTTTTGCTCTTAATATCCTTATAGAATCTTTTTGGATTCTCCTTTATCTTATCTGCCAGGGAAATCTCATGGCCCCTTTTTGCCCTCCTAATTTCCTTAAGTGTAGTCCTACATCCCCTTTACTCCTCGAGGGACTCGCTCGATCCCAGCTGCCTATACCTGACATATGCCTCCTTCTTTGTCCTGACCAGACCCTCAATATCCCTAGTCAACCAAGGTTCCCTAAACTTGCCAGCCTTATCCTTCCATCTGTCGGGAACATGCCGGCCCTGAACTCTTCCTATCTCACTTTTAAAAGCCTCCCACTTGCCAGACGTCCCTTTACCTGTAAACAGCTTCCCCCATTCAACTTTTGAGAGTTCCTGTCTGATGCCATTGAAATTAGCCTTCCCCCAATTTAGGACTTCCACCTGAGGATCAGTCTTCTCCTTTTCCATAACTATCTTGAAGCTAATAGAGTTATGGTCATGGTCCCAAAGTGCTTCCCCACTGACACATCAACCAGCTGCCCATCCTCATTTCCTAAGAGGAGGTCAAGTGTAGCCCCTTCTCTAGTAGGGCCATCCACATACTGCTTCAGAAAACTATACTGGACACACTTAATAAATTCTTCCCCATCTGATCCCTTAGCACTAAGGTAGTCCCAGTCAATATTAGGGAAGTTAAAATCACCTACTATTACAACCCTATAATTCCTGCACCTATCTGTGATTTCCCTGCATATATGCTCTTCCACTTCCCTCTGACTATTGGGGGGCCTATAGTATAATCCTATCAAAGTGATCACCCCTTTCTTATTTCTAAGTTCTACCTATATGGCCTCGCTGGACATTCCCCCTGGGATATCCTCTCTAAGTACTTTTGTGATGTCCTCCCTAATCAATAGTGCAACTCCCCCATCTCTTTTACCTCCACCTCTGTCATGCCGGAAAGATCGGTACCCCGGAACATTGAGCTACCAGTCCTGCCCATCCCTCAACCACGTTTCCGTAGTAGCAATAATATCACAATCTCATGTACCGATCCATGCTCTGAGTTCATCTGCCTTACCTGTAAAGCTTCTTGAATTAAAGTAAATGCAGTTTAGCCTACCAGACCTTCCAAGCTCCCTGCCCTGCCCGGCCTACCTACTGGACTTGCTTGCTTTAACCTCTACATTTTTTAAAGATTCGCTGTTGGAATGTGGACGTCACCGGCTAGGCCAGCATTTGTTGCTCATCCCTAATTGCCCTTGAACTGAGTGGCTTGCTAGACCATTTCAGAGGGCATGTAAGAGTCAACCACATTGCTGTGGGTCTGGAGTCACATGTAAGCCAGACCAGGTTAGGAAGGCAGATTTCCTTCCCTAAAGGACATTAGTGAACCAGATGGGTTTTTACAACAAGCGACAATGGTTTCATGGTCGGCATTAGACCAACATTTAATTCCAGATTTTTATTAGTTGAATTCAAATTTCACCATCTGCCATGGTGGGATTTGAACTCATGTCCCCAGAGCATTGGCCTGGGCCTCTGGATTACTTATCCAGTGACATTACCACTACGCCACCACCTCCCCCCATTTGCCTCAACTATCTCTCACCTGAGAGACTACTACTTTGGGTCCCACCCCCCTGCAAGACTAGTTTAAACCCTCCCTAGTAGCGCTAGCAAACCTCCCCGCAAGGATATTGGTCCCCTTCCAGTTCAGATGCAACCCGTCCCTCTTGTACAGGTCACCTCAGCACCAGAAAAGATCCAAATGGTCCAAGTAGCTGAAGCCCTCCCGTCTACACCACCTTGCATTTATTTGCCTAATCCTCCTATTCCTACCCTCACGAGCACATGGCACAAAGAGTAATCCTAAGATTACAACCTTAGAGGTCCTGCTTTTAACCTTCTGCCTAACTCCCTATATTCACTTTACTGGACCTCATCTCTCTTCTTGCCTCTGTCGTTAGTACCAGTATGGACCACGATCTCTGGCTGCTCACCCTCCCATTTCAGAATGTCCTGCAGCTGCTCAGAGACATCCTTGACCCTAGCACCAGGGAGGCAACGTACCATACTGGAGTCTTGTTTGCGGCCACAGAAACGCCTATCTGCACCCCTTACGATAGAATGCCCTGACACTATAGCTCTTCCAATACTTTTCCTCACCTGCTGTGCAGCCGAACCCTCCGTGGTGCTGCGAACTTGGCTGTTGCTGCTTTCCCCTGGAAGGTCATCCCCTCCCCCTAACAGTATCCAAAGCGGTATATCTGTTTGAGAGGGGGATGGCCACAGGGGTCTCCTGCATTACCTGCCTGCGCCTACTACTCTGTCTGGTGGTCACCCATCTCTTTTCTGTCTGTGCAGCCATTACCTGCGGTGGTGACCACATCACTAAACAAGCTATCCACGACGTCCTCAGCATTGCGGATGCTCCACAGTGAATCCACCCACAGCTCCAGCTCCATAATGTGGGTAGTCATTAGCTGCAGAGGGACACACTTCCTGCACACATGGTTGTCAGGGAAACTGGAAGCGTCCCTAATTTCCCACATAGCACAGGAGGAACATATCACGGGGCTGAGCTCTCCTGTCATGACTTACCCTTAGGTTAATTAGTTACTCCCTGAATTAAAAAATACTAATTATACTAGGGCCTTGTTCTACCCACTTCAATCTAAGTTCTTAAAAAAAAAAACACTTTAGTAGTACTCCCCTTATCTCCAGAGGTTTTATTTTCAGTAAAAAAAAAACTTACCCCTTATTTTTTAAGGTATTCTAACAGCTGTTACTCACCAACCAATCACCTTGCAGCTCTCCTGTGATGTCACTGTTGGCTTCCCCTTTCAAAACTCAGGTGCGCTGTTGCTGCACTTTATAAATACTGCTGGTCTCACTCGGTCTCCTTCTTTCCCACTGTCGCTACTCTTTTTAAACACCGCCGGTCTCACTCAGTCTCCTTCTTTCTCGCTATCGCTGCGCTTTTTAAACACCGCTGTTATCACTCAGTCTCCTGCTTTTCTCTTGCTGCTTTTGAACCTTACTGCCTTAAACCTAGTTATTTGTTTCACCAGGACACTGGTCCCAGCCAAGTTTAATTTGAGCCTATCTCAACAGAACAGCTCCTTCTTCCCCAAAACTGATGCCAGTGCCCCATGAATCAAGACCCCTGCTTCCCACACCACTCTTTCAGTATGCATTTGACCTGCTAATCTGTTTGTCCTTATGCCAAGTTAAAATTGGCTCAGATAACATCCAGAGATTATTACCTGTGAGGTTTTGCATTTTAATTTGGACTCTCGCTCTTCAAACTTTCTCAGAAAGACATCATTCCTAGTTCTACATGTCGGTTCCTACATGGGCCACAACAACTGGATCCTCCCCCCTCCCACTCCAAGTTCTTCTCCAGCTGCAAGAATATGACTCAATCCTGGCACAGAACAGACAGTACAACCTTTGGAACTCCCAGCTGCAGCTGCATAGAGCAGTATCTATCCCACTGACTACACTGTCCCCGACCACTACCACATTCCTTTTCACTCATTCCACTTGAGTGGCCACCTGTATACCATCGTACCATTGTCGGTTTGCTCATCCACCTGCAGACATTTCCCTCATCCACAGGGCAGCAGTAACATACCTACTGGATAAGGGCAAAGACTGAGGTTCCTCCAGCTCTGCACCTGGAGTCCCCTTACCTGCATGAGTCGCACTCACCCTGCTGTTCCTGGCCACTAACCAGAGCTGTTTCACTTCTAACCTAAGGAATGTGATTGCCTCTTGGATCCAAGCATCCAGATAATTCTCCCTCTGCCTAATGTCCACATCTTAGACTCTAGCTCTGAGCTGAATTTCCTCGAAATGCAAACACTTACTGCAAATATGGTTGCCAAGTTCCAAATGCTCTTCACAAGTTCTCATGTTGCAGTCATGGCACATGACCTGCACTTCCTCCCTTTAGACTCATAGAAAGTTTATGGCACAGAAAGAGACCACTTGGCCCATCATGTCTGTGCCGGCTGAAAAAGATCAACTCAGTCTAATCCCACCTTCCAGCATTTGGACCATATCCCTGCAGGTTCTGCCACTTGAGGTGCATATCCAGACACCTTTTAAATGAGGTGTGGATATCTGCCTCTGCTGCCCTTTCAGGCAGTGATTTCCAGACACCCACTACCCACTTGGTGAAAATGTTTTTCCTCATCTCCCCTCTAATCTTTCTGCCAATCTCTTTAAATCTATGCCCCCTAGTTACTGACCTCTCTGCTAAGGTAAATAGGCCCTTCACTCTATCCAGGCCCCTCCGAATTTTGTACATTTCAATCAGAGCTCCCCTGATCTGTTCCAAGGAGAACAACCCCAACCTATCCAATCTTTCCTCATAGCTGTCTTTTTCCAGTCCCGGCAACATCCTCGTAAATCTATTCTGTACTCCCTAGTGCAATTACATCCTTTCTGTAATGAGGTGACCAGAACTGCACACAGTATTCAAGTTGTGGCCTAGCCAATGATTTATACAGTTCCAGCATAACCTCCCCGCTCTTGTGTTCTGTACCTCGGCGAATAAAAGGAAAGGATCTCATCTGCCCTTCTTTTATTGACCTGCACTGCTACCTTCAGTGATCTGTGGACATTCACTCCAAGGTCCCTCACTTACTTCCTTGACACTTTTGTGTATTTTCCCATTGATAGTGTATTTCTTTGCCGTGTTTGACCTCTCCAAATGCATCACCTCTCACTTCTCCGGATTGAATTCCATTTGCCACTTCTCTGCCCATCTGACCAGTCCATCAATACCTTCTTGCAGGCTACAGCTATCCTCCTCACTATCTACCACATGGCCAATCTTTGTGCTGTCTGCAAACTTCTTGATTATGCCCCCTACATTTATGTCCAAATCATTGCTATCTATCTAATCACGTAGCTTGTATTTTTTTTGTTTAAGTTAGATCAAATTAAATATTTAACGGTAACTTGCAGTTGCCACACCCTTCTTGTGCTTTGACATCACTTTGCAAATTTTTTCACCCATGTTACTCAGACTCCCATTTTTCACTGCTGCGCTCTTGTCTTCACAGTGCTCCACTTGCTGTGCCTTCCTCAGCTGCAGCAGTTCTTCCTATATACTCGGCACTTTATTTGAAAAAGGATAAAATAAGCTGCATACTTAAAATAATCATGCCACAGATTTATACTTTCTGTGCAGATTTGCATGTAATTATGAATTCCACCTGAAAATGCCACTAACGCTGCCATCAACTATAAACATATGATTTAACTTACTTGATCCCTGTGAATCAATGCATCTACTTCAAAGTTGGTCTTTATGTGCTGAAAGATTTAATCATCCAATAATTTGAATTAGCAGTGTAAATAACGCAGCAAGTAGGAATTTCATCTTACAAAATTCTAATTATTAGTCTGAATCAGTGACTTCATTAAATTACATTGTACATTACATGGGATAAAGCAACATTTTCCTGCCACACCACATCCACAGGTATATATGTTTTTTTCTGTTTTTGTATTTGGAGAATTGTGAAAAATTTAAAAACTCCCTTCTGAACTGAAAAAATAGATAATTGCAAAATTTGTGTTGTATTTATTTATCTCTTTAAAAAATGTTCTGCAGTAATATAACTCTTCCTTATTTACAAAAATTGGGAATTTTAAAACTAGAATCTGTTTCAATCTTGAATTCCCCTCTGCCCCCACCCAACAAGGCCAAGGACAATCTTTTTTTGATGCAAAGGATTTGGGCATATGAAATGCATTTTTGAAGTTTGCTAATGACACCAAAGTAGGGGTTTACATTCAGCAAGGAATATTTTTCAATCTTGAATTCCCCTCTGCCCCCACCCAACAAGGCCAAGGACAATCTTTTTTTGATGCAAAGGATTTGGGCATATGAAATGCATTTTTGAAGTTTGCTAATGACACCAAAGTAGGGGTTTACATTCAGCAAGGAATATTCTACAGGAGAAGAGAGTTAGATCTCTGGAATGAGGTGGCAGATGCAATTTAATGAGAATTGTGAGGTAAAACAATTTGGCAGAAGAAAACGAGGACTGAGAATACATATTGAGTGGAATGATGCTAAAGGACATGAAGGAGTTCCCTGCAAGTGGAGGTAGAATTAAAGCCTTAAATCCAAAAGCATTTTGGGGCATGAATACAGTAGTAGAGAGGTAATACATTGTACAAAGAAATAGATTGAACACAGTTTGAGCACTGCAAGCAATTTTGAGTGTCCCATTATAGAAAGGCCATTAAAGCCATAGTGCACATACCAGGTAGATTCACAAGCATGATGATGGAATGTGAATCTCTAGTTGAAAAATGTGAGACAATTGAACTATTTCCACTGAACAGGGAAATGGAAACATTTGAGTTTTTTTAAGTTGTGAAGGGTTTTGATCAGGAGAGTAGGAAAAGATTTAAAGCAGATGATATAATAGGGTGATGGGGAAAGAGGAGGAGAGTGGTATTAGTTGTAAATTGCTCTAGCATAGAGCCAGCACATGCGCCTTAAGCTGAATAGCCTCCTCCTATGGTGTAAACTCCGATGCTTCCTTTGTGTGCTTATTTTGAATGGTGGAATATAGGTTCATGCCTAAGACTTTCACTATACTAAGTTCACCATCTAAGTTGTGCTGTAACAAAGCACAATCAACGCTTGGAGACTTCTCCACAAGGAACATAGGAAATAAAAATGAAGCAGAGTTGTGCTGTGCCAGTGATGTATACCGCCTGGTTTCGTTTTCATAGCTATGCTGTCAAAGATCATGGGGTGAATGGTCTATATTTGTGGGTATAGAAGGTGCATCGCAAGAGACCCCCACAAACAGGAAAGGATGGGGAAAAATGTAAAATAAATGTCCATTAGTGTAGTGATTATGGTACTAAACTAATAAGCCAGAGGTCCTGTGTTCAAATTCCAGCAAAGGAAAGTGAAATTGAATTGAATAAAAAGTGTGGTCTACTTCTAGTAAAAGCTGCTGTTGTATGCTCGACTCTGTTCACCAGTACTTCCATTGATGAATGCTGACAAGCCCTTAATCCTAAGAAATTTCAGGGACAGTGTCGGTTATGAAATTAGAAAAGATTTGAAAGTTTGGGGAAAGAAATTTGTGGGTGTTAGCTATTATTTAGAATTTACTCATCCTACTGTTGGTTAACATTAGTCTGGATTCAGGAGTAACATGCACTCTGTTCCAGAATGTTCTGAGTTGAAATGCCAGTCTAGAGACTTAAGCACATATTTTCGGCTGACACTTAATGCAGCACATGCTCCATACTGTACTTAAGTTAGGGGGTATGGGAACAGAAATTTGTAAAGGGGCATTGATAGATTAAGTGAGTGGACAGATAGAGTTCAATATGGAGATGTTTGTTATCCACTTTGGACCCAAGAAAGACCAGTGTATTTTCTAAATGTTAAGCCAGGAGCTGTGGAGAACAGAGAGATTTAGGGGTCCATGTATAGAAATCTCTCCAAACTAGTTGACAGTGAATTGTTTTCCCTTGACTATAGAAATCAAGGGGTGATCGAACCGAGGTGTTAAAGATGATTAAAGAATTTGGCAGGAATGGAAAGAAACTAGTTCCTCCGGAGTCCTCAGGGGTGGTGTCAAGAAGCACTTCTTACACAAGGCAGTGGAAATCTGGAACACTCTTCCAAAATGTTCAGGCTAGATCAATTGAAACGTTTTTTTTATTTAAGGGTATTAAGGGAGATAAGATCCATGTGGTTAATTGGCATTGGAACACATCAGTTATGATCTATCTAATTGAATGGCAAGAATACTTGAGGGCTGAATGGTCTAGTCCTGTTTCTGTTTGCATCACCATGTAAATATAATTGCTATAAATAGTTAACAAACAAATCTTCCAAGTATTTGTAACCTTTTAGCGAGAGTTGAACAAAAAATGTGGATACTTGGAAGATTTTCTAACCCTACTTAGCTTTTTTTTAATGTAAATATTGTTGCGACCTCAGTAGAGACCGTGATTAAAGGGCGGCACAGTGGTTAGCACTGCAGCTTCACAGCTCCAGCAACCCGGGTTCGATTCTGGGTACTGCCTGTGCGGAGTTTGCAAGTTCCCCCTGTGACCTCGTGGGTTTTCGCCGGGTGCTCCGGTTTCCTCCCACAGCCAGACTTGCAGGTTGATAGGTAAATTGGCCATTATAAATTGCCCCTAGTATAGGTAGGTGGTAGGGGAAGTGAGGGAAGGTGGGGATGTGGCAGGAATATGGGATTAATGTAGGATTAGTATAAATGGGTGGTTGATGGTCGGCACAGACTCGGGCCGAAGGGCCTGTTTCAGTGCTGTATCTAAATAAAAATAAAATTAATTACATGACAAGATTTTATGTTTTAAATCTTATAACAACTAAACTAAAAGTCAACATTAACTAAACAGTACTTGGTAGGCAGCTAATACACTAAATTACACAGAAAGGTATTTCCCATGAACTTATTAACACAAGTAGAGGTATTGTCACTGGACTAGTAACCTAGAAAACCAGGGTATTCCCCTGGGGACATGGGTTCAAATCCCACCATGGATTTTTAAAAATCTGGACTTAAAAAGCTGGTCTATTGATGGCCATGAAACCATTGTTGATTGTTGCAAAAACCCATCTGGCTCACTAATGTCCATTTAGAGAAGGAAATCTGCTGTCCTTAACTGGTCTGGCCTACATGTGACTCCAGACCAACAGCAATGTGGTTGATTCTTCAAATGCCCTCTGAAATGGCCGAGCAAACCACTCAGTTGTACTTAATTGCTAAAAAGTCGGTAAGGAATGAAACCAGACGGACCACCTGGCGTCGACCTAGGGTATGTCCTGTCCACCGCACAAGTGGTGGCACAGTCGGGGTGGAGTTGCCCTGGAAATCCTCAACATCGACTCCAAACCCCATGGGATCAGATCAGACATAGGCAAGGAAACCTCCTGCTGCTTACCACCTACCGACTCCCCCCTCCCCAGCTGATGCATCAGTACTCTTCCATGTTTTTTTTTAGAGATACAGCACTGAAACAGGCCCTTCGGCCCACAGAGTCTGTGCCAACCATCAACCACCCATTTATACTGAACACCACTTGGAAGAAGCACTGAGGGTGGCAAGTGTGCAGAATGTACAGTGGGTGGGGGACATCAATGTCCATTACCAAGAGTGACTCAGTAACACCACGACTGACCAAGCTGGCCTAATCCTAAAGGGCATAGCTGCAAGACTGGGTCTGCGGCAATGGCCTGGGAGCAGGTTATTTGCTCTGACAGTGCATCTAATCAGCACATGAATTTGGAGACAAAGGGAAGGAGGGAACAGCTATGTCGAATGTCTGGTTAGAAGGGACCAATGATGATGCTTAATTAGTGTCACACTGATACTCCAGGCTTGCATCAATATTCAAGTAGCAGATTATCCTGTCGATAATGAGAATCACAGTCAGATTAATGTGGTATGGCTAAAATTTATAAAAGTGCAAATGATCTTTCATGCTTGTTAAATTTGAGTTATGTACAAGTGTAATGTATTACTGTTATTTCCAGTATTTTTTTTAAATCTGGGTTTTAGTTGTCAGTAATTAAAAAGGATAGCATGTGCAACTTGAGACTCCTATGCTCATAAATAGCTGTTAAATTACCTAATTCTGATTTAAGTCTTTATATAGCTTTTGATTTTGGAAATAAAATTTCTTTCATTTAGTTGGTCTGAAGAATAGGTGATA
This sequence comes from Heterodontus francisci, assembly GCF_036365525.1. NCBI lineage: Eukaryota > Metazoa > Chordata > Chondrichthyes > Heterodontiformes > Heterodontidae > Heterodontus > Heterodontus francisci. The sequence goes on along the minus strand of NC_090375.1, from coordinate 82,476,006 downwards.
TCTATCATATGTTGAAAGGGCTGCACTGTATGGGTATGCGTTTTGTATTTCAGAGGAGAATACACATTGCAAGCTAAAGCCATCATTAATAAGAGTACACTGGATGGTCCGGTGATCAGATTGAATGTAGTACCAGACCCCAACAAACCTATCAGCTTGCATGTAGACTACGACAAAAATGCAACTTTTGTTGCTGGTGGATTTTTAACAGGTATGCATGATTTATTTATTTGTAATAGATATTGATAGCCTTGTTTGGTCATCGGACCTTAGGATAAGTGCCAGTATTTGCTAGAATATTTTTGGGGAGTCTGTAAATGTTACCTCTAGAATTCTATTTTCTCTATTATCAATTCTTATTTTTTATTGTACACTGATTTTGTATGTGATAGCTGAGCGATTTGTTAGAATAATCTTCTGATTAGTTTCATCTGCCATTAATGCTTATAGGCACAATATTTACCTTTTTACATAGTGCATAGATTAGGAGTGTTTTAGTCTATTTAACTCATTTTTAATATTTCTAGTTTGATGTTGCCGGCTGTTATCTTTCCAGTTCACAGTGCAGTACAGAGTGTTTTTCAATCTAGCTTGTGTGTAACAATCCTTGCCTCAGTTTGTTTACCTCCATTTCTTATTGTGAGAGTATGTTGAACTTTTTCCTCTGACATTAGTTTCTGCCTTTACTGTATAGTTCAGTTCATTTATCAGCTTTCCAGCTATATTTAGTTTGCCTGTATTCCTATAAAAGTATAGCGCACTATCGGCTTGAACACTGTCCTGGCCCGTATATCTTTGTTACTACTTAATTTGATTGGTTAAAGCATACAGGATGTCAATGCTATAATACTCTTTTAATTGAGGGTGAAAGTACAATAACACTATGGAAGTTTGGAACATGCACATTACTTTTTCAATCATTCATAAGAACAATATTATCTGTGCTCTAAACTTAAGCTTCTGAAGTGCAGCTTCATAATATGAATGTATAAACAGTGACAAATGGGGAAAGACCTTTTGGTCCATCCAACCTGCCCACACTATTGCGATACTTTTTCTATCACAATACATAAACTCCCCACCCCACCTGAAACCATGTGAGCTCTTGGGAGAGGTGAAAACATTTTTAAAACCCAGGTCAATTCGGGGCAAAAAATCTGGGAGATTCCTCTGTGACCCAGCCAGATGATTGAAACTAGCCCAGGCGATCACTCTGACCCTGAATTCCTTTAAGAACCTACCTTTTGTATGAGGTAATGTTGGCCCCAACCATTTAAACAACTAACAGGACTTTAATTATCCGAATATAGATTTGACTGGGACTTTAATTATCTGAATATAGACTGGACTAATAGTAGTGTAAAAGATCGAGAGGGACAAGAGTTCCTGCCTCAACTGGAGTCCAGATCTGGACGCTGCATTTAAGGAAAGATGTGAAGACGTTGGAGAGAGTGCAAAGAAGATTCATGAGAATGGTTCCGGGGTGAGGAACTTCATTTACAAAGATAGATTGGAGAAAGTTCGATAGACTCTGGAAAGGTTCCTGCAGACTGGAAAGTAACAAATGTAACCCCACTATTTAAGAGAGGAGGGAAAGAGAAAATGGGAAACTGCAGACCTGTTAGTATGACGTCAGTAGCAGGAAACATGTTCAAATCTATTCACTTAGAATATAATATGATTGGGCAGAGTCAACATGGATTTATGAAAGGGAAATAATGTTTGACAAACCTGTTGGAGTTTTTTGAGGATGTTTACTTGTGGCATAGATAAAGGAGAACAGTGGATGCGGTGCATTTGGATTTTCAGAAGGCTTTTGATAAGGTCCTGCACAGGAGGTTAGTAAACAAAATAAGAGCACATGGGATTGGGGGTAATATACTGGTATGGGTTGAGAATTGGTTAACAGACAGAAAACAGAGTAGGAATAAACAGATCATTCTCAGGATGGCACGCTATTACTAGTGGGGTACTGCAAGGATCAGTGCTGGGGTCACAGCTGTTCACAATCTACATAAATGATTTGGATGTAATATTTAAATGTAATATTTACAAATTTGCTGGTGAGACAAAACTAGGTGGGAATGTAAGTTGTGAGGAGGATGTAAGGGGGCTTGGCCAGGCTAAATGAATGGGCTAGAACATGGCAGATGGAATATAATGTGAATAAGTGTGAAGTTATCTACTTTGGTAGAAAAAAACAGAGAGACCATTTCTTAAATGGTGAGGGGTTCAGAAGTGTTGATGTCCAAAGGGACCTAGATGTACTTGTTCATGAGTCACTAAAAGCTAGCATGCAGGTGCGGCAAGCAATTAGGAAGGCAAAATGGTGTGTTCACCTTCATCGCAAGGAAATTTGAGTACAGGAGTAAAAATGTCTTGCTGCAATTGTACAGAGCCTTGTTGAGACCGCACCTGGAGTATTGTGCGCAATTTTGGTCTCCTTATCTAAGGAAGGATATACTTGCCATAGAGGGAGTGCAATGGAGGTTCACCAGACTAATCCCTTAGGATTGAAGGCCTGTATTCTCCAGAGTTTCAGAGAATGAGAGGTGATCTCATTGAAACTTAGAAAATTCTTACAGGGCATGACAGGGTGAATGTTGATAGGATGCTTTATTTGGCTGGTGAGTCTAGAACCAGGGGGCATTGTTTCAGAATAAAGGGTGTAGGCCATTTAAGACTGAAATGAGGAATTTCTTCACTCAGAGGGTGCTGAATCTCTACCCTAGAGGGCTGTGGAAGCTCAATCATTGAGCATGTTTAAGACAGAAATAGGTTGATTGCTGGATACTAATGACATCAAGGGATATGGGGAAAGTACTGGAAAGTGACTTTAAGGTAGTTGATCGACCATGATCTAATTGAATGGCGAAGCAGACTCAATAGGCTGAATGGCCTACTCCTGTTCCTATGTTCCTAAGTTTGGACTGTTTTGCTTGGAGAGGCGAAAGCTGAGAGGAGATTTGATGGAGGTATTTAAAATCATGGGTCTGGACAGAGTAGATGGGAAAAAAATGTTCCCACTCGTGAAAGGATCAAGAACAAGAGGACACAGATTTAAGGTAATTGGTAAAGGAAGCAATGGTGACATGAGGAAAACTGTTTTCACACAGCAAATGGTTAGGATCTGGAATGCAGGTTCAAACAAGGCATTGAAAAGGGAATTAGAGATCTGAAAAGGAAGAATCTGTAGGGTTATGGGGAGAAGGTGGGGGAGTGGCACTAAGTGATGAACTGGTGCAGATAAGATGTGCTGAATGGTTGCCTCCTGTGCTCTAACAATTCTGAGATTGTAAGGAGGAGGAGACTTTATGAACATCCCCATCCTCAATAATGGCAGAGCCCAATACATGAGTGAAAAGACAATGCTGAAGCATTTGCAGCCATCTTTACCTAGAAATGTCTGAGTGGATGATAAATAATAAGCATAATGAGAGAGGAAGTGTTTGAGGGTCTGACATCCCTGAAAGTGGATAAATCACCAGGACTGGATGGATTGCATCCCAGGTTGTTAAAGGAAGCCAGGGAGGAAATAGCGGATGTGCTGAGGATCATCATCAAATCCTCACTAGGTACAGGTGAGGTGTCAGATAATTGGAGGTCTGTGAACGTTGTACCATTGTTTAAAAAGGGTGCAAGGGATAAGCCAGCTAATTATAGGCTAGTTAGTCTGACCTCGGTGGTGGGTAAATTGTTAGAATCTATTCTGAGGGACAGGGTAAACTGTCACTTAGAAAGGCATGGATTAATCAGGGATAGTCAGCATGGATTTGTTAGGGGAAGGTCATGTTTTACTAACTTGATTTGAGTTTTTTGAGACAGTGACGAGGAGGATTGATGAGGGTAGTGCAGTGGATGTGGTTTACATGGATTTTAGTAAGGCATTTGACCAGGTCCCGCATGGCAGACTGGTCAGTAAAATGAAAGCCCATGGCATACAGGGGAATGTGGCAGGTTGGATCCAGAATTGGCTCAGTGACAGGAGACAAAGGGTAGTAGTCGACGGATGTTTTGTGAATGGAAAATGGTTTCCAGTGGTGTTCCACAGGGCTCAATGTTGGGTCCCTTGCTGTTTGTGGTATGTATTAACGATTTGGACTTAAATGTGGGAGGCATGATTGGGGGATTTGCTGATGACACAAAAATTGGCCGTGTCGTTAATAGTGAGGAGGAAAGCCATGGACTCCAGAATCATATCAATGTTTGGTTGAGTGGGTGGAAGAGTGGCAAATGGAATTCAATCCAGAGAAGTGTGAAGTAATGCATTGGGGAGAGCAAACAAAGCGAGGGAATACACAAATAGGGTGATATTGAGAGGTGTAGAAGAAGTGAGAGACCTTGGAGTGCATGTCCACAGCTCCCTGAAGGTGGTAGGACAGATAGATAGAGTTGTGAAGAAGGCATATGGATTGCTTTCCTTTATTGGCCGAGGTATAGAATACAAAAACGGGTGTGATGCTGGAACTGTAGAGAGCGTTGTTTAGGCCACAGCTGGAGTATTGCGTGCAGTTCTGATAACCACATTACAGAAAGAACATAATTGCTCTGGAGAGAGTACAGAGGAGGTTTACAAGAATGTTGCCAAGGCTTGAAGGTTGCAGCTATGAGGAAAGATTGGATCGGCTAGGATTGTTTTCCCTGGAACTGAGGAGGCGAAGGGGTGACTTAATTGAGGTGTCCAAAATTGAGAAGCCTAGATAGAGTGGACAGGAAGGACCTGTTTCCCTTGGTGCGGAGGTCAGTTACCAAGGGGCACAGATTTAAAGTGATTGGTAGAAGGATAGAGGGGACATGAGGGGAAACTCTTCCACCCAGAGGGTGGTGGATGTCTGGAATTCGCTGACAGGAATGGTGGTGGAGGCAGAGACCCTCAATTTTTTTGGAAGGTACCTGGACGTGTACCTGAGGTGCTGTAACCTGCAGGGCTATGGACCAGGTGCTGGAAGGTGGGATTAATTTGGGCGGATAGTTTATTCGGTTGGTGCAGACACGATGGGCTGAATGGCCTCCTGTGCTGTACTTTTTCTATGGTTCTATCTCTGCCTCCTCCTGAAGTCGCTACCGACACAGAAGCCAGTCTTCAGCCAATTCAATTCACCCCACGTAATATGAAATGGCTGAGCGCATTGCATACAGCAAAGACTTGGGCCCGACAACATCTGGCGAAGACTTGTGCCTCAGAACTAGTTTCACCTCTAGCCAGGTTGTTCCAGTATAGCTCCAGGACTGACATCTACCTGACAGATTATAGACAGATTTTTGATCTACAAGGGAGTCGAGGGTTATGGGGGGCAGGCAAGAAAGTGTTGCTGAGGCCATAATCACATCAGCCATGATCTTATTCAATCGTGAAGCAGACTGGAGTGGCCGAGTGGCTTACTCTTGCTTCTGTTTCTTATGTTTCGACAAATTGGAAAATTGCCCTGGTATGTCCTGTCCACAAAAATCAGAACAAATCCAATCCGGCCAATTTTACCACCCCATCAGCCTACTGTCAGTCATCATCAAAATGTTGAAAGGTGTCATCAGCAGTACTGGCTCACCAATAACCTTCTCATTGATGCTCAGTTTGCTTCTGCCATGACCACTCAGCTCCAGACCTCATTACAGCCTTTCTCCAAACATGAACAAGAGCTGAATTTCAGAGCTGACGTGAAAGTGGCTGCCCTTGACATCAAGGCAAAATTTGGCAGAGTGTGGCATCAAGGAGCCTGAGTAAAATTGCAGTCACTGGAAATCAGAGAAAACTTTCCAGTGACTGGAGTCATACCTAGCACAAGGGAAGATGGTTGTGGTTCAAAGGCAAAATACTGCAGATGCAGAAAATCTGAAATAAAAACAAAAGGCTGGAAATATTCGGCCAGTCAGGCAGCATCTGTGGAGAGAGAAATAGAGTTGTTGTTTCAGGTTGATAACCTTTTCATCAGAACATGGTTCATAAAACGGTTGTGGTTGTTGGAAGCCAATCATCTCGGCCCCAGGACATCACTGCAGGAGATCCTCAGGGTAGTTCCTAGGCCCAACCATCTACAGCTGTTTCATCAGTAACCTTCCCTCCGTCATAAGGTTCCACAGTGGGGATGTTTGCTGAAAATACAGTTCCATTCACAAATCCTTAGATAATGAAGCAGTCCGTTTCAACATGTGGCAAGACCTGGACAACATTCAGGCTTGGATTAATAAGTGGCAAGTAACTTTTATGCCATACAAGTGCCAGGCAATGACTATCTCCAACGGGAAAGAGTGTAATCACCTTCCTTTGGCATTCAATGGTATTACTATTGTTTAATTCCATACCATCAACTTCCTGGCAGTCACCATTGACCAGCAACTTACCTGGACCAGCCATATTAATATTATGGCTACAAAACAGGTCAGAGGTTGGATATTCTGCGGCTGACTCCCCAAAGCCTTTCCGTCATCTACAAGCACAAGTCAGGAGTGTGATGGAATACTCTCCACTTGCCTGGATGTGTGCAGCTCCAGCAACACTGAAGAAACTTAACACCACCATTCAGGACAAAGCAGCCAGCTTGATTGGCACCCCATTGACCACTTAAATATTCACTCCCTCCACCACCACCTAACAATGGCTGCAGTGTACCATATATAAGCCGCACAGCAGCAACTTGCCAAGGCTCATTCAACAGCACTTCCCAAACCTGCGACTTCTACTACGGCAAAGGCAGCAGGCACATGGGAACACCTCCACCATCTGCAAACTCTCCTTCACGTCACACACTATCCTGACTTAAAAATATATCGCTGTTTCTTCAATGTCATAGGACCAAAATCCTGGAACTCCCTATCTAACAGCACGGTGGGCGTACCTACACCACACAGACTCTAGTGGTTCTAGTGGTTAGGGATGCGCAATAAATGGTGGCCTTGCAACATCTCATAAACAAATTGGAAACGAACAGTTTCAGCTCTTGAAGGAATTCAGCAAATCACCATCCACTGAGCAAGACAGCAGCCTGTTTGAGGCCCACTATTTCATGGGAAAAGAACCACCACCTGACTTCTAATCTGGATCTCATCTTCAACTTAAAATTGTGACCCCCTAGAACTCCCTAACCTACTTAATTGGAAGAAACTGTCAATTGGAAAGTGATCTAATCCCTCAATCTCTTAAAAGCTGAATGTATCAAACTTTTTCAGGTCAATGCCCATGTTCTTGAACCCTATATACACAAGTATTTCTTGTTTTCTGTGTTTAACAATGCAATTCAAGAGATTATTGTAGAAGCCTGGTTGCACTTTGTGTAATATCAAGGATCTGCATTCTGAATTGTGGTAATGTATGTGATTATTTTTTGACATGGTTGCCCTTTAAGCCAATTTTATTACTTCCTAAAGAACAGGCCAGCAAACAGCATTTTCCACCTATGAAAAGTATCAAATGCAAAGCAGTATTCTGAATTGCAGCTTGCAAGAACCTAAAACCAAGCATTTAAGTGCTAATTGAAATTTTATTAATTTTGATGCATAATTCAATATTGAATGTACTGCTAGTTGGTAAGTCTTGAACTCGATTAAATCAATGCTGTGTGTATAGGGAGACTACAATTAGATATGATTTCAAAGTGTGTCCCAGTAGCATAATTTCTGAGTGATGTGCCTCTTCAGGATTCCAAGCGTTCTCACCAGGTCATGATTGTAGCTGAGTGAGCTAATTTTATTCTGGGCAATTTTCAGGCTTTTCCACCTTAATTAACTTAAAACCAGAGAGGAGAGAGAGATTTTCTGTCTCAAAAATAAACTTGAGTCTCTTAGAGACAGGAGAAATTGTAATAGTAACAAGGAAAGGCAGCGACGTTAAACAAATAGTTCATATCTGTCTGCACAGTAGGAAACAAAAACCTTCTGGAAGTATGGGGAACCAAGAGAATAATGTGTAACTTAAAGAAATTATTATTAGTAAAGAAGTAGTACTGGTGAAATGAATGGAACTAAAAGCTGACAAATCTGTGACGTTCAGGCAGCTGCCAGGACTAAAGATGGCGCTGCTCAAATAATCTCACACAACCAAAGTAAACACATAGTAGCGTACAATGGCCGGAGAGAATGAGCGGACGGGGGGTGGGGGAGGACCACAGTGCACCCGCACCGCCGCCACCAAGGTCTTCGGCCGCTCTCCCACCCACTCTCCCTGCTTCCCCGCGTAACACGATGACATCATATGCGCATGCGCCAACCAGTCCTGGCAATCCGGAAAGCAGCGCATGCGCAGAGAGCAGGAGCCCGTTAGCGCATGTCCACAGCTTAGCACAGTCTGATGACGTCAGCAGCCGGCTACATTGTCAAGAATCACTTCGTTCAAGAAACCCCAGGTTGCCTTGCAGGTTAGTCATGTGACTAGCTCCATATTTGGAACAGTCTGTCCTGCGAGGTTTGTGGATTGTATTACCTTAGCAGTCTCTGGAATGCGCTTCCTTACACCTTCAGTATCTGGTGATCAAAATCCTTTTGAGCTAATTGGAGCAGGGAATAGTCCTTTGTCTCCACAAGCAGCATCTCTTAGTATGCAAATGTCCTTCCAGCCCAGTGTCTGGTGATCTTCAAATAAGTCATTTCTTCACTCCAGCAACAGTTTAAAATCAATGCTCATGGCAAAATTAATACGCCTAATATTGGGGGGAGGGGGGTGCGTGGTGGGGTCGGCTCGTCGTGTGATGCTAATGAGCCTCCGTACATAATATAACGGGGGCTCAGCGACGGGCGATCCACAAGGGCGGACCGCTAACTTCCAAGTGCGCTGCCACGATTTGCGGCACGCTTGTAAAATTCAGGCCTATGTCTATGATTCTATGATTCCTTGGATGAGAGGATTGTCATATGAGGTAACATTGAGTAGGCTAGGCCTATATTCTCTGGAATTTAAGAGAATGAAGGGTGATCTCATTGAAACATAGCATTCTTAAGGGGCTTGTCTGGGTAGATCCTGGGAGTATATTTCCCCTTCCAGGAGAATATGGAATACGGGTCACAGTTTCAGAATAAGGGTTTGGCCATTTACTGAGATGAGAAATTTCTTCACTCAAAGGATTATGAATCTTTGGAATTCTCTACCCCAGAGATATGTGGGTGCTCAGTTGTTGAGTATATTCAAGACAGAGCTGGATAATGTTTTGCATGTTAAGAGTATGAGGTACTGTGAGAAGGTGGAGTTAAGATACGATGATCTTGCTGAATTGTGAGAGGAGGCCTACTCCTCCTATATACTGTGTTCTTTTACAGTTGCCTACCTGCAGTCAGTGCACAATTTCCTGAACAGCTGGCAGGAAATTTGCTGTTATGCTTGGAAATAAAGATGATCATGAAAAACAAATGGAGAAGTGTCCACGTGGGCATAGCACATTGATTGCTTCATACTTTGCAAATTTGCTAGCTGTCACTGATTTACTTTTGGATTCAAAGTGTGCTGTACAGCAATTATCAGCAATTTTTCAGACTCTGCATTCTGACTACATTTTCCCAGGTTTCCAAGTACTTGCTGGATGCATTAAAAATTTATTTCATATTATCCATGAAACATGACTAAAATGAACCAGTGAGAGGAAAGGAAGAAATGTTTCATGGATAACATGCAGTCCTCAGCTGGCTATAGATTACAGTTTTGGAAATCAGTTTGCATGCCTTTAAGACAGCATCTGTGGTCCACCAGAGCTGCAACTTTATAATTTATTCCTAGACATTGATGTGCTACTGCATTTTGGTGTTTGGTGCTCTTGTTTATTTTCATGAAAAGTCATGCATGCCTTTGGAATATTGCTACTTTATATGCCATTGTTAGAGTTCAGGTTTATAGCTATATAAAATTGTCTAAGTACATCTATACCATATACCTACAGCTTTAACTTCAACTAGTTGTTGAACTGGGATAGGACGCATGTCCTAGTGGAAAGGATAAATGGAGAGGTGCCAAAGGCTTTAAACTAGTAAGATGGAGTGGGATCTACAAGAAACCTAAGCAGACTAAATGTAAACAAAACCGGGAAGGAGAGCCAAAGAAAGATTCAAGTAAGGGAGGACGTTGATGGCAAGGGAATGAATTGAGTTATCCAGCAGGGGTCTAAAAAAAGTTTAAACATAAAGTGAGAGGAAATCGTATTAAAAATGAGTTAAAATGTCCGTACAGCAATGCGCACAATGCCCAAAATAAAACGGGAGCTGGAGGCAATCATGCATTGGAAGGAACCAGACATCGTAGGGAATACTAAGACACGGCTATAGAAAAATCAGGACTGGGAATTAAACATTTCAGGTTATAACATATTGAGAACAGATGGAGAGGGAGAAAGGGGAGATGGAGTAGCTGTGCTTATTTGGGATAATAGTGGCAGAACAAAGGGACACAGCTATCAGCAAGACAAAAATAGAATTCATATGGATAGAGATAAAAGATAATAAAGGATTAATCACACTAATAGCTGTAGTCTACAGACCACCTTAATAATAGAAAGGAGGTGGAGGAAGAAATATATTGACAAATTAGGGAATTGAGTAAAAACATAGAATAATAATCATGGGTGATTTCAACTACCCTGATATTAATTGGATCGAAGAAGTAGGTAAAGGGAATAAGGGAGTTTGTACCATGTGTACAGGACTGCTTTCTAACCCAATGTGTAAAAAGCCTAACCAGGGAAGATTCACAATGGATCTAGTAATGGGGAATGAACTGAGCAAAAAAGAGAAGTAAAAATAGGGAACATATAGGCAATAAATGATCATAAATAATATGCTTTCAGATGATAATAGAGAAGGACTAAGATATGATGTAAACCAGGTTAATAGATTGGAGAAAAGCTGATTTTGAAGTTCTGAGAATAGAACTTGTGAAAATAAAATGGGCAACAACACTGGCAAACAATGATGTAGAACAATGGGAAACATTTAAAAAGGTGTTCAACTGAGTGCAGGAAAAATATGTTCCACTTAAAGGAAAGAGCAAACTAAGCACTAGTGAGACTCCATTGGATGATTAAAGAAATAAGGGAACAATTGTGGGTGAGGAAAGAGGCATACGTTAAGTACATGGACAGCAGAAGCGTGCATGATAAGCGAACACGAAATTAGGAGAAAAGTCAAAAAAAAAATTAGGAAGGCAAAGAGGAACTGGGAAATTAAATTATCAAGGAACATAAACAAAAATAGTCCTGCAGGCGCATCAATAAAAAAGAAGGCTGGGATGGGAATAGGACCGTTAAGGGATAGACAGGGTAATACCATAGGGAACGATGGAGAGATGACAGAAATATTGAGCAATTATTTCACTTCAGTATTTACCAGGGAGATTGAACAGGTAGACATGGCATTGAGATGAGATAAATGCATTTAAAATAAGTGTTGCATAAACTAATCAAACTCTCAGAAGATAAAGCCCCTAGTCCAGATTAATTACATCCACACATTTTAAAGGAATCTAGGAAAGAGCTAGCAGAGTCATTGCTACACATTTTTAGTAATTCATTAGAAAAAGGTGTAGTGCCAGAAGAAGGGGGACAGAACATGCCCAGGGAATTATAGACCAGTCAGGTTAACATTGGTGGTAGGAAAAATAATGGAATCCCTACCAAAGAGAACAGTAGAATGTCTAGAAAGGGAAAACATTATCATGAATAGTCAGCGTGGATTACAAAAGGGAAAATCTTGCTTGCCCAACCTTACTGAATTTTTTGAGGAGGTAACACAGTAGACCATGGTAATGCAGTTGATGTAATTTATCTGGATTTTCAAAAGGCTTTCAATAAGCTACTCCATAATAGATGAATGAATACGGTCAGTGGAAGGGATTGCTAGCTGGCTTCAAGACAAAAAGTAGGGATTAGGAGTAAAGGGTAGTTATTCAGATTGGCAATAAGTGCTTGGGAAGTGGTATTCCACAAGGATCAGTGCTTGGACTACTGCTGTTCACTGTTTGCATTAACAATTTGGATTTTGGAATCAAAAACGCAATTTCTAAATTTGCAGATGACCCCAAATTGGGGATAGTTAGTGCTGAGGAGGACAATAATAAACTTGCAGAATGGGCAAATAATTGGCAAACGAAGTCCAACGCAGATAAATATGAGGTACTACATTTTGATAGGAAGAATAGGGGTGTCACTTATTGGAAGGTGATAGCCTAGGTGGGATAGAGGAACAAAGTCATCTTGGAATACAAAACACCAATCATTAAAAGTTGTGCCACAGGTTAGCAAAGCCACAAAAGAAAACAAACCAAGCACTAGGCTTTATTTCAAGAGGGATAGAATTGAAAAGTGGGGAAGTTATGTTAAACCTGTATTGAACCTTGGTTAGACAACACTTACCAGTGTTATTCTGGTCGCCATATTATAAAAAGGATATAGAGGCTTTGAGGAGGGTGCAAAGATTTACAAGGATGATGCCAGAAATTCGTGGGTATACATATCAGGAAAGGATGAACAGGCTGGGTCTCATTTCTCTTGAAAAAAGAAGACTGAGGGGTGTCCTAATAGAGGTCTTTAAAATTATGAAAGGTTTTGCTAGAGTGGATGCAGAGAGAATGTTTCCTTTTGTGGGGAAGAGCCTAACTAGAGACCATCAATATAAGATAGTCACCAAGAAACCCAGTAGGGACTTCAGAAGAAACTTCTTTACCCAAAGAGTGGTGAGAATGTGGAACTCGCTACCAGTGGTTGAAGTGAAGAGTAAAGATGTTTTTAACGGGAAGCTGGGCAAGCATATGAGGGTGAAGGGGATAGAGGGTTACGATAGATTTAGATGAGGAAAGACGGGTGGAAGCTCGAAAGGAGTATAAATGCCGGCATGCTGGTTCGGCTGAATGGCCAGTTTTTGTGCTGTATATCCCATGTAATCCTTATATAAATTCCTTCCAAAGGCAATAGTACAGGTGGTCATATAATATTTACAGCTTTTGATTTCCTGGTTCAACTGTACATCATGAATATGTTACCCAAAGTTTTCCATGGCATTCACCTTTTGCCCCCTATTAAGATCTAGGTTCTAAGTTGACCCGGTACAGTTTGTTGTACAACTTAGGCCTTTTTTAAGCTGATAGACAAATTTGTAATGCAAGGCTGATCCACCAAGTCAGGAAATAATATGCCAGCACAAAAGCAAAGTACTGCGTTTGCTGGAAATCTGAAACAAAAGCCGGAAATGCTGGAAAAACTCGGCAAGTCAGGCAGCATCTGTGGAGAGGGAAAAAGTTAATGCTTCAGGTCTGTGACCTAATATACTAGCTCAGTTTCAGAATTTGATGAACAAAAGTTCACACATTATCTTGTCTTAGTTTTAGCCCTTATTTTACTCAGATTGAAATGCCATAATTTGTTTGGAATTGTATGGAGATGCCCTTCAGTTCTGCCATGGCATAGTGAATAACTTGAGGGGTTTTGCCTCCCAACAATTTCATATGTATAGGACAGTTAAACCTAGCTTTCAAAATCATCCATTGCTAATAGTGTTAAAGGTCTTAGCAACACTAACGATGACGGAGTATAACTTGGCATACTGCTCCTCAGTCTTAATCATGCTAAGCATTCTGATTTTATCTTTGAAACTGCATAGTACTTCAGGTAGTGTATTAACCAAAAGATTTGCTTAAAACTGATCTGTATAATTCAACTTGAAATCTTCCCTGCAGTAGTGCTGTTGTAATTGCCCCAGTCAGATTTTTCTCTTTTGTTCAAAATCATAATCATTAATGCACCTTTGAGATTGGAGCAGATGTTTTATCTTTCAAACTGAAGGGGTGGCTTACCGTGGGTTGCATGTAATAGACACCTACTTGTCCACCACACTGAAAAATAGGGTGAAGAGCACGCAGAAATGCATTTTCAAACAAAGTAAAGTTACCATGTTATCAGATCTGTATGATGCCACTTGGTTCTGTCTGGGATGAGATTACAAATTTGCAGACTAAATGCAATTTTCATCAAAGAAGTTTTAGTGATTATCTTGCATTACAAAAGCAAAATACTGTGGATACTGGAAATCTGAAATAAAAACAAACTGCTGGAAATACTCAGGCAGGCAGCTTCTATGGGGAGAGAAACAAAGTTAACATTTCAGGTCGATGACCTTTCATCAGAACTGGGTAAAGTTAGAACTGTAATAGGTTTTAAGCAATTGAAATGTGGGAGGGTGGAAAAAGTACAAAAGGGAAGGTGTGTGATAGGGTGGAAGACAGGAGAGATGAAATGACAAGAGTAGTTGGTGCAGGGCTAAAGAGAGTGTTAATGGAGCAAGTAAAGAAGCAAAAGATGTGTCTAGAGGAGGTGTGAATGGCACAATAATGAACTGTTGCCATCCAAAAGCAAAAACAAGGTAAACGAAATTAAGGATGAAACATGCAAGGAAAAAGGAAACAAAATGGGGGCAGAGATTATGGTCTAAAATTATTGAACTCACTCTTGAGTCTGGAAGGTGCTGTTCCTTGAGCTTCATTGGGACACTGCAGTGCGGCAAGGACAGAGAGATGAGTGAGGTGGAGAATTAAAATGACAGGCGGCCGGCAGCTCAAGGTCATGCTTGCAGACTGAATGGAGGTGTTCCGCAAAGTGGGATTTTGCATTTGATCTCCCTAGTGCAGAACAGACTGCATTGTGAGCAATGAATATGGGTATACTAAACTGAAAAACATACATAAATTGCTTTCAAGTGTTTGGGGCCTTGGACAGTGAGGAGAGAGGAGGTAAAACGGCAGGTGTTGTATCTCCTGCGCTTGCATGGAAAGTTGCCGTGGGAAGGGGAGGGGTTGATGGGGGTGATTGAGGACTTTCTCACTTAGGAAACGGTTCCTTCAGAATGCTGAAAGGGGAGGGGAAAATATTTGGTGATGGCATCACGCTGACAGTGGCGGAAATAGCAGAGGATAATCCATTGAATGCGAAGGCTGGTGGGTTGGAAGGTGAGCTTAAGAGGAGCTCTATTTTGGCTCTCGGAGGGGGAGGGAGGGGAAGGGGAAAGAGCAACAGTGTAGGAAATGGAATGGACACTGTTAATGGCCCTTTCAGTCACAGAGGGGAGAATCCTCAGTTGAGGGAAAAGCAAGACATATCAGAGGGGCTGGTATAGAAGGTTGCATCATCAGAACAAATGTGATGGAGACAGAAACTGGGAGACAGGAATCGGTCTTTACAGGAAGCAGAGTGTGAGGAAGTGTAGTCGAGGTGGCTGTGGAAGTCGTTGGCCTTAAAATGAATATTTGTTGAGTACCTATCCTCAGAAACGAAGGCAGAGAGTCAAGGAAGGGTAGGGAAGAGTTGGAGATGGACCATGTGAAGGTGAACAGGGTGGAAATTGGAAGCAAAGTTGAAGTTTTCCAGTTGAGGGTGAGAGCAGGAAACAGCATTGAGGTGAAGGAGGGGACCCAAGTAGGACTGGAATAAGGAATTTTCCACGTGTCCCACAAAAAGACGGGCATAGCTAGGACCCATGCAGGTACCCATAGCAACACCTTTTATTTGGAGGGAGCAAGTTGAGTTCAAGAAATTGTTCAATATGAGAACAAGTTCAACCAGGCTGAGAAGGGTGGTGGTGGATGGGGACTGGTTGGGCCTCTATTCAAGGAAGAAGCGCAGAGCCTTTAGTCCATTCTGGTGGGAGATGGTGGTGTAGAGAGATTGGACATCTGTGGTGAAGTGGAGACGTTTAGGGCCAGGAAATTGGAAACTGTTAGTGATGGAGGGCATTGGAAGAGTCACAGATGTAGGTGGTAAGAGAACGGACAAGAGGAGAAAAAAAGTCGAGATAGGAAGAAATCAGTTCAGTGAGGCAAGAACAGGCTGAAATGCTAGGTTTACCAGGGCAGTATGGATCTTGGGAAGGAGGTAGAAGCAGGCTATTCCAGGTTGGGGGACTTTGCGATTGGAAGCCCCTGTGGAGGCAAGATCTCCACAGAACATGAGTCAGTTTAAAAAAAAAACAATGGCTTGATATTCACTGGTGTGGTCGTGGTCCGGGGGAAGTAGGAGGAAGTTCCAGAGAGTTGGCATTCGGCCTCTGCTAAGTAGAGGCCAGTTCGCCAGACAACAACAGCACCACTGTTTGTCATCCAACCTGTAAGGGTTGGACCTGAGAGAACAGAGTGCAGTAAGTTCAGAGGAAGACAGGCTAGAGTGAGTGACGGGAGCAGAGAAATTGGGGTGATTGATGCCACATCGATAGATCTTTTCATTGAGAACTGAAGGTGGTAAGAGGCCAGAGGGAGGGTTCCAGGTGGAAGGAGAATACTGGAGATGGGTAAAAAGGTCCGATGTGGTGGGAGGGGCAGGGGAAGACTCCTGGTCAAAGAATTGGGTGAGGAGGTGAAGGTGACAGAGGAAGAGCTTAGCATCGTCACGAGCTTGAAATTCATTGAGGTGGGGGTATAAGGAGATGAAGCAGAGGTCTTTGATTAGGTCAGATCGTTCAGGGTCAGGGAGGGGAAGGTCAGTGGATATCGTGATTACACAGCAAGAGATGAGATTAGAAGAAGGGATCAGGTCAGAGGGAAGTGAAGGAGAAGAAAGATTTGCAGGGGCATTGGTACCCATGAGTTGTTGGAGCTTGCGATCCTTTGGACCTTAAAGGAAGAAAGTAAGTTTTTTATTAAAGTGTCAGATGAAATGAAAGATGAAATAAAACTGCAGACCAGGACAGCTTTGAGATAGTGAGTTGGTGATGCTTAAAAGTGTGCATGTACATGACAGAGTTATCTTGCAGTGTATGGTGAGACTGGATTTCATTACATATTTTGCTTTCTTGGTTTTTGAAGATAAAGACCATTTAAAATGTTGAATCTCGATGGCTGATTGTATGAGCTTATCAGCTAATGAAAAGGGCTTTTGCAAAAACCTTCCAAAAGCTTTTCTGCCTTGTAGTGTAAGCCGTTGACACTTGAGCAGTTTTAACGTAACACCATTGTTATCCACATCTGCCTTTCTAACCGTTGCCTCATGGAGATTATTCATTTGGTTTCTAGCTAAGTTCTACTGGTAACCATGTCTTTGGGTTCTGTGTTCTACCCCTGGGATTTGGGTACCTGTCAGAATTTATTGCTCCCACAATATTCACTCCCCACAACTCTTAACTTGCCTGGCTGATTAGAGTTATTACTAATTTTGTATCAATATAGATTTCCAGTCCAAGAGAGTAGCTGAGATTGACTTAACTTTCAGTTCAAGATTATTTTTTAATGTCTTCCTTAATTCTGATGCAGACAGCCAAAATCAAGAAATTTGTTGTTTGCTGCCTTCTATCACATCACAGAAATCAGTTTGCTCCAATTTTATATATTGCTGCACGTTGTCTTCTGCTTCCACTTGGTTTAAGGTTTTATTGTGTAAAGCTCCTTTTATAGTCATTTATGGCACAGAAGGAGGCTCAGTCAGTCCCACTCCTCCACTCAATTTCCCCATAGCCCTGCAAGTCTATTTCCTTCAAGTTCCCCTTGAAGTCATTGCATTTCCACCAACCTTGTGGGCAGCGATTTCCAGGCCATTACCACCCGCTATGTTAAAAAAATGCTTCCTCCTTTTCCCCCTGCATCTCTTGTCCAAAACCTTCAATCTGTGTCCGCTAGTCTTTGTACCATTAGTTTTTCTTGTCTAACTTTTCTAAGCCTGTATTAATCTTGTACACTTCTATTAAATCTTCCCTTAATTTCCTTTGTTCTGAGAACAACCCCAGTTTTTTCAACCTAACCTTGCAACTAAAATCCCCTATCCCAGGAATCATTCTGGTAAATTTCCTCTGCATCGCCTCAAGGACCCTCACACCCTTCCGAAAGTGTGGTGACCAGAACTAGATGCAATACTCCAGTTGGGGCCGAACCAGAGCTTTATAAAGGTTCAGCATAACTTCCCTGCTTTTGAACTCGATGCCTTTGTTTATGAAGCTCAAGGTACCATAAGCTTTACTAACCACTCAATATATCCTGCCACCTTCAAAGATGGATGCATATGCGCCCCTAGGTCCCTCTGTTCCTGCACATTCTTTAAAACTGTGCCATTTAGTCTATATTGCCTCACCCTGTTCCTTCTGCCAAAATGCTTCACCTCACACTTGTCAATGTTAAGTTCCATCTGCCACTTATCTGCCCATTCTGCTAGCCTATCTATGTTTTGCTGCAGGAAATTCATATCATCCTCACTGTTTGCCACACCTCCAAGTTTGGTGTCAGCGGCAAATTTTGAGATTGTACCCTGTATTCCAAGATCCAAGTCATTTATATAAATAAAAAAAAACAGTGATCCCAGCAATGAACCTTGGGGAATGTGACTGTCTGCCATCCTCCAGTCTGAAAAAACAACCATTTACTATGACTCTTCGTTTTCTGTCCTTAAGCCAATTTTTTATCCACAAGCCTCAGTTTTGTTAACCAGCCTTTTACTTGGTACCTTATCAAATGCTTTCTTAAAATCCATATGGACAACATCCACCCGATTCCCTTCATCAACCTTCTCAGTTACTTAATCAAAAAATTCATTTAGACTAGTCGAGCATGATCTGCCTTTTACAAATCCGCTGGCTATCCTTAATTAACTTAAACCTCTCCAAGTGGGTTGATTTTTAAGATTTGATTATCTTAAGGTTGCCATAATTGTAATTTTTGCAGGATTATTATATTCTTGGGGGAGGAGGGTAGCTGGAGGTATAGTCTGTTTCAATAATTGATAATTTTGGAAAACAAGATTCTTAATGCTTCTAGTACAATAATCTGTTTTGTCCTTTTTATTTCATGTCTGATTTCTAGATAGATTTCTTAAATTTTTGAAGTGGTTAAGGTAAAAGGATTTGATTCTGTTTAACACATTGATTTGTTGTCAGATCAAATTGGCTTTGTTGTTTCAGCCTTTAGATACTGCTTTCATGTATATTTATGCTCGAGTATTCAATTTTTGTATACTTTGAGGCAAAATTGGTATTACAATTCCAAAATTTTCTCTCGTCCTGCCACCCCCTTTACAAAATTGTTACATTGATTAAAGAGTGATGCATTTCAAGAGTATTTGTGAGCCACTATTTTTTCATTTATTTGCTGTCAGTTTTCACCTTCCCGTTCTCCTCTTGAAGTTGTTTATTTGCAGCTAGTTTCGCTTGTGCACCATGCATAAGTAGCCATTCTTTCAAAACATTGGCTGGCTATTTGACAAATGATGCATCACGCTGAACTACCTTGTGTTATTTGGTGGCCACACATAGCACACACTTCCCCCTCACCCTCGCTCCCTCTCTTCCCCCATAGGATTTAAAGTATACTAAAGATGCACACACACAACAGTGCTATCTAGAAATCGTTCCATAGGCAGAGTGCAATAGTTTGGAGTACAAACCATCAAATGCATTCCATTCAGAGTCCCTGTAAGTTTATTCTGTCATGGAATTTCTTTTCCTTCCATGCATTATGGTTTTCTGTGAGATTTATACAGTGTTGGAGTGAAGCTATATGTATAGACATGCCGGTCTGGTTACAATGCCTACAATTCTTCTGCCATTGTAACTTCATGGTGAATTGACTTCCTAGCCACACCTATATGGTACTGGAGAAGGTCGATTCTAAAGCATTAAATTAAACTTGTCTGGTCATTTGAACTATATAACAGCAGTGACTGCATTTGAAAAATTTGTGCAGATTACTTTGGGATGTCTTGAGCACATAAGGTGCTACATTATTGCAATATCTTTTCATTATTCAATAGATGAGGTTTTCTTTGCAACTTGCCATATTAGATTATTATGTTCCAGTACTAGCTAAATACAAGTTAATGGAACAGTTAACCATGTTGACAAGTTATGGCTACCTTGAATGCTCCACTCCCAGAAATTTAGCAGATATTCAGCGATATAATTTGGTTTTAACTGTCAATTCACAGTGTTCAAGTAGAGAATGCAAAACAAGCTTTTGTATTGTATTAAACTGTGAATATAGTCGCACAGAAAAAGAAATGATATTTGCAGTAAAATGCAGTGTGATTCAGTTAAACTGTACTAACCAAGCAAGTATGTTATCGATGCAGCTTTTCTTTTGCTTAATTTTTCACAATATGCTTGAAGATCATTACTTGAAAAAAAAATCTGTGATCATGGAATTTGCTATAATTTAATGCAAATATGTGGAGAAAAAATGATCTAACGTGTGAGCTGATATTTTTGTAATCTCATCTAGATTTTATGATTAGTGTTATTGCTGAGGATGGCAGTGCAATGAGGAATATCAAGCCAGCAGATCTTACCATGAGAATCTGGAGGGGCCAGCGGCTATCATCCAATGTAAGTTAAATGAATACCTGATATTAATCCAGTAATAATAACTATTTTGGCCCATCACCTTGATCCTGTTATTACTGACTCCACTTTTTCCATGAGAACATAGTGCCTTGAAAAGCTACCTGGATTAGTGGCCCAGAATTTCCTAAAACTGCATAACTGGCAAGTCATGCCATAATGTACACCGATCTTCCTGTTGGTCAGTTATGCCTAAATTTCCTGAGAATCCTATTGGGCCAGAGCATTAAAAACCAGTGTAAAACAAGTGATGCCACATTCTTTCTCAAATCCCTCTTTACACCGGGGAAAATTGAAGTTTGAAACTAACAAACTGTAATTTATGCATTTTAGGCATCACATATTTGAGAAAATACAATCGTTGCAGTTTTTCAGATTTTAACGCAGATCGTTCCAAGCCATAAAGATGCATTCAAAAATACCAAATGTACATTGTAGGGCTCTTTGAGCTCTCCATAAAATACGGGAAATAGAAGTTGACATGGAAATTTATAGTTCATTCAGGACATGCATAAATTGAGGAAATACACGAACTGCCCTCCTGCATGAATTATTGCAGAGTTATGTTGATAAACAGAGGGTTTTGGTGGAGGTTTTGTAGAAAGGTACAAGTCACTTGCGCTCAAATTTCTTGATTTTTGCACTGTAAATTGGCTTTATGCTGTATTTACAGAGTTTTGGCACAAGTATTCAGGAAATTCTGCAGGGTTCCATGAACATGAGAGCAGAAAGTGAAGTTGCTAGGATTAAAAATTTCAAAACTTGCTCAGCAATCGAATTGGAAATTGGCACATTTAAAGGTAAATTCAGTGAGATTGCATACAAAAAAGGGAGCAGGAGTCAGATGAGGTTATATCCAAATTTTCCGGCTATATCTGCCTCGCAAGGTACAGCAGCAGAAGTATAGTCTCACTGAATTTGCTTTTTAATGCTTTAAATATAGTTGTCTATTTCACAACAAAATATCGTTAAAATTAATTTGAACAATGGGTCATATTGCAGTAAAACTGAATTTTGACTCAATCTAATTAATGGGTTCAGTCCTTTCAACACCAAAATGCTGCAGATGTTGGAATTCTGAAATAAACAAAAACTGCTGGAAATACTCTGGGTCAGGCAGCATCTGTGGAGAGAGGAACAGTTAGCATTTCAAGTCGATGGTCTCTGGTCAGAACTGGAAAAGGGTTAGAGATGTAACAGAAATAAAAACAAAGTGCTGGAAATACTCAGCAGGTCAGGCAGCATCTGTGGAGAGAGAAGCAGAGTAAACGTTTCAGGTCTGAATTGAAAAAGGTTAGAAAGAAATTGGGTTTTAAGCAACTAAAGCAGGGGTGGGGGCGTGGGGAAGAGAACAAAAGGGAAGGTGTCTGATGGAGCAGAGGGCAGGAGAGATTAAATAACAAAGCTGTCCTGAAGCAAAGGCAAGAGTAGATAGAGCTGCTCATTATTCTGCTATTAACACTGTCTGTGGACGAATACTTTGTCTTTCACCACAAGCATTTACACATTCATTATTTTTGTCCCAGGACAGCTTTGTAATTTAATCTCTCCTGCCCTCTGCCCTATCACACATCTTCCCTGTTTTTCTCTTCCCCACCAACCCACCCCCCGCCCCCCCCCCCCCACCCCCTTCACTTGCTTAAAACCTAATTATTTTCTAACCTTTGCCAGTTCTGATGAAAGGTCACAGACCTGAAATGTTAACTCTGCTTCCCTCTCCACGGATGCTGCCTGACCTGAGTATTTCCAGCACTATCTGCTTTTACTTCAGATTTTCAGCATCTGCAGTATTTTGGTTTTATTATAGAGATGTAACCGGTTTGAAACAAGTACAGAGATGGGTAGGGTGGGGAGGTGGTGTCAAAGAACAAAAGGGAAGTTTTATGTGTTACGACCGAGTTTGGAGGAATGCATTGTGTTTCTCTAGTTCCACTACTCCATGGGTCACAACATTATATTTAGATGTTTTACCCAGTTACCAATACGGCCAATTATAAACTTTCTTTATTGTAGTTTCAGAATAAAAATCCGCCAACCAGGTTTCTTTAAACAACAAAATTGTTGATTTATTATAAAACAAGACTTATTCAATAATGATGCAAATCTTATTAACACACAGTTTGAAATATGAAAATATAAATAGCCACCCTTCCTAAATAACAACGTACACACCGAATAAAGAAAAAAATGGTTCTGCAGAGATCAACTCAAAAAAAACCCCACTTTGGCCAAGTTATTAATTCTTGAAGAAAAAGGATAAGATATGGAATGTTGCAAATGGCCTTTGGTCTGGCATCCGGGATCATGTAGACAGCTATCACTGGGATCTTTCTAGAGCAGTTCTGTTCAGGAGACGTCAAGGAGTGGTCTTGCAGACTTTTCAGGAGAATTACTGCGTGAGTGGTTACAGCTATCATACTGGATTCTCAAAAGATTTTCCAAAGCAGGTGGAGAAGGATGAGTTGGGTGGCTTCTCTCTTAGCAGGTTACACACCAACGTAGCATTTGAACAGTCCATGCCCAAATCAGAAATCCAAAAATTCCTGTCTAGGTTTATGATTGTCATGTGACTTCTCTGTAAACAACTCCAATAGCCAGCAAGGCTTCTTGTGTTTATTTAGCCCTTCATTGTCACTTCCAGCAAGTTTTTTTAAATCCAAAGTGTCTTTCCAGTTACCTTTTTTAAAAAAAAGAAACCCAGGCATCTGCCCAGTCTTTCAAATGAACCAATTTTCACAATCTTTGAAACAGGAATCCTCAAAAAATATTAATAATGGAAGCACCTTCATGACATATGATATGGCAGAAAGCAAGAGCGATTAAAGGACAAAAGTAATGATGGTGTAAGGCAAAAGTAGATGATAATGGGACAAATGAAAAACACAATAGTTCCAGGAGGTGTAAATGGGAATAGCAGAATCATTAACAGCTGCCATGCCAAAAAGTGGGTCTGCAGGCTACAATCTGAAGTTGTTGAACTCAGTGTTGAGTCTGGAAGGCTATAAAGTGCCCACTCAAAAGATGAGGTGCTGTTCCTTAAGCTTATGTTGAACTTCATTGGGACAGTGTAGGAGGCCAAAGTCAGAGTGGGGAGTTTTTGTTTTTATTTATTCAGCATTTTTGCTGTATAAATGCAAGTCTGTCTGTCTTTTCCAAAAAGTGTCTCATTTGAAAAGATTGTAGCAGCAAATATAAATTATTATTCATCATTCAATGACACAATTCTCATGCATGGGCACTCCTCAGGTTTTACGTACAGTATATCAGGTTGAAATCCAATTCCGTCAATGTTTGTAAAGCTGTTTTAGCAGCTCTCGAGGGGATTTGGGCAAAGTGTCCCATGTGGACAAATGTGATGCAAGGTCACAGAACTGAAACGTTAACTCTGCTTCTCTGTCCACAGATGCCGCCAAACCTACTGAGTATTTCCAGCACTTTCTGTCTTTATTTCAGATTTCCAGCATCCGTAGTATTTTGCTTTTATTTTAGTTGTTTCTGTAATTTCCCAGCCTATCATGTATTTTTGGAATATTGTAGAAATGTTCCATTTTCATGAAGTTGTGTCTTTGTACATTAATTGCCCATTAAGTGTGCCACAGAAAGTTAAGTCTAGTAATTAACTGCATAAATACCCTGTTGACAATGTGATTAAAAACTACTAACTGCCAATCAACTTCTGCTGCCCAGAAAGTGAAAAATTAAATGTGGAGTTTCATTCTTTCTTTCAAGTTGTGAATTGGAGATTTTAACATTGTCATTTTAAAATCTAAAAAAAAATCTTACTCTGCCTTCTTGTCAATCGAATCTTTTCTTCCCTTTCTGTATTTGACCTTGAATTCGCCGCCCTCCTCAGCCCTGCCTCTGTTTATTTCTCAATCCTTAAATCTTATTGGTTAAGGAGATACCCTGTTGGAACATCATTCACCAAGGTTCCAGATGCTCTGTTTCCCTGTTGACAACCTACACTTCCAGCAACTTTGTGGGTAAAATATTTCTTTGAGCTGAGGGATGCAGAAACAAGTCTAACTAACAGCATGCTGTTGAATGTCCCACTCCAGCAATTCTGGGCCTTTGTTCATTTGTTCAGCATACTTTTTTTTATGGGGGTGGTGTGTGGGGATGGGTTAAAATTTATTCCGCAAGGATGCATGGAATATAATTTGATAATTTCAAACCAAATTAATATAAAGCTATTTGTATTGGCCACTGCTGCTAAGGATGTTTAGTCTTTCATTTGTAAGACTGAGGATGAGGAGCCAGCTCACCAATTATGCTCCAGAAAAGGTACTACATTATTTATTACTGTGCCTTGGAACACAGAAGTTCAGAGAAAGAAGCCCAACCTGTCCACATGGCTCCAATAATAGAGGGCAGTTCAGAGTACCACAAAATTTCAATTTTACTTGAAACTAGGCAGGTGTTTTTAAACATAAAAGCAGTACAGATAACTGCTAAGGTCCAAACTTCAGAACTGAGGTCAGTTCTGTGTTGTATTCTTTTAAGTAGTCTCCCTTAATTAGACTGCTGACATCGTAATAGCTATTTTGCAAGACTGAGTGAACTTAAAAGATTTTTCAACCCCTATGATTGTAAAAATTCTGTGGGCATCTTGTTGCGAGTTGTGGGTTTCAAATTTTAAACAGAAATTCTTGTGCTTGCATGGAGAATTCTGATGTATTGCCTCAATTACAAGTTGAATTTATTCTATATACAAAGTAAATATTACAGCTATGTTATTAATCTGGCCTTTACCCCCAAAATTTTAACCATCTCTGCACATTTTTCTTTAGCCCACTATTCTAAACTGCAACAAAGGACGGGAAGGTGACAAAGAGGGATGCTTCTATTTCAGGTATTGATTACATGGTTCTTTTATGGCTCAATTACATGCTTTATGTGCAGAACAACAACTTGCATTTGTGTGATGCTTGTAATGTAGAAAAACCATCCCAAGATGCATTGCATATTCATTTGGCACACTGGTCTGAGTTTTTAATTTTTAATGTACTGTGCTGGACGCAGAATCCAAATGGTGCAAGACTGAGAATTTCTGAAGTCCAGTTATATTTTGTTGCAAATTAGTATTAACAAAGAGCATTAAACTTGCAATACATCGAACATGACACGGCCACAGTCTATCAGTGACAATTGGATCAATATCTCTACCTGCATTGATGTTCTGTTCCTCAAAAAGCTCACAGATAGAGGAGTTACTGAGTCTAGTTTATAGAGCTGGATTAACATATCAATGGAATGAAAAGATTGCTGAAATATTACGGGTTAATAATTTGTGCCTTTACGTGGTACTTTCAAATTCTTCAACTAAATAATGTTCCAGCCTGATTATATCATTAAAACCTGTTCCTAAACAGATCATCTCAAATTACATAGTTTACCTTGTTATAAATATTGATTTTCTTTGTATGTTTGATGAGATGCTGATATTTCAAATCTCTACTTCCCTCAAGAACCTCAGCATTAATTTAAATTGTGGGCCAGGCAAGAGCATCCTGGAGCAGCTAGGTTAATTTTAAAAGAAGTTCATACTTTGGAGAGGCTGGAGGGCTGATCTGAAGAGCCTGGCCCTAGATTTTTTTAAATCACCTAGTTCAGTCTTTTAATAATCCATAATTTAAAAAAAAAATCAAGCTCCAGCATTTTATTTGCTTCTTGATGGGTGCATACTGGACTAATTTCCAGAATTCCATAATATGGCCCCTAGGTATCCACATTCATGCAGCCTCATTGTGATATTTGTACTGCCATAAAATTATTCAAGTTCTTATCCTGTAACTTGCATTTACATTTCAGGGATAAAATCCTTCCAGAGCGGGCAGGAGTGCATACCATTCAGTTTGTTTATTCACAAGACAAGATCTGTAGTGAACAGGTATGCTGTTTGAGCTGCAAGCCATTAAAGATTTCATATCCATGTATTAAAAAGAATGAAGATGGTACAAAACTGGAAATACACATTCAGCATCAGAAGACAGGTTATATACTCTTCATCAGAACTTATGACAAAGATAATACAGCATTTGAGAAAGATGAAGAAAATGGGGGAGAATCAGTGGATAATCAAAGGAAGATAATGAGTTGAATGAGCTTTAAACTCTAGTAGAAAACCATTAAATTTAAAAAATGGCCTGTGAAATAATGAAAAAATGTGGAAGTGGGATGAAGAGACGTGGAAAGGGTCGTACAAACGAAAAGTTAGAAAAGTGGAGAAAGAAAAGAAACAGCAAATATAGCAGTCAGAAGTCAGTAATCTGACATTTGTCATGTTTGTTATGCATGCCTTATTGTTCACCTCCACTCAGTGGCACATGATCACACTTGCAGCTGTACATATCTTCCAGATGAAGCTGCAGATCCCTGTACCTATACCTACAACAATAATTTGCACATACAGTGCCTTTACCGTAGTAAAATGTCCCAAGGTACTTCACAGAAGCAAAATTTGACACTGTGCCACAAAGGGAATATTAGGAGAGGTGACCAGAAGGTTGGCCAAAGAGGTAGGTTTTGAGGAACATCTTGAAGGAGGAGAAGGGCAGAGGTTTAGGGAGGGAATTCCAGAGCTTAGGGTCTAGGCAGCTGAATGGAATCTTGGAGGATTGGAAGAGGTTACAAAGGTAGGAAAGGTCAAAGCCATGGAAGGATTTGAGAACAAGGATGAGAAATTTAAAATAAAGGTATTGCTCAACTGGGAGCCAATATAGGTCAGTGAGCACAAGAGTGATGGGTAAATGGAATTTGGTGCATGTTAGAAAACAGACCACATCACTTATGCATAATGAGAACAATTTGCTTTGTCCTGACTTCCAATAGACAATACCCTCGGACAGCTAGTCAAAACGGCTGATGTAGGCAAAATACAGGGATCTGCCAGTTCTGCTGAGGGAGAACTGGCCACATGATGAACTCTGAGCCCAACCAACAATCTTGAGAAATTACTTCACAGTGCTTCTGATTTCCACCCATTCCTTAACGTTTAGATGGTCGATCTTTGATTCTTGCTTTCTGGTTCCTGACTTTTTCTTTCCATCCCTGGCTTTCCACAGACATCTATTATAAGTTTATTGACTTACATAATTATTTGGCTTATACCTCTTCCCACCTCAGTGTTTGTAAGGACCCCCATCATTTTTGCTATCTGTCTAATTTGCTCTCATGACTCCACTTCTCATACAGGTTTCTGAAATCCTCCTTTTTCCTCACTACAGGTTTCTTGTTAACAGTGGTTGACAGAATTCTTTATTGGGTCTGCCCCATTGCCTGTGCTTCTGCCCTGATATCCTCACCTGCTCTCAACAGGGTATGTCATGTCCCACCGGCAGAACAGAACCACCAAAGGTGGTAGCACAGTGGTATACAGTCGCGAGGGAGTGGCTCCGGGAGTCCTCAGCATTGACTCCGGACCCCTTCAAGTCACATGGCATCAGGTCAAACATGAGCAAGGAAACCACTTGCTGATTACAACCTACTGTCCTCCCTCAAATGATGAATCAGTACTCATCCACATTGAGCACCACTTGAATGAAGCACCGAGGATGGCAAGTGCACAGAATATACTCTGGGTGGGGCGCTTCAAAGTCCATCACCAAGGGTGGCTTGATAGCATTACTACTGAAAGGTCTGGCCCAATCCTGAAGGACTGATCTGTCAGACTGGGTCTGCAGCAGTTGGTGAGAGAACCAATAAGAGGGAAAAATCCTACTTGAGTTCATCCTTACCAATCTGCCTGTTGCAGATGCATCTGTCCATAGTAGTATTTGCAGGAGAAACCACCACACAGTCCTTGTGGAAACGAAGTACCAACTTTACACTGAGGGGAAGCTCCATGTGTGGCACTACCACTGTGCTACATGGGATAAATTCAGAACCGATCTAGCAGCTCAAAAGTGGGCATCCATGAGGCACTATGAGCCTTCAGCAGCAACAGAATTGTATTCCACCACAATCTGTAACTTTATGGCCCAGCATATCTCTCACTCTACCATTACCATCAAGCCAGGGGACCATGGTTCAATAAGGAGTGTAGGAAAGCATGCCAGGAACAGCACCAGGCATACTGAAAAATGAGGTGCCAACCTGGTGAAGTTGCAAACACAGGATTATGTGCGTGCTAAACAGAAGCAGCATGCTTTGGACAAAGCTAAGCGATCCCACAACAACAAATCGGATCAAAGCTCTGCAGTCCTGTCACATCCAGTCGTGAAAGTTGGACAATAAAACAACTACCAGGAGGAGGAGGCTCCGTAAATATCCACATCCTTAATGATGGTGAAGCCCAGCACGTGAGTGCAAAAGACCAGGCTGAAGCATTTTTATTTTGGGCAGTATGTAGCAAGTCCAAGATGAGAGGGTGCAGCTTTAGACTTAGTTTTGGGAAATGAAGCTGGGCAGGCGGAAGGAGTGGCAGTGAGAGAGCATTTTGTTGGTAGTGATCATAATTCAGTCAATTTTAATCCAATTATGGAAAAGATATCAATTGGGGCAAGGCCAATTGCTCTAAGCTGAAGAGTGATTTAGCGAAAATGGACTGGAAACAGCTGCTTGAAGGTAAATTTGTGGGAGGCATTCAAAGGGGAGATTCAGGGGTTCAGAGTAAACATGTTCCACAAAGAAAAAGGATAGGACAGCCAAATCTAGAGCCCCATGGATGTCAAGGAGCTTACCGAGTAAGATGAGGCATGAAAGGAAAGCTTATGTCTGACACCGAGAACTCAATACTACAGAAAGCTGAGAGGAGTGCAGATAGTGGAGGGGTAAAATCAAAAAGGAAATTAGGAAAGCTAAGAAAGGGCATGAAAGAATATTGGCAAGCAAAATCAAGGTGAACCTAAAGATGTTTTAAAATACATTGAGTAAGAGGATAACTAAGAAAAGAGTAGGTCCATAAAAGACCAAAAAGATAACCTATGTGTAGGGGCAGATGTTGGTATTCTTAATGAATAGTTTACGTCTGTCTTCACAAAAGAGGGGGACAATGCAGATATTGTAGTTAAAGAAGAGAGGTGTGAAGTATTGGATATGATAAACAGGGAGAGAGGCAGTATTAATGGGATTAACATCCTTAAAAGTTGAAAAATCACAAGGGCCAGTTGAAATGTCCTAACTGGTTACAGGTGTGGTGCCAGAGGATTGGAGGACTGCTAACGTTGTACCTTTGTTTAAAAAGGGAGCAAGGGTAGTCTGAATAATTACAGGCCAGCCAGTCTAACCTCAGTAGTGGGCAAATTATTGGAAACAATTCTGAGAGACAGGATAAACTGACATTTGGAAGAGCACAGTTTCATCAAGGAAAGTCAGCATTGTTAAGGGAAGGTCTTGTCTAACCAAATTGATTGAATTTTTTGAAGAAGTAACAAGGAAGATTGATGAGAGTAGTGAGTTGATGTGGTCTACCTGGATTTTAGCAAGGCTTTTGTCAAGGTCCCACGTGGCAGACTGTTTTTTTTTAAAAAAAGCCCATGGATCCAGGGAAACGTAGCAAGGTTGAAACAAAAATGGCTCTGTGGCAGGAAACAAAGGGTAATTGTTGCAGGGTTTTTTTTGCAACTGGAGGGTTGTTTCCAGTGGCATTCCATAGGGCTCAGTACTGGGTGCCCTGCTTTTTGTGGTGTATATTAACGATTTGGACATAAATGTAGGGGACATGATCAAGACGTTTGCAGACACAAAGGGCTGGATTTTATAGGGGCCTCTACGTCGGAATGCGGCATGGGGGGCATGAAGATTGCCCTGGAGGAGGCCCACCATAGACCTAGATACCGGCAGGGCCCGTCCCGATTTTGCAGGCGGTGTCAAGGCCTCGTGGCAGCCCCTCCGCCGCTCGGCGACGGGACCTCAATTAAAATATGTAAATAAATTGACTTACCTGCATTAATGAATTTCGTGTCGCCCCCTGATGTGCGGCTGCCATCTTCACCCTGGTGGTCGGCACTAACGTGCTTTCGGATCCCTGTCCGGGGAAACGAGGTGCAACACCTGTGGGGAGGGGGCAGTTTCTCAGTGCAGGAGCGGGGTCAAACTAACTTAATTGGTCTAGGGGATGATGGGAAGGGGTAAAGTTAAAAGTTTTTGACCAGGTCCGGGGTGGGGGGGGGAGAGTTCAGGTATAGAAGATGAGTATTTTACGGGGGGAGAGGACAAGGGATGAAATGTAAATTTATTGGGGAGGTGGGAGAGGGGCTGGCAACATTTATTTCATTATCTGTAATAACTTAAAAGTAATGTTGCTTAAAAAATTTAAAGTAAATGTAAGGGCTGGAAGCCCTTTAAAAATGGCTCCGGTGCCTGCACAGCAGCACTGGACACCGTTGCCCAGGGACGGCTCGCCTGCCCCCTCCATGTCATCCAGGAGTGGGGGACGGTCCGACCCGGCCATATTAATGAGCCACCGTGTATAAGATCGCGCGGTTCCGCGGAGTGAAACCCTTGCATGTGGGCCGCCATCTGTTACACAGTGGCATCGTAGAGTCCAGCCCAAAGATTGGCCGTGTGGTTGATCGCGAGGAGGATAGTTGTAGGCTGCAAGAAGGTATTGATGGACTGGTCATGTGGAGAAAAGTAGAAAATGGAATTCAACCCGGAGAAGTGTGGCAAATGGAATTCAACCCAGGGAAGTGTGAGATGATACATTTGGGGAGGTCAAACACGGCAAAGGAATATGCGATTAATGGGAGAATACAGAGAGGTGTTGAGGAAGTGAGGGACCTTGGAGTGAATGTCCACAGATCCCTAAAGGTTGCAGGGCAGGTCGATAAGGTGTTTAAGAAGGCGTACGGAATCCTTTCCTTTATTAGCCGAGGTGTAGAATATAAGAGCAGGGAGGTTATGCTGGAACTGGATAACTCATTGGTTAGGTCACAACTTGAGTACTGTGTGCTGTTCTGGTCCCCTCATTACAGAAAGAGTGCAATTGCACTAGAGAGGGTATAGAGGAGATTTACGAGGATGTTGCGGGGACTGGAAAAATATCGCTATGTGGGAAGATTGGATAGGCTGGGGTTGTTCTCCTTGGAACAGAGAAGGCTGAGGGGAGATTTAATTGAAATGTACAAAATTCTGAGGGGTCTGGATAGAGTGAAGGGCTATTTACCTAACAGAGAGGTCAGTGACTAAGGGACATAGATTTAAAGTGATTGGCAGAAAGATTAGAGGGGAGATGAGGAAAAGCTTTTTCACCCAGAGGGTGGTGGGGCTCTGAAACTCACTGCCTGAAAGGATAGTAGAGGCAGATGCCCTCAATTTATTTAAAAGGTATCTGGATATGCAACTCAAGTGCCATAACCTGCAGGGATACAGATCAAATGCTGGAAGGTGGAGTTAGACTGGGTCGTTCATTTTTCAGTCAACGCAGACATAGTGAGCCAAGTGGCCTCTCCTGTGCTGTAAACTTTCTATGATTTGCAACTATCTTTAGCCACAAGTGCCAAGTGGATCATTCATCTCTGCCTCCCCCAAGATCCCCAGCATCACAGATGCCAGTCTTCAGCCAGTTCAATTCACTCCAGGTGATATCAAACAGCTGAGTGCACTGGATACAGTAAAGGCTCTGGGCCCTTGACAGCATCTCAGCTGAAATGCTGAAGACTTGTGCTCCAGAACTAGCTGCGCCTTTAGCCAAGCTGCTCCAGTACAGCTACAATACTGACATCTACCTGACAATGTGGAAAAATGCCTGGGTATATTCTATCCACAAAAAAAACCAGATCCAATCCAGTCAATTGCCACCCCATCAGTCTGCTTTCAATCATCAAAAAAGCGATAGCACTGTCGATGACATCTTCTATCAAGTGGCGCTTACTCACCAATAGCTTGCTCACTGATGCTCAGTTTGGGTTCCACCAGGGCCACTCAGCTCCAGACTTCATTACAGCCTTGGTCCAAATGTGGACCAAAGAACTTGTTACAGACAGGGAGGAAATGGTGTGGATGACTTACACTTTTCACCTCAGATGACCACAGAAATTTTTTTTAAATGTTTTAATCCCTGAGTGTTCTAAGAGACAGACAAACGACATGTTTTCTCGTAGGCTTAAAAAGAAAGATAAATATGTATTAATAGCCAAAACTGTTTTACACATTCACACACATGCACACACACAAGAAAAGATAGAGTAGAGGGTAGCATGCGATTAGAGTTCGATTGTTGTAAAGAGAGTTCACTTTGAAACCTCCTTGGTTTTCCAGGAGGAAATTTTAACAGTGTTGCAAGCCTGAGTGTTCCTTGTCTTGGAATTGAAGTGTCACAGACTCGTTTGGTTAAAGCTCAGTCTGAGGTTGGTGGTAGAAGTCCTGATTCAATTTCTCAGATGGGGAGTTTTCAAAGTCACCTTGCAATCTCTCTGTCTCAGTAGTTTAAAGGTGGTGCTGACAAAACTCTTTGCTTAGCTGGATCAATCTCACAGCTTCTCTGGCTTGAATAGATTTCTGTCTCCCCCTCTCTGAGAAGTTACTTTTCAGTTAAAAAGCTTATGAGGTTTCAGTCTCAGTCAGGGGACTCAAGACGCTCTCCCTGGGGTATTCATACAGTGTCCCAGGATGTGGGGACCATTGCTACATAATAGTGTCTGAATGTGGTCCATTTTGATAAATAGGTGTTATTTTACACTAATTATCATGGCCTTGGCTTCGGAGTCAGTCTGTCTGCAAAAGCCTTTGCTAGCCTAATTTTTGATGATAGGAGTCGTCAGTATGAAATGGGCAGTTTTATATGTCAGTGTGCTTCCTCAAGGTGATTCCACATAATAATGACCCCGTCTTCAACAGACAAACATGTTGATTGGCAGTACAGGGGGGTTCACTTGACCTCTCCCTCCAATGTTGCCGGGTAGCAGAGTTACTAGTTTCTTGTAGTTTAGTTCAGCAGTTTACTTTTATTTCATAATTCCTCCAGTTCATTTCATATTTCCTCACTGTTCCCTCCGTGAGTGTGACCAGCTGAATTCCAGAGGTAAGCGTGACAACATCAAGGCAACATTTAACCAAGCGTGCCATCAACAAGCCCCATTAAAATTGAAGTCAATTGGGAATCCAGGAGAAAACACTCCACTGGCTGGAGACATACCAACCACAAGGACAAATGGCTGTGGTTGTTGGATACCAATCATCTGAGACCTAGGACATTGCTGCAGGAGTTCCTCAGGGCTGTGTGTCCAGCCCAGCCATCCTCAGCTGTATCATCAATGACCTTTCATCCAACATAGGGTCAGAAGTGGGAGTGTTAACTGATGATTGCACAGTTTTTATTTCCATTCACAACTCCTCAGATAATGAAGTATTCAATGCCCACGTACAGCAAGACCTGTACAGCATTCAGTCTTGAGTTGACAAGTGGCAAGTAACATTTGCACCACACAAGAGCCCAACAATGACCACCTTCCCTTGACATTCAACAACATTGCCATTGCTGAATCCCCCATCACCAACATCCTGAGGGTTATCATTGACCAAAAACTTAACTGGACCAAATAAATGTGGCTACAAGAGCAAGTCAGAGGCTGGGAATTCTGCGGCGAGTATCTCACCTCCTGACTCCCCAGTCTTCATCTACAAGGCACGTCAGGATTGTGATGGAATACTCCCACTTGTTTGGGTGAGTGCAGCTCCAACAACACTTGAGCAGCTCAGTGCCATTCAGGACAAAGCAGCCTGCTTGATGGGCACCCCATTCGCCACCTTAAACATTCCTTCCACCACTGGCACACAGTGCCAGTGGTATGTACCATCTACAAGATGCACTGCAGCAACTCACCAAGGCTCCTTCACCAGCACCTTCCAAATCTGCAACCTCTACCACCTAGAAGCACAAGGGCAGCAGGCACATGGTGACACCATCACCTGCAAGTTCCTCTACCAGTCTTGTTATCCTAACTTGGAAATATATCCCTGTTCCTTCACTACTGCTGGGTCAAAATCCTGGACTCCTCCTTGACAGCAATGTGGGCATACTAGCCCCACATGGATTACAGCAGTTCAAGAAGACGGATCGCCATCACTTTCGAGGGAAACTAGGGATGGGCAATACCTTTGTCAGCAACACCCATAAGCCATGAACGAATAAAATATAGAGCCAGGTCCCCTTTGACCTCACCTTCCACCCCTCCTTTTGTGTTTGCATTTGTCAGATAATCTTTTTGCTGTTTACAATATGACCACCTCAACACCAAGCACATTTTTCCTCCCTCCTTTCCTGTCTCCTCTATAGAGTAAAAATAATTCATTGGGGAGGGCCAATTTCAGTGGGATGAGAACAAATCTGGCCCAGGTAAATTGGAATCAAAGATAGGCCGTAAAATCTGTAATTGAACAATGGGCTATCTTTAAAGTGGAAATAGTTCAGGTACCGAGATAGTCAGGGACATTCCCACTGGGGAAGAAGGTAGGACTAGCAAAGCCTGAGCTCACTGGATGACGAAAGAGGGAAATATTAAGCTGGAAAAGGGAGTGTATAGCAGATGTTAGGTTTTTTAAATTCTTTCTTGGGATGTGGGCGACACTGGCTATGCCAGTATACGTTCATACGAATTAGGAGCAGGAGTAGCCACTCAACCCCTCTAGCCTGCTCCCCCATTTAATAAGTTCATGGCTGAACTGATTACTCCACATTTCCACCTACTCCCGATAACCTTCCACCCCCTTGCTTATCAAGAATCTACCTCTGCCTTCAAAATATTCAAAGACTCTGCTTCCACTCCCTTTTGAGAATTCCAAAGACTCATGACCTTCTCAGAAAAATTTCCCCTCATCTCTCTTAAATGGACAATCCCTTATTTTTAAACAGTGACCCCCTAGTTCGAGATTCTCCCACAAGGGAAAACATCCTTTCCACATCCACCCTGTGAAGACCCCTCAGGATCTTGTATGTTTCAATCAAGTCGCCTCTTACTGTTGTAAATTCCGGCAGATACAAGCCTAGCCTGTCCAATCTTTCCTCGTAAGACAGCCCACCTATTCCAGGTATTAGTCTAGTAAACCTTCTCTCTGCTGCCTCCAACGCATTTACATCCGTCCTTAAATAAGGAGACCAGTACTATACACAGTTCTCCAGATGTGGTCTCACCAATGCCCTGTATAGCTGAAGCATAACCTCCCTACTTCTGTATTCAATTCCTCCCGTGATAAACGATAACATTCTATTAGCTTTAAGAGTCAACCACATTTCTGTAGATCTGGAGTCACATGTCAGCCAGACCAGGTAAGGACAGCAGATTTCCTTCCCTAAAGGACATTAGTGAACCAGATGGGTTTTTATGACAATCGACAATGCTTTCATGGTCACCGTTAGACTAGTTATTTTTAATCCAGATTTGTTAACTGAATTCACATTTCACCATCTGCCATGGTGGGATTCAAATCCATGCCCCCTAGAGCACTAGCCTGGGCCTCTAGACTACTAGTCCAATGACGTGACCACTACTATAAGTGTGAATCAGGCTGAATTTAGAAAGTTAAGAGGGGAAGTGACAAAAGAAATGAGAAGCAAAGTGAGAGTATAAGAGACTGGCAACCAACATGAAAAGTTATCCAAACGTCTTCTATAGGTGCATAAATAGGAAAAGGGTAGTAAAGGGAGGGGTGAGGGCGATTAAGCACCAAAAAGAGGATTTGTGTATGGCGACGGGGCATGGCTGAGGAACTAAATGTCTGCTTTGCATCTGTCTTAACCAAGGAAGGAGTTGCTACCAAGGTCGTAGTGAGAGGAGGTAGTTAAGATACTGGATGGGCTAAAAATTGAAAAAGAGGAGGTAGTCGAAAGGCTGTACTTAAAGTTGATAAGTGACCAGGACTGGATCAGATGCATCCAAGGATACTGAGGAAAGTAAGGATAGGAATTGTGGAGGCACTGGCCATAATCTTCCAATCCTCCTTCGATACAGGGGTGGAGTCAAGGACTGGAGAATTGCAAAAGTTACAGCCTTGTTCAAAAAGGGGTATAAGGATAAACCCAGCAACTGCAGGCTAGTTAGTTTAACGTCAGTGGTGGGAAAGCTTTTACAAATGATAATCCAGCACAAAATTAACAAGTCGCTTGGACAAATGTTGAATAATTAATGAATGCCAGAACGGGTTTATTAAGTTTGATCAAACTTTTCGATTGGATAACAGAGATGGTTGATGTGATGTACATGGACCTTCAAAAGGCATTTGATAAAGTGCCACATAACCGGCTTGTCAGTAATGTTGAAGCCCATGGAATGAAAGGGACAGTGACAGCATAGATGCAAAGTTGGCTGAGTGGCAGGAAACATCAGTGGTGAACAGTTGTGTTTCGAACTGGAAGATGGTATATAATGGGGTTCCCCAGGGATTGGTATTAGGACCACTGCTTTTCTTGATCTATGTTAATGACAGACTTGGCTGCGCAGGGCACAATTTCAAAATTTGCAGATGATACAAAACTTGGAAGTATTGTGAACTGTAAGGAGGATAGAATAGACTTCAAGAGAACAGACAGCCTGGTGGAATGGGCGATGAAATTTAATGCAGAGAGATGTGAAGTGTGTTATGACCAGGTGAGAAAGAGGTCTAAGGTTCCCTTTCAGCCTTCACCTGGTCCTACCTTAACGGTTTAATTTTAAACACACTGTTTTTAGCTCCTCCGTGGTGAATCTTTTTTCACCGCTTTCCAATTATAAGGCAAAGAAACTATCACAAACAGGCTTTCTTAGGTTTAAAGAAGAAAAGTTGAAATTTATTAAACTTAACGCCTACAGATACATAACGTGCCCACGCTAGCATGCATACGCTACACACGCATGCAAATAGAGACAGAAAAGAGCAGAAGAAAAAGTGGAAAAGTTTGAGGCAATATCTGAAGAGGTGTTACAGTTCTTCCGAGCTCACTGTAGAGTCCTTGATTGTAGGTAGATCTTGCTTTTCGTTGGGGCCCAGTATTCTTCTTAAACTTTGTTTGCTGTAGGAAACTTTTCTCTCTTGGGGTTCATGTGTCTTCAGTGGATTCAGAGGCTTGTGAGATAGAGATGGGAGCAGACAGGAGAGATCTTCAGTCCAGGAGCAAAAAAACACTCTGCCTTCAAACTCAGTTCAAAAGAAAACCCTGGAACCGATAGGTAGTCATGTGACCAGCTGGTCTAACCAGTCCTGGCTTTTGTGAATTGTATCCTGCTTAGCAGGCCCTGGAATGCGCTTCCTCACCTTCGATGTCTGTTAGTATGTAAAAAAAAAAAATTCCAGCCACGGATGATCTGTTCAAGTCTTTTCCTCGCTCCAACAACAGTTTAAAAAAATCAATGTTATGACAAAATTGATGTACCTCATTATCGGCATGACGGGTGATGCATTTTGGTAGGAAGAATGAGGAAAGCTCGTATAAAATCAAAGATACGATTCTCAAGGGGGTGTTGGAGTGGAGGGACCTGGGTGTATATGTGCACAAGTCGTTGAAGGTCATAGGACAGGTTGAGAAAACGGTTAATAAGGCATGCAGGATCCTGGGCTTTAAAATAGAACAATAGAGTACAAAAGTAAGCATGTTACCATGAACCTTTATATAACACTGGTTCGAACTCAAGTGGAGTATTGTGTCCAGTTCTGGGCACCACACTTTAGGAAGGAAGTGAAAGCATTTGAGAAGGTGCAGGAAAGATTTATGAGAATGGTTTCAGGGGTAAGAGACTTTGGTTGCATGGATAGATTAATGAAGGTCAGGGTGTTCTTGGGTAAGAGAGAGTTGAGAGGAGATTTGATAGAGGTGTTCAAAATCATTAAGGATCTGAACAGAATAGATGGGAAGAAAATGTTGCCATTGGCAGAAGGGTCGAGAACCAACAGGCACTGATTTAAGGTAAAAGCAAAATACTGCGGATGCTGG
This sequence comes from Heterodontus francisci, assembly GCF_036365525.1. NCBI lineage: Eukaryota > Metazoa > Chordata > Chondrichthyes > Heterodontiformes > Heterodontidae > Heterodontus > Heterodontus francisci. Next base: position 82,437,896 of record NC_090375.1, on the reverse strand, counting down.
AAATCTGAAATAAAAACAAGAAATGCTGGAACCACTCAGGTCTAGCAGCATCTGTGGAAAGAGAAGCAGAGTTAACGTTTCGGGTCAGTGACCCTTCTTCGGAACTGACAAATATTAGAAAAGTCACAGGTTATAAGCAAGTGAGGTGGGGGTGGGGCAAGAGATAACAAAGGAGAAGGTGCAGATTGGACCAGGCCACATAGCTGACCAAAAGGTCACGGAGCAAAGGCAAACAATATGTTAATGGTGTGTTGAAAGACAAAGCATTAGTACAGATTAGGTGTTAATACACTGAATTATTGAACAGCAGCAAGTGCAAACCTGAAAAAAAAACAGTGGGTAAGCAAACTGAACAAACTAAGATCAAATGAAATAAATGCAAAAAAAATTGTAAAAAATGTTTTAAGAATGTAAAAAAAAGGAAGAAAAAATAACTAAAAATGAAAGTAAAATGGGGGGCTGTCATGCTCTGAAATTATTAAACTCAATGTTCAGTCCGGCAGGCTGTAGTGTGCCTAATCGGTAGATGAGATGCTGTTCCTCGAGCTTGCTGATTTAAGGTGACTGACAGGCGACCTTCCTGAGAGTGTGATGGAAGCAGATTCAACCATGGCTTTCAAAGGGGAATTGGATAATTATCTAAATAGCAAAAATTTACAGGGCTACAGGGAAAGACTGGCATGTGGGACTAGCTGAGTTCCTCTTGGAGAGCTGGCATGGACAGTGTGCTGAACGGCCTCCTGCTGTGCTGTAACCATTCTGTTTTATCTTTTTTGTGCTTTTTTTCATTCTAGATTACCTTGAATGTGGTACCAGGTGAGCCAGTGAAATTGGTGCCAGAAGAACACCCTGCCACTCCTACTGTCTCAAATGTCCGCAGTGTCGCCCATCGCACCTTAGTCAAATATTTGTGTCTGAAGATCATGGTAATAAAATTCTTTGTTACAATGTTAAATGCAAATGATAATCACTAATTCTTTTTCCATTTTATCCCACTGTTCCACGGATGCTGGCAGTCCCTAAAACCTTGCCCGATATCTCTGACCAGAGATGATTGTCAGCAGGTTACTTGTAAAGGGTATCATACCTGAGCCCAATTCTACTTTCATCGAATGTCCACATAAGTGTGTTTTCCCGTAAGGGTCACTAAATTGAAGTCAGCGAGGTAATATCTAGTAAATTGCATTCTGTTGTGGATTATTTCTGAAATCTGAGTGTTTTTGTTTGTAAGCGAATAGTTGGTTATTGCTTGAAAGAAATGTTTATAGGTAAAGGGGAGGAAAGCAAAAGAATTCACATGAGGAAAAGTGATTGAAGAAAAAGCCAAAATGCTGCAGCTGAGGTCATGGTGTGAGGGGGGATGAGAAGCTATTGAGAGATTTTCTGGTTATGATCAAATAGGTGAGAGTTGGAATCAAGTGAGGGTAGTCCCATGGAACTAGGCAACAGAGAGGCATTGGATAGAGATGGAGTGGTTGAATAAAAGACTGTAGAGTGGTTGAGAATAGAATAATGCAACACAGTCACAGTAGCAGAGTGTAGTTTCAGTCTGAATGGTGCTGCTTCACTGCTGCAGGAAGGGCAGAACTATATTGGAGGAATTCAAAAAAAGGTGTTATGGGAGAGATGGGCATAAATCTGGGAGGTGCCAACATATTCAAGGACTTTGGAAAGGAAAGGCAGGTTGCAGCTGGAGAAGTAATTTGAGTATTTTTTGAGGAGTGATGACAGCACTTTGAAAGGAAAGGGGGGCAGTACTTGGAGAGGGAACTGTTTACTGTACCAGCTAGCATAGGATCCAGAGCTAAGTTGGGTGGTGGCTGTTTCATGGGATTGGGGGAGCAAGAGTGGTTTTGTAGATGGGCTGAGCTTAGAAAGGGTATGAAAGGAGATGGGAGAAAACTAAGCTGGGATTTGAGGCTTGTTTAGAAGGCTTGCCATGAAGGAGAGGAGGGAGAAGCAGCAGGGGTATCTGAACATATATTGGTGTAGCAGAAATTCATGACCATCATACATGTGTTGGAGGGGGGTGGGAATAGGGATTTAAGGAGGTGGTTGGTAGTGGGGAAAATAACTCAAGTGTTATCTTTGCCCTCCAGGATGATTCTAAAGTTCTTGACAGAGATGAGTGAGGCCTGATGGTGTTTGATGTGGTCCAGTCGGATCTGACTGTGGGTGGCTATGCTGGTGTTGTGGTTGATGTATTCGATGCCTTTTGAATGAGGGACTGAAGATTAGAGCTGTACACAGGGAAACGATTGGGATGGGAGACAGTGAAGGTTTGGATACGAGAGTTGGAGGTGAGGGAATGGTTATGCAGATTAGTACCTGCGGAAGTATTGTGATGAATAGAAAGACCAAGACTGGGCAGTTGGAAGTATGAAAGTGGAATTTTAATTGATTTGGATGAGTGATTTTTATTTTTTCCTGAGAGAAAGGCACAGAAGGAAGTAGAGGCAGGGGGGTAGAGAATTGTGGATGATGAGCGAGGCAAAGAAGCGGTCAGAGATTGCCTTATTGGTGATTGAGACAGCGAATATAGGGATGCCATGGGGGATGCTGACCTCAGAGGCGGTGCATGATTACCTCCTGAAGTCCCCAGAATCACAGTTGCCAGCCTTCAGCCAATTCAATTAATTCCATATGATATCAAGAAATGGCAGAAGGCACTGCAAAGTCTATGGGTCTTGACAACACCCCGGCTGCTGTACTGAACCCTTGTGTTGCAGAACTAGTTGCGCCCCTGGCCAAGCTGTTCCAGTACTGCTGCAACACTGTCATCTATCCGACAATGTGGAAAATTGCCCAGGTCCACAAAAAGCAGGACAAATCCAATCCCGCCATTACCACCCCATCAGTCTACTCTCAATCATCAGCAAAGCAATGGAAAGTGTTGTCAACGGTGCCACTTAAACAACAACCACCTGCTCACTGATGATCAATTTGGGTTCTCTTGGGGCCACTCAGCCTTGGTCCAAACATGGACAAAAGAGCTGAATTCTAGGTGTGATGAGAGTGAGTGCCGTTGATATCAAGGCAGCATTTGACCAAGTGTGGCATCAAGGAGCCCTAGCCAAATTGAAGTCAATGGGAATCAGGAGGAAAACTCTGCACTGATTGGAATCACATCTAGCACAAAGGAAGATGTTTGTGGTTGTTGGAGGCCAATCAGCTGAGCCCCAAGACATTGCTACAGGAGTTCTTCAGAGTAGTGTCTTAGGCCCAAGCATCTTCAGCTGCTTTATCAATGACCTTCCCTCCATCATAAGGTCAGAAGTGGGGATGTTCGCTGATGGTAATCAATGTTCATTACCATTCGCAACTCCTCAGATACTGAAGCAGTCGGTGTCCATATGCAGCAAGACCTGGACAATGTTCAGGTTTGGGCTGATGTGACAAGTAACATTCGCATCACACAAGTGCCAGGCAATGACGATCTCCAACAAGAGAGATTCATTCAAAGGCATTACCATTGCTGAATTCTCCACTATCAACATCCTGGGGTTACCATTGACCAAAAACTGAACTGGAGCAGTCACATAAATACTGTGGCTACAAGAGCAGGTCAGAGGCTGAAAATTCTGCAGCAAGTAACCCAGCTGCTGACTCCCTAAAGCCTGTTCACCATCTACAAGGCACAAGCCAGGAGTGTGATGGTATATTCTCCACTTGCCTGGATGAGTGCAGCTCCAGCAACACTCAAGAAGCTTAATACCATCCAGGACAAAGCAGCCCGCTTGATCAGCACTCCATCCACCACCTTAAACATTCACTCCCTCCAACACCGTTGCACATTTTCAGCAATGTGTACAATATCCAAGTTGCTCTGCACCAAGTCACCACTCCTCCTTCGACAGCACCTTCCAAACTCGTGACCTGTTCCACCTAGAAGGACAGGGACAAGTTCCCCTCCAAGCCAAATACCATCCTGACTTGGAAACATATCACCGTTACTTTACTACTGTTGAATCAAAATCCTGGAATTCCTTCCCTAACAGCACTGTGGGTGTGCCCACACCAGATGGACTGCAGCAGTGCAACAAGGCAGCTCATCACCACCTTCTCTAGGGTAATTAGGGATGGGCAACAAATGCTGGCCTTGCCAGCAACATCCGCATCCCATGAAACAAAAATAAATATTTGGAGGGAGGACAGAAGGTAAGTGAATTTCGAGGCATGGAGAGCTGCTCATTGCAGAGACTGAGGGAGGAAAGGGGGAGGGGTATCTCAGGGTGGTGGAATTTGGGGTTTAGTGAACAACTAAGATTTTACAGGGGAGAATTAGGGGTGGGATAGGGTAAAGAGCTCAGAACGGAAAAAGTGGCAGAGAGGTTGGGGCTGGGGATTGTTTTACCACACCTGCACCCCAAATTACTGGGCCCTGAATAAAGTGTTACTTCTGGTCAGTTTTTTTCACTTGTTTTCATTCATTCCCTCTCGCCCTCCTCTTTAAAAAAAAAAACATTTCAAATTTACTTGCAGACACTTGTATTCACTTGAATGAATATTTAGACCGTATTTGCTTAAGACATTTGATAAAGTATTGCATACAAGCTACCTTTACATTTGTTCTTTGCAATTAGGACGAATATAACAATGCAGCTGGAGAAGATATTTGTGGCAAGTTGGTGGTTACAATTAAAAGTACGGCTGAAGATGATGGTGAGATTCCTCAGTTTCAGGGAAAACTCAGCTTTCTGGAGTTTGAACTCAACCAAGGATCTTCTGTTGTTTCAGTAAGTTTAATTTGTTTTACCTATTCTGATAAAAGCCTGCTGATGGGGACAGTAAATCTGAATCTCTCAAACCTGAAATGTTAATCCTGTTTCCCTCTCCACAAATGCTGCCGGACTTGTTGAGTATTTTCAGCATTTTCTGTTTTGTACTCCATCTGTCCTGTTCCATAGTTTAAAATTATCCCACACCCCAAATTAGTTTCATTTGCCAGAAGCCTATCTGACTGCCTCTTGATTTTGGCTTCTGCTTTCATTTCAGCTGAATTCATGCCCGCTAAATATTTGTGGTTATGAAATAATCGTTTTAATTGTATATCATTGGATCTGAACAATTTTGAAGAGGTTAAACTGAGCCAGTTTTTCTCCAGCGCAAATAGTGAAGCTTTTTGAAATTTGATTCTCATCATATTTGTTGTACTTGTTTTCTATATTGTGGCTGTATTTTACTGTATTATTCATGCTGTGGGTTCTTCTTGTCATTTCAGAAGCAGTTAGTGTCTTTGCCCTCCAGATTATAGTGTCATGGTAGTATAAGAGTATGGAAGATAGACATAAAAGCTGTGAAATCTGTATTTGGACATATATTTTGGGGAGCGTGATTTTTTTCTGTCAATTGAGTTTATTTTTCTCACCCAGTCTACTTGGCTGATAACAACTATCATATAGTCAGGACTAGGTAAGGAAAAGTAACTACACCACCTTGGTTGGAGGGCAATGAAGCATAGAGAATTTTCCCAACCCAGTTTACTTTATTTTGTGTTCTACATCAGATGGGTTTCTCAGAAAAATACTTTTAGATCAATTCAGTGAATTTTACATCTGTTTTACTATCAGACTCAAAAGTATTTTGAAGGGGCAATTCAGACCCACTAGACTTTTCACGACACAAGCTGTTATCTTTCAACTTTTCTCTTTAAGAGCATGCTCTCTGTAGCTTTAATATCCTTTTAATAATGTAGTCTCAGATCTACATACTAGTTTTAGATGGGTCTAAATAATGTTTCACAGTACTTTTGGGCACTGCATTATAGAAACAGGGTTAAAACTAACAGAGCACGTACAACAATCTTCCAGTCCTCCTGGGATATGGGGGTGATGCCAGAGGACTGGAGGGTTGCAAATGTTACATGCGTGTTTGAAAAAGGGGAGAGGGATATCCCAGCAACTACAGGCCAGTCATCCTAACATTAATGGTGGGGAAAACATTGAGACAGTAATCCAGGGCAAAATTAATTGGCATTTGGAAGTGTGCAGGCTAATAAGTGAAAGTCAGCCCTGATTTTCCAAAGGCAGTTTGTGTTTGATAAACTAATCATAGAATCATCGAATAGTTTCAACACTGAAGGCGACCATTCTGTCCATCTTGACCTTGCTTATCCAATTCCCTTTTTGAAAGCTGTCTCTACCACACCTCCAGGCAGTGCATTGCAGTTAGTAACCACTAGTTGCATAAAAAGTTTTTCATCATGTCACCTTTGGTTCTTTTGCCAATCACTTCAAATCTGTGTCCTCTGGTTCTCGACCCTTCTGCCAGTAGGAACAGTTTCTCTCTACTTTATCTGGCCCCCTCACGATTTTGAACACCTCTATCAAATCTTCTCTCAACCTGCTCTTCTGTATCAGGAGAACAACCCCAGCTTCTTCAATCTATCTACGTAACTTTATCCCTGGAACCATTCTTGTAAATCTTTTCTGCAATCTTTGCACCTTCCCAAAGTGTGGTGTCCAGAATTGGATGCAGTGCTCCAGTTGAGGCTGAACCAGTGTTTTATAAAGGTTCATTGTAACTTCCTTGCTTTTGTATTTTATGCCTCTATTTACAAAGCTCAGGATCCAAAATGCCTTTGGAACCACCTTCTCAACCTGCCCTGCCACCTTCAGACCTTTGTGCACATATTTTTTTTTTAAATTCATTCATGGGATGTGGGCGTCGCCGGCCAGGCCAGCATTTATTGCCCATCCCTAATTGCCCTTGAGAAGGTGGTGGTGAGCTGCCTTCTTGAACCACTGCAGTCCATGTGGGGTAGGTACACCCACAGTGCTGTTAGGAAGGGAGTTCCAGGATTTTGACCCAGTGACAGTGAAGGAACGGCGATATAGTTCCAGGTCAGGATGGTGTGTGACTTGGAGGGAAACTTGCAGGTGGTGGTGTTCCCATGTATTTGCTGGCCTTGTCCTTCTAGGTGGTAGAGGTCGCGGGTTTGGAAGGTGCTGTCTAAGGAGCCTTGGTGCATTGCTGCAGTACATCTTGTAGATGGTACACCCTGCTGCCATTGTGCGTTGGTGGTAGAGGGAGTGAATGTTTGTAGATGGGGTGCCAATCAAGCGGGCCGCTTTGTCCTGGATGGTGTCGAGCTTCTTGAGTGTTGTTGGAGCTGCACCCATCCAGGCAAGTGGAGAGTATTCCATCACACTCCTGACTTGTGCCTTGTAGATGGTGGACAGGCTTTGGGGAGTCAGGAGGTGAGTAACTCGCCTCAGGATTCCCAGCCTCTGACCTGCTCTTGTAACCACAGTATTTATATGGCTACTCCAGTTCAGTTTCTGGCCAATGGTAGCCCCCAGGATGATGTTAGTGGGGATTCAGCAATGGTAATGCCGTTGAATGTCAAGGGGAGATGGTTAGATTCTCTCTTGTTGGAGATGGTCATTGCCTGGCACTTGTGTGGCGCGAATGTTACTTGCCACTTATCAGCCCAAGGCTGGATATTGTCCAGGTCTTGCTGCAATTCTACACTGACTGATTCAGTATCTGAGGAGTCACAAATGGTGCTGAACATTGTGCAATCATCAGCGAACATCCCCACTTCTGACCTTTTGATTGAAGGAAGGTCATTGATGAAGCATCTGAAGATGGTTGGGCCGAGGACACTACCCTGAGGAACTCCTGCACTGATGTCCTGGAGCTCAGATGATTGACCTCCAACAACCACAACCATCTTCCTTTGTGCTAGGTATGACTCCAGCCAGCGGAGGGTTTACCCCATTGATTCCCATTGACCTCAGTTTTGCTAGGGCTCCTTGATGCCATACTCTGTCAAATGCTGCCTTGATGTCAAGGGCAGTCACTCTCACCTCACCTCTTGAGTTCCGCTCTTTTGTCCATGTTTGAACCAAGACTGTAATGAGGTCAGGAACTGAGTGGCTTTGGCGGAACCCAAACTGAGCATCACTGAGCAGGTTATTGCTAAGCGAGTGCCGCTTGATGGCACTGTTGATGACACCTTCCATCACTTTACTGATGATTGAGAGTAGGCTAATGGGGCAGTAGTTGGCCGGGTTGGACTTGTCCTGCTTTTTGTGTACAGGACATCCCTGGGCAATTTTCCATATTGCAGGGTAGATGCCAGTGTTGTAGCTGTACTGGAACAGCTTGGCTAGAGGCGCGGCAAGTTCTGGAGCACAGGTCTTCAGTACTATTGCTGAAATATTGTCAGGGCCCATAGCCTTTGCAGTATCCAGTGCCTTCAATCATTTCTTGATATCACGCGGAGTGAATCGAATTGGCTAAAGTCTGGCATCTGTGATGCTGGGGACTTCAGGAGGAGGCCGAGATGGATCATCAACTCGGCACTTCTGGCTGAAGATTGTTGCAAATGCTTCAGCCTTATCTTTTGCACTGATGTGCTGGGCTCCCCCATCATTGAGGATGGGGATATTTGTGGAGCCGCCACCTCCAGTTAGTTGTTTAATTGTCCACCGCCATTCACGGCTGGATGTGGCAGGACTGCAGAGCTTAAATCTGATCCGTTGGTTATGGGATCGCTTAGCTCTGTCTATCGCATGCTGCTTACGCAGTTTGGCATGCAAGTAGACCTGGGTTGTAGCTTCACCAGGTTGACACCTCATTTTGAGGTATGCCTGATGCTGCTCCTGGCATGCCCTCCTGCACTCTTCATTGAACCAGGGTTGGTCTCCTGGCTTGATGGTAATGGTAGAGTGGGGGATATGCCGGGCAATGAGGCTACAGATTGTGGTTGAGTACAATTCTGCTGCTGCTGATGGCCCACAGCGCCTCATGGATGTCCAGTTTTGCATTGCTAGATCTGTTCAAAATCTATCCCATTTAGCACGGTGTTAGTGCCACACAACACGATGGGCGGTATCCTCAATGTGAAGGCAGGACTTAGTCTCCACAAGGACTGTCCGGTGGTCACTCCTACCAATACTGTCATGGACAGAAAGATTTGCGGCTGGCAGATTGGTGAGGACGAGGTCAAGTATGTTCTTCCCTCTTGTTGGTTCCCCCACCACCTGCCGCAGACCCAGTCTAGCAGCTATGTCCTTTAGGGCTCGGTCAGTAGTGGTGCTACCGAGCCACTCTTGGTGATCGACATTGAAGTCCCCCACCCAGAGTACATTTTGTGCCCTTGCCACCCTCAGTGCTTCCTCCAAGTGGTGTTCAACATGGAGGCGTACTGAGTCATCAGCTGAGGGAGGGCGGTAGGCGGTAATCAGTAGGAGGTTACCTTGCCCATGTTTGACCTGATGCCATGAGACTTCATGGGGTCCGGAGTCGATGTTGAGGACTCCCAGGGCAACTCCCTCCCTACTGTGTACCACTGTGCCACCACCTCTGGTAGGTCTGTCCTGCCGGTGGGACAGGACATACCCGGGGATGGTGATGGCAGTTTCTGGGACATTGTCTGTAAGGTATGATTCTGTGAGTATGACCATGTCAAGCTGTTGCTTGACTAGTCTGTGGGGCAGCTCTCCCAACTTTGGCACAAGCCCCCAGATGTTAGTAAGGAGGACTTTGCAGGGTCGACAGGGCTGGGTTTGCCGTCGTCGTTTCCGGTGCCTCGGTCGATGCCGGGTGGTCCGTCTGGTTTCATTCCTTTTTATTGACTTTGTAGCGGTTAGGTACAACTGAGTGGCTTGCTCGGCCATTTCAGTGGGCATGTAAGAGTTAACCACAATGCTGTGGGTCTGGAGTCACATGTCGGCCAGACCAGATAAAGACAGCAGATTTCCTTCCCTAAAGGACATTATTATGACTGAACGCCTCTAAGTCAGGATCCCCCCTAACCGTTACGATACCCTGGCGCCGCAGATCACTGGTTGGCCTGGGATAGCAGACTCCGGTCGGTGAGTAGTGCCACTCGATTCAGGGCTGGAGTGCGGCCTGATGGACGCCGCCTCTCTCCTGTTAACGCACATACGCCCGCAGATGTTGCTGTTCCTGAACCCGCTTAAGAATTGAACCCTTTAGTTTGTGTTGACTGTCCTCGTTCTTCCCAGCAAATTGTATCACTTTGCATCACTCTGCAATAAATTGTATCTGTCACGTGTCTGCCCATTCCACCAGCCCATGTCCTCTTGATGTCTATCACTATCCTCCACAGTTACTTATACTTCCAAGTTTTGTGTCATCTGCAAATTTTGAAATTGTGCCCTGTATACCTAAGTCTCAGACGGTAATATAGATCAAGAAAAGTGGGGAGCACCACTGTATACCTTCCTCTGAAAAGCAGCTTTACTCAGTTTCTTGTTACTGAGCCAACTTTGTATTCATGCTGCTACTGTCCCTTTTCTTACATAGGCTTGTCAGCAAAATTGAAACCCATAATGTGCCACTTTATCAAACACCTTTTGAAAGTACATATATTATCCTATCATTACCGTATACATTACCCTATACATACATTACCCTATCTGTTACCTCATTAAAAAAAAAGTCAATCAAGTTAAACAGGATTTGCCTTTAACAAATCCATGCTGTCTATCCTTCATTAATCCGCACTTGTCCTGGATTATTATTTCAAAAACTGCTGTGGTTAAACTGACTCGCCTGTAGTTGCTGATTTATGCTTACATTTGTTTTTGAACAAGAGTGTAACATTTGCAATTCTCCAGCCCCCTGGCAGCACCCATATATGGAGAATTGGAAGATTGTGGCTGGTACTGTTAAAATTTCACCTTTACATCCCTCAGCCTCTTTGGATGTTTGCCATCTGGTCCTGGTGACTGATCAACTTTTAAGTATAGTCATCCTTTCTAGTAACTGCTTTAAGATTTATCTGGATTCCCTGTTAGCTGCCATTCTCTTATACCTTTTCCCTTTTTTCACTTCCCCTCTGAACTTTTAATATTCAACCTATTTCTCACTTGTTATTAACAACCTGAGATCTGTCATACACCCGCTCTTTCTGCTCTCTATCTCCTTCGCCATGCAGGGAGCTCTGGCTTTGGTTGCCCTACCTTTCCCGTTCGTGAGAATGTACCTCAACTGTGCCCAAACCATCTCCTCCTCAAAGGCAGCCCATTGTTGGATTACAGTTTTGCCTGTCAACCTTCTCAACCCACTGAATGTGTCCCTCTTCCAATTAAGTATTTTTACTCTAGATTGCTCATTGTCCTTTTTCATAGTTAAGCCGAACCTTATGATACAATAATCTCTGTTCCTTAAAAATGTTCCCCTGCTGACACTTGATCCTCTTGACCCACCTTGTTCCCCAGAACCAGATCCAGCAGTGTCTGTTTCCTTGGTGGACTGGAAATGTACTGCTCAAGAAAATTCTCCTGCGTATACTTCAGAAACTCTTTGCACCCCTGCACTTTTAATATCCCAGTCGAAACTAGGATAATTGAAGTCCCCTACTATCCACTGTTCTTTCACCTCTAATTTCCGTGCAAATTTTCTCCTCTATCCCACTAGTTGGTGGCATGCAATGCATCCCAGTGTACGGACATATGAATTAGGCACAGGCGTAGGCCACACGGTCCCTGGAGCCTGCTTCGCCATTCGGTAAGATCATGGCTGATCAGATTGTAACCTAAACTCCATATTCCCACCTACCCACAATAACCTTTCACCCCCTTACTTATCAACAATCTACCTACCTCTTCCTTAAACATGTTCAAAGACTCTGCTTCCACCGCCTTTTGAGGAAGAGAGTTCCAAAGACTCATGAGCTTCTGAAAAAAGAATTTCTCCTTATCTCTGTCTTAAATGGGCGACCCCTTATTTTTAAACAGTGGCCCCTAGTTCTAGATTCTCCCACAGGAGGAAACATCCTTTCCACATCCACCCTGTCAACAGCCCTCAGAATCTTGTATGTTTCAATCAAGTCGCCTCTTACTCTTCTAAACTCCAGCGGATATAAGCCTAGCCTGTCCAATCTTTCCTCCTAAGATAACTCGCCCATTCCAGGTATTAGTCTAGTAAACCTTCTGTGAACAGCTTCCAATGTATTTACATCCTTCCTTAAATGAGACCAATATTGTACGCAGTACTCCAGATGTGGTCTCACCAATGCCCTGTATAGCTGAAGCATAACCTCCCTACTTTTGTATTTGATTCCCCTCACGATAAATGATAACATTCTATTAGCTTTCCTAATTACTTGCTGTATCTACATGCTAACCTTTTGGGATTCATGCACTAGGACACCCAGATCCCTCTGCATCTCAGAGCTCTGCAATCTCTCACCATTTAGATAAGATGTTTTTTTATTCTTCCTGACAAAATGGGCAATTTCACATTTTCCCACATTATACTCCTTTTGCCAGATCTCTGCCCACTCAGTTAACCTATCTATATCCCTTTACAGCTTCCTTACAACTTACTTTCCTGCCTATCTTTGTGTCATCAGCAATTTTATCAACCATACCTTCGGTCCCTTCATCCAAGTCATTTGTATAGATTGTCAAACGTTGAGGCCCCAGCACTGATCACTGTGGCATACCACTCAATGCATTTTGTCATTTATGCCTACTCTCTGTTTCCTGTTATCTAGCCAATCTTCTGTCCATGCCAATATGTCACCCCCTACACCATGAGCTTTTATTTTCTGCAATAACCTTTGATGGTTATAACCTTATCAAATACCCTCAGGAAATCTAAGTACAGTACATCCACCGGTTCCCCTTTATCCACAGTGCATGTTACTGCTTCAAAGAATTCCAATAAATTGGTTAAATGTAATTTCTCTTTCACCAAACCATGTTGACTCTGCCTGATTACCTTGAATCTTTCTAAGTGCTCTGCTATAACATCTTTAACAATTTTTTCTAACATTTTCCCTGTGACAGATGTTAAGCTAACTGGACTGTAATTTCCTGCTTTCTGTCTCCGCTCCCTTTTTGAATAAAGGAGTTACATTTGCTATTTTCCAATCTAATGGAACGTTTCCCGAATCTAGTGAATTTTGGAATATGAAGACCGATGCATCAACTACCCAATGGACACTTCCCTAAGGCCCTAGGATGAAGTCCATCAGGACCCAGGAACTTGTCAGTCCACAGTTTCAGCAATTTGCTCAATGCCACTTCCCTGCTGATTTGTAATTATCTTGAGTTCCTCCCTCCCTTCCATTTCCTGATTTATAGCTATTTCTGGGATGTTGCTTCTATCCTCTATGGTGAAGACCGATGCAAAATTCCTGTTCAATTCATCTGCCATCTCCTTATTTTCCATTATTAATTCCCCAGACTCACTTTCTATAGGACCAACACTTAATTTGTTAACTTTTCTTTTTTAAATATCTATAGAAACTCTTACTGTCTTTATATTTCTCACAAGCTTTCCCTTATACTCTAATTTTTCCCTCCAGTCTTTTAGTCCTTTTACCCTTTGTCATTCTTTGCTGCTTTTTATATTCTGCCCAATCTTCTGACCAGCCATCCATCTTTGCGCAATGATATGCTTTTCCTTTAAGTTTGATACTATCTTTAACTTCTTTAGTTAACCACAGATGGTGGGTCCTCCCCTTGGAATTTTTCTTTCTCGTTGGAATGTATCCATTCCACATATTCTGAAATATCCCCTTAAATGTCAGCCACTGCATCCCTATTGACCTATCCCTTAACCTACTTTGTCAGTTCATTTTTGCTAGCTCTGCTTTCATGTCCTCATAATTGCTCTTATTGAAGTTTAAAGTACTAGTCTTGGACCCACTCTTCTCTCCTTCAAACTGAATGTAAAATTCAATCATATTATGATTGCGGGTGCCTTCACTATGAGATCATTAATTAATCCAACTTGTTGCACAATACCAGGTCTAGTATAGCCTGCTCTCTGGTTGACTCCAGAACGTGCTCTAAGAAACTATACCAAAAACATTCTATGTACTCCTCATCTAGACTACCTTTGCCCATCTGATTTTTCCAATCTATATGTAGATTAAAATCCCCCATGATTATCACCATACCTTTCTGACAAGCACCCATTATTTCTTCCTTTATACCCCATCCTACCATGTGGTTACTGTTAAGGGGGCCTGTACACCACTCCTACAAGTGACTTCTTGCCTTTATTATTTCTCAACTCGACTCAAACTGCTTTTATACCCTGGTTTCCTGAACTTTGATCATCCCTCTCTATTGTGCTAATGCCATTGTTGATTAACAGAGCCACCCCTCCACCTTTTCCTAGCTTCCTGTCCTTCCTAAATGTCATGTACCTTTCAATAGTCAGGTCTCAATCTATGTCATCCTGCAGCCATGTCTCTATAATGGCTATCAGATCATATTTATGTCTATTTGTACTATCAGTTCATCTGTTTTGTTTCGAATGCTACGTGCATTCAGATACAGAGCTTTTAGTTTTGTCCTTTTATTATTTTTGTATCCTCGAGCCTTGTCAACTGACTTGCTCTTAGATTTGTACTCAGTCCCTTCCTGTCACAGTCTGTTTATCTTTTCCCATATTAATACCTTTATCTCTTGCCTTGAATCTACTCTTTGATTTACCACATCTTCCCACAGTTGTTTCTTTAAAGGCCTCGTTTGCTGACAATGCAGCCACTAAGTGGCACTGCACTGGCACATGCACAAATGCAGCCTGTTGAACTAAAATGTCACAGCAAGCGACGTTCAGCCAGCTGCCAGGACTAAAGATGGCGCTGCTCAAATAATCACACTATGGCAACGTAAACACATGGCAGCACACAATGGCCAGAGAGAACAGCTGGCTGGGGAATGGCCGGAGAGGGCAGGTGGGGGGAGGGGTGGTGGGGAATGGCCAGAGAGAGCGGGTGATGAGAATGGACGGAGAGGGGGCTGGGGAGGGGGGGAGAAATGGCCGGAGAGAGTGGGAGATCTGGAGGGGAGGGAGGGGAATTCTCCCCCATACCCCGCTCTCTCCCCGCTTCTCCCCCATACCCCGCTCTCTCCCCGCTTCTCCCCCACAACCCGCTCTCTCCCCTACTCCCGGCTTCTCCCCCACACCCTGCTCTCTCCCCGCTTCTCCCCATTCCCTGCTGTCTCCCCGCTTTTCCTCTATTCCCCACTTCTCCCCACACCCCGATCTCTCCCTGCTTCTCCCCCACACCCCGCTCTCTCCCTGCTTCTCCCCATTCCCTGCTGTCTCCCCGCTTTTCCTCTACTCCCCGCTTCTCCCCCACACCCCGACCTCTCCCTGCTTCTCCCCTACTCCCCGCTTCTCCCCTACTCCCCGCTCTCTCCCCCACACCGCGCTCTCTCCCCCACACCGCGCTCTCTCCCCCACACCGCGCTCTCTCCCCCACACCGCGCTCTCTCCCCCACACCGCGCTCTCTCCCCCACACCGCGCTCTCTCCCCCACACCGCGCTCTCTCCCCCACACCGCGCTCTCTCCCCCACACCGCGCTCTCTCCCCCACACCGCGCTCTCTCCCCCACACCGCGCTCTCTCCCCCACACCGCGCTCTCTCCCCCACACCGCGCTCTCTCCCCCACACCGCGCTCTCTCCCCCACACCGCGCTCTCTCCCCCACACCGCGCTCTCTCCCCCACACCGCGCTCTCTCCCCCACACCGCGCTCTCTCCCCCACACCGCGCTCTCTCCCCCACACCGCGCTCTCTCCCCCACACCGCGCTCTCTCCCCCACACCGCGCTCTCTCCCCCACACCGCGCTCTCTCCCCCACACCGCGCTCTCTCCCCCACACCGCGCTCTCTCCCCCACACCGCGCTCTCTCCCCCACACCGCGCTCTCTCCCCCACACCGCGCTCTCTCCCCCACACCGCGCTCTCTCCCCCACACCGCGCTCTCTCCCCCACACCGCGCTCTCTCCCCCACACCGCGCTCTCTCCCCCACACCGCGCTCTCTCCCCCACACCGCGCTCTCTCCCCCACACCGCGCTCTCTCCCCCACACCGCGCTCTCTCCCCCACACCGCGCTCTCTCCCCCACACCGCGCTCTCTCCCCACACCGCGCTCTCTCCCCCACACCGCGCTCTCTCCCCCACACCGCGCTCTCTCCCCCACACCGCGCTCTCTCCCCCACACCGCGCTCTCTCCCCCACACCGCGCTCTCTCCCCCACACCGCGCTCTCTCCCCCACACCGCGCTCTCTCCCCCACACCGCGCTCTCTCCCCCACACCGCGCTCTCTCCCCCACACCGCGCTCTCTCCCCCACACCGCGCTCTCTCCCCCACACCGCGCTCTCTCCCCCACACCGCGCTCTCTCCCCCACACCGCGCTCTCTCCCCCACACCGCGCTCTCTCCCCCACACCGCGCTCTCTCCCCCACACCGCGCTCTCTCCCCCACACCGCGCTCTCTCCCCCACACCGCGCTCTCTCCCCCACACCGCGCTCTCTCCCCCACACCGCGCTCTCTCCCCCACACCGCGCTCTCTCCCCCACACCGCGCTCTCTCCCCCACACCGCGCTCTCTCCCCCACACCGCGCTCTCTCCCCCACACCGCGCTCTCTCCCCACCCCGCGCTCTCTCCCCCACACCGCGCTCTCTCCCCCACACCGCGCGCTCTCCCCCACACCGCGCGCTCTCCCCCACACCGCGCTCTCTCCCCCACACCGCGCTCTCTCCCCCACACCGCGCTCTCTCCCCCACACCCCGCTCTCTCCCCCACACCCCGCTCTCTCCCCCACACCCCGCTCTCTCCCCCACACCCCGCTCTCTCCCCCACACCCCGCTCTCTCCCCCACACCCCGCTCTCTCCCCCACACCCCGCTCTCTCCCCCCACACCCCGCTCTCTCCCCCACACCCCGCTCTCTCCCCCACACCCCGCTCTCTCCCCCACACCCCGCTCTCTCCCCCACACCCCGCTCTCTCCCCACACCCCGCTCTCTCCCCCACACCCCGCTCTCTCCCCCACACCCCGCTCTCTCCCCCACACCCCGCTCTCTCCCCCACACCCCGCTCTCTCCCCCACACCCCGCTCTCTCCCCCACACCCCGCTCTCTCCCCCACACCCCGCTCTCTCCCCCACACCCCGCTCTCTCCCCCACACCCCGCTCTCTCCCCCACACCCCGCTCTCTCCCCCACACCCCGCTCTCTCCCCCACACCCCGCTCTCTCCCCCACACCCCGCTCTCTCCCCCACACCCCGCTCTCTCCCCCACACCCCGCTCTCTCCCCCACACCCCGCTCTCTCCCCCACACCCCGCTCTCTCCCCCACACCCCGCTCTCTCCCCCACACCCCGCTCTCTCCCCCACACCCCGCTCTCTCCCCCACACCCCGCTCTCTCCCCCACACCCCGCTCTCTCCCCCACACCCCGCTCTCTCCCCCACACCCCGCTCTCTCCCCCACACCCCGCTCTCTCCCCCACACCCCGCTCTCTCCCCCACACCCCGCTCTCTCCCCCACACCCCGCTCTCTCCCCCACACCCCGCTCTCTCCCCCACACCCCGCTCTCTCCCCCACACCCCGCTCTCTCCCCCACACCCCGCTCTCTCCCCCACACCCCGCTCTCTCCCCCACACCCCGCTCTCTCCCCCACACCCCGCTCTCTCCCCCACACCCCGCTCTCTCCCCCACACCCCGCTCTCTCCCCCACACCCCGCTCTCTCCCCCACACCCCGCTCTCTCCCCCACACCCCGCTCTCTCCCCCACACCCCGCTCTCTCCCCCACACCCCGCTCTCTCCCCCACACCCCGCTCTCTCCCCCACACCCCGCTCTCTCCCCCACACCCCGCTCTCTCCCCCACACCCCGCTCTCTCCCCCACACCCCGCTCTCTCCCCCACACCCCGCTCTCTCCCCCACACCCCGCTCTCTCCCCCACACCCCGCTCTCTCCCCACACCCCGCTCTCTCCCCACACCCCGCTCTCTCCCCCACACCCCGCTCTCTCCCCCACACCCCGCTCTCTCCCCCACACCCCGCTCTCTCCCCCACACCCCGCTCTCTCCCCCACACCCCGCTCTCTCCCCCACACCCCGCTCTCTCCCCCACACCCCGCTCTCTCCCCCACACCCCGCTCTCTCCCCCACACCCCGCTCTCTCCCCCACACCCCGCTCTCTCCCCCACACCCCGCTCTCTCCCCCACACCCCGCTCTCTCCCCCACACCCCGCTCTCTCCCCCACACCCCGCTCTCTCCCCCACACCCCGCTCTCTCCCCCACACCCCGCTCTCTCCCCCACACCCCGCTCTCTCCCCCACACCCCGCTCTCTCCCCCACACCCCGCTCTCTCCCCCACACCCCGCTCTCTCCCCCACACCCCGCTCTCTCCCCCACACCCCGCTCTCTCCCCCACACCCCGCTCTCTCCCCCACACCCCGCTCTCTCCCCCACACCCCGCTCTCTCCCCCACACCCCGCTCTCTCCCCCACACCCCGCTCTCTCCCCCACACCCCGCTCTCTCCCCCACACCCCGCTCTCTCCCCCACACCCCGCTCTCTCCCCCACACCCCGCTCTCTCCCCCACACCCGCTCTCTCCCCCACACCCCGCTCTCTCCCCCACACCCCGCTCTCTCCCCCACACCCCGCTCTCTCCCCCACACCCCGCTCTCTCCCCCACACCCCGCTCTCTCCCCCACACCCCGCTCTCTCCCCCACACCCCGCTCTCTCCCGCGTTATGCGATGACGTCATCTGTGCATGCGTGTACCTGTCTTGGCAATTTTGGCTATGATGTCATTCGCGCATGCGTCAATCGGTCCTGGCAATGCAGAACGCAGCGCACGCGCAGAGAGCAGGAGCCCGTTTGCGCATGTGCGCAGGTTGGCGCATTCAGATGACGTTCCTGCCGGCTGCGTTGTCAAGAATCACTTTGTTCTTTAAATGCATTCTGCCCTTGAGTACTTTGAAGGGATGGAAGGGGTTGGAGGGTAATTCAGATCTTGGACTGGAATATGGACTCTCAAAAGGTGTTTGACAAAGTACCACATAATAGTGTTGTTAGCAAAATTGAAGCCCAGGGGATTAAAAGGCAGTTGCAGTTTGGATACAAAGTTGGCTTCTTTGGCCTCCTTATCTCGGGAGACAATGGGTAAGCGCCTGGCTAAGGGATAGAAAACAGAGTACTGAGCATTTTTTTTTCCAGACTGGTTGGAAGTATGCAGTGACGTTCCCCAAATGTTGGTATGACAGCCATTAATTGGTTCAATATATATCAATGACCTGGACTTGAATATACAGGGCATAATTTCAAAAGGTTACAGATGATATGAAACTCGGAATGTAATCAATGAGGAGGATAGTACCAGGCTTCATGAAGACATAGACTAATGAAATGGGTAGCCATATAACGGGTGAAATTTAACGCAGAAAAGTGTGAAGTATTCCATTTTGGTAGGAAGAATGAGGAGGGACAATATGAACTAAGTGGTACAATTTTAAAGGGGGTGCAGAATCAGAGAGACCTGGGGTGTACATACACAAATCTTTGAAAGTGACAGGACAAGTTCAGAATGCTGTTTCAAGGAAAAAAAGTATAGCATCCTTGGCTTTATTAATAGGAGCTAGAGTACAAAAGCAAAGTTATACTAAGCCTTTCTAAAACACTGTGGTTAAGCCTGGGTTATTGTGTTCAATTCTGGGCACCACACTAGGTTGCTAAGGCATTAGAGAGAATGCAGAAGAGATTTGCTGGAAAGGTACCAGGACTATGGGACTACAGTGATGTGAGTCTAGAGAAGCTGTGTTTATTCTCCTTGGAGCAGAGAAACATAAGTTTTATAGAGGTATTCAAAATTATGAATGGTTTTGATAGGGTAGGTAAGGAGAAACTTTCTAATAGAGCAGTCGGTAACCTGAGGGCACAGATTTGCATGACTGGCAAAAGAATAGGAGGCAGTCCCATATGCGCAGGTTAAAGAAAGCCAGCATGGATTTCTTAAGGGAAAATAATGTTTAACTAACTTGCTGGAGTTTTTTGAGGAGGTGACAGAGAGGGTTGATGAGCGCAATGCAGTTGATGTGGTATACATGGACTTTCAAAAGGCATTTGATCAGGTGCCACATCAAAGCTTACTACACAAAATAAGAGCTCATGGTGTAGCGCATTAAATATTAGAATAGGTAGAGGATTGATTAGCTAACAGGAGCAGAGAGTAGGGATAAATGGGTTGTTTTCAGGTTGGCAAGCTGTAACTAGTGGAGTGCCACAGGGATCAATGCTGGGGCCTCAACGATTTACAATCTATATCAATGATTTGGATGACGGGACCAAATGTATGGTTGCTAAATTTGTTGATGACACAAAGATAGGTAGTAGAGCAAGCTATGAAGAGGACATAGAGTCTGCAAAGGGATATAGGTAGTTTAAGTGAGTGGGAAAAAATTTGGCGGATGGAGTATAATGTAGGAAAATGTGAATTTGTCCACTTGGGAAGGAAGAATAGGAAAGCACTATATTTGGGGTCTCCCATTTAAGGCGGAGATGAGAAAATTTTCTGAGGGTCGTTAGTCTGTGGAATTCTGTTCCCTCAAGAGCAGTGGAGGCAGGGCCATTGAATAGTTTTAAGGCTGAGTTAGATAGAGTCTTGATTGACCAGGAAGTAAAAGGTTATAGCAGGAAAGTAGAGTTGAGGCTGCAATCAGATCAGCTATGATTTTATCAAATGGCGGAGCAGGCTTGAGGAGCCAAGTGGCCTACTTCTGCTCCTAATTCGTATGTTGGGGTTGTTGGAACCTGGAATGCTTTGTTTTTTAAAAGTCATAGATTTCCTTTTCTTCCTTTGGAAAAACATTTCATCTCAATGGCCCATAAAGATTTAAAAACTCAACATGTTGACAATTGATAATTATTTGCTTTATTGTGCTTATTATGGCACCTTTTACAGGTTCAAAGGCCTACAGTGCTTAACACAATATAAAAGTCCTGCATGATGTTTAATTTTCATGCACTAAATTAGTAAGAATGTTACTTTGTCTGCCTACAAGCTTTTGGATGAGATGTTAAATCAATTGGTATACATTGTATTTATTTATTCCAATTTTCCAGCTTCAGTTTGTCTGCCCTATCCGGTGGATGTAACACAAAATGCCATTGCATGATTTGAAGACCAGGGAGTTCTCCTGTGTCCTGGCCAACACTTGTTCCTCAATCAGCATAATTACAACAGTTTGATTGGTCAATTATCCCATTACTGTATTCTTGCTGCATGCATTGGCTGCTGCATTTCCCCACATCACAAAAATAACAATTCCAAAGTGCTCTATTGACTAAGTACCTCTCAACCGTGGAGTCAATGTACATGTGTTTTTATACTATATGAAATTGTAGAAAAATATTTGGTTGGCTGAATCAGCCATCTTAGATGAAGTAATCCAGCTTGGACCTTTTATGAAATTTTCATTTAATTTTAAATGCCTATGTGGGATTTTTATGTTTTTTCCCTTTTTTCATATAACAACACCCATTGGAACTCTTTCCTGCTGAACAAAATTCTGCTTGAACCCAAAGGAGCCTTCAAGAGTACTTTATTGGCAATCTGCCTGGTAATGAAACAAAAATATAAAATGGAAACTACACTTTATCTCCACAGAGCACAATTAATATTTAATGAGCCAACTCCTTTACAGTGTACATTATTTAAATTCTAACAAAAATAATGTATGATAGAACAGTAAGATGAATGCCAGTTGTCATGCATGGAAAGAACTATGATGAAATAAACAATGAAATGGAAGAATTATGAATTTTAAAAAGTCAACTACTAAACAAATTCACAAGGGCATGGACGCTTATACACAGCAAATCTAGAGTAGAGGTAATGTGACCCCTCCTGTACTGGAAATCCACAAACTCTTCTGCAAGGACAAGACACGTTAACCTCGTCTGAAACGGGGAGAACTCCTTTGAAATTGAAAGGAGCTATTGCATGTTAATGACTCTGATCAACGTGAATGGATAAACAGAGGATGCAGGAGACAATATGGCTTATAGCCAAACCAAGATGAAAAGTTGGAAAGCAGCAACATCATAACAGAGCGGGGGAGATGGTGGCATAGTAGTAATGTCACTGAACTCGTAATCCAGAGGCCCCTGCTAATACCCACCACAGAAGCTGGTGGAATTTAAATTCAATTGATTAATAAAAATCTGGAATTGAAAGCTAGCCTCAGTGATGATGCTATGAAAACTATCGCTGATTGTCGTAAGACCCCATCTGGTTCACTCATGTCCTTTAAGGAAGGAAATCAGCCGTCCTTACCTGGTCTGGCCCATGTGACTCCAGACACACAGCAATGTGGTTGATTCTTAACTGGCCTCTGAAATGGCCTAGCAAGCCACTTGTCAAGTTGTCAATGGCAATTACGGATGGCAATAAATGCTGGCCTTGCCAATGACACCCACATCCCGTGACTTGGCCCATTGTGTGATCGCAACAGGGGAGAGGGCCATGCATCTTCTAACAGAAGCTGAGAGATTTTTACCTTAAAAGGTAGCTCTCTAGAGAGAGGGCAGATCAAGCCAAGCTCACAGCCTGTCAGAAGGACCCAGTGGAAAGAGAAGAACCCTGCTGACCAAGAACAACCATCACAGCAGAGACATCACAAAGTGACTGAGATGAACCATCTGTGAAGGTAACAAACTACATACCGCTAGCTTTGGGCTCTGTTGCAACCACCAGAGCTCTGCAATACCTCCGTAAATTCAAGACTGCGAATAATCAGGTCTGCAACATTATACGAAAAGACTTTTCCTCCCGAGAAGACTCAGTAATTTTCCGTAAACCACAGACATTACCTCGCTTGGGACTCTTTCCCTTTACTCTCTATTTTTGTGTATGTATGCGTGGGTGAACGTGTGTAAGGTTGCGATAATTTTGGGATTTGTTTAAAAATAAAGTTTCATTTGTCTGTTTGACCCTAAAGGCACTCAAGCTAAAGCATTATTTGAACAAAACACGATTGCAGTCGGTTAAAAGATGAACAGTGGGAACCACCCAAACCCCTTACCACCTGTCTGTAACACCATGAAATATTTATTCTACTTGCACTTTAAAATCTGAATTTCAGCTTTTAATTACATTCCTTTTATCTACAAGGAGCAATACCTCATAAAGAGTAGGATGTTTCTGTCCAACATGCTGAACTCAACCAGTTCTACTAAAACAGATTAATCAGACATTTGATGCTTTTGGGATTGTAATCTTCTGAGGGCATGATAGGATGCTAGATAAGTGCAAATTCTTCAATACCACCTGAGAAAAGAAGCTTAGTGTTTTAAGTATACATTTTTGCCAGTCATACTTAGTGCATATCTGAAACCTTAGTTAATGTGTGTAACTAAAATTAGTATTACGTAGTGTTTAGCATACAGATTTCAAATGGGAGGATTTTAAGTATTGTCCAAGTTTTTTGGAAAAAATTCTTTCAATAATTAATGCAGTTGCATATGGAATTTGGTGTAGCAAATAATTTTACAAAATCTGATATTCTGCATCCTGTTCAATCATTACTGTAAATGCCTGATGAATAATTTTGTCGTCAGTGGTCAAGACCAGTACTTTAGGATTGATAAATGAATACTATCGTGCATTATTCATTCAGTTTGTATACACTGCATTTGTTCTGATTTTCCAGCTTCAGGTTGTACAAGCAAATAGTATTTATTAAAAGCTTGGTATAGACAAGTATTCAAAGAAGTTCGTGATAGTGCCTTACTGTAACTTTGAACTGAGGCTTGTAAGGCAAACATGAACGGGTATTATAGATAAAACCAATATGATTTTTCTTTGCAGGCCAAATGTTTCAATCTAGTCAATGGAACTATTAGAAATGAGCATATTCATTTTTGAAATAAACTGATCATCCTAAATCTTCAGATAATGTCAAATCGTGTATTTCTTTGACTCTTTTGCAATCAAAGTTTATTTGGTCAAAAAATATCTGGTACATCAGTATAAAATAATTTTCTACCATACCTACTCCTGTAATTCAATTATTTGCTAATCTTTGAAACCTGATTTTTCTTTCCTCTTTTAATAGAACTTGGTGCTGGTAGAAAACAGTCCTGGAAGAGACAGTACTGAATATATGCTGGTTTTTGAACTGACCATTTCAAAACCGAGCAAGAGGAATCCTTTGCCTCCATACATTTTATCTTTTATGTTTTATAACGGTAAGTTTAACAGCAACCTACTTATGTTTGTTTAATTACCTAGTGGAACTTGGAATTTTGTGGCTTCTTTAATGGATGTGCAAATCTTCCAGCCTACTGTTTACCTGATCAAACATATTTGAGGTTGCCTTTTGTCATATCAGAGCCAGAAAAATAAGCAATGTGAGTATGGAGTCGTGAATGGACAAATTATACCATACAATGTGATCTTGAACAATAGATCACAGGAAGGTTCCAATCACTTGTGCTGAACCAGCTGATCTTGGCTATAGTAGTGATGGACATAAAGGAAATGGCTAATTTAAAATTTGAGTTTTTAAAAAAAATTACAACAATAGAAATATGTTTTTGGTCATGGTTTTGTCAGCGGTAACCTAGTTTATTATTTTGAAAACTGGAATGGGCTAAAATTTTGCCTGCTAAATTATCTTCTATTTACAGGATTTATTACATAATTTACCTAAACTATTGGAAAGGCACTTCTAAAGTACTAAATCATCTTTGTCCACTAAAGTTTTTAAGGACTTTAAAAAATATTGGAAGTTGAGCTTAGGGAAAGAAAAACTTAGTTTTGCTTATAGTTTAGCACAACTCCTAAAGAAAAACTAAACTAATTCTGATATAAAATAAAAGCAAAATACTGCGGATGCTGGAAATCTGAAATAAAAACAGAAAGTGCTGGAAAAACTCAGCAAGTCTGGCAGCATCTGTGGAGAGAGAAGCAGAGTTAATGTTTCAAGTCTGTGACCTTTCATCAGAACAGTATTTTGCTTTTAATCTAAATCTAAATGGTATTATTTAAAGAGGAACTTAGTTACTTGAGATAATTCTTGAGCCTCAAATGGTGAAAAGTCCAGTTTAGTCAAAAATTAATTGACAGTGGGGGTCCTGGCTTGTGTTCTTGCAATGCCCACATTCTAATTGGTTCACAGAATCAGCAGTTTGAAAAGTCTGATACAAAATTGAGAAACATAATCGTTTTGACCAAAAATTAATGTACTGTTCCTCATTGTAATCAGATACAATTTTGAATATATAAATGGGTGATCTTTTTGTTCACAGATTTTAAGAAACAGCAGCAGATGACAACCTTGACAAAAGAGAAGGACCAACTGTCCCAATCCATAGTTGCGTACAGGAGTTTGTTTGATACCACCAACCAACTAATCAGTGAAATGAAGTGTAAGCCACAATATGAATACATTTATATTTATGCCATCCATAAATTTGCAGAATTTCCTTTCTATCTTTAATTGGAAAATAAGTACTGCAGGGTTGATCATTGGATGTGGAAATACAGTAGTAACTGAAGGTCAGTGAAATCGCTTCCAAATGGTAAAGAGATTTAGTAACTAATAATGAGAACACTTCCAACAGTTCAAATAATTATCTTTTTTATTCTGTTTCAAATGAGAATGTATTACAGTATTACAAATGTGAAATATGCTTTGTTTGCTCCACCACTGGTGGCTCTGCCTTCAGTTCCTAGACCCCAAGCTCTGGAATACACTCCCTACACCTCTCCGCCTCTCCATCTCACTTTCCTCCTTTAAGACACTCCTTAAAACCTAATTCTTTGACCATGCTTTTGGTCATCTGACCTGATGTCTCCTTTTGTGGCTCAGTTTTATAATGCTACTGTGAAGTGCATTATGAGTAGTTGTTTCTCTTCTGCTAAAGTTGCCCTACTACCTTTTTTCAACAGTGACTTCCATGTCTTGGAAGTACCCCAAAAATGAGATAATGGACCTGTTGTCCCAAGGTCACGGTTTCCTATGGCAGAATTGGTATTAATCTTTCACTCCTTAACAGAAAAGTTTGATTAACATTTTAGGTATAACCGTTCACTAGAAGGATTAGCCTGGATTTTACAGTCAGCAGTGAAGCAACGCCACTGACCTTGAAGATAGCTGCCCATGAAGATCTAGTGATCTCTGGGGTGTAATTTCCCCTTTCCCAATGTTCGTTTGAATCTGGCGCCAAGTTAAGAGGATCTCCAGACATCCAGCAACAGCAGGGTTAGAGAGGTTGTTTGGCATACAAATTTCATAATTAGCTATTAAAAACCAGTTACACCTCATTCAATAAAGTATACATTTTTCAAAAGTGGAAGTTCTCGTCAGTTCAGTGATTTCTAACTCCAGTTTATAATTATTTTGACAAGCAGAATAATATGCAGCAACAGATATTGAACACAATATTTAAACAATAAAATAGAATGAGTCCACAAGAGATAGTGCAAGCCTTTGTAGGCATATAATTCTTATACTCGCTCCTGAGCAAACTCTTGAAATACAATCTCAGATGATTGGAAAGAAGTTTGAAATTGAGACCCTATTATCTTACCTTAGCAGTGAGTTAAATCATCATCGGACTGTCGTTGGGGTTCCTTTCACTGTTATATACAACTCTGTTTGAACATTGTACTTAATTCTGGGCTATTCTTTTGGTATTAATACTTCTGAAACTGGCTTGCCTTTTGCTCTGGAGAAATAGCCAGCAAGTTTTAACCTTCTATGTTTTGCAAGTTGAATAAGAAACTGAAAACCATTTCTCTGTTGCAAAAGCGGGCTGCTTCGATCAAACAATTTCTTCTGCATACGTATGCTATGGCAATGAAAGCATTAAGGTGTAGACTCCAGTTTCCTGTATGAGGCATGCCCAACAGAGGTATTGATGCAAAGAAAACTGGTCCTAATTGACCACAAAGAATGACCCAGATTTAGCAGTCGGCCGCAAAGCGATGGCATTTGCCGCTGACCTTGAAGAAAGCTGCCCACAAAGATCTAACGATCACCATGGCTTGATTTCACATTTCATCCTTTAATTTGGATCTCATACCAAGTCAATGGGGTCTCCAGGCATCTAGCAACAGTGGTGTCATCAGCAAGGTAAGCAGCCAGTCACATTGAAGAATTCTCACAGATGACAAACCAGAAAGTAAAATGCACCGGTTATTCTTCACTTCTTAAAAAATTTTACAGAGAGCAAAATAAAGATTGGTATATTCATATGAGAAGCTGAAATATCAAACTTCAAAATAATCTCTATTAGACGAGAGGATTTTTATTAGAATGGGGAAATTTAACATTATACATATGAAATTAGTTTTCCAGGTTTGCAGAGGTAGTTCAGCAATAGTTATAACTTAATACGCTGTTCAAAAATCCAGATACACCTCATTAACGAGGCATAACTTTTTGGGGTGTTTCCAACAGCAACATGGGTTGAGAATAGTTGGGTGCTGTATGGCCGGCACTGACACGATGGGCCGAAGGGCCTGTTTCTGTGCTGTATAACTCAATGACTCTATTACAACATAAAAGGGGAAGTTCTCATCAGTTTAGTGATTTGTAAAGATTGCCATCTGTGGGGATTTCAACTACACACCCAGGGAGGAGCAGGGAACTGACAACTTCTGGATTTCCACGTTTAGCTGCACATGTGCAGACCCTAGAATTTGCTATCAGTTTCACAGGGTAATGACAGCAAATGCTTGACAGTTTTGCCGTCATTGCATCCACAAATTTCGGGCCATTATCTCTGCACATAGTGATCTATTGTTGAACAATTTTCCCAGCTGTACAGCTGCCTGAAACCATGTTTAAATTAGATTCAGATGCAGAAAATGCTGGAAATCATAATGGATTATTCAGCATCTGTTGGGAGAGCAGGCAGTTTAACATTTTCATTCTAGATCCTCTACAAAACAAAAATAAGAGACAGATATATTAATATAATCAAAAACAGGGGATTGAAGTCCTGTGAAAATGGGTGAGCTAGAAAACCCAGGGATTGAGTCCATCCAACTGCTCACCACCTCTGGTCCAGTACACCTACTCAGCATCTATGCTCCAACACTCTGTTCCCCACCTGAAGATAAAGACCAGTTATACGGGGAACTCCATAATATCATTAGTAGCATCCCCAATACCGAACATCTGTTCCTGCTGGGGGACTTTAATGCCAGGGTTGGGGAAGACCATGACTCATGGCCCTCCCGCCTTGGGCGCTATGGCATTCAAAGGATGAATGAGAATGGACAGAGACTGCTGGAGTTGTGTACCTATCATAACCTCTGCATCACCAACTCGTTCTTTCACACTAAACCCTGTCACCAGGTTTCTTGGAGGCACCCAAGATCATGTCGTTGGCACCAGCTGGACCTCATCGTCACAAGGCGAGCCTTCTTAAACTGTGTTCAAATCACACACAGCTTCCACAGTGTGGACTGCAACACTGACCACTCCCTGGTGTGCAGCAAGGTTAGACTCAAACCAAAGAAGCTGCATCACTCCAAGCAGAAGGGCCACCCGCGCATCAACACGAGCTGAATTTCTTAACCACAGCCGTTATAAAAATTTCTAAATTCACTTGAAAAAGCCCTTCAAAACGCTCCCACAGGGGATGCAGAGACCAAGTGGGCCCACATCAGAGACTCCATCTATGAGTCAGCCATGACCACCTATGGCAAACGTGTGAAGCGGAATGCAGACTGTTTTCAATCTCATTTTGAAGAGCTGGAACCTGTCATAGCCGCTAATCGCATTGCGCTGCTGAACTACAAAAAAGCCCCCAGTGAGTTAACGTCTGTAGCACTTAAAACAGCCAGAAGCACTGCACAAAGAACAGCCAGGTGCTGCGCAAATGACTACTCGCAACACCTGTGCAGTCATATTCAGCTGGCCTCAGACACCGGAAACATTGGAGGAATGCTATGATGGCATTAAGAGAGCTTTTGGGCCAACCATCAAGAAGACCGCCCCCCCTCAAATCTAAATCAGGGGACACAATCACTGACCAACGCAAGCAAATGGACTGCTGGGTTGAGCACTACCTAGAACTGTACTCCAGAGAGAATGTTGTCACTGAGACCACCCTCAATGCAGCCCAGTCTCTGCCAGTCATGGATGAGCTGGACGTACAGCCAACAAAATCGTAACTCAGTGATGCCGTTGATTCTCTAGCCAGCGGAAAAGCCCCTGGGAAGGACGGCATTACCCCTGAAATAATCAAGAGTACTAAGCCTGCCATACTCTCAGTACTCTACGAACTGCTTTGCCTGTGCTGGGACGAGGGAGCAGTACCACAGGACATGCGCGATGCCAATATCATCACCCTCTATAAAAACAAAAGTGACCGCGGTGACTGCAACAACGACCGTGGAATCTCCCTGCTCAGCATAGTGGGGAAAGTCTTCGCTCAAGTTGCTTCAAACAGGCTCCAGAAGCTGGCCGAGCGTGTCTACCCTGAGGCACAGTGTGGCTTTCGAGCAGAGAGATCGACCACTGACATGCTGTTCTCCCTTCGTCAGCTACAGGAGAAATGCCGCGAACAACAGATGCCCCTCTACGTTGCTTTCATTGATCTCACCAAAGCCTTTGACCTCTTCAGCAGACGTGGTCTCTTAAGGCTACTAAAAAAGATCGGATGTCCACCAAAGCTACTAAGTATCATCACCTCATTCCATGACAATATGAAAGGCACAATTCAACATAGCGGCACCTCATCAGACCCCTTTCCTATCCTGAGTGGCGTGAAACAGGGCTGTGTTCTTGCACCTACACTGTTTGGAATTTTCTTCTCCCTGCTGCTCTGACATGCGTTCAAGTCTTCAGAAGAAGGAATTTTTCTCCACACAAGATCAAGTGGCAGGTTGTTCAACCTTGCCCGCCTAAGAGCGAAGTCCAAAGTACGGAAAGTCTTCATCAGGGAACTCCTCTTTGCTGACGATGCTGCATTAACATCTCACACTGAAGAGTGTTTGCAGAGTCTCATCGACAGATTTGCGGCTGCCTGCAACGAATTTGGCCTAACCACCAGCCTCAAGAAAACTAACATCATGGGACAGGATGCCAGAAATACTCCATCCATCAATATTGGCGACCACGCTCTGGAAGTGGTTCAAGAGTTCACCTACCTAGGCTCAACTATCACCAGTAACCTGTCTCTCAATACAGAAATCAACAAGCGCATGGGAAAGGCTTCCACTGCTATGTCCAGACTGGCCAAGAGAGTGTGGGAAAATGGCGCACTGACACGGAACGCAAAAGTCCGAGTGTATCAAGCGTGTGTCCTCAGTACCTTGCTCTAAGGCAGTGAGGCCTGGGCAACGTATGTCAGCCAAGAGCGACGTCTCAATTTATTCCATCTTCGCTGCCTCCGGAGAATCCTTGGCATCAGGTGGCAGGACTGCATCTCCAACACAGTAGTCCTCGAGGCGGCCAGCATCCCCAGCTTATGCACACTACTGAGTCAGCGGTGCTTGAGATGGCTTGACCATGTGAGCCGCATGGAAGATGGCAGGATCCCCAAAGACACATTGTACAGCGAGCTCGCCACTGGTATCAGACCTACCAGCCGTCCATGTCTTCACTTTAAAGACGTCTGCAAACGCGACATGAAGTCCTGTAACATTGATTACAAGTCGTGGGAGTCAGTTGCCAGCGATCGCCAGAGCTGGCGGGCAGCCATAAAGGTGGGGCTAAATTGCCGCTAGTATAGGTAGGTGGTAGGGAAATATAGGGACAGGTGGGGATGTTTTAGGAATATGGAATTAGTGTAGGATTAGTATAGATGGGTGGTTGATGGTCGGCACGGACTCGGTGGGCTGAAGGGCCTGTTTCAGTGCTGTATCTCTAAACTAAACTAAACTATTAAATGCAAAAAAAAAGAAAGGAAGTCTTGTATGTAAATATCACCTTTCACAACCTCAGGATATCCCAAAGTACTTTGCAGCCAATGAAGTATTCTGAAATGTAGTATCAGAAGCATAGCAGCCAATTTGCATACAGGCTGCTCAGCACCACCTTCTCCAGGGCAATTAGGGCTGGCAACAAATGCTGTCCTTGTCAGCATCTGTTCCCCTAACTATTGAATCCCCTTTGACTGTTGCTATTCCGATCTTCCTCCTGCCCTCAACCCTGAGCCAGTCATGGTGCTGTGGACTCGGCTCTGGCTGCACACCTTAGAGAAACCATCATACTCATCAGTATTCAGAATGGAATACTGGTTGGAGAGTGAGATGTATTCAAGGGACGCGTGCACTACCTGCCTAGTTCTCCTTGACTGCCTGGCGGTTACCCATTCCCTCTTTGCCTGCGTACCCTTAAGTGGCGGGTTGACTATCTCGATACATGTGCTATCCATGAAGCTCTCAGCCTCCTGAATTTACCACAGTGATGCCACTTGCTGCTCAAGTTCCGAAGCTCGGATCTCAGGCTGCTGCACCTGACAATACTTCCTGCACTTTATGGTTGTCCAGGATGCACACTCCACAAGACCAAGCTGCCCTGCCAAGCCTCTAATTATTTGACTATTAAACTTGCAACTTAAATAAAGACTCACCAGCTGCCCAACACAAGAACTAGAAGTAGGAGTAGACCATATGGCCCGTCGAGCCTTCTCCACCATTTAATACGATCATGGCTGATCTTGGGCTTCAATTCCACTTTCCCACATGCTCCCCATATCCCTTGATTCTCTGAGAGACCAAAAATTTGTTTATCCCAGCCTTAAATGTATGCGACGATGGAGTATCAACAACTCTGGGGTAGAGAATTCCAAAGGTTGACAACGGTTTGAGTGAAGTAATTTCTGCTCATCTCATGCCTAAATGATCGGCCCCATATCCTGAGATTGCCCCATGTTTTAGATTCCCTGACCAGCGCAAACAATATCTCAGCGCCTACTCTATCAAGCCTCTTGAGAATCCTGTATGTTTCAATGAGATAGCCTCTCATTCTTCTGAACTCCAGAGAATATAGGCCCAATTTACTCAGCCTCTCTTCATAGGACAACTGTCTCATCCCAGGGACCAATGTAGTGAACCTTCACTGTACCATCTCCAAAGCAAGCACTTCCTTCCTTAAATATGGAGACCAAAACTGCACATAGTATTCCAGATGTGGTCTCACCAAAACCCTGTACAATTGATCTTTACTCCTGTACTCCAATCGCCTTGCAATAAAGACCAACTTGCCATTTGAATTAGAATTTAGAATTAGAATTAGAATATTACAGCGCAGTACAGGCCCTTCGGCCCTCGATGTTGCGCCGATCATCTGACCTACACTATTCCATTTACATCCATATGTCTATCCAATGACCACTTAAATGCCCTTAAAGTTGGCGAGTCTACTACTGTTGCAGGCAGGGCGTTCCACGCCCCTACTACTCTCTGCGTAAAGAAACTACCTCTGACATCTGTCCTATATCTTTCACCCCTCAACTTAAAGCTATGTCCCCTCGTGTTTGCCATCCTCATCCGAGGAAAAAGACTCTCACTATCCACCCTATCTAACCCTCTGATTATCTTGTATGTCTCTATTAAGTCACCTCTCCTCCTCCTTCTCTCTAACGAAAACAACCCCAAGTCCCTCAGCCTTTCCTCGTAAGACCTTCCTTCCATACCAGGCAACATCCTAGTAAATCTCCTCTGCACCCTTTCCAAAGCTTCGACATCCTTCCTATAATGCGGTGACCAGAACTGCACGCAATACTCCAGGTGCGGCCTCACCAGAGTTTTGTACAGCTGCATCATGACCCCGTGGCTCTGAAACTCGATCCCCCTACTAATAAAGGCTAACACACCATATGCCTTCTTAACAGCCCTATTAACCTGGGTAGCAACTTTCAGGGATTTATGTACCTGGATACCAAGATCTCTCTGCTCATCTACACTACCAAGAATCTTCCCATTAGCCCAGTACTCTGCATTGCTGTTACTCCTTCCAAAGTGAATCACCTCACACTTCTCCGCATTAAACTCCATTTGCCATCTCTCAGCCCAGCTCTGCAGCCTATCTATGTCCCTCTGTACCCTACAACACCCTTCGACACTATCCACAACTCCACCGACCTTCGTGTCATCCGCAAATTTACTAACCCACCCTTCTACACCCTCATCCAGGTCGTTTATAAAAATGACAAACAGCAGTGGCCCCAAAACAGAACCTTGCGGTACACCACTAGTAACTAAACTCCAGGATGAACATTTGCCATCAACCACCACCCTCTGTCTTCTTTCAGCTAGCCAATTTCTGATCCAAAGCTCTAAATCACCTTCAACCCCATACTTGCGTATTTTCTGCAATAGCCTACCGTGGGGAACCTTATCAAACGCCTTACTGAAATCCATATACACCACATCCACGGCTTTACCCTCATCCACCTGTTTGGTCACCTTCTCGAAAAACTCAATAAGGTTTGTGAGGCACGACCTACCTTTCACAAAACCGTGCTGACTATCGCAAATGAACTTATTCTTTTCAAGATGATTATAAATCCTGTCTCTTATAACCTTTTCCAACATTTTACCCACAACCGAAGTAAGGCTCACAGGTCTATAATTACCAGGGCTGTCTCTACTCCCCTTCTTGAACAAGGGGACAACATTTGCTATCCTCCAGTCCTCCGGCACTACTCCTGTCGACAATGACGACTTAAAGATCAACAACAACGGCTCTGCAATCTCCTCCCTGGCTTCCCAGAGAATCCTAGGATAAATCCCATCTGGCCCAGGGGACTTATCTATTTTCACTCTTTCCAAAATTGCTAACACCTCCTCCTTTCCTAATTGCTTGCTGTACCTGCAAACTAACTTTCTGCGTTCCTTTTATGAGCACACCCAAATCTCTCTCAACATCAACATTTACAAGTTTCGCACCTTTCAAAAAATATTCTGCTTTTCTATTCTTATGACCAAAGTGAAATAGCTTCACACTTCTTACATTATACTCCATCTTGTTGTCCACTCATTTAACCTGTCTCACTCTTGGCAGCCTCTCTGTATCCTTCCCACAGCTTACCTTTCCACCTAGCTTTGTATCGTCAGAAAACTTAGATACATTACTTTCTGCCTGTTCCTCTAAGTCATTAATATAGATTGTAAATAGCTGAGGCCCCAGCACTGATCCTTGTGGCACTCCACTAGTCACAGCCTGCCAACTTGAAAATGCCCCGGTTCCCGTCTGTTAACCAAGACTCTATCCAGTCAGCTGCCTCTCTTGTGATGAGGTCACTTATTAGGGAGGATAACTGAAATGTTTTTACTTAACTCATTACCGAACTACCTTTAGATTTTAATTTACTGAAAAATTCACAATCCTTTAGTGTTACATCCCTTGTATTTAATTTAACTTTATTCCCATAGATTTGATTAATTGAACACTGTAAATTATCAAATTAGCCTTAGTTATGTGCTATTTAATTGAGCTAGTAATATAATTTTATTTAAATCAACTTTAAAGTATTAGAATGAAAATTCAAAGCTTACCAGTGTACTCTCACCATGTGACTTCTTGTCCCGTGATGTCACTTCACAGTGTGTCCCCACCCTTTGCTGCTGTTCCTCTCTCCTGCTGTGCTTTGATGTTCTGCCGCTGTCAGTGTTTCCCTTGCTGTATTTAAAAGCTCTGCTCTCCCACTGTGCTTTTTTGCTGTACGGGTGGTTCACACGCCATTTTTCAAGGTTCCCCTCACCTGCTGTGCTTTGCTGCTCATTGTGAGCTTCAAGAACAATATCTAATTTTCTTAGGCACTCAGCAACCCTCAGATATGAAAACTGTGTTCAGTAACTTCGGACTTTAACTATGTCCTCACTTTAAAACATTTAATTTTGTACCTACCCCAGGTTTTCTATCTCTCATTTTCACTGAAATCATATTTTCTTAGCTAATTTCATACCCGATGTTTCTTATCTTAATGCTCTGTCCATTACTTGACTCAGATGATCTTTTACATTGTTCCATGCACAGTTCTTTGGGTTTGTTCCCTCTGTTTTTATACATATGTATACATCCTCAAACCTCTTTTAATTATATTAGTATGCTTGTTTGCCTGTGCTAAAGATGGATCTGGACCTGAAATGTTAACTTATCTGTTCTCTCCACAGATGCTAATAGATCTGTATTTTTCTCTCATTTTCTGTTTTGTTTCAGGTTTCTAGTATCTGCTGTATTTTGATTTTTGCTTTAAACTAGATTCATCCTGACTACTGACATCGCACAAAATGTAATGCAGATCTCTCCCTTGTTTGTTACCAAGCGTACTATATACCCTTTCATCTTACTACAAATCTATAATTCCATTCCTCAAAGCAAAGTACAATACATGTTATGTTTTTGTAGTCTGGATTATGTGAGAAAAATACAAAGAATCTTTCACATGTTACAGTTAGATAATGAATGCATGTTTAACATTTTAATTTGAAACTTCACTTAGTTTGCATGTGAAAGCTCGAGGATAGTTGTACGAATCTCTGCTACAGTTTAACCCCATCAATTGATTTATGAAAGTTGAAAATTATAATCCAGTTGAAAAGCACTTGCAATTTATCATACTTTCTCAAATGTTTCCAGTCGTGTGATTATGAGGGCAGGAAGACTTTGACTACTCACCAGCTATAATTGGTTACATGCTGGTATTGCAAGCCTTCTGGGTGTATCATGCCATAACGTGGTTGCCCGTCTGGTTTCGAACTGGATGTGTCTTCAAAAACAGTGAAAGCATATTGCAAATATCTGAATCTATCAAGTCTGCTATAGTCTGTAAACCACGTTTCAAATTGTACAGCTATTGAGATTACATATAAGCAAGAATCTGCATTTCAACTGTGTTTACTGATATTGATCTGCCCTAAACTCCTGACAGACAGACCTACTGTCAGGACTGGACTTCTGACTGACATTTGAGGTGTTTACAGATTTTATTTGAGGGGAAATGTCAGTGTTTATCTGTAGTGTTGATAATTGGAGTCCATTGGAGGCTGGTATTCGATGCTGTACATTAGACTGAAGCAATCACCTGGAGCTCTGCCCCAATCCCTGGCTTTGTCCCACTCCATTTTGGGTGCTGTAAAAATGTGATGCTTTTAGAAGCTCAGCCAAAATTCAGTCTAACCTTCAGAAGGCAGGCAGGCTTTTATTCATTAACATCCCTGTAAACAGCCCGCTTGATTAGCGCCCCATCCACAAACATTCACTCCCTCCACCACTAACACACAGTGGCAGCAGTGTGTACCATCTATAAGATACACTGCAGCAACACACCAAGGCTCCTTAGACAGCAGCTTCCAAACCCACGACCTCTAGCACCTAGAAGAACAAGGGCAGCAAATGCATGGGAGCACCACCACCTCCAAGTTCCCCTCCAAGCCACACACCATCCTGACTTGAAACTATATTGCCGTTGCTTCACTGTCGCTGGGTCAAAATCCTGGAACTCCCTTCCTAACAGCACTGTAGGTGTACCTACCTCACAAGGACTGCAGTGGTTCAAGAAGGCCGCCACCACCTTCTTAAGGGCAATTGGGGATGAGCAATAAATGCTGGCCTAGCCAGTGAGACCCACATCCCATGAGTAAATTTAAAAAATCAATGCAAACAGTCTTTTTAAATATGATTTGGAGATGTAGTAACTAAATATTTTACACCTTAAGTAATGACATTGAGATCTCATTTAGGTCAAGCACATGAAGCAACAGCAAAGGAAACTCACCTAAGAAATGAACTTCGAAAGCAGAAAATCAATACTGCAGAAATCTCTACTGTAAGTTGACTTCTATATTAATTTTTGATGTGTGGACATGCCCAGTGCTGATGCTGAAGTGGTTTGGTAACTCCTATGAACAACAAAGGAAGGTCTGACACCCAGACAGAGCTGATTGAAATATGGGGTTGTATTGGCAGTTTTAAAGGCTACAAGCAAAATCCAAAACTTGAAAATATTTTATCTAGCCAAACTTTATTTTTCCCTTTTTTTTTTTGAACTACACCAAATCCAACCTACAGTAATATGGTTAGGAACTACCAAAATCAGTTTTAGCTCATTTCCATCAATTAAATTCGCAGATATTTTTTCAATTGTGAAATGGTTTAAAAAAAAACAATTTTCCTTCCAAATGTGAGGGGTGTAAACCCCAAAATTTCCCATTGATGTCTTATGAAAGATGGTCCAGAGATGTGTCTATATCCCATCAATTACCTCTGCTCCCACACTGGCTGCACATGCTGTTTTCTTATCATGGATGCAATGTGCGCACATCTCAGGACCTGATTTTCAGCAGGAAAAGAAACAACAGTTATGTAACTTAGATTTTTTTTAAAATACAAATGTCATTCATCATTTAGCTATTCCTGTGAAAACTACCATATTTGCTGGACCATAAGATACACTTTTTTCCTGGAAAAAATCGCCTAAATTCATTGTGCGTCTGACGGTCAGTTGGTTACACCCAAATATTTTCTTCTTAAATCTTGATGTGTCTTATGGTCTGGCAAATACGGTATGTTCTTAATGCTGACGCAAACGTCTGTCCTTTATTGCTAGTTCAGTATGTAGCAAGAATGGCAGAGGCACTAATGGTTACCACTTTGATACTCCCCTAAAGTCTGGGTTTATTGGTGAAAGACTGATTCAGGCGACACATCAGAGTATTCATCATGAAAAGCAAGATTGCAACTATTGTTCTCTGCAGAGTTTTCAACAATTTTTGTTATCCCACCTTTGTAGTGGTAGAAGTCACAACATTAAACATGTGGTCTTCTAATTTGAGGGGTTGGGGGAATCTATCTTGCAGATGGGAGAGTCTGATTATGAGCCCCATGAAACGGATGTCCATGATTTATGCAAACAGTTGTCATTTTGCTTCACTGTACCTTTTATAAAACCTTTGTTTTCCTGTGTTTTATCAATGTTTCTAATAATTAACTGATTTTCTCGAAATATGCTAGTTTTTTTGGTCCAACTTAGTGACCCTGCTTTACGTTTTAAATCAGCAATAAAAAACTAATTTTAATGGTCCTTTTATATAGTAGTTTCTGGATAGATTGTGTGTATATGATTTTTATTTCTGAGGAAGGCATGTGGTGCTCACATGACCTTTGAGTCTCATTTGCTGCAGCTGATTGATTATATAAACTTGAATTGCTACCATTTGTTTTAAGCTCGCATTTTAGACTGGGCAATGGACTTTAGTGCAGTTCTTCTTCTTTGGCCTCCTTATCTCGCGAGACAATGGGTAAGCGCCTGGAGGAGGTCAGTGGTGTGTGGAGCAGTGCCTGGAGTGGCTATAAAGGCCAATTCTAGAGTGACCGGCTCTTCCGCAGGTGCTGCAGAAAAATTTGTTTGTCGGGGCTGTTACACCTTTGGCTCTCCCCTTGCGCTTTTGTCTTTTTTCCTGCCAACTGCTAAGTCTCTTGGACTTGCCGCACTTTAGCCCCGCCTTTATGGCTGCCCGCCAGCTCTGGCGATCGCTGGCAACTGACTCCCAGGACTTGTGATCAATGTCACACGACTTCATGTCACGTTTGCAGACGTCTTTAAAGCGGAGCAATGGACGGCCGATGAGTCTGATACCAGTGGCGAGCTCGCTGTACAATGTGTCTTTGTGGATCCTGCCATCTTCCATGTGGCTCACATGGCCAAGCCATCTCAAGCACCGCTGACTCAGTAGTGTGTATAAGCTGGGGATGTTGGCCGCCTCGAGGACATCTGTGTTGGAGATACGGTCCTGCCACCTGATGCCAAGTATTCTCCGGAGGCAGCGAAGATGGAATGAATTGAGATGTCGCTCTTGGCTGACATACGTTGTCCAGGCCTCACTGCCATAGAGCAAGGTACTGAGGACACAGGCTTGATACACTCAGACTTTTGTGTTCTGTGTCAGTGCGCCATTTTCCCACACTCTCTTGGCCAGTCTGGACATAGCAGTGGAAGCCTTTCCCATGCGCTTGTTGATTTCTGTATTGAGAGACAGGTTACTGGTGATAGTTGAGCCTAGGTAGATGAACTCTTGAACCACTTCCAGAGCGTGGTCGCCAATATTGATTGGATGGAGTATTTCTGAATTCCTGTCCCATGATGTTAGTTTTGTTGAGGCTGATGGTTAGGCCAAATTCGTTGCAGGCAGCCGCAAACCTGTCGATGAGACTCTGCAGACACTCTTCAGTGTGAGATGTTAATGCAGTATCGTCAGCAAAGAGGAGTTCCCTGATGAGGACTTTCCGTACTTTGGACTTCGCTCTTAGACAGGCAAGGTTGAACAACCTGCCACTTGATCTTGTGTGGAGGTAAATTCCTTCTTCTGAAGACTTGAACGCATGTCAGAGCAGCAGGGAGAAGAAAATTCCAAACAGTGTGGGTGCGAGAACACAGCCCTGTTTCACGCCACTCAGGATAGGAAAGGGGTCTGATGAGGTGCCGCTATGTTGAATTGTGCCTTTCATGTTGTCATGGAATGAGGTGATGATACTTAGTAGCTTTGGTCGACATCCAATCTTTCCTAGTAGTCTGAAGAGACCACGTCTGCTGACGAGGTCAAAGGCTTTGGTGAGATCAATGAAAGCAATGTAGAGGGGCAGCTGTTGTTTGCGGCATTTCTCCTGTAGCTGGTGAAGGGAGAACAGCATGTCAATGGTTGATATCTCTGCACGAAAGCCACGCTGTGCCTCGGGGTAGACGCGCTCGGCCAGCTTCTGGAGCCTGATTAAAGCGACTCGAGCAAAGATATTTGCCACTATGCTGAGCAGGGAGATTCCACGGTAGTTGTTGCAGTCAGCGCGGTCACCTTTGTTTTTATAGAGGGTGATGATATTGGCATCGCACATGTCCTGAGGTACTGCTCCCTCGTCCCAGCACAGGCAAAGCAGTTCAAGTAGTGCTGAGAGTATAGCAGGCTTGGCACTCTTGATTATTTCAGGGGTAATGCTGTCCTTCCCAGGGGCTT
Organism: Heterodontus francisci; assembly: GCF_036365525.1. Classification (NCBI taxonomy): domain Eukaryota; kingdom Metazoa; phylum Chordata; class Chondrichthyes; order Heterodontiformes; family Heterodontidae; genus Heterodontus; species Heterodontus francisci. Next base: position 82,398,187 of record NC_090375.1, on the reverse strand, counting down.
TTCCGAAGGGTAGAGAATCAATGGCATCACTGAGTTCCAATTTTGTTGGCTTTATGTCCAGCTCATCCATGACTGGTAGAGGCTGGGCTGCATTGAGGGCAGTTTCAGTGACAACATTCTCCCTGGAGTACAGTTCTAGGTAGTGCTCAACCCAGCGGTCCATTTGCTTGCGTTGGTCAGTGATTGTGTCCCCTGACTTAAATTTGAGGGGGGCGATCTTCTTGATGGTTGGCCCAAAAGCTCTCTTAATGCCATCATAACATTCCTCTGATGTTTCCGGTGTCTGAGGCCAGCTGAATATGACTGCATAGGTGTTGCCAGTAGTCATTTGCGCAGCGCCTGGCTGTTCTTTGTGCAGTGCTTCTGGCTACATTAAGTGCTATGGATGTTAACTTGCTGGGGGCTTTCTTGTAGTTCAACAGTGCAATGCGCTTAGTGGCGATGACAGGTTCCAGCTCTTCAATATGAGATTGAAACCAGTCTGCATTCCTCTTTGCACGTTTGCCGTAGGTTGTCAAAGCTTACTCATAAGATGGCGTCTCTGATGTGGGCCCACTTGGTCTCAACATCCCCTGTGGGAGTGTTTTGAAGGGCTGTTACAAGTGAATTTAGAAATTTTTGTAACAGCTGTGGATGAGAAATTCAGCTCGTGTTGATGCGCGGGTGGCCCTTCTGCTTGGAATGATGCAAGTTCTTTGGTCTGAGTCTAACTTTGCTGCACACCAGGGAGTGGTCAGTGTCGCAGTCCACACTGTGGAAGCTGCGTGTGATTTGAACACTGTTTAAGGAGGCTCGCCTTGTGACGACAAGGTCTAGCTGGTGCCAGCGACGCGATCTTGGGTGCCTCCATGAAACCTGGTGACAGGGTTTAGTGTGAAAGAACGAATTGGTGATGCAGAGGTTATGATAGGTACACAACTCAAGCAGTCTCTGTCCATTCTCATTCATCCTTCCAACGCCATAGCGCCCAAGGCAGGAGGGCCGTGAGTCATGGTCGGCCCCAACCCTGGCATTAAAGTCCCCCGGCAGGAACAGGTGTTCGGTGTTGGGGATGCTACTAATATTATGGAGTTCCTCGTAGAACTGGTCTTTAGCTTCAGGTGGGGAGCAGAGTGTTGGAGCATAGATGCTGAGTAGGTGTATTGGACCAGAGGTGGTGAGCAGTCGGATGGTCAGTATGCGTTCCGAGCCATTTGAGGGAGGCTCTATCATGCTGAGCAAGGAGTTTCTGATGGCGAAGCCCACTCCATGCTGTCTTGGTTCTTCAGGATCCCTGCCCTGCCAGAAGAAGGTGTAGTCTTGCTCTGCTCGAGATCCACTCGCAGCGAGGCATGTCTCCTGAAGTGCTGCAATGTCTACTGAGTTCGTTGTTAATGATGGCGGTCTTCCGAGAATCGTTGATTTGATTTCCGACAGGCCAGGACACATAGTTCTGACGTTCCAGCTTGCAAAGCGAATGGCTGGTACCACCTTTCCTTTTTCCATGTTATTTGGTGCGGTGTTGCAGTCCACTTTTCTGGCTCCAAGCACCCATTGAAGCAGGTGGACTGTGGCGGGACAGAACTTTATTGACCGGGGGCTGCCCGGTTTGAGGCGGGCGGTAGCTGTCCAATGAGGTGCGATGACCCCTCCCACCGACAAAGGCAACCCGTGGCGCCCAATCTCTACGCCAATTTAGCTGGACTTATAACCCGTAACTGCTGCCTTTCGTGTTGTTTCAGTCGCTGTGAGGCAACTATGGAGTGACCTATCCGTGGCGCATGCCTGGGCGAATTTATGGAGGTTGAGAGTTGCCCAAGCGTCAAAACCCCCCTCTCGGCCTTTCTGGTGGGGTCCAAAGGAGTGCAGAGCACGACGTTTGGCACCGGTATGGCTGCAGGAACTGCCGGAAGCATGCCAAAGGTGACACATGACCGCCTACGGGGTTCCGCTCCGGATTTTCTGTTATGGTTTACTCCCTTCGCCTTGGTCTCTCCCGAGACGCCCACAAGGCAGTGGGGTTGTTAGGGCCCCTACACAGGTGTAGAAGGATGCCGGGTGGAGGGAAGGGGGTGCGAGGGGGAGCCGGGAAGGGAGCTATAAGGGGGTAGGGGAGGTGGGTGCAGGGGGAAGATGGTGCGAGGGGTGGCTGGGAAGGAGTTGTGAGGGGGGAGGGAGGTGCGGGGGGGGGGTGGGTGAGCTGAGACAGTGGAGCTGGGAAGGGGGGGAAATGGGATGCAGGTAATAAGCCATTTCCTCAGTTCCCACCATCGACGCCTGGATAGCTCATCCGCGTCCTTTGGGAGGTGAGCGACATCCTCGGGCGCCGGTACCAGCATTGCCGACAGTGCGCTGCAGATGCTCTCCGAGCCATCTCCCGCGGGCGCTTTGAAGTTGCGGCCGAGGAGCTGGTTGTGGCTTTTTGCGTGTTCGGGGCTTCCCCTCTGTGATAGACTTATTTTCCTAGGGTCCCGCTGCTCCTTCTTCTCTGCGATGGGCTTACCACACGCCGTGGCCGCGGATACTCTGGACGGTGTAGACAGCAGGATCGGAGATCAAAGTATCACCAGCTGCACTTTGCAGTTTCATCCGGATTACATTCAATTTCATTGAGAAAACAGAGCCGGTATGGCTGGGGGAGGGCAGTGGGCCCAGGTAACATAAACTAGCTGTTAGCTTGTAGTTAGGGCTAAAATGAACTGATTAAAGAGCCAGGGAAGTTTAAACAGTTTAAGAGGGTAGATTGGGGGAGAAAACACTAAGAATGGGAGCAGATGGCCATAGATAGAGTTGAACAGCAAGGGAACTTCCTAGGGAGCTTACAGCCCAGGAGCCATCTTGCCTCAGTATGTTTTAGTAAATAGATTAATCAGCATAACATTCATTTAAACTGAGTCTGAACAGAAAGGGCACTTTGTCCACTAATGTAGGTCAGTAAAATATTGGGCTGGATTATGCAGTCAATGGTGAAGCAATTGTGTTTGCTGCTGACTTCAAAAGCTGCCCACAAAGATCTAGCGATCTCTGCGGCATGGTTTTTCCCTTTCCCAACTGCATTTAAATCTGGGGATGCTGGACTTTCCAGCACACTTTCACCACTACCAGCACACGCTCACCACTACCACCACAAGTAATGCTGTGAATGTTACCTTTTTTGTTCCAATATAGCTGCAAGGTATTGATGCTGTTCTGAAGCAGATGAAGATTGACAGAGACAGGGTATTCAAACAACCCAGAAGAACATGTTCTCTGCCTAATTATACTAGGAGCAGTGCTGACATTTTAGGAAAGGTATGGTTAATGTAAATGAGAACCTCACTGTCTACTATTCTTCACTAAATATAATTTTTGTACTCTTATTTCTCCCTGTGGTATTGAGGCAATGCCCACATCACCTGATCTAAAGCATTCAATTTCCATGTTAGTTTGAGCTATTTGGTACCAATACCGATGTCCTTGTGGAAATGTCATCAGGTCTAATTTATGCTACTTTTCTCCCTTCCCTCGGCTTCCTTCTTCTCCTCCTCCACGCCATGTCGTCTTCCCCCTTTGACAATCCAATTAAGACTGTTCTAATGGTACCTAAAGCTAGACCCAGTTATGTTTCGTGCCTTTCAAATTAAATAAACAACTGGCGTTGAAGTGCTTTACTTTCAGCATGTGAGGTTGAACTCAGGGTGAAAATCAGCATTCTATTTCAATCAAGAAGCGAAAGAAAATAATTTTGGGTACTCATTCTGTTCTGCTGTTTGCTGTTCTGGCTATTCTTTCTTGTACTTTCATGCTCTTGCATTCTCAACAAAGTTATCATTTTTTAAGATATTGCCTTTTTAATATTGTGTTTTCCTTCATTAGTCATTGACTTATTTGTGCCAGTTTATTGTGATGGAGAAAATTCCTCAACCCAAAACTGATGTTTGTTGAAATTACAGATTGCTCACTTGGCAATGATAGAGGATGATGAGGTGGCTAAGGTTATCTCTTGGCATATGGCTAGCGATATGGACTGTGTAGTTACTCTAACTACTGATGCTGCTCGACGTATCTTTGATGAAACTCAAGGGCGCCAACAAGTACTACCACTTGATTCCATATATAGAAAAAATCTTCCGGACAGTAACAGGTATAAAATTAATTATTGGAATTTCTGTCCCTGAATAATCTTCACTAACTTAATGAAAAGACATTCACTAGAAACTGCTGTAAAATGCACCCAAACTAAAAATAGGACCAGTGTTTAATTCAGAAACAGTTTGGTCACTAACTGGTCTTCAGAATAAACACTATGGTTGATTTAGCTATCAGTTTTCAGGTTGGCTTTTAATTTTGGCATTGGGATTTAATGCTACTACTTAAAATCCAAGTACTGACACTTGGGGTTATAGCAATACTATCTTTGTCCACATGAAAGTTATTTTTATTTGGATTTGGCTTACAATCTCTTCCTTGCAGAACCAATCATAGGTTATAATATAAGGAGCTTGAAATATAACTGCAGCCTGAATATTGTACCAAGGTTAATCAATATAAAAGTTTAAAATCTTGTTCAGTTGTCTGCAAAGCTTGCGGGGGGAAGTGAAACTACTTTTGAGGAAACAGAACATGGCTTGTTCCATTATGTGATAAAGGGTAGCTATTCAGAGTGGCAGAAGGTGGAAAGTCAAGTCCCACAGATCAGCGCTAGATCCACTATTAACAATTTATATTAACAAATTCGTCTTTGGAATCAAAGCACAATTTCTAAATTTGCAGTTGATACCAACTTTTTTATATTTGTTCTTGGGAATTGAGCATTTCTGGCAAGGCCAGCATTTATTGCCCATTGCTAATTGCCCTGGAGAAGATGGTGAGCCATTGCCTACAACCACTGCAGTCCATGTGGTGTGGGTACACCTACGGTGCTGCTAGGGAGGGAGTTCCAGATTTTGACCCAGGGGCAGTGAAGGAACAGAGGTATCGTTCCAAGACCAGGGGGACTTGCAGGTGGTGGTGTTCCATGCGTCTACTGCCCTTGTCCTTCTAGGTGGTAGAGATTGCAGGTTTGGAAGGTGCTGTTGAAAAGGCTTGGCGAGTGAGTTGCTCCATTGCGTCTTGCAGATGGTACCTGCTGCTGCTGTGCGCTGGTGGTGGAGGGAGTGAATATTTAAGGTGGATGGGATGCTGATCAAGCGAGCTGCTTTATCTTTAAATGTTGTTGGAGCTGCACTCATCCAGGCAACTGGAGAGTATTCCGTCACACTGCTGGCTTGTACCTTGCAGATGGTGAACAAGCTTTGGGGAGTCAGGAGGTGCATTATTTGCCGCAGAATTCTCAGCCTCTGGCCTGCTCTAGTAGCCACAGTATTTTTGTGGCTGGTCCAGTTAGGTTTCTGGTCATGGGTGTGACATGTTCTGAGGTACAAACAAGGGTGACTTGATGTGCATATGCAGCCAGTCATGTGCCATCAAACCTCCCCGACCTCCCTGTCTTTGACATTGCAGTGACACCCATGTGGCATTCTGTGTGGGGACACCCACGTGGCACTTCTCTTTGCTGAGCGCCTGAGATCATTGACCCTCTTCCTGCACTGGACCTCGTCTCGTTGGATGACCCTGTGACAGCTTACGTCCTCTGCAATCTCTGTCCAGGCTTGCTTGGTCAGGCGGGAGGACCTTTTAGTGCTATCACTGGGGAAAAGGACCTCCTGCCATTCCCTTGCAGCCTCGAGGAGAGTGAGCAGGGTGGCATCACTAAACCGTGGGGCCACCCTTCAGACAGCCGCCAATGGCATGGGTTCCCAGGGGTGCTGTTTGAGGGCTGGTGTGGTGTTGCAGAGACTCCTGGCCTTTCTGCTCCAACACGACAGCAGCGATGATGCTTGCATGCAGGGCGTTGCCAATACTACCCCCGCCATGTGATTGAGGGGACGGCAGCAGCCCGCTTGGCGCCAGGAAAATAAAATCCAGCCCTTTAAGTTAAACTTGTGCTGATCTTTTGTTAGACCACACTTGGAGTACTGTTTACAGTTCTGCTCACCATATTATAAAAAGTACATAAAGGCACTCTAGAGGGTGCAACAAAGATTTACAAGGATGGTACCAGAAATGTGAGGTTATGCCTATCAGTGGGATGAACAGACTGGGTCTCTTTTGTCTTGAAAAGAGAAGGCTAAGGTGTGATTTTTTTTTAAATTATGAATATTTTTGAGAGAGTAGGCACAGAGATAGTGGGCTGAATTTTTGCACCCTGCTGAGGTTGGGAGCAGACTGGATGGGGCCCAGAAATTACGAGGCTGGCCATTGTGCCAGCTTACCGACATCGGCCATTTTGACCCATGCAAATTCAGGGCCTGGGAAGGCTTGTTAAGAGCCTTGTCGGCAGGTTTAAGAGGCCACCTTGTCGACAGTCATCTTGTTGAAGCGCCTTCACGGTTACTTACATACTGCAGCTGGGTGCTTCTGAAGCAACAAGGCCTCTGGCCCTCCAGCTTCAGGAGCCTGCTCACCGTCCTTAATTGGACAGGGAAACCATGATCATGCCAATTAAGGACCCGCCCATGTGAAAATGCCAACTTTAATCAGTTTCCCACCAGAGGCAGGTTCAGGACCCAAAAACAGTCCCGACTCCTGTTTTTCGCCTTCGTAGGGAAAATTCAGGCCAGTATTTCCACTTGTGGAGAATGGCAAAAATGGAGGCCATGAATATAAAATATTAACCAAGGAACTAAATGAGAATTCAAGGGAAGCTGTTTTACCCAGAGCAAGGTGTGAATGTGCAACTCACTACCATAGGGAGTGGTTGAGGCAAATAGTCTAGATACATTTAAGGGGTGGCTAAATAAGCATATGAGGGAGAAAGCTATAGAGGGTTATGGTGATAGTTAGGTAAGAAAAGACGGAAGGAAGCTCCAAGTGGAACATAGGGCGGCACAGTGGTGCAGTGGTTAGCACCGCAGCCTCACAGCTCCAGCGACCTGGGTTCAATTCTGGGTACTGCCTGTGTGGAGTTTGCAAGTTCTCCCTGTGTCTGCGTGGGTTTCCTCCGGGTGCTCCGGTTTCCTCCCACATGCCAAAGACTTGCTGGTTGATAGGTTAATTGGCCATTATAAATTGCCCCTAGTATAGGTAGGTGGTAAGGAAATATAGGGACAGGTGAGGATGTGGTAGGAATATGGAATTAGTGTAGGATTAGTATAAATGGGTGGTTGATGGTCGGCACAGACTCGGTGGGCCAAATGGCCTGTTTCAGTGCTGTATCTCTAAAACAAAAATAAAAACAAAACAAATGCCAGCATTGGCTGGTTGGGCTAAATGGCCTGTTTTTCTGCTGTATATTTTCTACGTAATTCTATGTGCATGTATTTTCTAATGTGGTTGACGATCAAAGCCAGTAATTCATACCTTTGGGGATATTAAAGGAGTTAAAACTGTCTGAATCTAAATCATTTAAAAAATCTCAAGGCAATTTAAGCCAGCATTAGCTCCTGCAGTGAGGAGAAATGCAGAAAGAAACACTACATGTATTAAAGTTGCTTTACATTATTTTTCAAAGATACCATTGTTGAATGTTTTACAAATTTGCTTATTAGATCTATTCAGAATGACTGTCTGTTTTGATTTGTAGGCCTTTACCTCACATGCGAAATGGAAAATGTCATTTCAAACCTGAGGGAAACCCTGTATTTGCCCGGGAACTACTTAATTTTTCTGAAAATGTGGAGCAATGTCGGACAGGTAAAGTGTAGATCTTAACTGTGTTTAAGGCTCAATCTGAGGTGACAATAATTGTTCACTTTATAAACTAATGTTCGTCATCCATTGTAACATTTTGTAGATTTTGTTTTTCTGAAAAATGGGTCACTTTCATTGAAGTATTTTCTACCAAGCTCCTTTCATATACTGCACAACCATGGGTAAGAGGATAGATAACCTATTACAGGCATTGGAATGTACTGTTCGGTAGACCCCTGCAAGGAAGTGCGTGACCTTTTATCACCTCATACGTTGCTATCCCTGTGAGTGGGAGCTTCATGTAGGGTCTTGCGAGCAAAAGTTTGTGTCCTGCTACATAGCATGCTAATACAAATTGGTGATAAGCTATATTTTATCAAAAATTGGCAAACAGTCTGAAAAATTGAGTTGACTGTTTTGGCCTTCGTTCAAGATGCTAGTGTTTTGTGATGGTATTACTTTTAAACAAGAAACTACTATTGTTAAAAATGGGCTAAATAATTTCCTTGAAGTCACTACCATGCAGGATATTGGTCAGGCTGTACTGAGACTTTATCATAGACGCAGGTTTACAAAATTGTTATAACATATTGCTGAATAATTAGTGGCCGTTCTTGGGAAAATCCAACATTGCAGTTAAACTTGTAAATTTGTCGATTGGATTTTGTGATGTGCATTTTCAGTTGTAAGTAGTTGTTTTGTGGGCAAGGGCATTCTCTTAGATTGAGAATTTTTCAGTAATAAAAACAAAGTGCTGGAAATACTCAGCAGATACGGCAGCATCTGTGGGGAGAGAAGCAGAGTTAACATTTCAGGTCAGTTCTGATGAAAGGTCACTCCACAGATGCTGCCAGACCTGCTGAGTATTTCCAGCACTTTCTGTTTCTATTTCAGATTTCCAGCATCTACAGTATTTTGCTTTTATTTGTTTTTCAGTGTTTGGAATGCTTCTTGGAGATACAATTATTCTGGATAACTTAAATGCTGCCAATCAGTATAGAAAAGAGGTATGTCCTTGTTTTCAATTATTCTCTGTATACGTAGTTAAGACATTACCTTTGCATGGCGTGTGAAACTTAGCTATGTATGTTTGTAATATTTTACAATATTTGGGAAGCTGTAAAATAAAAAGGTAATTGTTTTCCTTAAAAACTAATGAAGTTTGCTGGCAATGTTGACCTGCTTTTTTAAATAAGCTGTGACTCAGGAATTTGACCTAATTTCACTCAATTATAACTTTTTTTTAAGGTTGTGAAAATCACCCATTGCCCTACATTGCTGACGAGAGATGGGGACAGAATCCGAAGCAATGGAAAGTTCGGAGGTCTTCAAAACAAGGCACCGCAACTGGACAAACTTCGGGGATTGGTGTTTGGAGCTCCTCTACCAAAGGCTTATTATACACTGAATTTTCAGATTGGTATGTTTAATATTGAGGATAACATTTAATGCAGAACAAATAAATCAGGATTTAGACTGGAGTAATGTGTGGAAAATGTTAACCTTGAAAGTTATTTTGTATGTTTTTGGGGAGTGCACAGCACCGGCAAACTCCATCTGTTGTCCATCACTATTTGTCCTGTGAAGGTTTTGGTGGGCTTTCTTCTTGATCTGCTACAAGTCCTTGTGCTGATAGTGCTCCCAAAATATTGTTAGGTAGGAAATTGCAGGATTTTGACCCAGCAACCATACATGAGTGATATAAAAACAAGAAATGCTGGAATCACTCAGCAGGTCTGGCAGCATCTGTGAAAAGAGAAGCAGAGTTAACGTTTCGGGTCAGTGACCCGAAACGTTAACTCTGCTTCTCTTTTCACAGATGCTGCCAGACCTGCTGAGTGATTCCAGCATTTCTTGTTTTTATTTCAGATTTCCAGCATCCGCAGTATTTTGCTTTTATACATGAGTGATATATGTGCAAATCATGATTGTCTGTAGCTTGGAGCCTCCATAGTCTTTCTGCTCTCATTCTTCTTGGTGGGTAGATGACAGGGTTGGAAGATGCTGTTAAAGTAAGCTTGTTGAGTTTCTGCAGTGCATTCTGTAGATGGCACATTCTGCAGCCACAATGAGGGAGGTGGTGGATATTGAGTCCAGTGGCACAGTCCCCATTCAAATATTCCTTCACCATCTAGACTTGAGGCTTGTAGATGGTAGTGAGGCTTTGAGGAGTCGAATGATGAACCATCGATTCAAGAGTACCAAGCTTTTGATGGTCTGGTCAATGGTAAGAAAGAAAGTAAATCAATGGTTAGGCCTCAGCTGGTGTATTGTGTCCAGTTCGGGGCATCACACTTTAGGCAGGAGTCAAGGCCTTGATGTGGGTGCAGAGGAGATTTTCTAGAAGGATACCTGGGATGAGCAGCTTCTGTTATGTAGAGGGACTAGAGAAGCTGGGATTGCTCTCCTTTGAGCAAAGAGTTTTATCGGTAGATTTAATGGAGCAAATAAGGAGAAACAGTTTCCACTGACAAGAGTGTTGGTAACTACCAAAAGACACCGATTTAAGATAATTGGCAAGGAACCAGAGGGGAAACGAGAATTTTTTTATTAAGTTATGATCTGGATTGCATTGCCTGACAGGATGTTGGAAGCAGATTGAATAGTAACTTTCAAAAAGGAATTGAATATAACTTGAATAGGAAAAGGTTGCAGCAATATGGAGAAAGCTGAGGAGTGGGGCTAATTGGATAGTTCTTTCAGGGAGATGTCACAGGCGCAGTGGGCTGAATGGCCTCCTTCCGTACTGTATGATTCTGAAGTAAGACTTGCATTTATGTAGAGCTTTCACAGCTTCGTGAAGTCCCAAAACACTTTACAGCCAGTGAAGTACTTTAAACGTGTAGTCATTGTTCTAATATATGAAATGCAACAAACAAATTGCACGCAGCAAGAATCCATAAATAGTACCGTGATAATGACTAGTTTTAGTGATTTTTTTTTTTCAAGAGCCAAATATTCACTAGGACACTGGGGAGAACTCCCAGCTCTTCAAAATATTGCCATGAGATCTTTTATATCCACCTGAAAGGACCCCAATTTAACATATTCGAAAAACAGCACCTCCAACAGTGCAGAACACCCTCAGTACTGCATTGGCGTGCCAGCAGAGATTTTGTACTGAAGCTTCTGGAGTGGAACTTGAGCCCACAACCTTCTGACTCAGATGGGAGTGCTACCACTGAGTCATTGACACCTCAGTGGTGGCCTTCAGGGTATTAATGGTGGAGCATGTGAAGATGCTGGTGCTTTTGAAGGTCAGTGGCGGCAGGGAGGGATGGTTGGTAAGTGTTTGGGCCATGATAGTAATGAAACATAGAAAATAAGAGCAGGAGTAGGCCATTCTGCCCCATCGAGCCTGCTCTGCCATTCATTATGATCATGGCTGATCATCCAACTCAGTAGCCTGTTCCTGTTTTCGCCCCATATCCTTTGATGCCTTTAAACCCAAGAGCTATATCTAACTCCTTCTTGCCTCAACTGCTTTCTGTGGTAGTGAATTCCACAGGTTCACCACTCTCTGGGTGAAGAAATTTCTCTTCATCTCAGTCCTGAATGGTTTACCCTGTATCCTTAGACTATGACACCTGGTTCTGGACTCCCCCACCATTGGGAACATCCTTCCTGCAACTACCCTGTCAAGTCCTGTTAGAATTTTGTAGGTTTCTAGGAGATCCCCCCTCACTCTTCTGAACTCCAGCGAATATAATCCTAACCAACTCAACCTCTGGTAAACCTTTGCTGCACTCCCTCTTTAGCAAGAACATCCTCAGATAAGGAGACCAAAACTGCGCACAGTATTCCAGGTGTGGCCTCGCCAAGGCCCTGTATAATTGCAGCAAGACATCCCTGCTCCTGTACTCGAATCCTCTCCCTATGAAGGCCAACATACTATTTGCCTTTTTACTGTCTGTTGCAGCTGCATGCTTACCTTCAGCAACTGGTGTACCAGAACACCCAGGTTTCGCTGCATATTCCCCTCTCTCAGTTTATAGCCATTCAGATAATCTGTCTTCCTGTTTTTGCAACCAAAGTGGATAACCTCACATTTATCCACATTATAATGCATCTGCCGTGCATTTGCCCTCTCACTCAGCTTGTCTAAATCACCCTGAAGCTTCTCTGCATCCTCCTCACAACTCACCCTCCCACCCAGTTTTGTGTCATCTGCAGATTTGGAGATATTACATTTTGTTCCCTCATCTAAATATATATTGTGAATAGCTGCGGTCCTATGACCAAACCCTGTGGTACCCCTTTAAGTTACTGCCTGCCATTCGGAAAAAGACCCATTTATCCCTACTCTTTGTTTCCTGTCTGCCAGCCAATTTTCTATCCATCGCAATACAATACCCCCAATCGCATGCGCTTTAATTTTGCACGCTAATCTCTTATGTGGGACTTTGTCGAAAGCCTTCTGAAAGTCCAAATAAACCACATCCAGTGGCTCCCCCTCGTCAACTCTACAAGTTACATCCTCAAAGAATTCTAGTAGATTTGTCAAGCATGATTTCCCTTTCGTAAATCCATGCTGGCTCTGTCCAATTCTACCACTGTTCTCCAAGTGCTCTGCTATAAAATCGTTGATAATGGACTCTAGAATTTTCCCCACTACTGACGTCAGGCTGACTGGTCTATAGTTCCCTAATCTTTTTCTCTTCACATACCTATAGAAACTTTTGCAGTCATTTTTTATGTTTCCCACAAGCTTTCTCTCGTACTCTATTTTCCCCTTCTTAATCAATCCCTTGGTCCTCCGTTGCTGAGTTCTAAACTGCTCCCAATCCTCAGGTCTGTTGTTTTTTCTGGCAAATTTATCTGCCTCTTCCTTGGATCTAATGCTATCTCTAAGTTCCCTTGTAAGCCATGGTTTGGCTACCTTTCCCATTTCACTTTTGCGCCAGACAGGAATAAACAATTGTTGCAGTTCATCCATGTGCTCTTTGAATATTTGCCATTGCCTTTCCACCGTCACCCCTTTAAGTAATGTTTCCCAATCCATCATAGCCAATTCGCGCCTCATAACCTTCATAGTTTCCTTTACTAAGATTCAGGACCCTAGTCTCAGAATCAACTATATCACTCCATCTTGATGAAGAATTCTATCATATTGTGGTCGCTCATCCCCAAGGGGTCTCGACAACTGGATTGTCAATTATTCCTCTTATTACACAATACCCAGTCTAGGATGGCCTATTCTGTAGTTGATTCCTCAACGTATTGGTCCAGAAACGGATCCCATATACACTCCAAGAATTCCTCCTCTACGTTATTGTTACTAATTTGATTTGCCCAATCTGTATGCAGATTAAGGTCACCCATAATTACAGATATTCCTTTATCGCATGCGTCTCTAATTTCCTGTTTAATGCCATTCCCAGCATTACCACTACAGTTTGGGGGTCTATATACAACCCCCACTAATGTGTTTTGCCCCTTAGTGTTTCTCAGCTCTACCCATACAGACTCTACATCGTCAGAGCTAATATCTTTCCTCAGTATTGCGTTAATTTCCTCTTTAACCAGCAATGCAACTCCACCGCCTTTTGCTTTTTGTTTGTCCTTCCCAAACACTGAATACCCCGGATGTTCATTTCCCATCCCTGGTCACCTTGCAGCCATGTCTCCATAATTCCGACTATATTATACCCGTTTACATCTATTTGCACGACTAATTCATCCACTTTATTGCAAATGCTCTGCGCATTAAGGCACAAAGCCTTAAGGCTTGTCTTTTTACCATTACTTGGTCCTTTCCTGCTATTTTTCACTGTGGCCCTGTTTGATTCTGGCCCTTGATTTCTCTGCCTATCACTTTTTTTCCCCTTACTGTCTTTTGTTCTTGTCTTTGATTCCCCTCTCCTCTGACTCCTTGCAAAGGTTCCCATCCCCCTGCCATTTTAGTTGAAACCTTCCCCAACCACTCTAGCAAATACTGCCCCTAGGACATCAGTCCCGGTCCTGCCCAGGTAGAACCCGTCCAATTTGTACTGGTCCCACCTCCCCCAGAACAGGTCCCAATATCCCAGGAATCTAAAACCCTCCCTCTCACACCATCTCTTCAGCCACGTATTCTCTGATATATCCTGCTATTTCTGCTATGACTAGCACGTGGCACTGGTAGTATTCCTGAGATCACTACTTTTGAGGTCCTACTTTTCAACTTGCTTCCTAACTCCCTATATTCTGCTTTTAGGACCTCATCATTTTTTTTTACCTACGTCGTTTGTACCAGCTGGAGACACTTCCTGCACACATGCTGGTCGTGGGCACTGGAATTGTTCCCGGCTTCCCACATAGAGCACGAGGAGCACACCACGACTAATGGTCGTTGCCTCACACAACAACAACTTGTGTTTGTATGGGGTCTTTAATGTAACAAACCATCCCAAGGAGCATTATAAAGCAAAATGTGACATTGAGCCACGTAAGAAGATATAAGAAGACCAAAAGCTTGGTCAACGAGGTAGTTTTTAAGGAGTGTCATAAAGGGGTGTCTCAAAGAAAGCGAGGCAGAGGTGTGTAGGGAGGGATTTCCAGAGTTTAGGGCCCAGGCACTGCCACCAGTTGTGGAACGAGTAAAATCGGGATGCTCAGAAATCGAGAACTAGAGAGGCACTGATATCTTGGAGGGTGTGGGACTGGAGGAGATTACAGAGATAGGGAGGGGCGAGACCCTGAAGATATTTGAAAATAAGGATGAGAATTTTAAAACCAAGATGTTGTTTGGCCAAGAGCCAGTGTAAGTCAGTGAGCACAGGGCTAATAAGTGAACGGGAGGTGATGCAAGTTAAGACATGGGCAACAGTGTTGTGGGTAATGTCAGGTTTACGGAGGGTAGAATGTGGGAGACCTGCTAGGAAGGAGGGTGTTGGAATTGTCGAGTCCAGAGCTAACAAAGGCATGAATGTGGGTTTCAGCAGTAAATGAGCTGAGAAAGGGATGAAGTCAGGTGATGTTACAGAGGTGGAAATAGGTGGTCTTTGTGATGGCGTGAATGTGGTTGGATGCCCCTCTCGGGGTCAGAGACGGGGAATTCTGAAGTGAGTAACTGGCCTCCTGACTCCCCAAAGTCTGTCACCATCTCCATGGCACAAGTCAGGACTGTGATATAATACTCTCCACTTGTCTGGATGAGGGCAACTCCAATAACACTCGAAGCTCAATACTATCCAGGACAAAGCAGTCTGATTGATCAGCACACCATCCGTCATCCTAAACATTCACTCCCTCCACCACCGATGCACAGTGGTGGCACTGTGTACCATATACAAGATGCAATACAAAGCTCCTTCCACAGCATCTTCCAAACCCGCGAACTCTTCCACTGAGAAGGACAAGGGCAGCAGACACATGGGAACACCAGTATCTGCAAGTTCTCTTCCAAGCCACACACCATCCTGGATTGGAACCATATCGCCGTTCCATCACTGTCTCGGGATCAAAATCCTGGAACTCCCTCCCTAACAGCACTGTGGGTGTACCCGCACCAGATGGACTGCAGTGGTTCAAGAAGGCCTCTCACCAAAAGGCAACTTTCCAGCGACACCCACATTCCATGAAAGAATTTTTTTTAAAAATAAGACCAAGTTTGCGAGCAGGTTGTTTTGGTTTCAGACTGTTGCCAGGGAGAGAGGTGGCATTAGTAGCTAAGGGAACAGAATTTGTAGCAGGGACTGAAAACAATAGCTTCAGGCTTCCCAATATTTAATTGGAGGAAATTTATGCTTATCCAGTACTGGATGTCAGTGAAGCAATCTGATAATTTAACAACAGTTGAGTCAAGAGAGGTGGTGTTGAGGTAGAGCTTGATGTCGTAAGCGTACATGTAAAAAAAAAATGCTTGCTTTCAGATTGTCACCAAGCGGTAGGTAGCATTTAGATGAGAAGTAGGAGGGGGCCAAGGATAGACCCTTGGGGGAACCAGAGATAACTGTGGGAGTGGGAAGAGAAGCCATTGAAAGTGATACTCTGGCTACAGTTAGATAGCTGAGAATGGAACCAGGTGAGAGTAATCGCCAGCTGGATGACAGTGGATGTGCATTGGAGGAGGATGGTATGGCCAACCGTGTCAAAGATTGCAAATGAGGTGAGAAGGGTGAAGAGAAAAAGTTTACCTTTGTCACACACTTGGCACATATGTTTTCTGCCACTTGGCAGCCCAACCCTGAATATTGCCCAGGTCCTACAGTAGGCTGGGCTAGGCAACTTCGTGATTAATTGAGTTGTGAAAGGGCTTAAACCATGGAGAAATGTTTACAAATAGCACCACTCCTATCCTTAAGATGGAGGGAAGGCCATTGTTGAAGCAGCTGAGGATGGTTGAATGAAGAATGCTTCCCTGATTAACACCAGCAATATCCTGGACATCGATGCTTCATCCTCTGACAACAACCATCTCTCTTTATTCCAGATATCACTTCAGCCATTCAGTAGTTTTTCCCTCAACACTCCCCAGTCACCTCAGTTTTGCTGGGGTTTCTTGGTGTCATATTTGGTCAAATGCTGCTTTGCTGTGACAGGATCTGCAGCCAGATTAAAAACCCTGCTAAAGGATGCACTGTGATTGATGAAGAGTTTAGGAGGATAATAGAAGAGATTAGTGAAAAGCGTGCAATCTGTAAAATATCAGAGGACACCATCACGTCCTATTGTCAGTCTTCTATTAACACGTGACTTTAAAGAGGCAGTTGCCATGGATTTAAAGGTGTGGGACAAAGACAAGAATATTTTCATTCTACATTTTATAGAGATAGCAACCAGATTTAGTCTTTCGACAATAAATAGCAGGGATAAAAAGGCTATTCTGGACAAAATTACGGAGAAATGGATAGGGACTGGACTTGGGGTACCAGCTAAGTTTCTGACTGGTAATGGAGGGGAGTTTGCCAATGACTTAGGGGAGGTGGTGGCGTAGTGGTATTGTCACTGGACTAGTAACCCAGAGACCCAGGGTATTGCTCTGGGGACATGGGTTCAAATCCCATCACAACAGAAGGTGGAATTTGAATTCAATTAATAAATCTGGAATAAAAAAGCTAGTCTATTGATGGCCATGAAACCATTGTCGATTGTTGTAAAAACCTATCTGATTCACTAATGTCCTTTAGGGAAGGAAATCTGCTGTCCTTACCTGGTCTGGCTTACATGTGACTCCAGACATGCCCTCTGAAATGGCCTAGCAAGCCACTCAGTTGTATCTAACCGCTAGCACTGTGGGTGTACCTACCCCACATGGACTGTAGTGGTTCAAGAAGGCAGCTCATCACCACCTTCTCAAGGGCAATTAGGGATGGGCAATAAATGCTGGCCTGGCCAGTGATGCCCACATCCCATGAATGAATTTTTAAAAAACTTTCAGAAACGTGTGAAAACATGAACATTATGGTTATGAATACTGCAGCTGAAAGTCCTTTCAGCAATGGGCTCTGTGAAAGGAATCACATAGTGGTTGATGCAATGCTGCATAAAATCTTAGCTGACCAACCAAGCTGCAAGTTGACAACTGCCCTGACATGGGCGGTTCAGGCGAAGAATTCGCTTCAGATGGTTGGAGGATATAGTCCCTATCAATTAGTCTGTGGGCAGAATCCCAAATTGCTTTCTGTACTATGTGACAGTTCTCCTGCTCTAGAAGGCAGGGAGACGGGCTTTCATCAAGGCTGAGAGCTCTGAGGCATCATATAAGGCCATCTGAGGTGGAATTTAATTCAGGAGATTTGGTGTATTGTAAAAGAGAGGGTCATAGGGAATGGAAATGCCCTGGTAAGATCATTGGACAGTCATTATTGAGCATGGAAATCAAACGGTTAAGGTACATTCCTCGCGATTGATCAGGGTTGATTACAAAAAAGTTGATAGAGGGAAATGATGCACCTTGTACCTCAAACGCTCATGTGTTTGTGATGAAGGTCCTGAGGAACAGAATGAGGTAGATCAAGGGTTGGATAGTAATGTGAGGGATCATGACACTCTAGAAAGTGCTTTTGCATCCAAAGGACAATTGCCCAGAGTAGGTACTCAGGTGACATATATTCCAGAGGGCTCTAATAGATGGAGGGGTGCAAGAATTGTGGGATATGCCGGAAAATCGACAGACAAGTTTAAATATTGGTTAAATGTTCAAGATGATGGCCAAGAAGCAAGGTTAATGGACTGGCAGAATGGGGTGCAAGAGTGGAGGGTAAGAAAGCACAGTGCAAGTTCTAATAGTGGGTCTGGAAGTGACTCTTCCGTAAGGAAGCAATCACGTACTGGAGAAAAAACCTTGGATAATGTGCGAGGGAGATCTTGTAGCAGTACTCCTGAAAGATATTAAAGTACTAATCGAGGCTGTAGTTTGAGCAGATTTCACAATGACACGAAGGCTTGAGAGCAGTCTCGGAATAGAACTAGAAGCAGAAGTCCTCATGACCGTGATGTTTTAGTGGCCTCCAATAAACTTGAGAATGACCTAATAGAAGCAAAACATAAGGAATTAGAGAGTTTGGAGTTTATTCTGAGGTACCTGATAGAGGACAGCCAGCCTTGTCACAAATGGATTTGTACTGAAAAAGTTCTACTGATGGAATTTATAAGGCTAAAACGAGGCTAGTTACAAGGGGTTTTGAAGAGCGACTGGGTGATATCGATGTTAGAGTGGATTCTCCTACAGCTGGAAAAGTAATCTTGAAAATCTTTTTCCCTCTTGGCCACATATACATGCGAGGGTAGATCTATTGACACAAAAGCTGCATTTCTGCAGGATCATACTTTTCAATAAGAAGTGTTTCTGAAACCTTCCCCCAAAAAGGTGACAGATGCTGAAGGAAAACTATGGAAACTGAACAAATGCATCTATGGTCTTAATGATGCTTCCAGGGTGTGGTATTTCTTGGTGAGATCTCTTGTTGAAAATTGGTTGTGTTCAACTAAAAACAGATCTTGCCATGTTTTACTGGCATCATAAAGGGAATTTTTTAGGCATCTTCATGATGCAAGTTGATGATTTTTTATGGGGTGGTACTGCGGATTTTGAAAAGTATGTTAAGATTAGGGCAGAATTTAAGATTGGGAGTCAAGTTTGTGGGACCTTTAAATATATTGGTTTAGATATTAGAGACTGAACAATTGCGAAGCTTGATTGGTCAATTTAACTAGTTGTGCTTTCAGACTAGGCCTGATGCTAGTTTTGATGTGCTGGAGTTAAGCACAATGCTGAAACATTCGAAAGTTGAAAGTGTTTTAAGAGCAGATAAAACATTTTAAAAAACTCAATCTGGAGAAATGTGTACTTAAGTTCCCATCCTTAGGTGACCCAAAGCTTCACATGCTGATGGGTATTCGAATGCAGCTGATTTCATAATATTCCTGATGGGTGAAAATGGGAAATGTTGTCCTTTAGCTTGGGAGGCTAAGAAAAGAAAACGGGTCGTTAAAAGCACTTTAGCTGGGGAAACACTGGGTCTTATGGAGGCAGTGGATATTGGATTCAATTTCTCAAATATTTTCGTTGAAATTCTGAACAAGGGACATACTGAAGATAGGACACCCATTAAATGTTGTGGATAATCGTTCTATTTGGGACAATATACAGTCTACAAAAGGTGACTGAGAGAAAAGATTACGTATTGACCTTGCTGGGTTGAAACAAATGCTGGAGAAAAAAGGAAATCTCCAAACTTAAATGGGTAGATGCAAGTCATCAGCTATCCGACTTTTTTTTACAAGACAAAATGATAGTATAAAGAAATTGTTAGGGGTGCTAGAGGCAGGGCGTCTCACAATGTAATACTTTGTATTCAATATGGAATTTATTTTGAAATGATATTTGAGCATGTTAATCCACATTGTATTATAAAAGAAAGAAGGGAATCTGTTAATTGTGTATCAGTTTGATTATGTGCAGGTGGGGGGTGTTTATAAGCAGACACTGAGACTGGGGAAGGGTTTTGAGTGAGGAGCTGCATACACGTAATCCTTTTACTGTGCACAATAAATGTGAAACTTAATAAAATTAGGCTCCAGCATTATTCTTCCATAACAAGCTTTCTCGAGTTTAACACTTAGCACCACTATGGATGATACCTGCTAGCAGCTGTCTGCAGATCAAATCTGCCACTGTGCTGACCTCTCTGCTTTACCTATTCACTGCATTTTTAAGCAGTGGCCCTGAGTTCTAGGTTCTCCCAAGAGAGGAAACATACTTTTCACATCCACCCTGTCAAGACCCCTCAAAATCTTGTATGTTTCAATCAAGTCGCCTCTTACTCTTCTAAACTCTAGTGGATGCAAGCCTAGCCTGTCCAACCTTTCCTCATAAGACAACATGTCCATTCCAGGTATTAGTCTAGTAAACTGCTACTAGCAAGAAAAACTTAGAAACAGGAGGAAAAATTCATAAGCTACCCCGTGACTATACTTTATGCCAGATTCTAGTTCACTGTAAAATATATAAACAAGGCAAAACAATAATTGCTTTATAAGCTGCAGCCACTGTAATATTCAAAATTTATTTCAGATAACACATTTGAATATAGTGATTACTTTTCATTACCTGAAAATTTAAAAAAAAAAATCTTCCCTTAAATAACAGGTGATTTTTACCCCTCTTAAGCATCCCCAGAACAGATTCACTCCCTGGTTTATTTGCATGCTAATCAGCAATCAATTCCTCGACAGGGAATAGGTGAGATACAATGGGCCAAGTGGCCTCTTTCTGTGCCGTTAACTTTCTATGATTCTAAGTGTTCTGTTTCCAGAAATTTGCCAGTGCCACTCTCTGCCTACTGAAAGGTGTAAGTGGTCTGAGTTAACTGGTCTTTTGGTTTGTTAGTTTCTGTAAGGAAATGTTTTGGTGGTGCCTGAAGGTCTAGCTGTGATCAGAAACTCAACACATGGGAAATTGAATACAAACACAAATGCACTTTGCTGAATGGTATTCTAAAGTTTCAAACTTGAAGCTTAATACTTTTTCACTATAGTTTGTAGTTTGACTTGCTGATGGATTTATCAGAAATGTACCAGTTCTCTTTTCATGTTCCTTTGTACGCTCCATGTTTTCAGCATGCATGATATTGTTTTCAGCAGTTTTCTTTTTCTTGTAGATCTTATCCAGCAATATCGCTCTGCTCTGATCAAGCTTAATAATGTCAAACAGGAACTGGATCTACAGTTGAAGTATCTCGGTTCACCAGAAATGACCCTGAAGCACAAGGAGCTCAATGAACAAGAAAACCATCTCAAGCAAATAGAGAAGCAACTCGGCAAGTTATCAATCCCCTAATCACACAATGTGCCAAATCTTCATGGAAAAATAAGAGTTCTCAATCTGGTGCGCAAATCGAGCAATTGCAGAGGAAGAAACACCACACATTGCAAATCTCTAGTGCACGCTGGCCCATTTGCATCATTCTGCAGCTTGCCTTGTACAAACTACATCAAACCCTTAGCCTTCCAGTTATTTTTAAGAACTTGCTGGATTTGTGCATAAATTGCCCATTAAAATCACCACAGAAAGTTAGGGCTCATAATTAATCCTTTTAACAGCGTGAATGTTAATGCAATGCGAATCCATCTCTCTAGCCCAGAAAGAGAACAATTTAAACTATTGAAATAAAAACAAAAAGTGCTGGAAATACTCAGCAGGTCTTGCAGCATCTGTGGAGAGAGAAGTAGAGTTGCCATTTCAGGTCAGTGACCTTTCATCAGAACTCATCAGTTCTGATGAATGGTCGCTGACCTGAAACGTTATCTGTGCTTCTCTCACCACAGATGCTGCTAGACCTGCTGTGTATTTCCAGTACTTTTTATTTTTATTTCAGATTTTTGGCATCTGCAGTACTTTTGCTTTTATTTAAACTATTGAGTCTGCTTTGATTGCTCCATGTAGTAAATTCTTCATTTAAAAATTCAAATTTTTAAAATTTACTTTAGTGCCTTTTCTCTCCCTCTCAATTCAATCTTTATTTCACTCTCCTTTCTGTAGCTGATTTGGTAGCTGTAACTGTATGTTTGTATTTATAACAGGTAGACAGGAAAGTAGAGTTGAGGCCACAATCACATCAGCCATAATTTTATCAAATGGCGGAGCAGGTTTGAAGGGCCAATTGGTGGTTGACTGCTCCTAATTCGTGTTTTCATATGATTTAACACTAATTCGCTCATTCAACCTCCTGTTCCATCATTCCGCTTCCTTTCTCAATCCTTAAATCTCATTGGTTAAGGACACACACTGTCGATTCCATTGTTTGTCAAAGTCCCAAGTGTCCTCTTGCCCTCATTGCATAATTAACACCTTGCACTTTCAGCACATTACAGTGCAAATTATATTCGAGCTGAAGGGTGCAGGAAAAAGTCTAATGGCACACATTGCAAGATGCCCCACACAGCAAGATTGGTCCCAATATTATGTTGCTCGAGGGTGGAGATGTTGAAATTTTATCTGGATTTGATTATCCCCAGACCTAGTACAAGCAAATTGTGCTATATTCTATCATATGCTTTGAATAACCCGAAGATTACCCCCAAGTATATTGCTGTATTTTGCCGTTGGAATTTAATTCTAACTCTGGATATAGTCCTAAATTGCATCATTAAGAAGGAGGCCAAAAATCATGCCATCACTAATTGAAGGGAAGAAGTAGACGAGTGAAAAGTATTATTTGACCCTGAACAAAACTTACTTATTTACTTCCAGTAATATCTAGAGCGGATTATGGGTTAGGTTAGAGATTGTTGACGGTATATATTTTTGCATCTGCTTTTTTTCCAACATTAGTGGAGACAGGTATTTCAACTCCAAAGCGATTTTAGGAAGGTTTTAAGCACTGTCTTTAATTTTCTATCAATGTCTTTTTTACATTGAGTTTTTCTCCATTGTATATTAGAACAGTTATCCTTTCCAAACATTATTCTGATCAATTTTAGCTCCTTTTTCAACCACCATGAACTGCTTCTAAAGGCTTATTCTTTTTTGCTCTTATTACCATGTTGCTGTTATACACTTTACTCAAAGCTGGTTTATTGTAGATATGCAACCCAAGGCAGTGCTATCCACTTTAAGATATTTTATATTGTAAATGCCAGATTTGTGTTTCAGTTAATAGGTAATTTTTGTGTAAATAGAAAATGAAATCTTTTTTTAAAGAAATACTGTCCAGTTTGTTGTAAAGTGGGAAAGTTATCTGAGCCATGTGCAAATTGGAGTAGGGCAAATAAGATTAGAGAAATGAATGAGTGGCTCAAAGACTGATGTGGTAGAAATGGGTTCCGGATCGTGGGCTACTGGCACCAGTACTGGGGAAAGTGGGGGCTGTACCATTGGGACGGTCTACACCTGAACCGTGTTCTAGCGAGCTGCATAACTAGGGAAGTAGAGAGGGTTTTAAACTAAATAGTGAGGGTAAGGAATCAGATTTGGGAAGATGTGGTAAATCAAAGAGTAGAGACAAGGCAAGACAGAAAGGTATTAATATGGGAAAAGATAAACAGACCATGACAGGAAGGGAAGGAGAGTGCAAATCTAAGAGTAAATCAGTTAACAAGGTTAGAGGTTACAAAAATAATAAAAGACAAAACTAAAGGCTCTGTATCTGAATACATGTAGCATTCGAAACAAAACAGATGAACTGATAGCACAAATAGAAATAAGTACGTACGATCTGATGGCCATTACAGAGACATAGCTGCAGCATGATCTAGATTGGGACCTGATTATTGAAGGGTGCATGACATTTAGGAAGGACAGGAAGCTAGGAAAAGGTGGAGGGATGGCTCTGTTAATTAATGGTATTAGCACAATAGAGAGGTATGACCTAAGTTCAGGAAACCAGAATGTTGAAGCAGTTTGGGTCAAGATGCGAAATGATAAAGGCCTGAAGTCACTTGTGGGAGTAGTATACAGGCCCCCTAACAGTAACCACACAGTAGGACGGGGTACAAAGGAAGAAATAATGGGTGCTTGTCAGAAAGGTACTGCGATAATCATGGGGGATTTTAATTTACATATAGCTCGGAAAGATCAGATGAGGAGTTTATGCTTTTGGGATAGTTTCTTAGAACAGCACATTCTGGAGCCAAACAGAGAGCAGGCTATACTAGACCTGGTATTGTGCAATGAGATAGGATTAATTAATGACCTCACAGTGAAGCCACCCCTAGGCAGCAGCGATCGTAATATGATTGAATTTTACATTCAGTAAGGGAGAGAAGGATGGGTATAAGACTAGTATTTTATACTTAAATAAGGGCAATTATGAGGGCTTGAAAGCAGAGCTAGCAAAAGTGAACTGGTAAAGTAGGTTAGGGGATAGGTCAATAGAGGTGTGGTGGCAGGTATTTCAGGGAATATTTCAGAATAGATACATTCCAACAAGAACAAAAAATTCCAAGGGGAGAACCCACCATCCGTGATTAACTAAAAATGTTAAAGATCGTGTCAAACTTAAAGAAAAAGCATATAATTGCGCAAAGATTGAACAGAATATTAAAAGCAGCAAAGAATGACAAAGGTTAATTAGGAGGTAAAAATTAGAATGCGAAAGAAAGCTGGCTAGTAATAAAAAAAAATAGTAAGAGTTTCTATAGATAGTTGGAAAAGAAGAGTTAAAAAGGAGAGTGTTGGCCTTATAGAAAGTGAGTCTGGGGAATTAACAGATGGCAGATGAATTGAATGGGTATTTTGCATCGGTCTTCCCCCATAGAGGATACAAGTAACATCCCAGAAATAGCTGTAAATCAGGAAATGGAAGGGAGGGAGGAACTCAAGAAAATTACAATCACCTGGGAAATGGTACTGAACAAATTGTTGCAGCTGCAGGCTGACAAGTCCCCAGGTCCTGATGGACTTAATACTAGTGAGATAGTTGTGTTGGTTTTAATTTTCCAAAAGTTCCCTAGATTCGGGGAACGTTCCATTAGATTGGAAAATAGTGAATGTAACTCCTTTATTCAAAATGGGAGGGAGACAGAAAGCAGGACACTACAAGCCAGTTAGCTTAACATCAGTCATAGGGAAAATGATGGAAGTTATTATTAAAGATGTTATGGCAGGGCACGTAGAAAAATTGAAGGTAATCTGGCAGAGTCAACATGGTTTTGTGAAATGGAAATCATGCATAACCAATTTATTGGAGTTCTTTGAAGAAGTAACATGTGCTGTTGATGTGCTGTACTTGGGTTTCCAGAAGGCATATGATGACGTGCCACATCAAAGGTTATTGTGGAAAATAAAAGCTCATGGTGTAGGGGGTAACATATTGGCATGGATAGAAGATTGGTTAGCTAACAGGAAACAGAGTAGGCATAAATGGGTCATTTTCTAGTTGGCAAGATGTAACAAGTGGTGTGCCACAGGGATTAGTGCCAGGGCCTCAACTTTTTACAATTTATATAAATGGTTTGGATGAAGGGAACAAAGGTATGGTTGCTAAATTTGCTGATGACACAATGGTAGATAGGAAAGTAAGCTGTGAAGAGGACATGAGGAAGCTACAAAGGGATATTGGTAGGTTAAGTGAGTGGGCAAAGATCTGGAAATGTAGTATAATGTGGGAAAGTGTGAAATTGTTCATTTTGGCAGGAAAAATAAAAAAGATGCATATTATCTAAATGGTGAGAGATTGCAGAGCACTGAGATGCAGAGGGATCTGGATGTCCCAGTGCATGAATCGCAAAAGGTTGGTATGTAGGTACAGCAAGTAATTTGGAAAGCTAATAGATGTTATCATTTATTGCAAGGGGAATTGAATATAAAAGTAGGGAGGTTATGCTTCAGTTATGCAGGACATTGGTGAGACCACATCTGGAGTACTGTGTACCTTATTGGTCTCCTTATTTAAGGAAGGATGTAAATGCATTGGAAGCCGTTCAGAAGAGGTTTACTAGACTGGCTGAATGGTCACTGACCTGAAACGTTAAATCTGCTTCTCTCTGCACAGATGCTGCCAGGCCTGCTGAGTATTTCCAGCACTTTGTTTTTATTTATTAGACTAATACCTTGAATGACCAGCTGTCTTATGAGGAAAGGTTGGACAGGCTAGCCTTGTATCTGCTAGAGTTTAGAAGAGTGAGAGGCGACTTGATTGAAACATATAAGGTTCTATGGGGTCTTGACAGGGTGGATATGGAAAGGATGTTTCCTTTTGTGTGAAAATCTAGAACTAGGGTCACTCTTTAAAAATAAGAGGTCGCCCATTTAAGACAGATGAGGAGAAACTTTTTTCTGAGGTTCATGAGTCTTTCGAACTCTCTTCCTCAAAAGGCAGTGCAAACAGAGTCTCCGAATATTTTTACGGCAGAGGTAGATAGATTCTTGATGAGCAAGAGTTAGAGTCATAGAGAAATACAGCACTGTAACAGGCCTTTCGGCCCACCGAGTCTGTGCCAACCAACAACCACCCATTTATACTAATCCTACATTAATCACATATTCCCTACCACATCCCCAGCATTCTCCTACCACCTACCCACACTCGGGGCAATTTACAATAGCCAATTTACCTATCAACCTGCAAGTCTTTGGCTGTGGGAGGAAACCGGAGCACCCGGCGGAAACCCACGCGGTCACAGGGAGAACTTGCAAACTCCGCACAGGCAGTACCCAGAACCGAACCCGGGTCGCTGGAACTGTGAGGCTGCGGTGCTAACCACTGCGCCACTGTGCGGCCCTAAGCAAGGGGGTGAAAGATTATTGTGGGTAGGCAGGAATGTGGAGTTGAGGTTACAATCAGATCAGCCATGATCTTATTGAATGGTGGAACAGGCTCGAGGGGCCGAGTGGCCTACTCCTGCTCCTAATTCGTATGTTGTCTATTATTGTGCCTGCAACTAGATGACCTTCAGCATACATGGGAGCCTGTAAAAGAAAAAAAATTACACAACACCTTTTGCAACCTGGGCACATTCCAAAGCGCATTACAGCCAATGGAAGTACTTTTGAAGTGTAAGCCCATTTGTAATGTCGGAAACGCAGCAGCCAAATTGCACTCAGCAAAGCGCCACAAAGGGGAAAGTGATGGCAAGATAATTCTGCTTTAGTATTAGTTGAGGGATAGATATTTGTCTGGGCACCATGGAGAGCTCCCTTACTGTTCTTCAAAATAATGCAGAGGTTTTTTACGTTCACCTAAGAGGAAAGACGGCATTGGATTAACAAGTCACCCAAAAGACAGCACTTTTGACAGTGCAGCACTCCCTCAGTACTGCGCTGGTATGTCAGCCTAAATTTCATGTTAGTGTCTAGAGTGGGACTAAATAGGCAAGAGTACTAGCAACTTGAACTATGGCGGACACCTTACATATGATGGAAAAGGGTGAGCCTTTATATTAAGTAGTTATTAATCACGTTTTTTTAAACTTTTGCATCTCTGATTTTGTCAAACTGTAGGCAAGTAACCATGTTTGCTTGCACATCTAACCAGATCATTAGTAAACATTGAAGGAGCTCAGTTAAAATTATGACAGTGTAAAGATTTCATAATGGGGAAAATATTTACAGTATATGAGCTGGCTCAGATGTGGACAACATCTCTTGTGATGTAACATGTTCGACTGCAACAGAGTGGTAGGATGTGTGCTTGTGTGCCTCATATCGAGTATCTTGCTGTGCAATGTATTGCTAAGCAGAGGTCAGATAATCCCCAACCTATTGCTCCAATTTTTTTAAATGAAGAGAAAATCATTCTTTACTCAGGCATATCTTTGAACCAGTGTTTCAAACTGGATAAGTATCTACTCCCTTCCATGGGGGCTGGGTCAAAATCCTGGAACTCCCTTCCTAACTGCACTGTTCATGTACCTATACCCCAAGGACTGCAGTGGTTCATTGTATATTCCCTTGCCTTGTTAGTCCTCCCAAAATGCATCACTTCACACTTCTCAGGATTAAATTCCATTTGCCACTGTTCTGCCCATCTTACCAGCCCATCTATATCGTCCTGTAATCTAAGGCTTTCCTCCTCACTATTTACGACTCCACCAATTTTCGTGTCATCTGCAAAATTACTGATCATACCTCCTATATTCATGTCTAAATCATTAATATGCACTACAAACAGCAAGGGTCCCAGCACCGATCCCTGTGATACACCACTGGTCACAGGCTTCCACTCGCAAAAACAACCCTCGACCATTACCCTCTGCCTCCTGCCACTAAGCCAATTTTGGATCCAATTTGCCAAATTGCCCTGGATCTTATGGGCTCTTACCTTCTTAACTAATCTCCCATGCGGGACCTTATCAAAAGCCTTCCTGAAATCCATGTACACTACATCAACTGCTTTACCCTGATCAACACATCTAGTTGAAAAATTCAATCAAGTTAGTTAGACATGATCTCCCCCGACAAAGCCATGCTGACTATCGCTGATTAATCCCTGCCTCTCCAAGTGTAGATAAATCCTGTCTGTCAGAATTTTTTCCAATCGTTTCCCAACCACTGGTGATAGAATCACCGGCCTGTAATTACCTGGTTTATCCCTGCTTCCCTTCTTGGTCATTAATTAATCCTGTCTCATTGCACATAACCAGGTCTCAGGTTGGCTCGAGAACATGTTGCTCTAAGAAATTGTCCCAAATGCACGCTACAAACTCCTCTTCCAGGCTACCTTTTCCAGTATGATTTGTCCACACTATATGTAGATTAAAATCACCCGTGATTATTACTGTATCTTTTTTGCAAGTTGCCATTATTTCTTCCTGTATGCTCTGTCCTACAGTGTAGCTACTGTTAGGGGGCCTATAAACTACTCCCACAAGTGACTTCTTACCGTTGCTGTTTCTTATCTGTACCCTAACTGATTCTAAGGGCTGAATTTTACTGGCCCCTCTACGCCGTGGGTTGCGGAGCAGGGGCCGGTAAAATTCTGCAGGGAGAGGCCCACCTCGACCCGCGATGTCGAGAAGGGCCCGCCACATATTATCAACGGCGGGGGGACCTCGCTGCTTTTCCCCCCCCCCACCAAACCGCATGGCGGCGGGTCTTTCATCTCCATATGTAAATTGACATTAAAGATATTCAAATTAACTTACCTGCCATCCCATGCCGATTTTATGGCCTCCGTTCGGCCTTCGCGCACCATCGGAACTCTGCACAGAGTTCCAAGGCGAGAACCTGGTGGGGAGGGGGGAGGACTAAAATTTTCGTGGAGGTGGAGGAGCGGGGAAAGCAATTTTGATTGGATGTGGGGATGGTCGGAAGGAATTAAAGGGCAAAAGATTGGGAGTTGGGGGTGGGGGAGGGACGTTTGGGTGTTTGAAAAATCAATTGTTCATTTTGGACAATGAAATGACTATTGGGGTTGGGGAAGGGCCTCCATTACTTAATTTTATATTTAATAAAAATTACTAATGATTTCCGTTTCAAAATTAAAATTAATTATAAGGGCTTAAAGCCCTTAAAAATGGTGCCTGCGCGGTGGCGCCAATTGCCATTGCCGGGACACGGCGGCCACCCTCTGCATGTCATTAGGGCCGACCGCCCCGCCGCCTCTACTTAAATGAGCCCCCGCGCGTAATATCGTGGGGGCTCGCCGGTGGCCACTGATAATGCAGGGGCTCGGCGATGGCCGTTGAATGTGGGCACGCTGCTGTGCTCAATAAAATTCAGGCCTAAATCTTGATCTTTAGAACTAAGGTCATCTCTCACTATTGCTGTAATGTAATCCTTAATTAACAGAGCTACCCTCACCACCTTTTCCTAGCTTCTTGTCCTTCTGTAATGTCAAGTACCCTTGAATATTCAGGTCCCAGCCTTCATCACCCTGCAGTCATGTCTCTGTAATAGCTATCATGTCCTACTACTTGTGACAATTCATCCATTTTGTTTACAAATGCTGCAAACAGATACAGAACCTTCAGTTCTCTTTTGTTACTATTTTTGCAAATTCTGGCTTTATCTGCTGGCTAACTCTTTGCATGTAAGCTTCCCTAATGTCTTCATGTGTTTATCCAGTATACTCCACAATCTAATATAAATGGAGTCCTTACAGGAGGTAGGGTGTGAAGAAGTGTAGTCAAGGTAGCTGTGGGAGTCGGTGGGCTTATAATGGATATTGGTAGACAACCTATCCCCATTTTACTTTCATTTTTAGTTATTTTTTCTTCCTATTCTTTACATTCTTTTTTACATTTTTTACAATTTTTTTTTGCATTTATTTCATTTCATCTTAGTTTGTTCAGTTTGCTTACCCACTGTTTTTTTTTCAGTTTTTTTTTCAGGTTTGCACTTGCTGCTGTTCAATATTCAGTGTATTTACACCTAATCTGTACTAATGCTTTGTCTTTCAACACACCATTAACACATTGTTTGCCTTTGCTCCGTGACCTTTTGGTCAGCTATGTGGCCTGGTCCAATCTGCACCTTCTCCTTTGTTATCTCTTGCCCCACCCCCACCTCACTTGCTTATAATCTGTGACTTTTCTAATATTTGTCAGTTCCGAAGAAGGGTCGCTGACCCGAAACGTTAACTCTGCTTCTCTTTCCACAGATGCTGCCAGACCTGCTGAGTGATTCCAGCATTTCTTGTTTTTGTATTCCACAATCTAGTCCTCTTGCAAATGAGAAATGAACCAGGCTGTACTCTGCTTCCTCTCCAGAGGATGGCAGCAACTATTTTGTTTCTTGATTGTGTGCAGTGTAAAGTATAATGTACTGTACACTTATGGAAGATACTAGTAAGGAAGGAAAATTTTTTAAGAGAACGTCTAAGGAAGAGGCTCAAAACCTAGAGATAGAGTAGAGGAAATCAGAGACCATTATGGGAATTCTGGCAGA
This sequence comes from Heterodontus francisci, assembly GCF_036365525.1. Lineage (NCBI taxonomy): Eukaryota > Metazoa > Chordata > Chondrichthyes > Heterodontiformes > Heterodontidae > Heterodontus > Heterodontus francisci. Next base: position 82,367,745 of record NC_090375.1, on the reverse strand, counting down.
CATTGAAGCAGATTAGTGAATATTGGAAGAGGGTTGAGTGATTAGTGATTTGGATTGGTATTGTAGGAATTGAGGTTTTTTTTACATAAAATTGTACATCTTCCCCGCCCCCCCCCCCCAGAAAAAAATGGACTAGCATCTTCTAATCTAACTAGTCCTGCCTTAGCATAATAGATGGGCATTATAGCCAGCCTATCATCTATCCTATGAACTGTCTCGAAGCACTGCAGCCGTGATAATTTGCTAAAATGTATACATCATTGCTTTCCATAACTCGTGACTAATTATTTTAACTTATTCTAATGCACCATATTAAAAAATACACTTTGAAAGAATGCCAGGTTGCACAGGTTTTTTTTTGACATGGGTTATTTTTGTCTATTTGGCTGACTGGTTAAGTCTGCCAAACAATGAATAACAACTAGGTTTGAAATGTTTCAACATATCAAAATCTCAATGTTTCCATATGTTTTAGGTTATATTTAGCTGCTAACAAACAAGAAAATGTTGGAAGCACATTACACTGTTTTTTTTAAAAAAAACAGAACTGGGAAGGACCTAGAAATCTGGCCATTTTCCTGATGCCCGGTCTGTATGTGTTCTAGGGTAGTACTAAGGAATATGTAATTGTGTAATTTGTCTGGATTACACAATGCAATAGTTAGTATTATTATGCTGATTGCCTTGTTATATCTGTACACAGGTATGACTCCAACAAGAGGAACCTCTGTCTCCAGCCTTAAAGCAGTGGCTTTAGATTTGTCTGATGAGCAGACTCCAAGCAAAAGAATGAGAAGAGAGAGTGCAAAGAAAACATACAGGTATGTTATCAGTCATTTTTTTTAAAAGTCTTCTATTCAATTTTATTAGGATGAGTGAATCATTGCTAGATACTTTCTTTTTATGAAATGACAGTAGATAATGAAACTTTTTTTCCTCCTTTAAAACAGTGCAGAAGAGTGGGTTTCAATACCTTTGAGGAAATCACAGCAGCTACCTTCAGGATCTGGATTAGACACAAACGGAAGTACTTTGTCACGGAAAAGAAAGGCTTAGAACAAATGTAGATGTTTTATGGGTATATTTTCCTTTGTGAAATTTGGTTACTAAACTCAATATGCTTTATTAAAAGTTTTCTTAAACTTCACACAGGGTAATATATATCATTATGTAGATGAGAGTCTGAAGAAATAGAATTACTGTTAAGCAGAAATGTATATAGTCTGAGAGAAAAATTGAACAATGTATGAATGTTCGACAGAAAGATTTCTATCCAACAGTTGCAAATCTATAAAAATGTCTGTTGGTAGATAATATGTTCATTTGTAGTTATTTAAATTGAGAAGCTTAATTTTATACATTCAACTTTGTATTTTTTATTTTTAAAAGCTTTTTCAAAAGTTTACTGAACTTTTTTCGTCATGGAGCAAGAAATAAAGTCTCTATAATTAGATGTTATTCTCCTTAAGCATATTTAAAATTACTCTTCAACCAAATGGCGCACATGTTTTATGAAACACCAATTTCCTGAAATATCACTTGCTTGAAACAAGTGTTATTGCTTTCCTGATTTTTGTTTTTAATCCTTGAATGTTAAATAGTTCTGTTTTTGTTGCTGCTAATCAGATCTAATGGAACAATACAATACTGTTTGGCCCATCAGTTTACTTCACCTTTGAACATGTAGATCGAGACAATCATGGATTTTTGCCCAAATTTAATCTACTTTTTTGAAGTTCTTAAAATGTTTAATTACTCCCAAAACTCCAAAAAAAAAAAATCCAAAATACATATTTGTCCTTTCACCCTCATTTTTGTAACTCGACTGATTGTTCTGGATTGATTGTTGAATACAGTCTTAATCATTTTCTTCCCATCTACTGAACCATATCCTGATTTACCAGTTTCGAGATTATGGTTAACTTCTGTGCAACCTCTTTGCAGAGCTCCCTCCTGGACTTTTGGCATGAATGCCCTCCAGTTAAATATTGGGAAGACTGAAGCCATTGTTTTCAGTCCCCACTTGAAATTCTGTTCCCTAGCTACCAATTCCATCCCTCTCCTGGCAACAGTCTGTTCGCAACCATGTTGTCACATTTGACCCCGAGATGAGCTTCTGACCTCATTTATGCCATCACTAAGACTGCCTATTTCCACCTCTGTAACTTCACCCATGTCTCAGCTCATCTGCTGCTGAAACCCTCATTCATGCCTTTCTTATCTCTAGACTTGACTATTCCAACACACTGCTGGCTGGTCTCCCGCATTCTCTATAAACTTGAGGTCATCCAAAACTCTGCAGCCTGTGTCTTAACTCACACCAAGTCATGTTCCCCTATCACCCTGTGCTCACTGGCCTACTTTGGCTCCCGGTCAAGTCACATCTTAATTTTAAAATTCTCATCGTTGTTTTCAAATCACTGCATGGCCTCGGCCCCCCATACCCCCATCATTGTATCTCTTCCAGCCCCACAACCCTCCAAGATATCTGCATTCTTCTGATTCTGGGCTCTTATGCATCCGTGATTTTAATCGCTCCACCATTGGTGGTTGCGCCTTCAGTTGCCTAGGTTCTGAGTTCTGGAATACCCTCCCTACACCTCTCCACCTTGCTTTCTTCCTTTAAGACACTCCTTAAAATCTACTTCTTTGACCAAGCTTTTGGTCATCTGACCTAATATCTCCTTTTGTGGCTCGGTGTCATACTTTGTTTATAATGCTCCTGTCAATGCCTTGAGACATTTTATTAGATTAAAAGCACTATATAAATATAAATTGTTTGAAAATATTGAAAGTTACATGGTACACCTTCTCTGCAATCAGATCCATATGTTCCAAGGATCTGGCCCTACTGCTTTGTTTTGTGAAACAATTGCCTTTCATCAACTGATAAAGTATTTCCACACTTCTTTTTAGTTCTTGGGATGGAAGTGTCGCTGGCAAGGCCAATATTTGCTGCCCATCCCTAATTGCCCTTGAGAAGGTGGTAGTGAGTAATTTATAGAGGTAATATTTTGTTTTTTATGTTGTAGGCCCTTAAGTAATTATTGCATCCAGTTGGTTGAATACCTCATTGCTATCCTGTAATTGAATATATGTACAAAAATATCCAAAGTTAACAGCTGGTTAGCAAGTGTACTCACAGCCACAAAGCAGTCAGAGGTGTCTTAATGGTTGCCAGTCAAAAATGGAATCTTGTATTCAAGTTTCTTAAAATACTGGCCTCCTTGTATGTCAGATTTGAGAGTCAGTGACTAGCACCGGAATTTGTGAATAGAATTCATTTGACACATCTGCCATTTCCTGATCCTCTATTATCCCTTTTGCAAGCCTATTCATTCTTTAACATGCCACAATCAACTTACATAGCCAAGATGATCATTTTTGGGCTGCATTGCTGCTCTCTACAAACTGCCCATCTACTGTTGTCTTCATGCTTCTGATCATTTTAGTTCTCATCTGACTGTTTCATGATTTCTAATTGTTTAATTCCTTGTGTTTTTCAAATATTCACATCAGCTTGCATTTATATATCAACTTTTATTGTAGAAAAAGTACCCAAGTTTCTTGAGGGAGGTGGGAAATTAATCCTACACCTCAAGAGGAGCGAGCAGGCGAGGTAACCAAAAACCTTTGTCACAGAGTTGAGTTTTAGAGAGGGTCTTAACAGAGGAGAGGGATTTAGGGCCAGAATTCCAGACAGTGACATATTCTAATTAGAAATCTAGGAAATTTTGGAGTAACTTCACAATTGCAAAATTGGGACACAAATAAATTTATGACACACTATGGCATATTGAGGTTGCAGGAAATTCAAGATGGTTGAAGGAGATGCGGTTAGGATTGCTACTCAAGTGGGTAGTATCAATGCAGACTGGTTAGATCGAACAACCTGTTTGTATTGTAATTTCTATGTAAATCTACGTTTTTTTCAATAGTCCTCATTAATAAATGTAATCATCAGGCTTAGGGTGTCTTTAATTTGCATTTATCAGAATGGAGGTTGTCAGTGCCAGAGATTAGAATATTTTTCATTTTGGCCTCATCCGATTCAGATATTTCCAGGGTAGATATAACTTCGTCATAGAGCAAAGTTCACTAGTACCTCAGCAATGTACTAGAATCTCACCTCACACAGCCACCTATAACTGCACCAATTAGATTTTGTCTACTTTACGCGCCAGTCATTGTGCCCGCTGAATACAATTGGAAGGACGGTACTGTGCTACTTTGTCACCTCACATTCTCTAAAAGACCCATGTTCCTAAGTTTTTAGGAGAAATTAAGTATTCCTCTAAGTTGTGATGCATCTTACAATTCTTGTTTATGGATGGAGTTTATTTAGTTTGGGTTCAGCATTTTATTAACTTGTGTAGTTTGCACTTTGATGGTGGTCATTATGGCATCAGATGGTTGGAAGTCTGCAAAGGCCCTGCTGGAAGGACAGAAATGATGTGAATTTCCAAGGACTTTGACAAGAGATGGCTACTTTCTACAAGGCCTGGCTTTAATTTATTAATAATTAAAGGCAATCAGTTTGTTTTTTGTTTTAAAAACAAAGTGCTGGAATTGCAGCTATGAGGAAAGATTGGATAGGTAAGGGTTACTGACCCAAAACGTTAACTCTGGTTCTCTCTCCACAGATGCTGCCAGACCTGCTGAGTATTTCCAGCATTTCTTGTTTTTATTTCAGATTTCCAGCATCTGCAGTATTTTGCTTTTATTTTGGATAGGTTGGGGTTGTTCTCCTTGGAACAGAGAAGGCTGAGGGGAGATCTGATTGAAATGTTCAAAGTTTTGAGGGGCCTGGATAGAGTGGAGGTGAAGGATCTATTCACCTTAGCAGAGAGGTCAGTGACGAGGAGGCACAGATTTAAAGTGATTGGTAGAAAAATTAGAGGGGAAATGAGGAAACAATTTTCACCCAGAGGGTGGTGGGTGTCTGGAACTCACTATCTGAAAGGGTAGTTGAGACCGAGGCCCTCAATTCATTTAAAAGGAGTCTGGATATGCACCTTAAGTGCTGTCATCTGCAGGGCTACGGACCAAATGCTGCAAGGTGGGATTAGAATAGGTGGATCATTTTTCAGCTGGCAGAGACACCATCTGCCAAGTGGCCTCTTTCAGTGCCTTAAACTTTCTATGATTCTACTCCGCAGTCTGGTAGCATCTGTGGAGAGAGAAACTAAGTTAATGTTTCAGGTCTGCGATCTTCCATCAGATTTTTTTTGTTTGCATCCTATGTTAAAGGAATATGCAAGGGCATCTTTATAGCACTTGGGATTGTGGCAGTTTGCAGCAAGTGTGAATACGTAATGTGCACGTCTTCACCCGTGTTGCTGCAGTTGACTGAAAGTAAATAGAATTCAGTTCATTTGGAGATGAGAGTGGGTTGAGACGCATGAAACAATTGTCAGCATAGTTGATGAACTACTTATGAGCTACATATAGAAAACGGAATATTATATATGAGGAAATCCTTAAAGGGGATTTGTCGTACAAAGATCTTTTATTCTAATAATTAAAGCTGTATGTTTGAAATCAAGAAGAATCCTATAACAGCCCTTATACATAGGTGCCTTGTGCCCTCGATAAAGATGGAAAGTGGGAAATGATAGGGGTGGTTTCCCTTTTTCACCTCTCAACTGACCAAAGACTGTGTGTTTTTTAAAAGGTGCTTTATCCTCTGAGTGTTTTAATGGTCAATAAACATACAGATGAGTTTTTTTTTTCGTAGATTTAAAGAAAAATAAATTTTATTAAACAGTACCTAAAAATATTTGCAACCTCACCCACACATGCACACACACACAAGAAAAGATGAGATTAAAAGATAGCATGCATTTAGATCTGTGGTTTTTAAAAGAGTTTGTTGTGAAACCTTAAAAGCAAAATATGGCAGATGCTGGAAATCTGAAATAAAAAGAAAGTGCTGGAAATACTCAGCAGGTCAGGCAGCATCTGTGGAGAGAAGCAGAGTTAACATTTCAGGTCTGTAACCTTTCAGCAGAACTGGCAAAGGTTAGAAAAGAATTAGATTTTAAGCAAGTGAAGGGGATGGGGCAGGGGATTGGTGGGGGGGCAGGGGGGTGGTGGTGGTGGAAAGAGAGCAAAAGAGAAGGTGTGTAATAGGGCAGAGGGCAGGAGAGATTAAAAAACAAAGCTGTCCTGATACAAAGGCAAAGAGTGTGTTAATGCATTTGGTGAAAGGCAAATGTTACGACCAGGTGAGAAAGTTGCCTAGGGGTCCTTTACTGTCTTCACCTGGTTTTATTGTAACAGGGTTTAATTTTAAACACACTGTGTTTTGAGCTCCCCCTTTGTGAATCCTTGTTCACAGCTTTCCAATTGTAAGACAAAGAAATGAGCACACCAGGTTTTCTATAGTTTTAAAGAAGAAAAGTGAAACTCTAATACGGTTAATGCCCACGGATATACACGCCATGCTAGCATGCACAGACATTCAAATAGGGAAGAGAAAAGAGCAGAAGAAAAATAAAATGGAGAAGTTTGAGGCGGTCTCTTAAAGGGGGTTTCTTGTTACTGTTTGTGTTTCCAGCTCGCCGTAGAGTCCTTGATTGTAGACAGCTCTTACTTTTTGTTGGGGGGCCCAGTATTATTATTAAACCTTGTTCACTTTTGTCTCTTGGGGTTCATATGTCTTCAATGGTTTTCAAAGCTGGTGAGAACGAGATGAGAGCACACAGGAGAGCGGTGTTGTCACTCCAGGAACTAACAGCCTTCTGATTTCACTCTACATGAAAAGCAGGGGTTATAAAATAAAATATATATTTTTTAAAAAGGCGTGTCATCCTGTGAACTTATGGAACTCAATATTCAGTCTACAAGGCTGTAGAGTGTGTAATCGAAAGTTCAGGTGTAGCTCCTCGAGCTTGTGTTGATATTCACTGGAACACTGCAGTAGGCCAAAGATAGAAATAGTCGTTTAGAAGTACAGAACCTGAGTGCTGAAAATAGAGACATGTTGTTGAAGCATGCACTTATCAGGACAATTGCAAGAATAACCAATGTAAGGGAAAACAACAACTGATACTGGGAGAAGAGAGTGCTGATTGCTAAAGGTGTTGCCACGGCGAATGTGCTATTTTACGGTGACTGACAGTTATTTGCCAAGCTTTGTTTGCATATTGCTTCAATAGATGTCTGCACCATAAACAGTACAGGTTTGAAACACGCCCGTACCACAAGCTAACCTACGCAGAAGCTGTTTGGCAATGCAATTAACTACGCCACTAAACACGTCACAAATCTCTGACCATGTACTCTCAGAAAGTGAGTTTGTTCTTGCACATCATTTCAATTTTGGTGTGCCTTTAAATAAAAAAAAGATACAGCACTGAACAGGCCCTTTGGCCCACTGAGTCTGTGCTGACCATCAACCACCCATTTATACCAATCCTACATTAATCCCATATTCCTACCACTTCCCCACCTTCTCTCAATTCCCCTACCACCTACCTACACTGGGGGCAATTTATAATGGCCAATTTACCTATCAACCTGCAAGTCTTTGGCTGTGGGGGGACCCGGCGAAAACCCATGCAGTCACAGGGAGAGCTTGCAAACTCTGCAGTACCCAAATTGAACCCGGGTCGCTGGAGCTGTGAGGCTGTGCCGCTAGTCACTGTGCTGCCTTCATTCCAATTAAACGGGAAGAGGTATTTGCTGAGTTCAAATTCCTCTACTCCCAAATTTCCCGCCACATACCAGCGTCCACTGAAGCCGCTGAATCCTTGAAAGTGTGCCTTGCAGATCTTGCGCATGCATATTGCAGGATTCCGAATGACACGTCTGATTTCCACTCGCAACGTGAATGTCTGACAGCATTGCAAGGCCTTAAAACCAACCCGGACAAAAACATCAGTAAACCAGACAAAGGGACGAGAATAGTCATCCTTAACAAGCATAACTTTATCAACAAAATGCACACCATTCTTAAAGACGGGTCCAAATTCGTATCCGTTGGACCTGCCACTCAACATGACTAGACAGCCTTGCTCGAAAGTAAGATAAAAAAAAAAAAGCTTGCTGGACTTGTGTAAGAGCAATGAGATGCCGGGTGATATATATGACAGGGTTCATCCTCACTGCTCGCTGCATCTGTGTATGTATGGACTGCCCAAGACACAAAAGTGATGTCCCTCTAAGCCCTATCTTATCTATGACTGGTTCTGCACAACATGAATTGGGCGAATGGTTACAACCAGTTTTGAGTAAGTTCTCCACACACATGGTGAAGGATTCCTTCACATTTGCAAAGATCATACAGGACTTGCATATCAATAGCAAAGCCTTGTCCATGTGCTCATTTGACATTGCTAGCCTATTCACCAATGTAACACTTAAGGAAGCCATAGATAGTTGTGCTGTAGCATAATATCATGGCGATCTAGACCCACCACCATTCATTGAACTTATGAACTCAGCAACTCAGGCAGTTGAGTTCAGTTTTAACGACCCCATGTATGCCCAAATAGGTGGTGTTGCCATGGGATCCCCTCTAGGCCCAGCTCTCGCAAACATCTTTGTTGGGTTCCATGAGAAACGTGTCTTTGATGGAATTACACCTAACCTCCTACCTCCTGCATATTTCCGATATGTAAATGATACGTTTGCTATATTTGCATGCAATAATTCCCTTCCACATTTTAATGGTGTCCATCCTGCGCTCAAATTCACCTTTGAAATGGAGCACTCAAATGAGCTCTCTTTCCTTGACGCACTAGTTGAGAAATCTGTTGAGGGGTTCTCTACCACGGTCTACCGCAAACCTACCTTCACTGGTCAATACACGTGTTGGGATTCTTACAGTTCCACAAGCTATAAGATTAGCCTTATCAGCAAGCTAATAGGGCCCGCACCATTTGCTCACCATGCAAGCTTGATGCATGCTCGAAGGGCCAAATGGCCTACTCCTGCTCCTATTTTTCTATGCTGAAATAGGGTGAATCAAAGACATCCTGTGTGACAATGGCTACCCTGATCATTTCTCGCTGTATATCACACAAAGTTATGAATAAGCCTATGGTTGTCTTTTTCGGCCCTGGAAAGTGCCCAGTCAACCTCAAATTACCCTGGAAGGGTAACGTATCCCAAAAATTTGAGCAACAGATGAAGCTAGCTGTTTCATGCTGTGACAATGCAAAAGACTTGCAGGTTGATAGGTTAATTGGCCATTATAAATTGCCCCTAGGATAGGTAGGTGGTAGGGAAATATAGGAACAGGTGGGGATGTGGTAGGAATATGGAATTAGTGTAGAATTAGTACAAATGGGTGGTTGATGGTCGGCACAGACTCGGTGGGCCGAAGGGCCTGTTTCAGTGCTGTATCTCTAAACTAAACTATGCAGTAGCAACACGTGTGGTGTTCACCATTAACAGGATGCTGTTGTCAAGCCAAAAAGACGTTCTGCCTATCACACAAATAAGTAATGTGATATGTGAATTTCAATGCCATTCTGATACCAGCGAGCTCGTCACTGGTATCAGACCCACCGGCCATCCATGTCTCTGCTTTAAAGACATCTGCAAACGTGACATGAAGTCCTGTGACATTGACCACAAGTCGTGGGAATCAGTTGCCAGTGATCGCCAGAACTGGCGGACAGCCATAAAGGCGGGGCTTAAGAGTGGCAAGTCGAAGAGACTTAGCAGTTGGCAGGAGAAAAGACAGAAGTGCAAGAAGAGAGCCAACTGTGTAACAGCCCCGACAACCAATTTTATCTGCAGCGCCTGTGAAAGAATCTGTTACTCTAGAATTGGCCTTTATAGCCACTCCAGGCGCTGCTCCACAGGCCACTGACTACCTCTAGGCACTTACCCATTGTCTCTCGAGACAAGGAGGCCAAAGAAGAAGAATGCCATTGTGATGCTAGGTATATAGGCGTTACGTCCCAAAGACTAGCGGATCGTATCTGACAACATGACCCTTCTGCTGTTCGCAACGGGCGAGGTATGGGCTGTACCCAACCTGCCTGTGCTTGCAAAACTCAAAACACAAAGAAATGTTGGCATGAGAGCAGTGGGTGGGGTGTTGAAATGGTAAACAACTGGAAGTTCGGGGTCCTGCTTTCAGATTCAATGGAGGTGTTCTGCAAAGTGGTCAACCAATCTTCGTTTAGTCTCCCCAACCTAGCAGCGAATACAGTATACTAAAAAGAACAAGTAAATCACTGCTTCACTTGGAAGGAGTGTTTGGGGTCATAGATGGTGAGGAGAGAGGAGGTAAAAGGGCAGGTATTACACCTCCTGCGATTGCTTGGGAAGGTGCCATGGGAAGGGGATGAGGTGATGGAGGAGTGGAACAGGGTGTTGCGGAGGGAACGATCCCTTCAGAATGCTGAAGGGAAGATGTGTTTGGTGGTGGCATCACGCTGGAGGTGGCGGAGGATGATCATTTGAATGTGGAGGCTGGTGGGTGGAAAATGAGGACAAGGGACCCTGTTGCAGTTCTGGGAGGGACAGGATCCCATAACCAACGGATCAGATCTAAGCTCTGCAGTCCTGCCACATCCAGCCGTGAATGGTGGTGGACAATTAAACAACTAACTGGAGGAGGTGGCTCCACAAATATCCCCATCCTCAATGATGGGGGAGCCCAGCACATCAGTGCGAAAGATAAGGCTGAAGCATTTGCAACAATCTTCAGCCAGAAGTGCCGAGTTGATGATCCATCTCGGCCTCCTCCTGAAGTCCCCAGCATCACAGATGCCAGACTTTAGCCAATTCGATTCACTCCGTGTACTATCAAGAAACGACTGAAGGCACTGGATACTGCAAAAGCTATGGGCCCTGACAATATTCCGGCAATAGTACTGAAGACCTGTGCTCCAGAACTTGCCGCGCCCCTAGCCAAGCTGTTCTAGTACAGCTACAACACTAGCATCAACCTGCAGTGTGGAAAATTGCCCTGGTATTTCATGTACACAAAAAGCAGGACAAGTCCAACCCGGACAACTACCGCCCCATCAGCCTACTCTCAATCATCAGTAAAGTGATGGAAGGTGTCATCAACAGTGCCATCAAGCGGCAATTGCTTAGCAATAACCTGCTCAGTGACGCTCAGTTTGGGTTCCGCCAGGGCCACTCAGCTCCTGACCTCATTACAGTCTTGGTTCAAACATGGACAAAAGAGCTGAACTCAAGAGGTGAGGTGAGAGTGACTGCCCTTGACATCAAGGCAGCATTTGACAGAGTATGGCATCAAGGAGCCCGAGCAAAACTGAGGTCAATGGGAATCAGGGGGAAAACCCTCTGCTGGCTGGAGTCATACCTAGCACAAAGGAAGATGGTTGTGGTTGTTGGAGGTCAATCATCTGAGCTCCAGGACATCACTGCAGGAGTTCCTCAGGGTAGTGTCCTAGGCCCAACCATCTTCAGCTGCTTCATCAATGACCTCCTTCAATCATAAGGTCAGAAGTGGGGATGTTCGCTGATGATTGCACAATGTTCAGCACCATTCGTGACTCCTCAGATACTGAATCAGTCCGTGTAGAAATGCAGCAAGACCTGGACAATATCCAGGCTTGGGCTGATAAGTGGCAAGTAACATTCGTGCCACACAAATGCCAGGCAATGACCATCTCTAACAAGAGAGAATCTAACCACCTCCCCTTGACATTCAACGGCATTACCATTGTTGAATCCCCACTTTCAACATCCTCGGGGTTACCATTGACCAGAAACTGAACTGGAGTAGCCATATAAATACCGTGGCTGAGCAGGTCAGAGGCTAGAAATCCTGAGGCGAGTAACTCACCTCCTGACTCCCCAAAGCCTGTCCACCATCTACAAGGCACAAGACAGGAGTGTGATGGAATACTCTCCACTTGCTTGGATGGGTGCAGCTCCAACAACACTCAAGAAGCTCGACACCATCCAGGACAAAGTAGCCCGCTTGATTGGCACCCCATCTACAAACATTCACTCCCTGCACCACCGACGCACAGTGGCAGCAATGTGTACCATCTATAAGATGCACTGCAGCAATGCACCAAGTTTCCTTAGACAGCACCTTCCAAACCCGCGACCTCTACCAACTAGAAGGACAAGGGCAGCAAATGCATGGGAACACCACCACCTGCAAGTTCCCCTCCAAGTCACACACCATCCTGACTTGGAACTATATCGCCGTTCCTTCACTGTCGCTGGGTCAAAATCCTGGAACTCTCTTCCTAACAGCACTGTGGGTATACTTACCCCAAATGGACTGTAGCGTTTCAAGAAGGCAGCTCACCACCACCTTCTCAAGGGCAAGTAGGGATGGGTAATAAATGCTGGCCTGGCCAGCGACGCCCACATCCCATGAATGAATATTTTAAAAAAGGAAGGGGAGAGGGCAGAAGTGAGGGAAATGGGTCAGACACGGTTAAGGGCCCTGTCAACCAAAGTGGGGGGGATTCCTCAGTTGAGGAAAAGGAAAGACATGTCAGAGGCGCTGTTCTGGAAGGTTGAATCATCAGAACAGATGCACGGAGACGGAGAAACTGGGAGAATGAGATGGACTCCTTACAGGAAACAGGGTGTGAGGAAGTATAGTCAATTTATTGTTGTGAAACCTTGTTTGTTTCCCCAGGGTAAAGATTTAAAAATGGGGCAGGCATGTTTTTCCTTTTCCTGGTTCACTGATGTCAAACTTTGGAAAGTTTCAGGTGGATGGATGCTTTGGTTGCAGACTTCTTTGGTCAAATCTCAGTCACAGTTCAATGGCGAAAATCCTTTTACCATTTCTCTGGTAGGGAGTTTCAAAGGAGCCTCTGGGTAGTTTGGAGATGGTATTCTGGAAGGCTCCTTCTCCTTGCTGGGATGGGTTCCTCTCTTCCTTCTAGCTTCTGGCCTTTTCTGCACAGAAAATGTCTCATTTAAATTCTTTATCAGAGGCTTGGTTTCTGTCAGGTTACCAAAGTTTCTCTCCCAGTGTGTTTTCATAAATGGTATTTGATGGTGTGGCCATTGTTAGACAATGGGTTTGGATGTTGCTCATCACTGTGCCATCTTGATAAGGTGGTTTTTTCACACCCTTTATCCTGAGTTTGAGTCTGGAGTTTCCATGTCTGAAAAGTTATTGTTCGCCCAACTTGTTGAGGAGGGGTAGCTATTAACATTTCTAATGCTTTCTTCAACACTTAACCAGACATGATGAATGGTTCAGTTCCAGCAGTTATCATGTGTAGTCACAGTACAAGAGAGGTCACCTGAACTCTTACTCCATCTTACATGCAGCAAAAGCTGTCCGTTTTGAGTTCAATTCATCAGTTCATTTAATAGTTCATAATTTCTCCTTGCATGACCGTGACATCACTAAGCGACCTCTCATGTCAGGTAATAAAATTTATCAATTTCCGCTATGATTAGTACCAGATTCTAATAAGACTATATGATGAATTTCTTTTTCGTTCACTGACAGCACATTAAATGTTGTTCTGCTCACTTATTTAGTAGTAATTTAGTACTCACAGAAATACATAGCGACTCAGTGCATTTTCTATAAGGGTTATTACAACCAAGGCAACTAAAGAGCCAGTTGGAGGGCACTGATCATAATGTTGCTGTTTCATTTATTTTAATATTTTAATACAGAAATTTTACATACTTAAGATGCAAGTGTGAGGGATACTCCTGTGAGACAGTGTGTTTGAGGCATAGAGATTTAACTGTAAAGTAGACCCCATGCTATTTGGTACGTGAATAGTTTGCAGTGACTACATTCCGAGATAGTCTGATCCAATGTGAAGGCTTATTTAGGATGGTGACACTTAAGCTTTTTGAAGAGAATGAGGTCTCCCATGCAAAAACAAAATGCGGATGCTGGAAATCTGGGGGAAATAAACAGAAAATGCTGGAAATACTCAGCAGGTTAGGCAGCATCTGTGGAGAGAAAAATAGATTTAACATTTCAGGTCTGTGACATTTCATCAGAACTGGCAAAAGTAAGAAATGTAATAGGTTTTGACCAACTGAAAGGGGGAATGGGGGAGGGTGGAAGGAAGTACAGATTAACTGACAACAAATTTCATGGCACAAAGCCAAGAGGAGTGGTAATGGGACAAGGAAAGAAACAAAAGATGTGTCTCGAGGTGTAGATGGGAATTTAGCAGACATCTGAACACAAAGTAAGGGGATTAAGAAAGAAACAGTGGGGGGAGAGGGTAGCAGGGAGAGAGAAACAAACCAGTTAAAAAACAATGAAAAAAGAAGAAAAGGGGCAGAGGTTATGATCTAAAATTACTGAACTCAATATTCAGTGCAGAAGGCTGTAAAGTGCCCATTCAAAAGATGCGGTGATGTTCCTCGAGCTTGCATTGGAATGCTGTAAAAGGGTGGAAGCAAGGTGAAGAATTGAAATGACAAGCGACAGGAAGCTCAGGTCCTGCTTGCGGACTGACCAGAGGCGTCCCACAAAGTGGTTACCCAGTTTGCGTTTAGTCTCCCCAGTGTAGAGCAGACCACATTGTGAGCTGTGAATACAGTATACTAAATTGAAAGGAGTATAAGTAAATCGCTGTTTCACTTGGAAGGCCTGTTTGGGGCACTGGTTAGTGAGAAGGGAGGAAGTAAAAGGGCAGGTGTTGCACCTCCTGCGCTTGCATGGAAAGATGCAGTAGGAGACAGGGGAGGTGTTGGGGATGACTGAGGAGTGCATCAGGATGTCGTGGAGGGTACAGTCCCTTTGGAATGCTGAAAGGGGAAGGGAGGGGAAGATGTCTTTGGTGCCATCATGCTGGAGGTGACAGAAATAGCATTGAATGATTTGTTGAATATGGCGGCTGGTGGGGTGGTAGGTGAGGACAAGGTTCTAGGAGAGAGGGAAAGGGGTGAGAGCAGAAGTGCATGGAATAGGTCGGACATGGTTGAGGGCCCTGTCAACCACAGTGAGGGGAACATCTGTTGTTGAGAAAAAATGAAGACATATCAAAAGCACCAGTATGAAAGTTGAGTTGTTCAAACAGATGCAATAGAGATGGAGAAACTGAGAGAATGGAATCAAGTCGTTGCAAGAACTGGAGTGTGATGAAGTGTAGTCCAGGTAACTGTGGGAGTCCTTGGGCTTCGAATGAATATTGGTTGATAATCTATTCCCAGAAATGGAGACAGAAGTCGAGGAAGGGAAGGGTGGAAATTGGAAACAAAGTTAATGAAATTTTCCAGTTCAGAGCGAGAGTAGGAAGCAGCACCAATTAAGTCATCAATGTACTGGAAGAAGAGGTGAGGAAGGGGACCTTAGTAGGACTGGAACAAGGCCACCCATGTTTGACTTACCCAGCCATCTGAGTTTTGCATGTTATAAGGGTGCAAGGTAGGTTTCCTGCAGAAAGGCCATGTTTGCCCATTCTTCTGTAACCTTTTGAGTGTCAGCCTATGATTTTTACAAATATATTAATTGTTATATTAGTGTTTCTTCCATTCATTGTAGTTGACAACTATATGTCCAGTAAATATCTGTATATCGAGGAACATTGGCTCAGAACTGTTGCGATGGAATCTGAAGTTCAGACATTGCGGAGCATCAGGGAGGGGGAGAGTTACCTAGACACTTTGATCCAGGAGACATTCACACTCCTTAGGTTCGTAAATAATACAGGTCTGGTTAGTGGTCAGGGACAGGAAAGTATGAGTGAGTCAGGTAGGTAAGGAGATCTCAGAAGCAGTGCTGGAGGAGCCTTAACCTTTGCCCTTATCCAACAGGTATGAGGTTCTGCTGCCTGGGTGGATGAGAAAATGATCATGGTACAGAGGGCCGTTTAAATGAGGAGAGTGAAAACAAATGTAGTTGTAGGGGACAGTGTAGTCAAGGGAATAGATGCTGTTCTCTACAGCTGCAACTGGGAAGTTCTGAAGAATGTATTACCTGTAAGATCCAATTCTCGTGGTCTATGTTGGAGCCAATGAAATAGGTAGAACAAGGAATGAGATTCTGCTGAGGGGCTTTGAGAAGCTCGGGTCAAAATTAACAAGCAGAGCCTTGACGCTAGTCTCTGGATTACTACATGAACTGCACACAAATTGGCATGGGTTCAAACAGATTAGAGAGTTGAATGCGTGGCTCAAAGAGTGATGTGGGAGACGGGTTTCAACTCATGGTCTACTGACAGCAGTACTAGGAAAAGATGATGCTGTTCCATCAGGACGGACTCCACTTAAACAGAAGCCATGTGAATCAAATAACTAGGGCTTAAAACTAAAAAGATGGGGGGGTGGGGGGAGGGTTCAGGTGAGGGGAAATTTATAACTAAAGAGAAAAGTCAAGGTCATAGAGCAGTGCAGCAATTTGGCTAAAGAGGCAGATTGTGACAGGAAGAAGCAAAAGGTTTTGCTGTGCATCAGTGAATAAAGTCAATTAAAGGTGTTTTATCCGAATGCACAAAATATTCACAACTAGATAGATGAATTAATGGCACAAATATAAATAAATGGATTTGATCCAATAGCCATTACAGGGACGTGGTTGGATGGTGACCAAGGTTGGGAAATAAATATTACAGGGTACTTGGTGTCTCAAAAAGGCAAACAAAATGGAACGGGAGGGGCACGGGTAGCTCTGCTAATAAAGGATGGAGGAAAGTATAGGTGGTCTGATTAGCAAGTTTGCAGACGACACGAAGATTGGTGGAGTAGCAGATACTGAAGGGGACTGTCAGAGAATACAGCAGAATATAGATAGACTGGAGAGTTGGGCAGAGAAATGGCAGATAGAGTTCAATCAGGGCAAATGCGAGGTGATGCATTTTGGAAGATCCAATTCAAGAGTGAACTATACAGTAAATGGAAAAGTCCTGGGGAAAATTGATGTACAGAGAGATTTGGGTGTTCAGGTCCATTGTTCCCTGAAGGTGGCAACGCAGGTCAATAGAGTGGTCAAGAAGGCATACGGCATGCTTTCCTTCATCGGACGGGGTATTGAGTACAAGAGTTGGCAGGTCATGTTACAGTTGTATAGGACTTTGGTTCGGCCACATTTGGAATACTGCGTGCAGTTCTGGTCGCCACATTACCAAAAGGATGTGGATGCTTTGGAGAGGGTGCAGAGGAGATTCACCAGGATGTTGCCTGGTATGGAGGGCACTAGCTATGAAGAGAGGTTGAGTAGATTAGGATTATTTTCATTAGAAAGACGGAGGTTGAGCGGGGACCTGATTGAGGTGTACAAAATCATGAGAGGTATAGACAGAGTGGATAGCAAGAAGCTTTTTCCCAGAGTGGGGGATTCAATTAAAAGGGGACACGAGTTCAAAGTGAAAGGGGAAAAGTTTAGGGGGGATATGCGTGGAAATTTCTTTACGCAGAGGGTGGTGGGTGCATGGAACGCTTTGCCAGCGGAGGTGGTAGACGCGGGCACAATAGCGTCTTTTAAGATGTATCTAGACAGATACATGAATGGGCAGGAAGTAAAGAGATACAGACCCTTAGAAAATAGGCGACAGGTTTAGATAGAGGATTTGGATCGGCGTAGGCTTGGAGGGCCGAAGGGCCTGTTCCTGTGCTGTAATTTTCTTTGTTCTTTGTTCTTTGTTTTATGACACAAGGACAGTAGTGAAGAAGGATCTTGCTTGGAAGATCATGAAGTAGAATCACTACATGTGGAAATAAGCAATAACAAAGGGCGGAAAACACAGGTGGGAGTAGTTTATAGGCATCCCAACAGTAGCTATAGTGTTTCACAGAGTATTAACCAGGAAATAAGAGGAGTTTGTGACAAAGGCAATTCAATAATTGTGGGGACTTTAATCTTCATATAGACTAGAAAATCAATTTGGCAGAAAATAGTTCGGAGGGCAAGTTTATAGAATGCATTCCAGGCTATTCCTAGAACAATATATCATGGAATCAAGCAGGGAAGAGGCTATTAGTAATCTCACAGTAAGAGATCCTCCGGGGAGAAGGAATCATAATATAATAGAATTTCACATTGAGTTTGAGCGTGACATACATAGAGTCATTATGACACAGAAGGAAGCCATTCGGCCCATCGAGTCCATGCTGGCTCTCTGTAGTGCAATTCAATCAGTCCCATTCCCCTGCCCTATCCCTGTAGCCCTTCAAACATATTTCCCTTAGGTGTCCATCCAATTTCTTTTTGACATCATTCATCGTCTCCATGTCCACCACCCTCGTAGGCAGCTTTTTCCAGGTCATTACCACTCGCTGTGTAAAAAGCTTCTTCCTCACATTGCATCTCTTGCCGAGCACCTTACATCTGTGTCCCCTAATCCTTGTACCATCAGCTAATGGGAACAGTTATTCTTTGTTTACCTTTTTTAAACTTGTCATAATCTTGTACACTTCTATCAAATCTCCCCTCAATCTCATTTGATTCAAGGAGAATGACCCAAATTCTCCATTCTAACCTTGCAGTTAAAATTCCTCAGGTAAATCTCCTCTGCACCCTCTCAAGGACCCTCACATCCTTCCTCAAGTGTGGTGACCAGTACTGGACGCAATTTACTAATTGTGGTCTAAACTGAGTTTTATAAAGGTTCGGCATAATTTCACTGCTTTTGTACTCTACCTCTATTTATGAAGTCCAAGATCCCATATACTTTGCTAACTAGTCTCAATACGTCCTGCCACCTTCAAAGATCTATGCACATGAACCCAGGTCCCTCTGCCGCTGCACACTCTTTAGAACTGTGCCTTTAAGTCTATATTGTCTCTCCCTGTCCCTTCTGCCAAAATGCATCACTTCACACTTCTCTGTATTAAATTCCATCTGTCACTTGTCTGCCCATTCTGCTGGCCTATCTATGTCCTATTACAGTTGATTGGTATCATCCTCACTGTTTGTCACACCTCCAAGTTTGTTATCATTCGCACATTTTGAAATTTGACTCTGTATTTCAATGACCAAGTCATTTGTTTATCAGAAAAAGCAGTGGTCCTAGCACTGATTTTTGGTGAACACCACTGTCTAACATCCTCCAGTCTGAAAAAACAGAACTTTTACCAGAACTTGCTGTTTTCTGTCCTTGAGCCAATTTTTTTATCCAAGCTGACACTGACCCTCCTATTCCATGAGCTTCAGTTTTGTTAAACAGCCTTTTATGTGGTACTTTGTCAAAGGCTTTCTTAAAATACATATTGATAACATCCACTGCATTCCCTTCATCAACCTCTGTTACTTCATCAAGAAATTTTATTAGATTAGTCAAATACAATCTGCCTTTTACAAATCCATGCTGGCTCTCCTTAATTAACTCAAACATCTCCAAGTGTGTGTTAATTTTGTTCCTGATTATTGTTCCTAAAACCTTACCCACAACTGGTGTTCAGCAGACCAGCCTGTAGTTACTAGGATTATCCTTACACTGTTTCTTGAGCAAGTGTCATATTTGCCACTTTCCAATCCTCTGGCACCACCTCAGTACCTATGAAAGATTGGAGATAATGGCAAGCCCTTCCATTATCTGCACCCCTACACTGTTAGCAATCTGGGATGCAAGCCATCTGGACCAGGCGACTCATCCACTCTAAGCATAACCAGCCTTTCCAGTACATCCTGCCTTGCAATTTTGACCTCATCAATTACCTCTATCATCTCCACTTTGATCAATATTTTGTCAGCATCCTCTTAGTAAACACCAATACAAAGTACTCTTGAGTATTCTAGCCTTGCCTTATGTCTCTAAGCATCTATTACCCTCTTTGGCCCTAATATGCCCCACCCCACCTCTTACTACCCAATGACTATTTACATGCTGGTAGAAGAGTTTTGGGTTTTCTTTTATGTTAATTGCCATTCTATTCTCATATTCTCTCTTTGCCCATCTTCTTATCCTCTTCTCTTCCCTTCTAAACTTATTGTATTTGGCCTGGTACTCGCTTGAAGAATTCACCTGATATGGATCATGCACTCTCTTTTTTTGTTTCATCATATTCTCCATCTCCCTCATCATCCAAGAAACCCTGGCTTTGGTTCCATTACCTTTCTCCTTTTTGGAATGTACAAAGCCTGTACCTGAAGTATCTCTTCCTTAAAGATCACGCATTGTTCCACTACAGTTTGTCCTGTCAGTCTTTGGTTCCAACTTACCCTGGCTAGATCTCCCCCTATCCCATTGAATTTAGTCCTCTTCAATTTATAAGTTCTACTTTAGATTGTTCTTTGCTCCTCGCCATTGCTAATCTAAATCTTATGATACGATGATCACTCTTCCCCGAGGGTACCCCCACAGACACTTGGTCCACTTGGCCCACCTCATTCCCCAGCACCAGATCCAGCAATGCCTCCTTCCTAGCTGGACCAAGAACATAATGGTCAAGGAAGTTCTCCTTAATACTTTTCTGAAGTTCTTCCCCCTCCTTAACCTTTAACATTATCCCAATCGGTATTTGGGTAATTAAAGACCCCCATTATCATCACTCCATAGTTCTTGCACATCTGTGTGAATTCTCTGCAGATTTATTCCTCTATCTCTCTCTCACTATTTGGAGGCCTATAGAATACCCCCAGTCGCGTGATCATCCCCTTTTTGCTTCTCAACTCTGACCAAATACATACTGTCCTTGACCCCTCAAGGACATCCACTCTTTCCAACACTACAATGTCTTCTCCAATCAGTACTGCCGCCCCACCGAAGATCATTTGGCCTCTCGAGCCTGCTCCGCCATTCAAGAAGATGACGGCTAATCTGATTGTGGCCTTAACTCCACTTTCCTGCCTGCCCCCCTTAAATCCCATGTGGATCAAAAATCTGTGTAACTCAGTCTTGAATGAACCAGCCTCCACTGCTCTCTGGGGAATAGAATTTTAAAAATTATGAGAGAAGAAATTCCTCCTCATCTCCGTCTTAAATGGGAGACCACTTATTTTGAAACTGTGCCCCCTAATTCCAGGTTCTCCTATGAGGGGAAAACATCCTCTCAGCATTGACCCTGTCAAGCCCCCTCAGAACCTGATATGTTTCAATAAGATCACCTCCAATTCTTCTAAATGTCAATGAGTATAGGCCCAATCTGCTCAATATTTCATTATAAAACAACCCCATCATCCCAGGAATCAGCCCAGTGAACCTTCTCTGAACCTCTTCCAATGTAACTATATTCCTCCTTAAGTAAGGAGACCAAAACTGTACACAGTACTCTAGGTGCGGTCTCCCAATGCCCTGTACAGCTGTAGCAAGACTTCCCTACTTGTATACTCCATTCCCCTTGCAATAAAGGCAACATTCCATTTCCCTTTCCAATTACTTGTTGTCCCTGCATGCTAACTATTTGTGATTCTTGTATGAGGATACCCAAATCCCTTTGTACCACAGCATTCTGCAGTCGCTCGCCATTTAAATAATAATTGCCTTTCTAGTCTTCCCACCAAAGTGGACAACCTCACTTTTTCCCACATTATACACCATCTGCCAAATTTTTGCTCACTCAATTAACCTATCTATAACTGACTCCCACAAGTCGTGGGAGTCAGTTGCCAGCATTCGCCAGAGCTGGCGGGCAGCCATAAAGACAGGGCTAAATTGTGGCGAGTCGAAGAGACTTAGTAGTTGGCAGGAAAAAAGACAGAGGCGCAAGGGGAGAGCCAACTGTGCAACAGCCCCAACAAACAAATTTCTCTGCAGCACCTGTGGAAGAGCCTGTCACTCCAGAATTGGCCTTTATAGCCACTCCAGGCGCTGCTTCACAAACCACTGACCACCTCCAGGCGCGTATCCATTGTCTCTCGAGATAAGGAGGCCCAAAAGAAAGAATCCTTTGTAGGTTTTTTGTATCCTCACAGCTTGCTTTCTTACCTATCTTTGTACCATCTGCAAATTTGACTACAATACCCTCGGTCCCTTCATCCAAGTCATTAATATAGCCCCAGCACTGATTCCTGTGGCACTTCACTAGTTACAGTTTGCCAACCTGAAGATGACCCATTTATCCCAACTCACTGTTTTCTGTTAGTTAGCCAATCCTCTATCCATACTAATATATTACCCCCAACACCATGAACTCTTCTCTTGTGTAGTAACCTTTTATGTGGCACCTATCGAATGTCTTTTGGAAATCCAAATACACTACATCTACTGGTTTGCCTTTATCCAACCTGCTTGTCACAACCTCAAAAAAGTCTAATAAACTTGTCAAACATGATTTCCTTTCATAAAACCATTTTGAATCTTCCTGATTGTATTATGATTTTCTAAATGTCCTGCTACTACTTCCTGACTAATGGATTCCAGCATTTTGCTAATGTTAGGCTACAGTTTCCTGCTTTCTGTCTCCCTCCTTTCTTGAATAGAGGCGTTCTCTTTGCAGCATTCCAATCTGCTGGGGCGTTTCCAGAATCTAGGAAATTTTGGAAGATTACAACCAATGCATCCATTATCTCTGCAGCCATTTGTTTTAAGACCCTAGGATGCAGGCCATTGAGTCCAGGGGACTTGTCAGCCTTTATTCCCATTAGTTTTCAGATAGGCAAAGTTAGCCTAGATTAGCTTGGAAAATACCCAATTTTCAAAAAGGGAGGGAGACAGAAAGTAAAAAACTACAGGCCAGTTTGCTTAACATCTGTCGTGGGGAAATGTTGGAAGCTATTATTAAAGACACTATAGCAGGACACTTAGAAAACTTCAAGGTAATCAGGCAGAGTCAGCATAGTTTTGTGAAAGGGAAATCATGATTAACCAATTTATTGGCGTTCTTTGCAGAAGTAACATGTGCTGTGGATAAAGGGGAACCGGTGGATGTACTGTACTTAGATTTCCAGAAGGCATTTGATAAGTTGCCACATCAAAGGTTATTGCAGAAAATAAAAGCTCATAGTGTAGGGGGTAATGTATTGGCATGGATAGAAGATTGGCAAGCTAACAGGCCCAGTATTCTTCTTAAACCCTGGTCGCTGTAGGAGACTTTTCTCTCTTGGGGTTCATGTGCCTGCAGAGGCCTGTGAGAAAGAGATGGGAGCAGGCAGAAGAGATCTTCTCAGTCTAGGAGCAAACATACACTCTGCCTTCAAACTCTCTGTGGCCAGTTCAAAGGAAAACCCTGGAACAGCCAGGTAGTCATGTGACCAGATGGTCTAACCAGTCCTGGCCCTTGTGGATGGTATCCTCCTTAGCAGGCTTTGGAATGCTCTTCCTCACCTTCAATGTCTGTTAGTATGTAAATGTTTTTTTCCAGCCATGGCTGATCTGTTTAACAAGTCATTTCTTTGCTCCAAAAACAGATAAACATCAATGTTCATGACAAAATTGATGTGCCTTATTCTTGGCAGGTGGGGGCCTAGCATGACAAGACAAAGAGTAATGTATCTAAGTTTGCTGATGATACAAAGGTCAGTGGAACGGTAAGCTGTAGGGAGGACACAGAGAGGCTGCAAAGAGATATAGACAGGTTAAGTAAATGGACAACAAGATGGCAGATGGAGTATAATGTAGGGAAGTGTGAAATTATTCACTTTGGTTGTAAAAATAGAAAAGCAGAATATTTTTTAAAGGTGTGAAACTTGTAAGTGTTGATGTTCAGAGAGATTTGGGTGTATTCATACAAGGAACGCAGAACAGAATGTTGGCATGCAGGTACATCAAGCAATTAGGAAGGCAAATGACATGTTGACCTTTATTGCAAGAGGATTTTTTAGAGATACAGCACTGAAACAGGCCCTTCGGCCCACCGAGTCCGTGCCGACCATTAACCACCCATTTATACTAATCCTACACTAATCCCATATTCCTATCACATCCTCACCTGTCCCTATGTTCCCCTACCACCTACCTATACTAGTGACAATTTATAATAGCCAATTCACCTATCAACCTGCAAGTCTTTTGGCTGTGGGAGGAAACCGGAGCACCCGGAGAAAACCCACGCAGACACAGGGAGAACTTGCAAACTCCACACAGGCAGTACCCAGAATTGAACCCGGGTCGCTGGAGCTGTGAGGCTGCAGTGCTAACCACTGCGCCACTGTGCCGCAATAAAGAAATCTTGCTACAATTGTACAGGGTTTTGGTGAGACCACATCTGGAATACTGTGTGCAGTTTTGATCTCCACATTTAAGAAAGGACATACTTGCATTGCAGACGGTAGAACGAAGGTTCACTAAATTGGTCCCTGAGATGAGTGGGTTGTTTTATTATGTGAGGCTGAGTAAATTGTGCCAATACTCTCTGGTGTTTAGAAGAAAGAGAGGCGATATCATTGAAACATACCAAATTCAGAAGGGGCTGGATAGGGTAGACACTGAGAGATTGTTTCTGCTGGTCGGGATATCTAAAACATGGGGCACAGTCTCAGGATAAGGGGCTGATTATTTAGGAAGAAGAGGAGAATTACTTCACTCAAATGGTTATGAATCTCTGGAATTCTCTACCCCAGGTTGTTGTGGATGCTCCATTGTTGAATACATTAAGGCTGGGATAGACAGATTTTTGGTCTCCCAGGGAATCAAGGGATATGAAAAGCAGGCGGAAATGTTGAGTTGAAGCCTAAAATCAGCCATGAGCATATTGAATGGCAGAGCAGGCTCAACGGGCCATATAGTCTATGCCTGCTTCTATTTCTTGTGTTCTTGTGACTCTGCAGTAGATGGAAAATCAGCCTGACTGTTCTAAAGAGACAGGCTGAGAGCTACAAGTTTTTGGGCTTCTATAGAGGTGGCTTGGAATAAAATCAGACTACAAAGCAGCTGGTTGAAGCAGTCTGACTGCAGACAAAGGATCATGGACTAACAGCTGACCATTGGTGAATGACTTACGGCAGCTGGCTTTGGTGACTGAAAGTTGTGCGTGATATCACGCCATCAGGATGGTAGTAGGCAAGGCTAAGACTGTTCAAGAGGTGACAAGACTGAACCATTAAAGGGAAGATTGTGTCACTTGCTATCGACGGGACCTCATTACTTCCATATCTGCATCCTGGAGAACAGAACTGAGGAAGATTTTGATTTTGTTGTATTGTGGAACCATCTGACATCATCTCGTTGATAAGACTGTTCAGTGGATCCATAAGGGCTATCTTTGATGCATCTAATTAATGTGTAACCTTTAAGATATATATATATCGATTGTGATTTAACTGTTAGTTCATGTTTAATTTATTTTGGTTTTGGTTTGTTTCTTAAAGTAAAATTTATAAAAGTGAACTCTTGTCCATTTGGTTTTTAGTTTCCTAAATTGGGGTCAGTTGGTGGATTTGATTCTGTTGGTTTGATGCTGGTCTTCAAGGGGATAATAACACAGTTCAATGCGGTACTGATGGACCACTGCATTGTTGGAGATGTCGTCTTTCAGATGAAATGGCAGGCTGAAATTTCCTGACCTATTGGGTTTGGGCTGGGAGGGGGGAGGGCTGGTAATATGGGGGAAGACGATGGGAGGGGAGCCCGACATCCTCCCACCACCATGGCACATTGCCAGCGGCAGGGAGCTCAGCACTTAGCCACTCATCGGATGGCCAATTAAGTCACTTAAGTGCCAGTTCATGGCCACTTCCTACCCCTGTGAGCATTTTGCCCACTTTGGGAGGGGCCGACACTACGTGGGGAGACCGCCATGTAAACCCTGGCAGCCTTTCAGCATGCTCCTGGGGCTGGGGAGAGGTCCTCCTTTATGGGCACTCCAGAGTCCACAGAGGAGGCAATGACCACACCCACTGCAACAGCACTGCCAGTGCTCCTTGAGCCTCACCCTCCCGATCACTGGAGTCTGCCTGCCTGGCCCCAGCTTCCCCAAAATAACACTGTCTCTTCGAGTGCATATGCTCATTGAGGCATCCTCATCCTGGAGCAGCAGCCTCAGCACTGGCCATCGCTAGCGGTGGCGCTGCTTAGGCTGCTGAGCTACCGGCTCTCTGATTGGGCCAGCCATCCTCAATTGGACAACAGCCCCAGTGGCGGCCTATTAATTTGACGTCACCAACAGAATGCTGACCCTGGGTCCCAATGCCTGCCAGAGTGGTTCGCCACCCACTTTTGGCCCCAACGGCAGGACTTCAAAATCCTGTGTAAAATTCAGCCCTGTTAAATTGACATCTTGTCCAGTTGTAAAAGATCCCATGGCACTATTCAAAGAAGAACAGGGGAGTTCTCCTGGTGAACTGTCCAACATTTACCCCTCAACCAACCCTTCTAACACAGTTTAATTTGTTGTTTATTTCATTGCTTGTTTGTGGGACCTTGCTGTATGCAATTAGCTGTAGTGTTTCCCTACATTGCACCAGTGACTGCACTACAAGAGAAGGACTTCATTGGATCTCTAACACTTTGTGATGTCCTCAGATTGCAAAAGGTGCTATATTGAAGCATAGAATGGTTACAGCACAAAGAACAAAGAACAGTACAGAACAGGAACAGGCCATTCGGCCCTCCAAGCCTGCGCCGATCTTGATGCCTGTCTAAACTAAAACCTTCTGCACTTCCGGGGACCGTATCCCTCTATTCCCATCCTATTCATGTATTTGTCAAGATGCCTCTTAAACGTCGCTATCGTACCTGCTTCCACCACCTCCCCCGGCAGCAAGTTCCAGGCACTCTCTGTGTAAAGAACTTGCCTCGCACAACCCCTCTAAACTTTGCCCCTCGCACCTTAAACCTATGTTCCCCAGTAACTGACTCTTCCACCCTGGGAAAAAGCTTCTGACTATCCACTCTATCCATAGAAGGAGGCCATTCAGCCTATCATGTCAGTGCCAGCTCTCTGCAAGAGCAACTCACCTAGTCCCACTCCCCCGCCTTTTCCCCATAGCCCTGCAAATTTTTCTTTTCAGGTAATTATCCAATTCTCTTTTGAAGGCCTTGATTGAATCTGCCTTCATCGCACTCACAGTCAGTGCATTCCAGATCTTAACCACTCTCTGCATAAAAAATTTTTCCTCATGTTGCTGTTGCTTCTTTTTGCCAATCACCTGGTTCTGGATTCTTCTGCCAATGGGAACACCTTCTCCCTATCTACCCTTACCAGGCCCCTCATGATTTTGAACACCTCTATCAAATCTCCTCTTAATCTTCCCTCCCCAAAGGACAGCAGCCCCAGCTTCTCCAATCTAGACACGTAACTGAAGTTCCTCATCCCTGGAACCATTCTTGTGAATCTTTTCTGCGCCCTCTCTAATGCCTTCACATCCTTCCTAAAGTGTGATGCCCAGAACTGAATCCAATATTTCAGTTGAAGCCAAACCAGTGTTTTATACAAGTTTATCATAACTTCCTTGTTCTTGTACTCTATGCCCTTATTTATAAAGCCCAGAATCCCATATGCTTTTTTAGTCACTTTCTCAACATGCCCTGCAACCTTCAATGATTTGTGCACATATACCCCCTTTAGAATTGTATCCTTGATTTATATTGCATCTCCTCATTCTTCCTACCAAAATGAACCACTTCACATTTTTCTGCATTAGATTTCTTCTGCCACTCGTCCGCCATTCCACCAGCCTGTCTACGTCCTCTTGAAGTTTATCACTTTTATGACTATCCTCCTCACAGTTCACAATTTTTGTGTCATCTGCAAATGTTGAAATTGTGCTATGTACACGCAGGTCTAGGTCATTAATATATATCAAGAAAAAAAGGGGTCTTAATACTGAGGAACCCCAGTATATACTTTCCTACTACTCTGTTTCCTGTCACTCAGCCAATTTCATATATACTTCCACTGTCCCTTTTATTCCATGAGCTCTAACTTTGCTGACAAGACTGTTAAGTGGCACTTTATCAAATGCCTTTTGGGAAGCCCATGTACACTACATCAACCACATTACCCTCATCAACCCTCTCTGTTACCTCATCAGAAATCTCAAGCAGGTTATTTAAACATGATTTGTCGATTACAAATCCATGCTGGCTTTCTTTAATCAATTCACATTTGTCCAAGTAACTGTTAATTTTGTCCCGAATTATCGTTTTTGAAAGCCTTCCCACCACTGAGGTTAAACTGACTGGCCTGTAGACGCTAGGCTTGTTCTTGCGCAAGGGTGTAACATTTGCAATTTTCCAGTCCTCTGGCACCACCCCTGTATCTAAGGAGGATTGGAAGAGGCCAGTGCCTCCACAATTTCCACCATTACTTCTTTCAGTATCCTTGGATACATCTCATCCAGTCCTGGTGACTTATCAACTTTAAGTACAGCCAATCTATCTAATACCTCCTCCGTCAAATTTCAGCCCATTCAGTGTCTCAACTGCCTCCTCTTTCACAATGACTTGGCAGAATCTTATTCCTTGGTAAAGACAGATGTAAAATACTCATTTAGTACCTCAGCTGTGCCTCTTCCTCGATGCCCCTTTTAGATCCCTAATCGGTCCCACTCCTCCTTTCACCACCCTTTTACTATTTATATGCTTATAGAATATTCTTAGTTTCCTTTTTATGTTAGTTGCAGGCTCTTCTCATACTCTGTCTCTTTGCTTCTCTTATTTGCTTTTTCACTTCCCCTCTCAACCTTCCATATTCACTCTGGTTCTCAATTGTATTATCCATCTGATATCTATCATATACACCCTTTTTCTGCTTCATCTTACTCTCTATCTCTTTCATTATTCAGGGAGCTCCAGATCTGTTTGCACTACCTTTCCCCTCGTATGAATGTACCTTGAATGTAACCCAAACTATCTGCTCTTTAAAGGCAGTCAATTGTTCAGTTACAGTTTTGCCTGCCAATCTTTAATTCCAATTTACCTGGGCCAGGTCCATTCTCACTTCATTGAATTTGGCCCTCCTCCAATTAATTATCTTTACTCTGGATTGCTCCTTGTCCTTTTCCATAGCTAACCTAAACTTGATGATGCTATGGCCACTGCCACCTAATTGTTCCCCTACTGACACTTGATTCACTTTACCCACCTCATTCTCCAGAACCAGATTCAGCAATGCCTCCATCTTCATTGGATGAGGATACTGATGCAGAAAATTCTCCTGAACACACTCTAGAAACTCTACCCCCTCTCTGCCCTTTACACTATTACTATCCCAGTCTATTTTAGGATAATTAAAGTCCCCCATTATAATTACTCTATAATTCTTGTACCTCTCTGCAATTTCCTTGCAAATTTGTTCCTCTATATCTTTCCCACTAGTTGGGGGCCTATAGAATACACCCAGTAGTATAATGGTACCTCTATTGTTTCTTTACTCTAACCAAATAGATTCTGTTCTTGACCCATCTCTCCAGCACTATAGTTTTCTTCTTAATCAATACAGCTATCCATCCTCCTTTCCTTCCTTCCCTATCTTTCCTGAACACCTTGTATCCAGGAATATTTAGTACCCAGTCCTGCCCTTTTTTGTGCCTGGTCTTCCACAACATCATATTTCCATGTGACTATCTGCACCTGCAGCTCACCAACTTTATTTACCACCCTCTGTGCATTCATGTACATGCATAGTAAACCTAATTTAGACCTATTACATATCCTCTTACAATGACCCCACCTAATACCTTACTATTTCCTACTTTAGTGCTATCTGTCTCTCCCAAATCTCTGTGTACCTTGTTTTTCCTCTCTAAGTTTATCTCCTGGTTCCCACACCCTGGCAAAATTAGCTTAAACCCTCCCCAATAGCTCTAGCAAATTGCCCTACAAGGACACTGGGCCCAGCTCTGTTCAGGTGCAACTGGTCTGGCTTATACAGGTCCCATCTCCCCCAGAACCCATCCCAATGTCCCAGGAATCTAAAGCCCTCCCTCCTGCACCATCTCTCCAGGAACACATTCGTCTGCTCTATTCACCTGTTTCTCTACTCACTGGCACGTGTCAATGGGAGTAATCAGGAGATTAATTTTATTGAGGTCCTGCTTGCTAGTTTCTTTCCTAGCTCCCTAAACTTTGCCTACAGGACTTCACCCCTTTTTCTACCTATGTCATTGGTACTGAAATGGACCACGACTACTGATGATTCACCCTCCCCACTCACGCTGCTCTGCAGCCACTCAGTGATATCCTTGACCCTGGCACCAGGGAGGCAACATGGCTTCCTGAAATCATATCTGCAGCTGAAAAAATGTCTGACTGTTCCTCTAACTATTGAATCTCCTATTGCTATTGCTTTTCCCATCTTCCTCCTGCCCCCCCTGTACAGCAGAGCCAGCCGTGCTGCTGTGGACTAGATTCTGGCTGCACACCCCAGAGGAAGCATCACTCTCACCATTATTCAGAACTGAATATTGGTTGGTGATTGAGATGCACTCAGGGGACTCCTGCACTATCTGCCTGGTCTTTCTTGACTGTCTGGCGACCTCCCTGCAAATTCTTTAAAAAAATAATTCACAAGATTACAACATAGTTATGGATGAGGACTGCCATTTGGCCCATATTTAGCCAGAAAGAACCTACATTCCTTTAATTGCTGTACCCAATTATTCCGTAAATGATTCCAGCTTTTTTCCCCTCCACTACTCTACCTGAAAGCCCCTTTTATTTGTTGGATCACTCCAGTGAACAAGAATCTCCTGACATCAGTCTTAAATAACCCAGTTTGAACTTATGTTCCCTTTAGACCTCTCACAATTTAAAACAATATTCCAGATTTATCTTTTCCATATAATTGTATGCTTCTACGAACCTCAATTCCAAACTGAAAAGCTCAAATTTGTCATGTCTTTCCTCATAGTTTGGACTTTTTACACTAAGGACCAGCCTCATAGCTCTTAACTGCACTGTCTCAAGCGCTTGAATGTCTTCCTTATTTCTTGGTAACCTCAAGGTGCAGTCTGACCAGAGCCCTGTAAAGTTTGATCATGACCTCCTCTGTATTCTGTTCTATTGTTTTCGTCATGTCCTTCACATTTTATTCGATTATTTGATTGCACTGTTTGACTGTTAATTGTCTAAGCATGCTAAAATGCTGTAGTGTATCATAAAATAATTTGTGAAAGCACTCCTTTCAGTATTTTTCAGAGAATATAATCACCAACTAAAAATGCTTATGAATGGCAAAGGTTTGTCATTTTCCAAAACTGTCTGGATGAAATTGCCTCAATAGAAATTATGTGCTAAGAGTGTAAAATATTTGCTTCCTCATACATAGGAAATGCAATTAAATACTGTCTTATTAGCTTAAGAATGTTATCATGATATTTCTAAAGTTATTACTTTTTCATTACTGATATTGTAAATTAATGAAGTGCAAGCATTCCAGAACTTGATGCAGCAAAACCCAACTCCTGTGTTCAGTTTAAAATGAGTTATTTTGGCACATCATAACCTGTAAATATCCCTGATGCTCAGACACCTTTTGTAGAGCCACAATTTAAATACCTGGACTGTATTAAAAATTAAATAAAAAATGCTAATATGTTGATTGCCATTAGAGCAGCCTGGGTTCCTTTACACTCACTTTTCCACTCAAACATTTGTCTCAGTTTCCTATGTGCTGGTAAAGTCTGTTTCAGGCACTGTATTTGCCTGTCCTCCCACAGTTTCAATGCCAACTTTATTACTTTACTTAGCATTAGGATTTTGGAGGGAAACTTTCAAATTCACTTAAATAAACAGATTCAGTGCATAAATAAGTCTGTTTACTCATGGGAGTCATTTTAGCAGTTTGGACAAATGTTCATAACAGTTCACGATAAATGCAGATTTCGAAGATTCTCTAATTACCACTGGTACCAGAGTAAATTTATTCCCTATTTATTTTCATTTGTTTCCCTTCCTGCTATTCTGCCAATTTTGTTTTTGCTCAACTAAACATCTTCCACCTGAAGTCATTCAGCTGGCACAAATTAATAGGATTATGAGCTATGAACATACAAACATATGAATTAGGAGCAGGAGTAGGCCACTTGGCCCCTCAAGCCTGCTCCACCATTCAATAAGATCATGGCTGATCTGATTGTAACCTCAACTCCACATTCCCACCTACCCCCGATAACCTTTCACCCCCTTGCTTATCAAGCATCTATCTACCTCTGCCTTAAAAATATTTAAAGACTCTGCTTCCACTGCCTTTTGAGGAAGGCAGTTCCAAAGATTCTCAACCCTCTGAAAGAAAAAATTCTCCTCATCTCTGTCTTAAATGGGCAACCCCTTTGTCACATCTCAGGCTAAAATGAATCACACTTGAAATGACAGCTTTAGCTTTAACAAAGATTTAACAAGTGTTTCATTAAAGACTTCTGTAGAGTTCTGTTCACTGTTCTCACTGCAGCAGCATAAGCTTATCTGACCTTACAACCCCCAGGTCAGGTGTTTTCCCCAAAGCACAAAGCTACTTTTAGTTTCCCTTCCAAGTACCATATATTCTCTGATACTCAAGCCCACACATACAATCATGACATTCCTCGCTTATCAACCAAAACATGTCCATGATTTTTTAACATAATCACAACACATAATCTTCATATAGTTTTGGTGGTCTTCCTGTTGTCTCATGAGCTCTAGTCACCATGTCAGGATTAGGAAATGTTATTGGCCCCTTTGGAACCGATGTTTCTCCCTCTGGATTGCAAGCTGTCTGCCTGCCAATAGCGTCCCTGGCTTGGACATCTGAATTGCTAGATGTCAGCTTCGCCTCAGCTCTTACATCTGGTTCATCTGTTGTTGTGTCTTTGTCACTTTTTAACACATGAAGGATTTCTGTCATCCAGTACTCTTTCGGGTGACTGCACAGTCACACTGTTTCACCTTCTTGACAACAACCGTGTACAATTTGGGATAACACGGTGTATGCATCTTACTCGGACTCTCCCGCCTCAGCAATACTTCATCATCTGGCATCACATCAGACTGTCTAGCTCTCCTTCTGTGATCTGCATAAAACTTTGCAGCATCCTTTTTCTCGGCTTCATGATCTTGAACATCCTGATCAACTCTAATGGCCCTCAGCTCTGGCATCTTGGTGGGTATTTTGCTTCCAAATAACAACTCAGCTGGGCTCTTTTTCACTGTAGCATGTGTAATTGCTCTATACATGGCCACAAATGACAACATCTCCTTCCAGTCTTTACCCTCAGCCTGAGCAATCTTCATCTGTTTCTCTCAGGATTGGTTTTGTCTTTCCACTTCCCCATTTGCTTGTGGCCATTTCGGTGTTACTCTGTGATGGGTGAATATCTGTGACTTGTATGTAATCTGCAAAGATCTGTGATATAAATTATGGTCCATTGTCCGACCATGTCTTGCAAATACTTCAGTCAATGCAAACACCATTTTCTCTGCCGTAGTAGACTTCATTGCCACATGCTCATAATAATGGCTGTAATAGTCAATCACCACTAGTGTGGACTCTCCTGATGGAAATGGACCTAAAAAATCAACTGCTACATCCTCCCATGGTCCAGCCAGTAACAGTGTACTTCATACCGGTTCTAGTGAATTGGGTCTACTGACAAGTTGACAACCATGACATGTTTTGACAAACTGCTCCACATCTTTCTCCATCCCTGGCTACTGTACTTTGGTTCGTAAGTTTTGCTTAGTACCAACCACTCCCAAGTGACCTTCATGAACTAGCATCACCACTCTGGTCCTAAGCTTTTGTGTCACTATAAGTCTGTTACCTCCGAGAATACACTTCCCAATAGTGCACAGTTTATCTCATATAATAATGTATGCTCCAAATGGGCAATTCTCCCAATTTCCAGCTTGGATTCTCTGCCTGATGTCATTCAATTCTGGATCTTTGTCTGACTCTCTTTCAATCTCTCTAGTTGTTATTGCTCTCAGTGTAGCATGAACTGCCACAAACTGCAGGAATGGGTCAGCTTCCCTCTCTAGTGAAGATCTGTGTGTTTGTCCTTCAACTGGCTCTGTGATGCCTTGGTCAACCAGTTCCTTGAACTTTGGCTCAACTTTCCCTCTCAGACCAAAAGGTCGTCTATGTACAGGCTGAGCTACAGGCTTTATGTTCTCGTCAATTGTTAATCTCACTTGGCAGTTGTGCAACTTCCCTATTCCTTGAAACTCTCGAAGCTTCACATAGGATTTCACAGAATTCACTTTCAATCCAATGTGTGGCACACCCAAGGCTTGGCCAGTTTCTCTACTCAGAAGAGACTCACCATCCTCCTCAATCACTACAAATTCTGCTGCCATACTCTGATCTCCAGCTCTTACACTCTTTGTGAAACATCCAACAGTTTGAAGTGGGTTTTAGATGTGTAAGCTTTTTGATGCACTTTCATGATGTGCACTTGATTCTCTTTGTCTTCTGTTCCTCCCACAGTGTTCTGCTGATGACATTACTGTCACTGCCTGAATTTACAATAATGCTCACTTCAACACCCCCAACAATCACTGAAACTTTCTCATGGTTGCTTCCATTGACAGAAAACATGTATCCACAATTGCTATTTGTGTTCTCACTCACTGCATCTTCTTCAACTTGTCTCACAGTTGTACTACTTTCATCTCTCCTTTACATAGTTTGCCAGGCTTGCCAATCTGTTCAGCTTTGGCAAAATTCTCTCTGCCCCTATATTTTCTACATATCTTTCCCTTGGCAGGGCAGCAATCATCTCTTCCATAGTTCCCCAAGCTGCCACATCTGAAACACTCTTTCTCAGTTTTTTGCTGTTTACATTTACACATAACTGGATTCCGTTGTGTCACTCAATTAACCTCAGATTTTGACATGCC
The DNA here is from genome assembly GCF_036365525.1 of Heterodontus francisci. Classification (NCBI taxonomy): domain Eukaryota; kingdom Metazoa; phylum Chordata; class Chondrichthyes; order Heterodontiformes; family Heterodontidae; genus Heterodontus; species Heterodontus francisci. Next base: position 82,333,222 of record NC_090375.1, on the reverse strand, counting down.
AATGGCAGAAATGAAACAACGTTTCATGCTCTGAACTTGTCCATCCACTGCTTCCAATGCAGCCGCTATCTTCAAAGTGTCATTCAATGTTAAGTCACCTCCTCTTTCCAGCAGCCTGCGTCTCAACTTATCCCACTGGCAATGTTGGACCACCTGATCCATTATCTGGTTATTCAAGTCTAGCACAACACAATTGCATCTATCCACCGCCTACCTCAAATGAGTCACAAATTGTGTTACTGTTTCCCCCTCTTTCTGTCTCATTTGACGGAAAACATGCCTTTGGAATGTGGCATTTGGCATCACCACATAATGGTCATTCAAAGCTTTCACTGCGTGTTCATAATCTGCCTTTTCTCCCATGTCAGGCAATGTCTTGAAAGTCTCCCTCACCGATGCACTCGCATTGAACAGTAATAAGGCCCATCACTGTGCTTTCTGCACCTCTGTCGCCCTGTCCAAAAACAAACCACAACTGTCAGCATATGCTTCAAACTCCTCCAGCCACACTTTCCATTTCACACTGACAGAACTGGCATCACCCGTCAGATCAAACGGCTCAATTCTCCGGACTACTGACATATCAGCTCCAGCAAATGCCATAACACAGTCCTAAATATCTCCGAATTTACATCAATGTCACATCTCAGGCTGAAATGAATCACACTTGAAATCACAGCTTTAACTTTAACAAAGATTTCGCAAGTGTTTTATTAAAGATTTCTGTGGAGTTCTATTCACTATCATTACCGTAGCATGAGCTTATCTGACCTTACAACAACCATAGGTCAGGTGTTTTCCCCAAAGCACACAGTTACTTTCATATTCGCTTCCAAGTACCATATATTGTCTAATACTCAAGCCCACACATAAAATCATGATACCATTATTTTTAAATAGTGATCCCTACTTTTACATTCTCCCACAAGGGGAAATATCCTTTCCACATCCACCCTGTCAAGACCCCTCAGGATCTTGTATGTTTCAATCAACTTGCCTCTTACTCTTCTAAACTCCCGCAGATACAAGCCTAGCCTGTCCAACCGTTCTTCGTAAGACAACCTGCCCATTCCAGGTATTAGTCTAGTAAACCTTCTGTGAACTGTTTCCAATGCATTTACATCCTTCCTGAAATAAAGAGACCATTACTGTACACAGTACTCCAGATGTGGTCTCACCAATGCCCTGTATAACTGAAGCATAACCTCCCTACTTTTGTATTCAATTCCCTTCGCAATAGATGATAAAATTCTTTTAGCTTTCCTAATTACTTGCTGTACCTGCATACTAACCTTTAGTGATTCATGCACTAGGACACCCAGAGCCCTCTGCATCTCAGAGCTCTGCAATATCTCACCGTTTAGATAATATGCTTTTTTATTCTTCCTGCCAAAATGGACAATTTCACATTTTCCCACATTATACTCCATTTGCCAGATCTTTGCCCATTCATTTCACCTATCTTTATCCCTTTGTAGCCTCCTGATGTCCTCTTCACAACTTACTTTCCTACCTACTTTTGTGCCATCAGCAAATTTAGCAACCGTACCTTCGGTCCCTTCATCCAAGTCATTTATATAAATTGTAAAAAGTTGAGGCTCCAGCACTGATCCCTACGGCACACCACTCGTTACATCGTACCAACTAAGAAATGACCCATTTATGCCTACTCTATGTTTCCTGTTAGCTAGCCAATCTTCTACCCATACCATTATGTTACCCACCCCCCCCCCCTCCCCCCCATACCATGAGCTTTTATTTTCTGCAATATACTTTAATGTGGCACCTCATTTAATGCCTTCTGGAAATCTAAGTACAGTACATCCACCAGTTCCCCTTTATCCATAGCACGTTACTTCTTCAAAGAACTCCAATAAATTGATTAAACGTGATTTCCCTTCTAAAAGGGAACTGCCTAATTACCTTGAATTTTTTAAGTGCCTGCAATAATGTCTTTAATAATAACTTCAAACATTTTCCCTATGACAGATGTTAAGCTAACTGGCCTGTAGTTTCCTGCTTTCTGTCTCCCTCCCTTTTTGAATAAAGGAGTTACATTCGCTATTTTCCAATCTAACGGAACGTTCCCCGAATCTAGGAATTTTGGAAAATTAAAACCAACACCTCAGCTATCTCACTAGCCACTTCTTTTAGGACCCGAGGATGAAGTCCATTGGGTAATAACTCAAAATATGCATAAAATATCCTTTTACTGCTTAAAACACCAAATGCTTTTCACTTCTGCTGTGTACAAATATTTCCACATTACCTTTTGTATGCAAACAAGTGAAGAAACCTGAATATAAATTGCCAAAGATATTCTCACTTCTGAAACCCTGGTTTTCTCCATCCATATTTCCCAATATTGTCTTTTGTAAGTTCCACATTTGTTTGCACAACTCACAGGTTACTACTGTAGTGGATGCAAGGTTATATCCTGCATCATGTTATATTTGTATATGAAATGCAGTTAGGGCAGGTCCCTGGGATCTTTACAAATGAAGTATTGGCTGCAGTTTCTAATTGGATTTATTTTTCCGTTTTCTTGAGTGCCTATTGGAAGAGTGTATATATAAGAGCAGATATAAGCAGATATGAGGCCATGTGCAAAACTACAGTGAGTTTTGTTTTGAACTTGATGTAAGAACAACTGATCAGACACAAGGAACCCAATAATAAATCCGTTGGGAGTGGTGGAGGTGGACGCTGGCGGGTGTAGATTGGGTTTTCCAATATCACTTGGGGAACCCGGAAGTAAGTTCAATATGTCTGTCTGTGACACATCATTATCATATTACTTCCAAGTTTGGTGTCAATTACGTGGTAGCGAGCGTGGTGAGGTCCTGCGTGACATGATCATAACTCCAGTAGTTAAAGGGTCAATTCAAAGATGAAATTTGGAGGAGTTAGAAGCAAGAGAGGAAGAACTTTGACAATGGGTTCAGCACTGCCAAATGCTGTGCCATGCTTTAATAATGCCTCCCTAGTATGCTGCTGGGGACTGTGAGAATCCACAGAGATGTAGTTTTACCCAGCAAGGAGGGTAAAACCCACTGCTGCCACAAGGAAGACATGACTGGAGATGGGTTAGAGGGTTTTTTTATTCGTTTGCGGGATTGGGGCGTTGCTAGCTAGGCCAGCATTTATTGCCCATTCCTAATTGCCCTTGAGAAGGTGGTGGTGAGCTGCCTTCTTGAACCGCTGCAATTCTTGGGCTATAGGTACACCCGCAGTGCTGTTACGAAGGGAGTTCCAGGATTTTGACCCAGCGACAGTGAAGGAATGGCAATATAGTTCCAAGTCAGGATGGTGTGTGGCTTGGAAGGGAACTTGCAGGTGGTGGTGTTCCCATGCATCTGCTGCCCTTGTCCTTCTAGGTAGCAGAGGTCGTGGGTTTGGAAGGTGTTGTTGAAGGAGCCTTGGTGAGTTGCTGCAGTACATCTTGTAGATGGTACATACTGCTGCCACTGTGCGTTGGTGGTGAAGGGAGTGAATATTGAAGGTGGGGGATGGGGTGCCAATCAAGCGGGCTGCTTTGCTTCTGACCTGCTCTTGTAGCCACAGTATTTATGTGGCTGGTCCAGTTCAGTTTCTGGTCATTGGTAACCCCCAGGATGTTGATATGGGAAATTCCGCAATGGTAATGCCATTGAATGTCAAGGAGCGATGGTTAGATTCTCTCTTGTTAGAGATGGTCATTGCCTGGCACTTGTATGGCACGAATGTTACTTGCCACTTATCAGCCCAAGACTGAATATTGTCCAGGTCTTGCTGCATATTGACATGGGCTGCTTCAGTATCGGAAGAGTTGCGAATGGTGCTGAACATTGTGCAATCATCAGCGAACATCGTCACTTTTGACCTACTGATGGAGGGAAGGTCATTGATGAAGCAACTGAAGATGGTTGGGCCTAAGTCACTACTCTGAGGAACTCCTGCAGTGATGGCCTGGGACTGAGATGATTGACCTCCAACAACCACAGCCATCTTCCTTTGTGCTAGATATGACTCCAACCAGCAGAGAGTTTTCCCCAATTCCCATTGACTCCAGTTTTGCTAGGGCTCCTTGATGTTATACTCGGTCAAATGCTTGATGTCAAAGGCAGTCACTCTCATCTCACCTCTGGAGTTCAGCTCTTTTGTCCATGTTTGGACCAAGGCTGTAATGAGGTCAGGGGCTGAGTGGCCCCGGGGGAACCCAAACTGAGCATCACTGAGCAGCTTATTGCTCTGCAAGTGCCGCTTGATGGTACTGTCAACGACCCCTTCCAATACTTTACTGATGATCGGGAGTTGACTGATAGGGCAGTAATTGGCCAGGTTGGATTTGTCCTGCTTTTTGTGGATAGGACATACCTGGGCAATTTTCCACATTGCTGGGTAGATACCAGTGTTGTAGCTGTACTGGAACAGCTTTGCTAGGTGTGCGGCTAGTTCTGGAGCACAAGTCTTCAGTACTATTGCCGGAATGTTGTCAGGGCCCATATCCTTTGCAATTTCCAGTGCCTTCGGCCATTTTATGATATTACATTGAGTGAATTGGACTGGCTGAAGACTGGCATCTGTCATGCTGGGGATCTCCCAATATTGTCATGAACAGATGCATCTGCGACAGGTAGATTGGTGCGGACGAGGGCAAGTAGGTTTTTCCCTCTTGTTGGTTCCCTCACCACCTGCCGCAGACCCAGTTTAGCAAATATGTCCTTTAGAATCCAGCCAGCTCAGTCAGTAGTAGTGCTACTGAGCCACTCTTGGTGACAGATATTGAAGTTCCCCATTCAGAGTACATTTTGTGCCTTTGTTACCCTCAGTGCTTCTTCCAATTGGTGTTCAACATGGAGATTCACTGGTAAGGAACACTGTGTTGCAATCCAGGATTTGGTGCAGCAAGTGCTTTAATGACATAATCAGGTCAGGAAAGGTGAGTACTATTATATATTCACCTACATCTTGTTGTGCGTACCCTACTCTGCTTTGTCAAGCCTACTCCTTCACATCTTTTCACGACCATTTACTGTGCAAGTGTAACCATCTTTTTCTTTCTATTGTTACAACGGACCGCTCCAGTCAAAGCCCCCTATCAAAATATACAATTCTGATTGTGGTGGGAGAAACACACTGTTAATTCAATCTTGTTGTTCCACAGATTGCCTAACATATCATTTTAAACTTTCCTAATTAAAGAAAGGCCCATCTATTAATCCCCGAATGAGGCTAATGAAACCAGGTATCTTTAAATCAACAAATTAACTGTTTAATTAGAAAAACTAAATTCTTAAGCACTACTAAGACATAAACAACATTTAAAATAGAAAAAAATAGAGTCTTTGCAAATTTACAGTCCAATATTGCTTGAAGTCCTCACAGCCGTCCGATGGGGAAAAAAGTTCTTCCACTGTAGAACAGTCCATAGTCGAATTCCAGCAGTAGGTGATGCTTTCCTTCTCCAGCGATGAATTTCAGCAATTAACAACTTGCAAACACTTTCAACCGAATCAATCTGACTTTAGAGTTTTTGAGGGATAAAAGATTGTCACAGTCTAACTTCCCTTCCTTCAGTTCAAATTATCAGAGATCTCTGTTTTGGCTTGACTTTTTTTAGAATTTTGAGAGATAATAAATAAACAGACTAAATTCTCTTCCTTCAGTTTAAATGGTCCGCTTCTCCTTTCAGGTGCTAACACATAGCTGTCTCTCTGTGTCCCCAGCTAGAACAGTCTGTTTTCAACTAGAAGGCCAGTTCAAAAGATAATTGCAACATTGTATATCTGGTCCTTGGTCCCTGAATGGCTGTTGCAGATAACCAGGATGCATTCTTTGAAGCTGGTTGATTCCCTCTCCGTATGCTTCTATCTAACGGCAACCAAAATGCACTTTCTCTAACTCCTGAGGCTTGCTGGTTCTTAAAGCAGTACAGCTCCTTTGCTGTCTTAAAGACACACCACATATTTCCTGGAGAAAAAAAAAGACCGGATCATGACACTATGCACTTTCTTACATCCCTATCTATCCATTGACCACTGCCACACACCCTCATCCTTATGCAATGCCCCTCCTTGATATACACCCTCACTAAATGCACTGTATCCTTTGGATGAACACATGCCATTACAGCCACTCATAGGTCTGCTCTTTCTGACCCCCCCATAATCCCGGAGCAGAAGGGAGTGCAGAACACCAAGGAAAGCGAGAGAACCACAGGTGGGCTCCAGAGATTCCACAACTGATAACTGCAAGGAGGAAGCGCTGGAGGTCAGTGCCATCTCACCACCCCTATCCATTGGAGACTTAGAGATAGAGACTGCATCCCCCCACCCTCCCCCGCCCCCCACAGCTAACTGGTGACAGAATGGCATATAATTACACACATCATAAAACAGTTATGTTGACTTGAATTCAGTAGCGAGTGAAATATGATCATCTTCATAATAAGTTGCAGCATTCTTAGCTTGCCAGCATGAATTCATATCATTTTTCTTCACCAGGGCCTTTACGCCTGCAGCAGCAATCCATGCACCTCTCAGATGATGAATCCTCAGAGGAGCTGATTCTTTCTGAGGTTACACTGTCATATGACTCATGCTTACCTTGCACCACCTCAGATATTCACACTTTGGTGGGACCAGTTAGATGGATAGTTGTATTTTCACCTGGTGACTCATTTCATAAGTGAGCAACGGCAACAGTGGTGACAGGGTCAACTGTGTAGAGTCAATGTCAGAGGGTGCCAGCCATCTCCAAGCACTGCTCAGTGAGATAAAAATGCTGTTTGCTGGGAGTCATTGATGAAAAAGATAATCATTGTGGAGCACCAAAAAATGAAGTGATATACTGATGGGACTTCCAAGCACACTGTCCATGGTTGCAGAGAGAATGGAGGAGTCAGCCTCAATAATGAGTAGGTTAAGTTTGCAGAATGAGTGGGTTAACATTTCAGAACATTGTGACAATGTCTTCTTGTATGGACAGAGTGGCCAACTCCATGGAATATCAATCGTGACTATCAAATGAATCCATGTATGCCTTGACCATGGCCAAACATACTCCAGATGCCAACATGCTTGGCGCTTTAAATAAGATGACAGATACTTTAGCCTTGGCCTTACAGCACCTTACTAATCTGCATCAACTGCTCCCCAACAAATGTTAGGAGTGAAATGCAGCTGGTCCATGAGAAGGATAATGTCAAAAGGGGATATGGAAGTGGGGACTCCACTCAAAGTGCTTCTATTTCTCATCTGTTGGCCTCTACCCTCCTCAGTCAGAGCCCACATGCCACCTTGTGTCCCAATGGTTGAGTCATCCCCTGCACAGGTGCAGGTGGAACAGTCTTTGGTGGGGCTCACATGGGCTCTAAAACCCAAAGGGTGTCGACTATGAGCATCTCAGCAATCAGAACAAGGATCTGAGCACCCTGTCTCTACCTCTGCCATGTAGGAGTGATAAGAAAAGGAAGAGTAAAGCTTTATAGTTGTGTTAAGGTATCTGCGTGTGTATTTGACAAAATGCTATACTGTGGAGTTTCTGTTCTTCAGCAGAATCACATAAAATGTGTTACTTTGCACCACTTTCCCAAGTTGCCATTGGTGGTTGCTGGCAGGCAACTCGTCTGTTAGCTTGCTTGATGATGAATGGGAAGACATGACTTGAGGGGGACCATTGGGGGATTGTGGAATGGATGATTGGAATGTGGAATAGATGTTTGCAGGACTGCATGTAGTTCTGACATCAGACCAGTGGTGGTAACTAACTAACCTTGCATTAAGAAAAGAACTCCAGGCATCATGATGGCAATGTAAATAGCTAGTGCTGCACTAGTGCATCACCTGCCTCCTCCTTGGACAAATGGCCTACTCCTGCTCCTATTTCTTATTTCTTATGGAAGTCCTTGCAGTTGACAAATACTCCTAGTTCAGCTAGGGTTGTGCATATTGTCACATGTATGCAGTCGATGACGCCCTTCTCCAGTGGGAACCCAGTCAGAAACGCAAGCCTAAGTGCCCGCTCATTCTGACTGCATCATCACAGCTGAAATTCACATAATTGCCAGCCCTGGCAAACAATCCCCTGTCTTATGCATTTGTGTGCTGCCGACTGGGAGATCCTGGCTATGTCATCGGCAGAGCCTTAGATGAATCCAGAGGCAAAAAGTTGAGGGGGGTGGGGTGTGGTCACTATTATCACATGGCCACCAGGTTCAGCAGGGAGCAGGTCTTCTAGCAGGTTGCAGATGTCTGCCACTTCCTAACCTGACATCCTGAGCCTCCGAAAGCACTGCTGTTTTGATAAGTCAAGGAGGTTCAGCCTCTGCCTGTACACTTGTTTCATGAGTATTGCCTCCTGTCAGCTGCATTCATCTTCTGTTCCCCTCTCTGCTCTCCAGCTGCAGGTTAAGAGCTGTAGCTGATGGTCACATTGCTCCTCATCCGAGGTCCAGTCTAAGTCAGCTAAGGTGCCACCCATCCTGAGCTGATTCTGAAAACCTCTAATGTGTAAAAAGTAAACTCTCAACAAAACAATGCCGAAGAAACCCTCTCCCATGAAGAAAAAAGCAGCTTTGAGTACTGAGTATTTGCACGACTTTGAATACGCCACGTCAATTGTCATTGTTCTTGTCTTGGTTTCAACAGTGAATTTCAGGAAGTCTGAAAACTGCTGGATGTGTCGTTAAATTTAAAAGTGTATTGAAATTTCACTTTAATTGAGCAATTAGCAAATGTTAATGATCAAACTGCCTCTCTTGAGAAGATTGTACACAATCAGCCTAATGTGCCCGAATTAAACACAGAAGTTGGGAAGGTTTGATTCGGCTTCCAGATATGCTCCATTTTTGCTGAATTTAACCCCCCACCCACACTGTCCTCCATGTTAACCCCCCACCCCTCCACAAGGTGTAGTTTCCTTCTGACCAACAAACAGGGAATAATTAATATTTATTACTGGCCTATTAGAAAGGACCTGGGACCTGTCTAAAGAAACAAGCATTACGAAGGAAAGATTCTTTGATCTGATAAGTGAGAAGCACTAAATTACTGTAAACTTTTTTGTGCCTTAGATTCATGTGTTTCAACCAGTTGGCTCCACATCACTGAGGTAGAATGGAATTCCATAGAATATCTGTCCAAACCACAGCTTAAAGCTACCTTCCAATGATTCAATCAACTATATTAAATCCATGTGCTAAGTTTAAACAATGGTCCGTGTATAGTAAAGTCTGAAGAGTGACAAATCTATCAGAAAACAATATAGAGAATACCTACTAATCCCAAACGAATGGTTATGTTTGATGGTATGACTCTTGAAAAAATTTGTTCAAAATAAACAGACTTCCAAAAACTGTAGCGCTTATTTTGGGGGAAAGGTGAAAACAGGTGCTAAATGGGTGCTGTGCTAAAAGACACCTTTGTTTAAAAGTCTGGATTTAATCCACAATGTAGGGGCTAATTACTGATTACCATGGTTTAACTGTGCCTGGAGGTGCTAAAATGGAGAGCTGCAGATTTAGCACTCAAGTGCAGATTAGGAGTAGTTTTCCTGGGGCAGTTTATGGAGCCTCCACACACCCACTTCGACTGAAGGTGTGGAGTGAGCTGGCTGACAGACAACAACATGTGTCAGGATGGCTCAGACACTGAGGGAGAGGGTTCACAGGTTCTTAGAGGCTGCATTGAAGGTTCTGGTGAGGAGATACAGTGGAGGAAAGATGTCCTCTGTCCGTGCGGGAAGGATGCCACAGAGGCAATTAATGCGGTGGATGTGGGAGGAGATTACTGAGGAGGACTCAGCCAGGAGCACTGTTGCCAGGACATGGCTCCAGTGTCACGAGTGATCAAGATACAATCTCATGTCACAAACTTCTCAATAACTGCACCACCACCAGCAACACAACCTCAACACACTGCATCCACCATCTTACTACACACTGGCATTCACACAAGCCACATGAGTGCATCCTTCAAATGCACTGGTCACGCCTCAGAGACATCTCACAGCTCTTCAACCATGTGTTGCATAACACACACACAAACACACCTGCTAATACACTCATTTACAATCACCACTCTTCCTCTGCCAGGAAAAAGTAGCACATAACGGGCACCAGCAAGACCTGACGGCTGGGAGGGGAAGCCAGGATCACTACCCGAGAGGAGACAATGTTGGCAGGGATCAGGAAGGCCAAAGGCAGAGTAGGGACATATCATTTAGAGGTATGTAGTCATTCTAGCTTCCTTACTTATCCAAAACTATTCCTGATCCCTAATTTCCCCAAGCTTATCTTCACTTACAAGCTCCATATGGTCTTATCACACTCATCCTTGAATAGTGGCTGTATGTGCTTCCAGTTTAACCCTTCCAACATTATCATAGCAGGCTCTGCGGAGCAAGTTCCACCTCACTGCAGAAGAACTGGAAGAAAAGGAAGAGAAAGAGAAGGAGGAGAGTGAGGAAGAAGGCCCTGCTTCAATTGCTACCAACAACTCATAGTTATATAAAGCCTCTAATGTAATTAAATGACCCAAGGCATTTCAAAGGAGTATTTATAAAACAAAATATGACACCGAGTCACGCAAAACAATATTAGGCCAGATGACCAAAGGTTTGGTCAAAGAAGTAAGTTTTAAGGAGTGTCTTAAAGGAGGAAAGCAAGGTAGAGAAGCAGAGAAGTGTAGGGAGGGTATTCCAGAGCTTAGGGCCTAGGCAGCTTTAAAAAAAAATCTTTCATGGGATGTGGGTGTCACTGGCAAGGTCAGCATTTGTTGCCCATCCCTAATTGCCCTTGACAACTGAGTGGCTTGCTAGGCCATTTCAGAGGGCAGTTAAGAGTCAATCACATTGCTGTGGGTCTGAAGTTGCATGTAGGCTAGACTAGGTAAGGATGGCAGATTTCTGTTCCTAAAGGATATTAGTGAACCAGGTGGGTTTTTACAACAATTGATGATAGTTTTATGGCACCATTACTAAGACTAGCTTTCAATTCCAGATTTTTATTAACTAATTGCATTTATTAATTAATGTAATTTAAATTCCACCAGGTGGGATTTGGATCCATGCCTGCAGCCTTTGGATTACTAGTCCCGTGAAATTACCACTAGGCCACCATCTCCGCTGAAGGCTGAAGGCTGAAGGCATGGCCACTAATGGTGGAGTGATTAAAATCAGGGATGCTCAAGATGCCAGAATTAGAGGAACGCAGATATCTTGGAGGGTTGTGCGGCTGGAGGAGATTACAGTGATAGGGAGAGGCGAGGCCATGGAGGGATTTGAAAACAAGGAAGCAACTTTTAAAATTGAGGCATTGCTTGACCAGGAGCCAATGTAGGTCAAGGAGCACGGGGTGAATGGGACTTTGTGCGAGATAAGACACTGGCAGCAGAGTTTTGGATGACCTCAAGTTTACGGAGGTTAGAATGTGAGAAATCAGCCAGGACCACATTGGAATAGACGTCCAGAGGTAACAAGGGCATGAATGAATGAATGAAAATACCATGATCACAGGATCAGAGACCGGGAGTATGTGTAACTTAGGGGCTACGATAGAACACGTATCCTCATGGTGGCATGCACTGGGCAGGAGTTGGCAGCAGCTATGCCAAGTGGAAGGGACACCACAGGTGCTCCTTTGCATGGGCTGGAGTAGGGTGGGTGGGTGGTGGGAAAGGTCGTGTATTAGTTCTCCTGTAGAGGAGTCAAATGAGGATCTCACAGGGCCAAACTTCAGGAGAAGGCTGATGGGTTTGATAAACCAAATGCTTGATGCAATAGAGAACCTGACTGGAAGCTTACGTATCATGGCTAGAAGGATGGAGGAGTCAGCCTGCAGCTAGGCCCTTGGCTTAATGCAGAATCTTGAACCCATCCTTTGCAGCATGGAGAGGTTGGCCAATTCCATTCAACAGCCTGCGGAGTCCAACATCATGCAGAGTATGATGACTGAGGTCGCAGTTTCCACTGCAGTCATTGCAGCCTCCATGGAACAACAAAGTGCTGCAATGGAAGCTCAGGCGGCTGTCATGGTGGTTCTGGTCTCCTCGGTTGAAAGAGACTTGCAGACTGTCTCCGTTGCCCAGAGATCAGAGATATGTACTCCTGCAGATCACTGGGCTGGCTGAGCAGATGCCTTGAGGTAGTGGCATGGGAATCATGGAACAGGAACCTACTGGCCTCTATCTGGATGGCAGCATTCCTGTTCCCTCACTCCATGCCCTTGTAGTTGCCAAGGAACCCAGACTGCTTGAGCCCATGCCAAGGTGGTACAGTCTGAGGTGGGAGCTATTACAGCCCACAACCTCTTGAGGGCATCACAAGAGGCATCCATCTAGCGTGATGTTGGATGCACCTCATAGAAGCACCAGAGCAGGCAAGAGTACTTATAGGCTGCCACTGAGGGTAAGATCCAAGGTGAATATTTTAATATTTTTAAATGCTGTTGGTTGTGACATGTTTTCATCGCTTGCTTTTGATGTATATAAAAAGTGACGATGGCAATTCGGCAGTGGCGGGTTTGATGGCCTTTTTTATTGTGCTTTTCATGGGAAGGGTTTGAAAAGAATTGAGTGCAGATGGCGGACCTCTTGATGAATCCTCAGTTGTGAAAGGTAAGGCATATGTCAACAGTACTCTGAAGTCTCTCAAAAGCAATCTTCAATTAGATGGTGAAGAGCGACCCTCCCAGGTGCGCGCTGCCTAACTGGACTTCTCATGGCCTCTGCTTGGTCCCCCTTGTCTTTCTCCTCCTCCTCAATGGCCTCGTCTTCCTCCTCCTCCTCATTTGGCTCCTGATCTTGACCCTCGGGCAAAACTGCTGGTGGTAATGGCTGGTGTCTTATGATCACCCAGATTGTGGAATATGCAGCAATCTGGAGTCCTCCTCTCCCTGCTCTCCCTCTCTCCTCCAGCAGCTAATTCTGTTCTGCCTGGCATCAGGTCCACCTCCCATTCCTCCTCCAGACCAAGGAGTTCCCTAACAACAGCCCCATGACCAAGCACTCCCTTTCTCCTGGTGATTTCTATAAGGCCTCCAATAAAGGGCAAGTAGCATACCATTCATTCACTTTAAGTGAAATCCTCAGAGAATTACCAGACAAAAATGTTGATAGAGTGTTGACAAAGTGTCTAGAAAGTCTCCCGATGTGTATCAAAAGTTGTCTTCAAACGCAGTTTGGTCAGTCAATCTCAATCAGCAAGTGAACAGTGAAACAGTGATACTCACAATCCTCCCCAACAACTTCTTTACTCCTGTTCAACTGATTAGTGTTAGAAGAGGTTGGTAATTGCAGCACTAGCCAGCGAAATGGCATGCAGCCTCTTTAATGAATGTTAGGAGTCAGTTTAATTGATCATCAGAGCGTTATTGTCCTTGGGTAGCTGTTCCTAGCATACGCTTTAACTCCTTTACCAAGCTATTGTAGTGTGGTAGTGTTTTGAAATTGCAATTGGACTGTACATTGTGTACTCCAGAGGCTGCTGTAGAACACACATGCTAGCAAAGAGAAAGTGAAACTAAGGCAGAATAAAAAGAGAAGCCTTTGTGTTCAGCTGCTGCAGTCTTTGTTTCTCTGTCTTTGTCTCATATTCTATACCAAACATGGCTAAGCCTCACTCAAGTCCTGAGGACATCACAGCTGTCGTCTTGGCTTTGCAGCTCAAGAGCCCATTTAGGTCACTTTGGAGTCTCTTTATCACATAAAGTATCTGAGGAAAATAGGCCCCTGTGCTTCTCCAGAAAAGATGAAATGTTTCATCTGCCAGCACTACAATCATAATTTCAACCACAAGGATGGATGTGTAGGTGATGATGTTGTACCTTGAAATGCTCCCAAATAATTTATTCTGTTGAACCTCTGAGTTCTAGTTTCTGCCCATCACTCAGACCTGGCAATGAAGGAAAACTCATGATGTCTTTTATAATGAATTCACGGAACCTACATCTCAGATAACCCTTGGACAACCCTTGTATAAAATTTAAATTTAGTTCTGAGTGAGTTATATCAGTTCCTTGGACCTTCTTTTCAATAAGATCCACTAACCTGTCTGAACGCTTGGTAAACTGCATGGGCAGAATTTTAGCTGTCAAGATGGGGGTGGGAGGCAAGTTTGGGTGCTGGTGGCAGGGAAAAGCCCTGAAAAATGGCTTCAGGTAGAAAACCCAACATAATCCTGCCCACTTCCGGGTTTAACCCTGGCGGGTTTGCAGGTGAGTGGGAACTCCCCATAGAGATGTCAGGTAAGTAATTAAAATATGTCAATGCCCAACTAACTCAGGATTTAACCCAGAATTCAGGGTTTGTCAGCCAATGCATGGATTTCCTGAGCTATGTGGAACTTGCCAGGGTCAACCAGTTCAGTAAAACTGAGTCTGGAAAACCTTCAAAGAGTGAAACTGAATAGCTTCAGCACTACCTGTGTGAGAGGCTGGTGTTCACAGCACTTCTTCTGAGAGTGAGTTCTTACTGCTTGACAGGTGATTTCCAATTCCTTGGAAGTCACGTCAGTGTCTTGGACTTTGATTTGCACTTCCCTACTGTCAGCTTTCCCTGTGGCATGAGAGAGAGAGAGAGAGAGAGAGGACAGAGGCAGCCCTTCTGACTTCTGCCCAGATTGAGTCACTGGCTTGTCTGCTTGTCCAAGGGAAAGTCCCCACTTTCACCGAGATGGACAGATGGTCACATGACTGTCTCAGTGTATTCTCTGGTACCTTCTAATGAGATTCAAGTTTAGGAATTTCCATCCTTCAAGCCTCATGGTGCCAATGTACTCCCCTGGAGGGGTTCGCCCTTTCAATATTAAAGTCCCATGATGGCTTGGAATGTATTACTAATGAAAGCAATCTCAGGTAGCTCAATCAATAGGGCAAGCCATTGCCGTTGGTGCAGGCTAATCAGACATGTGTCTCCACTTTTGGTGCCTTGGAATGTGCAAGGTTTTCAAATGCAAATGGTGGGGACATTTGTAGCTGTGGCAAAGGTTTTGTAAAAGTTGTCCTCCTTTTTTAAGTTTAATGTAAGTTTCCAACTGATGAATTAAAATTCCTCATTTGGCATAGCATGTTTTCTTGACAGTATGATCTGACTAGAATCAGTTGAAATTTTCCATAAATTAATTACAATTGTAGGTTTATTAATTCTGTGCTGGACGAAAGTAAATATTTGGTGCATTTATTTTATTTTTGCCTAAAACGGTACTATCATCATGAAAAAAGGATTTTCAGATCTTTGCAAACATCAAATGTGATGGCACGATTCATGTCAAGCACATCATTATTCAACTTGCTCCTGAAATAATCATGAAAATTAGAAAGCTTATCTTCTCAAAACCTCTTATGAATACAGGTAGTTTTATTTCTTTTTATTTTTATTTTCTTTGAAGCTGCTAACTCTTGCAGAAGCATGGCCCTGTGGCTATCAGAAATTCTCCAATACCTAATCCAAATATCCATTATTAATGAATGGTTCTAAATGGCAAGTTTCAGCCTCCTATTGTAGGAGGCAGCACAGCAGAGCCAGAACCTGTCCTTACCCAACACGTGTGTGTGTGCACTCTTTCTGGTAGAACTAACTGGAATGCATTAGTATAACCAACACTTAGGACAGTTGAGACTTTCCTAATCAACATTTTCAACAATAAAATACAACAAAGATATGATGACTTCCTTACCACATATTTATCCTAAATAATTTATTGCACCAGAGGGCCAGAATTAAACTTGGATCAAGAGTTCACATAAACCTGCCCATGCATTTGATCCCACTAAATGGGAGAGGGCCTGCTTTATGTAGCTCACCTCTCCATCTCACTCACCAACATCTGCAAAAAGATTCAAGAAGTGTTTGAAAACTGATTGTAAAGGTTTCTATAGGTATGTGAAGAGAAAAAGATTGGTGAAGACAAATGTAGGTCACTTACAGTCAGAAACAGGGGAAATTACTATGGGGAATAAAGAAATGGCTGACCAACTAAATGCATACTTTGAACAAAGAACAAAGAACAAAGAACAGTACAGCATAGGAACAGGCCATTCGGCCCTCCAAGCCTGCGCTGATCTTGATACCTGTCTAAACTAAAACCTTCTGCACTTCCGGGGACTGTATCCCTCTATTCCCATCCTATTCATGTATTTGTCAAGATGCCTCTTAAACGTCGCTATCGTACCTGCTTCCACCACCTCCCCCAGCAGCAAGTTCCAGGCACTCACCACCCTCTGTGTAAAGAACTTGCCTCGCACATCCCCTCTAAACTTTGCCCCTCGCACATTAAACCTATGTCCCCTAGTAACTGACTCTTCCACCCTGGGAAAAAGCTTCTGACTATCCACTCTGTCCATGTCACTCATAACTTTGTAAACCTCTATCATGTCGCCCCTCCACCTCCGTCGTTCCAGTGAAAACAATCCGAGTTTATCCAACCTCTCCTCATAGCTAATGCCCTCCAGACCAGGCAACATCCTGGTAAACCTCTTCTGTACCCTCTCCAAAGCCTCCACGTCCTTCTGGTAGTGTGGTGACCAGAATTGCATGCAATATTTTAAGTGTGGCCTAACTAAAGTTCTGTACAGCTGCAGCATGACTTGCCAATTTTTATACTCTGTGCCCCGACCGATGAAGGCAAGCATGCCGTATGCCTTCTTGACTACCTTATCCACCTGCATTGCCACTTTCAGTGACCTATGGACCTGTACGCCCAGATCTCTCTGCCTGTCAATACTCCTAAGGGTTCTGCCATTTACTGTATACTTCCCACCTGTATTAGATCTTCCAAAATGCATTACCTCACATTTGTCCGGATTAAACTCCATCTGCCATTTCTCCGCCCAAGTCTCCAACCGATCTATATCCTGCTGTATCTTCTGACAATCCTCATCACTATCCGCAACTCCACCAACCTTTGTGTCGTCCACAAACTTACTAATCAGACCAGCTACATTTTCCTCCAAATCATTTATATATACTACAAACAGCAAAGGTCCCAGCACTGATCCCTGCGGAACATCACTAGTCACAGTCCTCCATTCAGAAAAGCACCCTTCCACTGTTACCTTCTGTCTTCTATGACCGAGCCAGTTCTGTATCCATCTTGCCAGCTCACCTCTGATCCCATGTGACTTCACCTTTTGTACCAGTCTGCCATGAGGGACTTTGTCAAAGGCTTTACTGAACTCCATATAGATAACATCCACTGCCCTTCCTTCATCAATCATCTTCGTCACTTCCTCAAAAGTTAGTGAGACACGACCTCCCCTTCACAAAACCATGCTGCCTCTCGCTAATAAGTCCATTTGTTTCCAAGTGGGAGTAAATCCTGTCCCAAAGAATCCTCTGTAATAATTTCCCTACCACTGACGTAAGGCTCACCAGCCTATAATTTCCTGGATTATCCTTGCTACCCTTCTTAAACAAAGGAACAACATTGGCTATTCTCCAGTCCTCTGGGACCTCACCTGTAGCCAATGAGGATACAAAGATTTCTGTCAAGGCCCCAGTTATTTCTTCCCTTGCCTCCCTCAGTATTCTGGGGTAGATCCCATCAGGCCCTGGGAACTTATCTACTTTAATGCTTTGCAAGACACCCAACACCTCCTCCTTTTTGTTAACGACATGACCCAGACTATCTACACTCCCTTCCCTAGACTCATCGTCCACCATGTCCTTCTCTTTGGTGAATACTGATGCAAAGTACTCATTTAGTACCTCGCCCATTTCCTCTGGCTCCACACATAGATTCCCTCCTCTGTCCTTGAGTGGGCCAACCCTTTCCCTGGTTACCCTCTTGCTCTTTATATACATATAAAAAGCCTTGGGATTCTCATTAATCCTGTTTGCCAATGACTTTTCATGACCCCTTTTAGCCCTCCTGACTCCTTGCTTAAGTTCCTTCCTACTGTCGTTATATTCCTCAAGGGCCTTGTCTGTTCCCAGCCTTCTAGCCCTTACGAATGTTTCCTTTTTCTTTTTGACTAGGCTCACAATATCCCTCCTTATCCAAGGTTCCCAAAACTTGTTAAACTTATCCTTCTTCCTCACAGGAACATGCCGGTCCTGAATTCTAATCAACTGACGTTTGAAAGACTCCCACATGTCAGACGCCCCCAATCTAAATTCTTCAGTTCCTGCCTAATATTGTTATAATTAGCCTTCCCCCAAATTAGCACCTTCACCCGAGGACTACTCTTATCCTTATCCACAAGTACCTTAAAACTTACGGAATTATGGTCACTGTTCCCGAAATGCTCCCCTACTGAAACTTCGACCACCTGGCCAGGCTCATTTCCCAATACCAGGTCCAATACGGCCCCATCCCGAGTTGGACTATCTACATATTGTTTCAAGAAGCCCTCCTGGATGCTCCTTACAAATTCTGCCCCATCCAAGCCCCGAGCACTAAGTGAGTCCCAGTCAATATAGGGGAAATTAAAATCACCCACCACTACAACCCTGTTACCTTTACATCTTTCCAAAATCTGTCTACATATCTGCTCCTCTATCTCCCGCTGGCTGTTGGGAGGCCTGTAGTAAACCCCCAACATCGTGACTGCACCCTTCCTATTCCTGAGCTCCACCCATATTGCCTCGCTGCATGACCCCTCCGAGCTGTCCTCCCGCAGTACAGCTGTGATATTCTCCGTAACCAGCAATGCAACTCCCCCACCCCTTTTACATCCCCCTCTATCCCGCCTGAAGCTTCTAAATCCCGGAACATTTAGCTGCCAATCCTGTCCTTCCCTCAACCAAGTCTCTGTAAAAGCAACAACGTCATAGTTCCAAGTACTAATCCAAGCTCTAAGTTCATCTGCCTTACCTGTTATACTTCTCGCATTGAAACAAATGCCCTTCAGACCACCAGTCGCGCTGTGCTCCGCAACATCTCCTTGCCTGCTCTTCCTCTTAGCCTTACTGGCCCTATTTACTAGTTCCCCCTCATTTATTTCACCTGCTGTCCTACTGCTCTGGTTCCCACCCCCCTGCCATACTAGTTTAAACCCTGCCGAGTGACGCTAGCAAACCTCGCAGCCAGGATATTTGTAACCCTCCAGTTTAGATGCAACCCGTCCTTCTTGTACAGGTCCCACCTGTCCCTGGAGAGATCCCAATGATCCAGATATCTGAAACCCTCCCTCCTACACCAGCTGTTCAGCCATGTGTTTAGCTGCACTATCTTCCTATTTCTAGCCTCACTGGCACGTGGCACAGGGAGCAATCCTGAGATTACAACCCTAGAGGTCCTGTCTTTTACCTTTCTACCTCACTCCCTAAACTCCCCCTGCAGGACCTTGTCACTCTTCCTGCCTATGTCGTTGGTACCGATGTGTACCACAACCTCTGGCTGTTCACCCTCCCCCTTCAGAATTCCCCTGTCCGTTCAGAGACATCCTTGATCCTGGCACCAGGGAGGCAACATGCCATCCTGGAGTCTCTTTCACGTCCACAGAAGCACCTATCTGTGCCCCTGACTATAGAGTCCCCTGTAACTATTGCTCTTCTGCGCTTTGTCCCTCCCTGCTGAACAACAGTGCCAGCCGTGGTGCCACTGCTCTGGCTGCTGCTGTTGTTTTCCCCTGATCGGCCATCCCCCCCAAAAGTATCCAAAACGGTATACTTGTTGGAGAGGGGGATAGCCACAGGGGATTCCTGCACTGACTGCCTGCCCCTTCTAGTGGTCACCTGCCTGCACCTTGGGTGTAACCACTTCTCTAAAACTCCTGTCTATGACGTTTTCTGCCACCTGCATGCTCCTAAGTGCATCCAATTGCTGCTCCAACCAATCCATGCAGTCTGTGAGGTTCTGTCTTCACAAAGGAGGACACAAATATCATACCAGAAACGTTGGGGAACACAGGGCTTAGTGAGAGAGAGGAACTGAAAGAAATCAGTATTCGTAGAGAAATGGTGTTGGGGAAATTGATGGGATTGAAGGCCGATAAATCCCCAGGGTCTGATGGTATGCATCCCAGAGTACTTAAGGAAGTGGCCCTAGAAATAGTGGATGCGTTGGTGGTCATCTTCCAAGATTCTGTAGACCCTGGAACAGTTCCTACAGATTGGAGGGTAGCTAATGTAACCCCACTATTTAAAAAGGGAGGTAGAGAGAAAGCAGGGAATTATAGACCAGTCAGCCTGACGTCAGTAGTGGGGAAAATTCTAGAGTCCATTATCAAAGATTTTCTAGCAGAGCACTTGGAGACCGGTGGGAGAATCGGAAAGAGCCAGCATGGATTTTCAAAAGGGAAATCATGCTTGACAAATCTACAAGAATTTTTCGAGGATGTAACTAGTAGAGTTGATGAGGGGGAGCCAGTGGATGTGGTTTATTTGGACTTTCAGAAGGATTTCGACAAAGTCCCACATAAGAGATTAGCATGTAAAATTAAAGCGCATGGGATTGGGGGTAGTGTATTGCGATGGATAGAAAATTGGTGGCGGACAGAAACAAAGAGTAGGGATAAATGGGTCTTTTTCCGAATGGCAGGCAGTGACTAGTGGGGTACCACAGGGATCAGTGCTGGGACCCCAGCTATTCACAATATATATTAATGATTTAGATGAGGGAACTAAATGTAATATCTCCAAATTTGCAGATGACACAAAACTGGATGGGAGTTTGAGTTGTGAGGAGGATGCAGAGAGGCTTCAGGGTGATTTGGACAAGTTGAGTGAGTGGGCTAATGCATGGCAGATGCAGTATAATGTGGATAAATGTGAGGTTATCCACTTTGGTAGCAAAAACGGGAAGGCAGATTATTATCTGAATGGCTATAAACTGAGAGAGGGGAATATGCAGCGAGACCTGGGTGTTCTCGTACACCAGTCGCTGAAGGTAAGCATGCAGGTGCAACAGGCGGTAAAAAAGGCAAATAGTATGTTGGCCTTCATAGTGAGAGGATTGGAGTACAGGAGCAGGGATATCTTGCTGCAATGATACAGGGCCTTGGTGATGCCACACCTGGAATATTGTATGCAGTTTTGGTCTCCTTATCTGAGGAAGGATGTTCTTGCTATAGAGGAAGTACAGTGAAGGTTTACCAGACTGATTCCTGGGATGGCGGGACTGACGTATGAGGAGAGATTGAGTTGGTTAGGATTATATTCACTGGAGTTCAGAAGAGTGAGGGGGGCTCTCATAGAAACCTATACAATTCTAACAGGACTTGACAGGGTAGATGTTCCTAATGGTGGGGGAGTCCAGAACCAGGGGTCATCGTCTAAGAATACGGGGTAAACCTTTCAGGACTTGGATGAGGAGAAATTTCTTCACCGAGAGAGTGGTGAGCCTGTGGAATTCGCCACAACAGAAAGCAGTTGACACCAAAACATTGAATGTTTTCAAAAAGGAGTTAGTTATAGCTCTTGGGTTTAAAGGGATCAAAGGGTATGGGGCGAAAGCGGGAACAGGCTACTGAGTTGGATGATCAGCCATGATCATAATGAATGGCAGAGCAGACTCGAAGGGCCAAATGGCCTACTCCTGCTCCTATTTTCTATGTTCCTGTGTTTGGTCAGTTTTCAGGATTCAAGTTTACTTTCTTCAACTGCAAGGGAAGTTCCTTGTGCATGATATCCTTAACATATTTATGAGACTTTCGCCTTTGCAATGGAAAGGATCTGACTTCAAATAACTAGGGATAATAGTAACTCCCAAACTGACCTTGACATAATTTCTGATGAAAGATCATCGGCCTGAAAGGTTAATTGTTTCTCTCTCCTCAGATGCTGCCACACCTGTCGAGTATTTCCAACACTTTCCGTTTTTATTTCAGGTTTTCAGCATCAGTAGTATTTTGCTTTTGACATAATTTCTGTCTTATTCCCTGTCCTCAGCCTGCTCCCCACAACCCCAGCCAGAGTACAAAATAACCAGGACAAATCTCCCCAAATTGCTCCAGGGAAGGATAAGTAAATAACAATGAATGTACTCCCTTGCCTCCTCTATCAATTTTAGATACTACTAGTCAAGGTCTCTTTGCAGTTATTCCAAGATCTTGCCCCCACTGTCTCTAAATGTCATAGGTAGGCAAGAAACTCCAAAAAACATCTTGGGTTCCAGCAGCTCTCCATACCTGAAGAAGGGCTTTGTCTTCCCTATCTCAGGTATACCTATTCAGCAACAACAACAACAGCATCTCGTATCTATATTGCATAATTTAATGTGGATATATGTGAGCTAATACATTTTGGGAGGAAGAACCAGGAACAGGAGCATTCGGTCAACGAATAACACTGAAGAGTATGGATGAACAGAGAGACCTAGGGGTTCAAAATATGCAAGTAAATAAAGTCATATAAAGGCCAACAGTATTTTGGATTTCAGAAATAGGGGCATAGTGTACAAGAATTAATAATAGATTTATCCATAACATTGGTTAAACCACATTTAGAATACTGTGTGCAATTTTGTTGCCCATTATAGAAACAACACTAAAGTGGAACACTGATGCAATACAAACTTATGAACTATAAATATGAACTTATGAAGTAAACCCAAAACGGACACTTTCCTGTGAAACAAAATGGAGTTGAGAGGTCAGGTGATCTTTTCATTCCTGCCAATACACATGGAAGTGCAAGAACCCTGAGCTAATTTTCATGTCTGGACAAGGCTTGCTGAAGTCATTAAAATGCAAATGACCTCTCTGGACATATCTTTGAAAAGTCATTAAAATGCAAACGAACCTTCCTGTGGTAATGACTGCATTTCTCCAACTAATTAAAAAAAACTGGGTTCACAATAGTGCTGCAGACACTTCGACTCTAATCTTGAAATCTAGAGAATGGGTGTGAAAAGCTGTATTTTTTATCAAGATGGTACGTGGATGAGTGATGACAGGACTCCATTGTCTGGCAATGGCTGAACCATCAGAACTATTTATGAGGACAATGGAAAGAGATGCTCTGGTCACATGACAGAAACTAGGGCTGAAATTTTACTCCCCCCAACAGAGCGGGCTGGTGGCAGGGGGCGTAAAATGAAGTGGGAGGCTGGGGGGGCCGTTCCCAACCTGCTCCCGCCTCCACTGCCAATTTACGCGGGAGGCGGCAGCGAGAAACAGCCCACCTGCCTCAGGCCAATCAAGGCCCTTAAGTGGCCAATTATCTGGCCCTTAAGGGCCTCCACCCGCTACCACGAGTACTTTACGTTTGGCTGGTGAGCAGATGAAGGCTTCAGAAAACCCACTTGATAAAACTAGGCAGCCTTCTGGCAGGCTTGGTGGGGGGGGGGGGGGGGGGTGCCCTCCTGATTGGGCACCCTGTGCCCTACGGAGGGCCGTCTCTGAAGCCCCGACCACCCCCAATGTACAACACGCCACCCGATCGCTAACCGACCTCCTTTGCTTCACCGAGGCCCGACCGATTGTCCCCGGTGAGGCCCTAAAAACATATCTTTATTCCGGGGCCGTCCATCATCGTCCTCCTGCACCTGGGTGTAGTCCCAGTAATGGTCACCACTCCCGGTGGCACTGTTGGGACTAAGAGCCAGGCAGCTCCATTAGGCAGGATTTCCTGCCTCAACGAGGAGGAAATAACGTCCAAGACCAATTAGGGGTCTGGGGATCATAAAATCCGGTCTGGATCTCCAGGCCTGGCGTAGGTGGGTTTGACTTTTCGGCCGATGACAGTTTCCCCACCGCCCACCGTAAAATTCTGGCCCATATTTCTGATAAGGGTTTTAACAAGATATATGCTGGGCAGATGGACAAAAAAAAATCTATGCCGAACATCAACTTTAAGGCAGAGATGGAGTGGGCCTTGAACTCATCCACCTGGGGAACCATAACAGGACTTTGCCATTGAACCTTGACTGGAGTACAACAAGAGAATCCTGCTTCTGCGAAAAATGAAACAATAGCGAATCCATCCTCGAAAACCACCAGAGTTTTTTCTTCGGTGTTAAAAAGAGGATTACAGGCCTGCATCGTTTCAAGTCTTCACCCTGAGGAAAAGCAAGTGTAACAGAGAACTCTTAAAATCATAAGACCCGAACGTATGCTACTTTTATAATGACAATCATTTCTTCAGTATGTGTGTATCTGTATGAATGTGAGAGTGGGAGAGCATAAAATTTCCCCCACTGTTTTTGGTCAGTGGAAAGGGGAAAAAGGGGGAGCCATCCCTATCATCTCTCAACTGTCCATATCAAAAGTCATGTACAGCATAAATTCACCAGGATGATATGAGGGATGGTGTCACGATCCTGTTTTTTTTCTCCTTGGGAAATATTGTGGTACGCCTTTAAGGCTGTAAAAGATCAATACTTCTTTAAGGCATCAAGCTCTGAAGTCAGTGAGTGAAAGTGCATTCTGGTTGCCAGGCAACAATCATACAGAGAGAAAGAACAGGGCTTCAATGTATCCATTTTGACTTTGAAACTGGCTAGCAGAGACACACAGCTGACAGACTGATCCAGCATGTGAAGAAAATAGGAGAACTCTCTCTCTAAGTCAATTTTGACCCTGGGCAGCTTTTCTCTCAAAATTCTAAAAAGCTTCAAGCCAGATTAATTCCTTAAAGAAATAACAAATTATTGATCTGCTGTGTTAATCACTGGGAAAAATGAAGAGTGTAATACTACAACTGCCAAACTGAACTGTTGAACCCCTATCTCTGGAATGACCCTTTTCTCATCAGACCTTGGAAGACTGCAAGTGAACTTGGACTGTGTTGAATTTGAAGACTGTTTGTCAGAAGCGTAATCTGCAAAGATTTGATTTTTTGTTCTATTTTTTCAGGTAGCTAATTAAAAACCAAACCACGGTAAGTTTGAGTATAAGTATGCAAATGCGGAAGTTAGATTTTTAAATTAGAAGTTATAAGGTCTTTAGTTATTGGTTTATCTTAGTAGTGTTTAGATTTCTTTTAGTTTTTTTAATAAACAGTTAATTTGTTTATATCTAAAGATACCTGGTTTGGTTTGCTTCATTTGGGGGTTACTACATTGTTTCAATTTGGCTGCTGCTTTCTTTGATTTGGAAAGCTTAAAGAAATATGATGCGACCTGTGGAGCGACGGGACTGAATGGATAATGCATTGCTCCCACCGCAATCAGAATCATAGCATATTTTGATTGGGGGCTTTGTCCTGAGCAGTTGTAATATATTTAAATTGGGGGCTCCTCTGCGGTCGAATCATATTTTAATTAGGCAGCTCGTGTCTGGGATTCTTCTTTGGCCTCCTTTTCTCGAGAGACAATGGGTAAGTGCCTAGAGGTGGTCAGTGGTTTGTGGAGCAACGCCTGGAGTGGTATAAAGGCCAATTCTAGAGTGACAGACTCTTCCACAGGCGCTGCAGATAAAATTGGTTGTCGGGGCTGTTACACAGTTGGCTCTCTCCTTGCACTTCTGTCTTTTTTCCTGCCAACTGCTAAGTCTCTTCGACTCGCCACTCATTAGCCCCACCTTTATGGACGTCCGCCAGCTCTGGCGATCACTGGCAACTGACTCCCACAACAATGACAAAGGACTTCATGTTGCATTTGCAGACGTCTTTAAAGTGGAGACATGGATGGCCGGTGGGTCTGATACCAGTGACGAGCTCGCTGTACAATGTGTCCTTGGGGATCCTGCCATCTTCCATGCGGCTCACATGGCCAAGCCATCTCAAGCGCCGCTGGCTCAGTAGGGTGTATATGCTGGGGATGTTGGCTGCCTCAAAGACTTCTGTGTTGGAGATATGGTCCTGCCACCTGATGCCAAGGATTCTCTGGAGGCAGTGAAGATGGAATGAGTTGAGATGAGTCGCTCTTTGCTGACAGACCTTGTCCAGCCCTCGCTGCCGTAGAGCAAGGTACTGAGGACACAGGCTTGAAACACTTGGCCTTTTGTGTTCCGTGTCAGTGCGCCATTTTCCCACACTCTCTTGGCCAGTCTGGACATAGCAGCGGATGCCTTTCCTATGCACTTGTTGATTTCTGCATCGAGAGACAGGTTACTGGTGACAGTTGAGCCTATGTAGGTGAACTCTTGAACCACTTGCAGAGCATGGTCACCGATATTGATGGATGGAGCATTTCTGACATACTGTCCCATGATGTTCATTTTCTTGATGGTCAGGCCAAATTCGTTGCAGGCAGCCGCAATCCTGTCGATGAGTCTCTGCAGACACTCTTCTGTGTGGGATGTTAATGCAGCATCGTCAGCAAAGAGGAGTTCCCTGATGAGGACTTTCCGTACTTTGATCTTCGCTCTAAGATGGGCAAGGTTGAACAACCTGCCATCTGATCTTGTGTGGATTAGAATCAGACTAATTTGGAGGGCTCGCATTTGGAATTATATTAATTGCTCATCTCTGGGATAACATACAAATTGTGGTCTTGCGTCTGGCATCATATTAATTGCTCTCGTGTCTGGGATCATATCAATTGGAAATTGATTATTGGGATCCAAATATAATGCCAATTACAGAGAAATAAAAGGAACCAGGACTCTTGTATAATATTAGCGGTTGCAGTAGAGTTTTTGGGAAAGCAGAGTATTTCCTTCAGTGACTTTAACTAAGAGCAAATTTTTAAAAAGTGGCAGCAAAATTGGGGTTCGAATTGAAATCAGGTGCCAAAAAAGCAGAGCTAATTGACATAATAGCCCAACATCTGGAATTAGAAGAAGAAGAAGAAGAAGGTGAGAGACAAGAAGGTCATAAGTCAAAGGGTAATGTAGTGGAATTGGCTAGGATTCAGTTAGAAATGAAAAAACTGGAGCTTCAATGGGAAACAGAAAAAAGCAAATAGCGTTAAGAAAACTTGAATTGAAAAAGGAGGAAAGGGAGAAAGAGAGAGCATTTTGGAGGGAAAGTGAACGAGAAGGGAGGGAATTAAGGCTAAAAGAGCTGGAACTAAGACAAAAGGGTCGTCTTGAATTCAGGGAAAATTCGGGTCAGGAAGAATCTGAATTCAGCTCAGGACCCAGCGGAAAGTTGTTTAAATTTATACAGTCTCTTCCTAAATTTGAGGAAAGGGATGTAGAGGCATTTTTCATATTTTTTGAAAAAGTTAGCCAAACAGATGAAATGGCCAAAAGAAAGTTGGACACTGCTAATGCAAAGCAGGTTGGTAGGCAGAGCTCATGAAGTTTATGCCATGCTTCCTGAAGAGGCTTCTGCAGATTACGAGATGGCAAAAAAGGCTATTCTTGCTGAGTATGAGTTAGTCCATGAAGCTTACCATCAGAAGTTTCGGAACTTAAGAAGATTGGCTGGTCAGACATATTTAGAATTTGAAAGGGTGAAGCAAATTAATTTTGACCATCGGATACGGGCATTAAAGATGGAAACCACATATGGGAACCTTCAAGAATTGATTCTCTTAGAAGATTTTAAAAACTCCGTTCCTTCAGTAGTGAGAACTCATATAGATAACCTGAAAGTTTTGAAAGCTAGGCAAGCAGCGGAAATTGCTGATGATTTAGAGCTTGTGAATAAGCCAACCTATTTAGTCCATCACCCCCATAACTCCAAGAAGGATAGAAAGTGGGAGAATGAAAGGAAGGCAAGTAGCTGGGGACAAAAAGGAACAGCTGGGAATGCCCCAGGATCACCTCCTCAGGTCAGAAAGGAAGGTGCTGAGGGTGGAAGTGAGGTTCGCAAGCCGAAGTGTTATCATTGCCACAAAACGGGTCATCTTCATTCAGAGTGCTGGAAATTGCGAGGTAAATCCATAAGACTTGTTGGGGTACGCAAAGCTAGTGCAGAGGAAAAGGCTCTGACTGAGAGTATAGCAGACCAGGCTATAGCTTTAACAACAGTTCTGAAACCAGATACTAAAACGAAAAGGAGTGTAGAGGTTAAGAATAAAATACCTGAGAGTTATAATGCATTTTTGTCAAAGCGGAGAGTAACTCCATATCCTGTAAGTGAGGCAAGAAAACCTATCATTATACTCAGGGATACAGGAGCAACCCAAGCACTCTTGCTGGGGAAAGATATAACGTTTCCACCAGAGAGCACCTTGAACGCTAAAGTTTTAGTTAATGGAATTGGCGGGGAGCGTATACCCATACCTTTATATAAAGTACGCCAAGAGAGTGACTTAATATCTGGGATAGTAACTGTGGGAGTTGTCCACAGTTTGCCAGTGGAGGGAATAGATCTACTCCTAGGAAATGATTTGGCTGGATCAAAAGTATCAGTTTCTCCTATAATTACAGAAGAACCAAGTGAAATTAAGGAAACGGAGCAATTACAGGAACAAGGAATATTTCCTGCATGTGTAGTTACCTGAGCAATGGCTAAACAGGATCCATTGCTGGAGGTAAAAGGGGGACCACAAACAGATAGCCAAGTATCTGAAACCTCATTTGGGGATTTAAATAATCCAAATGAGATGTTTAACAGATCGTTTATCATTGTAGCACAGCAAGCTGATCCAGAGATATACTGAATGGCACAGACAGCTCAGACACAAGCTGAGGTGAAAGGAGTTCTGGAAGGCTATTATATGGCAAATGGGGTTTTGAGGAGGAAATGGAGACTGCCTCATTGACCTGCCAATGAAGACTGGACAGTTGTTGAACAGATAGTGGTACCATCTAAATATCGCCAAGGATTATTAAGGTTAGCATACGACATTCATTTTGCAGGACATCGGGGAATTCGGAAGACCAAATCACGCATAAGCCAACATTATCACTGGTCAGATCTTACAAAAGATGTGAGACAATTCTGTAGGATATGCCATACCTGTCAAATGGTGGGAAAACCACAACCTACCATAAAACCGGCACTACTAATTCCCATATCAGTGATTGAGGAGCCATTTAATAGGATATTAGTAGACTGTGTAGGACCTTTGCTAAAAACAAAAGTGGGACATCAATATATACTTACTATCATGGAGATGGCTACTGGATTCCCAGAGGCCATTCCTTTGAGGACAATTACTGCTAGAATAGTAATAGAAAAGTAAACCCAATTCTTTACAAGATATGGGTTACCACTTGAAGTTCAATCAGATCAAGGTTCTAATTTTATATCTAGGATATTTTAAGAAGTCATCGGCAATTTGGGGATTAGACAATTGAAATCTTCAGCATATCACCCACAGTCACAGGGAACTTTAGAGAGATTTCACCAAACTCTAAAACAATGATTAGAACATACTGTCACGAATATCCACTTGACTGAGATAAAGGACTAGACTTTCTTTTATTTACCAATCAGAGGCTCACTGAATGAATCTACAGGCTTCAGACCTTTCGAATTGGTTTATGGACAAGTAGTAAGAGGTCCTCTAAAACTTATAAAAGACAGATTCTTGGAACAAAAGAATGAATCTTCCATACCAGATTATGTATCTCTGTTCTGGAAAAGGCTCATGAAAGCTTGCGGTGTAGCTCAAGAACACCTTAAAACATTCTAAGCCAATATGAAAAAATAGGCAGACAAGAATGCAAAAGCCCACGATTTTCAACCAGGCGATGAAGTATTAGTGTTGTTTACTGTTACAGGGAGAACCATTAAAAGCACGGTTCAGTGGATCATATAGAGTGATCAAAAGAGTGGGTAAGGTAGATTACTTGATTGACACCCCTGATTGCCAGAAGAAGAACCGGTTGTGTCATATCAATATGTTAAAGCAATATTATCGCAGGGAGGAGGACAAGCCAGTACAGGTATGTCAGGTAATCGGGACTGTTCTGAAGGAAAAGGATGGTGAGGATGAGACAGAAGCAAGCCTAGGAAATTCTCAGATTGAACCTCAAACTATCAGATTAGCGAATACAGAATGGCTAGGAAAACTAGACCACATGCTTTTGCACTCAGAGGCAGAACAACTTGATGACCTAACCAGGCTTTTCACAACGTTTAAAAGAGTTTGTAGGGGTAAGCCTGGATGTACAACCTGAACCACACATGATGTGGGTATTGGGGGAATCATTCCTTTAAAACAACATCCTTGCTGCTTAGGTCCAGACAGACAGGCCCAATTGGAAGCTGAGGTCCAATGTATGCTGAAGGGCAGCTTAGTTGAACCTAGTCAGGACAGCTGGAATTCGCAGATGATCTTGATGCTTAAACCTGGTGGGTCGGCTCAAACTTTCAAACTTGTATAGATTATAGAAAAGTGATTGCAGTAAAGAGGGCAGGCCCCTACCCAAATTCTCATTTAGAAGATTGTATGGATAGAATGGGCAACACCATGTGTCTTAAATAAGAGACAAATGTGCTGGAGGGATACTGTCAAATTCCTTTGATGCCCCAAGACAAGGAAAAGTCAGCTTCTGTTACATCGGATGGGGTTTTCCAGTATCAAGTGATGCTACATAGGTTAAGGGGTATAAACCTGGCTACCTGACCTGGACCCAATTAGACCTGACTACATGTGTCGGGTTCGGGTCAGGGCGGGTCGAAATTCCAAGTCCAGCATTCGAGCTCGGGTCGGGTCAGGCTAGACACTGCTTCCGGGAGGTCACGGGATCAGGCTTACCCATGATTCTCCAGAACTCCAGCTGCAGGAATAGCCTGTTCTTGGAACAGATGAAGGAGATTTGTGTCGAGTCGGGCACGAAAAAAATTAAAGGGCTCGGGTCGGGTTCGAGTTGGCTGTGGTCGGGTCGGGCCCGGGTCAGGTTTTAATTTTATACCCGAGTCAGGCTTTAAAGGGGCACTCGAGAAACTTCTCAGAGAATAGTAGTGGTCAGTGTTCCTGGCTGTGCCGTTCACCTGGCTGAGGTGATGGACAATAGGGACACTTGGAAGGAAAACATGAAACAACTGTTTGGAAGGTTGAAATGGGTTAATTGGAACAACCTTTGTAAAATTTAAAGCCAAAAATGTTTTGATGGAACGTGTTGCTGTAGTCTTATTATTTTAGAAAAATTGTATATATATATTGGGAAAAAAATTGTGTGTTTTTGCATTTTCTGTTTTTTACATTGTAATGAAACGTATCTCGAGAATGGCATTTCATTTCGCCAGGGGCGAAGGTGTCACAATCCTGTTTTTATTTTCTCCTCGGGAAATATTGTGGTAAGCCTTTCAGGCTGTAAAAGATCAATACTTCTTTAAGGCAGCAAGCTCCATCGTCAGTGAGTGAAAGTGCATTCTGGCTGCCAGGCAACAACCATACAGAGAGAGAGAACAGGGCTTCAATGTATCCATTTTGACTTTGAAACAGGCTAGCAGAGACACACAGTTGACAAACTGATCCAGCATGTGCAGGAAATAGGAGAACTCTCTCTCTAAGTCAGTTTAGACCTGGGAAGTTTTTCTCTCAAAATTCTAAAAAGCTTCAAGCCAGATTAAATCCTTAAAGAAATAACAAATTATTGATCTGCTGTGTTCATCGCTGGGAAAAATGAAGAGTGTAATACTACAACTGCCAAACTGAACTGTTGAACCCCTATCTCTGGAATGACCCTTTTCTCATCAGACCTTGGAAGACTGCAAGTGAACTTGGACTGTGTTGAATTTGAAGACTGTCAGAAGCGCAATCTGCAAAGCCTTGATTGTTTTTTTCTATTTTTTTAGGCAGCTAATTAAAAACCAAACCACAGTTAGTTTGAGTATATGTATGCAAATGTGAGAGTTCAATTTTTAAGTAAGAAGTTATAAGGTCTTTAGATATTGGATTATCTTAGTAGTGTTTAAGATTTCTTTTAGATTTTTTAATGAACAGTTAATTTTTTGATATCTAACAATGCCTGGTTTGGTTCACCACATTCGGGGGTTCCTATATTGCTTCAATTCGGCTGCTGCTTTCTTTGATATGGAAAGCTTAAAGAAATATGATGCAACCAGTGGAGCGACGGGACTGAATGGACAGTGCGTTGCTCCCGCTGCAATCGGGATCATACCATATTTTTATTGGGAGCTTTGGCCTGTGCGGTCGTAATAGATGGAAAACTATAATTAAGAGGAGAGACTCCAGATAATGGGACTTATTCCACGAGAACAAAAAAGGCCAAGAGAAGATGTGATAGATGCTTTTTCAAAAGATTAAGGATTTAGTCCGAGTCATTAAGAAAAGACTATTTCCTCTGTTGGGGTAACAAATGATGAGGAGGTTAAAGGGTCAGGAATGAAGTTAGGAGAAATTTCTTGCATGGAATGTGCTGAGGCAGAGACCCTTGCATATTTTAAAGAAAAATTGGATAATTATTTGAAGCAGTGGAAAGTATAAAATTATGGGGAGATAGTGAGAAGTGGGATTAGTTTTGGATTGCTCTGACAAAGATCCAGCTCACACACAGTGGAATGAATTGCCTCCTACTGTGCTAAAAGCACCTATGGTTTTAATTCCTCCAGGACGATGTAATGCTCAAAAACACAAATGTGAGTCTCCACTACTTGGGCCTCCACTCCTTGACACATTCCCGCAAACATATCTCTGATCCTCAGTATCATGTTTGCTTTCAAATCAAAACACAACATGGAAAGCCTGGAAGTGAGACCTTGGTCATTTTACTGCTGATGGTAGCTGTATTTCTATAGTTCTCTTCATTTCTCCTTTCCAATGTGAAGGAATGAAGAGAATTATAGAAATGCAGGAACCACCTGCAGCATAATTTACAAGCTCAAGATAATTTGTCAAGCTTACCACACCCAACATCTGATCCACAAAACCACCACTCCTGAGGGCGAATGCAGTACACTGGTGTACATGTCTGGTTTTGTCCCTTTACTCAGCAGCCCAGAAGGCCATGGAGATGATGGGTGGTCTTGCATTCCCTGCAGGACTGGACCAATGTTCTTTGGGCCTACCCATGAGAAGCTCATAGTCATGCATGCTGACACAACTGTCACTGCTATCTGAACCACTAGGTTTCCCCCCACAGCAAACACGTTTGTGGAACATGTGCCAGTTATAAAGGGTGATAAATGCTTACTACCCAGAATGCAGTAAATACCTAGCAATTTGGAATCCATTCCTGGAAACCCGTATGATCCATAGAGAGCCAGACCACACCCTAAGAAAGTCAGAGTGAGGCTGAAAATGAACATATTCTAGTGTGCCTCAAAAGACAATGCCCCAATTTGCAAAGGGCCGTTACTGTATTTGTAAGATTGTTGATACCCCTCAACCAGCCAAATGCCAGGGACCATTATCAAATTATCCTTACCCCCAAACTGTACATTGTGCCCAATGTTTGCACAATATATTGACTTCCCTCATTATAATCATTTGGGGGAGTTTTATGCTCTCCCCGACATCAGTTTTGGATACGGGGAGAGCATATAATTGGGTGGATGGTGGTGGGGTGGGGGGTTGGTGGGGGACCTCGCCACCTTCCCTTTTCCACCCAAATTAAGTCCAGGGTGGGAAGGACTATGAACGGCCTTCCTGCCCTGCCGCCAATTAGAGTCATGGAGTTAAACAGCACAGAAACAGGCCCTTCGGCCTATTGTGTCTGTGCCGGCCATTAAGCATCTAATCCCATTCTAATCCCATTTTCCAGCACTTGGCCTGTAGCCTTGTATGCTATGGTGTTTCAAGTGCTCATCTAAATACTTCTTAAATGTTGTGAGGTTTCCTGCCTCTACCACCCCTTCAGATAGTGCGTTCCAGATTCCAACCATGCTCTGGGTGAAAAATGTTTTCCTCAAATCCCCTCTAAATCTCCTGTCCCTTACCTTAAATCTATGCCCCCTGGTTATTGATCCCTCTGCTAAGGGAAAAAAGTTTCTTCCTATCTAACCTATCAATGCCCCTTATAATTTTTTATAGCTCAATCAGGTCCCCCCTCAGCCTTCTCTGTTCTAGGGAAAATAACCCTAGCCTATCCAGTCTCTCTTCATAGCTGAAATGCTCCAGCCCAGGCAACATCCTGGTGAATCTCCTCTGCACCCTCTCCAGTGTAATCACATTCTTCCTATAGTGTGGCGACCAGAACTGTACACAGTACTCCAGCTATGGCCCAAGTAGTGTTTTATACTGCTCCATCATAACCTCCCTGCTCCTATATTCTATGCTTTGGCTAATAACGGCAAGTGTCCCATATGCTTTCCTAACCACCTTATCTACCTGTACACCAAGGTCCCTCTGACTGTCTGTACTTCCTAGGGTCCTACCATCCATTGTATATTCTCTTGCCTTGTTAGTCCTCCCAAAATGCATCACCTCACTTCTCAGGATTAAATTCCATGTGCCACTGCTCTGCCCATCTTACCAGCCCATCTAAATAGTCCTATAATCTCAGGCTTTCCTTCTCACTATTTACAACACCACCAATTTTCGTGTCATCTGTGAACTTACTGATCATACCTCCTATATACTCCAATTAAGGGCCTCATCCTGCCATCGCTGGAATTAGCCCAGCGGCGGGCAGGCCTGTTGCCACACAGGGAGCATGCCAAGCAGATCCGTGCATGTTGCTTGCCGGCTCCAGGTGGGGGAGGGTCCCTCATTGAAAGGCACTTAGTGCCTGAAAGAGGGACCTGGCATCGGGAAGTGGGGGCCCGCTGAGAGCCACTCCCCTACCCTTGCTGATGACACCCCCCCCCCACAACCCCCATCCTGCGAAACCCCTCCCGCTGTGACTTACTTGTGGCCTGGGTCCAGGGCCTCGGGTGAGTCCAGTACCGGCAGCAGCCACCACCTCCGCAGTGGCCTCTGATTGACCAGCAGCTCTCAGCAGGCAGGACTTCCATCATCTGGGTCCTTAATCCCGGGGAGGCCCGCCGCTGTCCACATACGTGCCTAACTGGCACTTGATTTGGCAGGTCTTCCCCAGAGGAGGCGATGTGGGGCTCTCACATTTGCCAGTGGTTGATACCCCTGTCGCCAAGACAAAATCCCAGTCATTGTGTGGAAATTTGTATACTGACTTCATAAAATACATTTCAGTACACTTTTCTTCAACAACGATAAAACAAAACCTGCCTTTCCAGAAACAGAAAAGCACAGTTTGCCATTATGTAATTGGTTGGTAGTTGGAGATTCATTTCTTTTTGATTGGAAGTGTAGCTAGCAGCTCATACTGAAACGTCTTGCTCATGAAGAAGAATTTTGTCACTGGTTGCACTACTGCTGGATACCAATCAGGAATTCTATTCCACTGTGCCGAAGTCAGTTGACACCCACCTATTGCTACTCCAAATGAACTCAGTTCACTGAGCACAGCCCGAGGGCCTTCTTGGCCTGCATGGCTCAACGTCACACCACACACTAGGGCTGGATTTTGTTCCCAACCTGACGTCGAGTTCCATGATAGTGGGGGCGGGGACGGCGGGGGGGTGAGCCAGAGAATCGGAGTATTAGCAGCCGCCATGGAACCCAACGCCGGGATTGCCAAATAAGGGCCTCATCCTGCTGCCGCTGGGACCTTACCAATGGTGGGTGGGGAGGGGCCTCCGCTGCATGGGGGGGACGCCTTGGAAAACGACGTGTCCTCCCTGCGGGCTTGGGGGGGGTGTCCCTTCTTGTGGACAATTTATAGCCCATGGAGGACCTCCCCCAGGTAACACCGCTCCCCCGGAGACCCTGCCTCACCTACCTGCCTCTTCTCAGGGGTTTCAGCACTGGGCCTGGGTCCAAGGCCTTTGCAGTACTGGCAGTAGCCACCACTCCCGGTAGCGCTGCTGATACTGTTGAGCTGCTGGCCCTGTGATTGGCTTGCAGCTCTTGGGGGCGGGATGACTTTCCCTTTAACACTTCATATTTTGACCCCAAAAGACTGGAGGATCACTCCAGGGGTCAAAAAAATGCAGAGGCCTGGTTCCCCCTGTCTTTTCGGCCTGGTGCTGTGAGCCCCGCCTCTGCATTATTTTGACCCCCATCTTTCTGGCCCGTTGCTGGGAGCCCTGCCTACTGCATAAAATCCAGCCCTAGAACACTAAATTACACCCAATGTCATTCTGAGTCTCACAGAGCAGGAAACTGGGAACTGCCCCTTTAAGCTGCAAAACCCAACAGAAATATCCAACATTTTTGTTTAGTTTGAGCTGGCACATTTTATTGAAGTAGAATCATTCATTTTAACAACATCAGATGAATAATGAAGCAGCCAAACTGTTAGACACAATTATAATACTCTATTTGTATTTCCCCACCACCAGAATAAACTAACCTGGTCTTCAGATGGTTGAGAGATTCCCTCACCTCAGTAAATTAATCTGGGCCCATATATTTATATCCATAAAAGGAGTCAGAGTGCAGCATTTGATTGGTGCTTTGACTGTTCCATTTAAAAAGGCCATAATTTAGCTGAATGTGTGACTGTGGATAAAAATCGGTTTGCTGGAAATTCTTGAAATACTCAGTAAAAAAACCCAACATCGGATAGTTAGAGAGAAAGCAGGACTAATGAAGTGCGGGATTTGCAGTGTTGTAAGTGTCTCATTCCAGCTGATGCTCATCACTGGGAATTCAATGTGAAGTCATGGATTGGTTTCTGACTCATGCTGGCATTGAGATTAGAATGTGGGATTTGGAGCTGGAAACATTTATTCACAGGGGTCTGAGGCTCAACAAGGCCCAGTACAGCCCACAATATAATTTGGTTTTCATGAAGAAAAAGCAATAAGCTAGTCTTGTACCTTAAGGCAAGTCTGTAAGAATTAACACAAGGACTTCATTTTTTTTAAAATCATGCAACAGAGAGACTGAAAGGTTTAATAATATAATTCAAGTTGGATAACATTTTTAAAGTTTAAATTGATTTTGACCACTTCTGCATTATAGATCACATTATATTGTGTAGCACCATAAAACAAAAAAAGAGTGTGTGACTAATTTTAGGAATGTAATGAAAAGGATACCACTCATTTCCTGCAGTATGATATCAGAGGTATAAATGGGAATTAACCAGGGACAACTAAAAAAGGCAATTTTCAATCAGGTTTCTTCTGCCAAGGCTTCCTGGAGTCTGACGGTTCAGATTTTACGCTTGTGATTCCCAGAATCAATTGGCACAATGCTTGAAACTGATAAGTATTGATATCAACCTATCACTTTCTAAAATGAAATGACCCCCCACAACCTCACAACCCCGCACCACACCATCCACACCCCTCCCCACCCCCCCTCCCCAGTTTTGTCTCCTCTTCTGCTGGGGGTGGCAGCTCTAGCTGAAGTACCATTGTATAAGTGGTGATATCCCTTACAGTACCTCACCCAAGTGACCAATTCTTCATGTGCGACTTTTGACAGTGAGTGCTGGTAGATTATTTAATCTTGAGGGTCATCATGCCATCACAGTTGAGCCTAAGTCTGTCCTCCCCTGACCTCCACAGTTTCCAACATGGGTGATGGGATAACAAGCATGAGTAGAACTGTTACGTCTTCTGGTTCCCATAAGTTATAAATAATCACACTTTAAGCTTAAAAATTCTGGAGCTCTTTGTTTATTTCATTCAGCTTCCATGATGCCTGCTAAGGACGGCTCCAGAGCCATATAGTGTTACACATTACATGACTACAGTGCAGCAATGAATGTGATTCCCCTGAAACACACTTACAGATAACAATGAGTTCCTAGCTAATTAGTTCCAGTTCTTTACAACTAATATAACAATATATAACTTGGTTGATTTTCTTTCCTTTCCCCAGCCCAGGGAAATTGGACCCGATTTTAGTGCCCCAACATCACACAAGCTGAGATCAGCTGATTGAAGCTCAACCTGAGGATCTTTCTAATTTGCATAGTTCAGTACCATACCAAACACTGTATTTACCCTCTATGGCTTTAGTTTCCATCTTGCCTAGAAATAGTCTAGTTCTCTAGTCTCTTTTAGTTGCCATTAACTTTGTGGAACTGTCATTATGAATGTTATAATTACATCTCATTGTACCTTGTTATAATGTTAATGAGATAAATTTTCAAGCATCCTTTATATATGATGAATAGTAAACCACAAAATAAAATAGCACTCTTGGAATCAAGCTTAACCCAAAATACATTTATGGTTTCAAAAGTTTAGTCTCCATCTTCTCCATCATCTCTCAAAGCCATTCTTTTTAACTTCTGTAACCACATAGATTTTAGTGTGGAAATAAAATGATTTTTCCATGGATATATTTTTCTAAAAAACTTGTCTTTAAATAGTGTCATGTCCCTCATAAATGTCTCTAAGTGTTCCACATACAATCATTTACTTCAAAGTGCAATTGCTGTTGTTTTGTAGGCAAAAATGTATTTTGTATACACCAAGATCCCATAAACAGGGGACATAATAGAATGATCATTAACCTGTTTTTTCTAGTAAGGGTTTAAGGGAGGAGTGTTGACCAGTATAGCATATTTTCATTTATTCTAACATTTACCTTAGTTTTTAAACATAGGAAGAATATTTTTTAAAATAAAAGAAACCTTAGAATTTTTTGTATTGGAGAATGGCTATGTCAACATCTTCAAAGGGAAAAGGCAGGAGTTGACTGCCAAAATGTTAATTTGTCTTTTCCTTTTACAGATTCTGATGCAGATGATTGTGTTTTCTATCATGTTTTGTCTAAATTTAGTATTTTTAGCAGTTTCAGCTTTTTTCTTGTTCATGTCCAAGTCACTTCACACCAGGAAGGGAGAAATTGCGATGTATTACCAAAAGCTTTGTTGAAGAGAAGTCTTTTGAAAAGATGCTAATAATGGTAGGAGAAAGGCTGAGGACAAAAAAGTCGCAGAAATGGAGTGCTCATTGGGCGATCTAGGGTTATAAGAAATTGCAGGGAGAGAATGAGGTGAGTCCATAGAGGGATCTAAAGTTGAGAACTAGCAGTATAATTTTAAATTTGACAAGGCAACATCAGATTGGCCACTCCAGTAAGTCAGGAGTTCAGGGCTAGAGTCAGGGAGGCTGAAAGTTAGAGGAAAGTGAAGATATAGTAGAGGCAGCCTGGTGATGAAGAAATATATGAGCTCCTCACACTTGGCTTTTTGATATGACAGTGTAGGGGACAGAGAGAGGAATTCAATATATCATTTGACATTGAAATAAAAAGAGTCTGAGATTGCCCTTGCCATTCCAGGATTTTCCCAAATAGAATCACAGAGTCACAGAATCGCTACAGTGGAGGAGGCCATTCGGCCCATCATGTCCGCACCAGCTTTTCTAAACAGCAATTCCCTCAGTTCCATTTCCTTGCCTTCTCCCCATAACCCTGCACATTCTTCCTTTTTATATAACTAAATCCCTTTTGAATGCTTCAATTGAACCTGCCTCCATCACATTCTCAGGCAGCGTATTCCAGACCTTAACCACTTGCTGCGTGAAAAAGTTTTTCCTCATGTCACTTTTGCTTCTCTTACCAAATACTTTAATTCTGCGCCCTCTCGTTCTCAATCCTTTCATGAGTGGGAACAGTTTCTCTCTATCCACTCTGTCCAGACCCCTCATGATTTTGAATACCTCTATTAAATCACCTCTCAGCCTTCTCTTCTCCAAGGAAAACAGTCCTAATTTCTCCAATCTACCTTCATAACTGAAATTCCTCATCCCTGGAACCATTCTCGTGAATATTTTCTGTACTCTCTCTAATGCCCTCACGTCTTTCCTCAATTGCGGTGCCCAGAACTGGAAGCAATACTCCAGCTGAGGCCAAACTAGTGTCTTGTACAAGTTCAACATAACTTCCTTGTTCTTGTACTCTATGATCCTAGCAATAAAGCCCAGGATACTGTCTGCTTTATTAACCACGTTCTATACCTGTCTGTCACCTTCAATGACTTATGCACATATACATCAAGGCCCCTCTGCTCCTGTAACCCCTTTAGAATTGTACCCTTTATTCTATATTGTCTCTCCATGTTCTTCCTCCCAAAATGAATCACTTCACATTTCTCTGCATTGAACGTCATCTGCCACCTGTCTGCCCATTCCACCAACTTGTCTATGTCCTTTTGAAATTTTGCACTATCCTCCTCACAATTCACAATGCTTCCAAGTTTCATATCATCTGCAAACTTTGAAATTCTGCCCTGTACACCAAGGTCTAGGTCATTAATAGATATTAGGAAAAGCCACACTGATCAACACTGATCCCTAGGGAACTCCACTGTAAACCTTCCTCCAGCCCGAAAAATATCCATTAACCACTACTCTTTGTTTCCTGTCACTCAGCCAATTTTGTATCCATGTTGCTACCATCCCTTTTATTCCATGAGCTGCATGTTTGCTCCTTTGTTATCTCTTGCCCCACCCCCACCTCACTTGCTTATAACCTGTGACATTTTTAATATTTGTCAGTTCCGAAGAAGGGTCACTGACCCGAAATGTTAACTCTGCTTCTCTTTCCACAGATGCTGCCAGACCTGCTGAGTGGTTCCAGCATTTTTTGTTTTTATTTCAGATTTCCAGCATCCGCAGTATGTTGCTTTTAAGTTTGCTCACAAGTCTGTTGTGTGGCACTGTATCAAATGCCTTTTAAAAGTCCATGTACACCACATCAACAGCATTGACCTCATCAACCCTCTCTGTTACCTCCTCAAAAAACTCCAGCATGTTAGTTAAACATGATTTTCCCTTAAGAAATCCATGCTGGCTTTTCTTAATTAACTCGCATTTGTACATGTGATTATTGATTTTGTCCCAAATTATTTTTTTCTAGACGTTTTCCCACCACCGAAGTTAAACTGACTGGCCTGTAGTTGCTGGGATTATCTTTACACCCTTTTTTGAACAAGGGTGTAATGTTTGCAATTCTCCATCAGAAGAAAGGGAAGTTGATGATGCTTGATGTAATCAAGCCAGATCTAGCAATAGATGACTAGGTCCTCTGTACTGCCCCAGAAAAGCAGAAGCAAAATTTGTAGCAAGATGTGTTTGTTGCAGTTTCATGTTGCTTGTTAAGATTTTGTTAATGAATATTCAGGAAGAGATGGGAGAGTCTTCCACTTGGGAAATTAAAATGACTCAATAGCTCACCCACTAAGCTGGAGTTAATTCAATGATGCAGCAGCCATGCAATTTGGCTCCGTATCTATTTAACTGAACTTTGCTGTAATAGTAATATTAACAAATTCAGCACTGGTGTTTGTGGGAGATGGTGCCCAAGGGTATGGTATCCACAGGAGATTAAGCACCCCTGTCACCACAAATACTATCTAGACTTTCACATGGTTTCCTACATTATGATGACTGACACTTGAATCAGCTGACCATTCAAAGGCTGTAATGATACAAACAGATGTTGTACACAATTTTTACAATTTGGTATTTTACTTTATTGCAAAATTCAAACCTCAGAGTTTTAATATATACACAAGAGCAAAACTTTGGTTCCAATCAAGAAAACTAACATCATGGGACAGGATGCCAGAAATACTCCATCCATCAATATTGGCGACCACGCCCTGGAAGTGGTTCAAGAGTTCACCTACCTAGGCTCAACTATCACCAGTAACCTGTCTCTCAATACAGAAATCAACAAGCGCATGGGAAAGGCTTCCACTGCTATGTCCAGACTGGCCAAGAGAGTGTGGGAAAATGGCGCACTGACACGGAACGCAAAAGTCCGAGTGTATCAAGCGTGTGTCCTCAGTACCTTGCTCTAAGGCAGTGAGGCCTGGGCAACGTATGTCAGCCAAGAGCGACGTCTCAATTTATTCCATCTTCGCTGCCTCCGGAGAATCCTTGGCATCAGGTGGCAGGACTGCATCTCCAACACAGTAGTCCTCGAGGCGGCCAGCATCCCCAGCTTATGCACACTACTGAGTCAGCGGTGCTTGAGATGGCTTGACCATGTGAGCCGCATGGAAGATGGCAGGATCCCCAAAGACACATTGTACAGCGAGCTCGCCACTGGTATCAGACCTACCAGCCGTCCATGTCTTCACTTTAAAGACGTCTGCAAACGCGACATGAAGTCCTGTAACATTGATTACAAGTCGTGGGAGTCAGTTGCCAGCGATCGCCAGAGCTGGCGGGCAGACATAAAGGTGGGGCTAAATTGCCGCTAGTATAGGTAGGTGGTCGGGAAATATAGGGACAGGTGGGGATGTTTTAGGAATATGGAATTAGTGTAGGATTAGTATAGATGGGTGGTTGATGGTCGGCACGGACTCGGTGGGCAGAAGGGCCTGTTTCAGTGCTGTATCTCTAAACTAAACTAAACACCATACATTCACAATCTGGAAATGGCTATGCCAATGAATTGGGTGCATGGATGCACCACTCTACTGTATTTCTTACAGATTCACACTTCCCAGAGTGGGATTATAGAGTTGACCATTACATAATTAGCTCAGCCATTTGGGAGGTGTGAAATGATTGTGGGTAAATCCTGTTGACCAGGTTTCTGCCAGTAAGGCTAACAAAACTTGTCAAATAAACTCACCCACTAAAAACTAGAGTAAATAACCTTTCTATTCTCTTCTGTTCATTTTTTAAATAATCAAACCAACACTCCAGTTTTTCAAAGCAGGAAATATCCTCCAAAGTATGATTGCAGAACATTGCATTAATAGACAACCCAAATTCTGATAAATACTAACATGACAAATCACTAGCAAACTTTTAAACCATTAGACAGACTTTATTGTGGTGGATGTCATGTTTCAATTAATATTGTACAGAAGCTTTAATTTCTGACAATATTAGACTGAATTGCAAAAGGTATCTCTGGAACACAATATCTAAAAGTGCAGAAGTCATTAGTTTCAGAATCAGTTGCCTCACTAAGTTTTTTTTATTGCCCCGATTGTTGAATTGCAGTACAACATTACAATAATATTAAATTGTGGCCTTTTTTTCTGAAGCTGAAATGTCAGTGATTTCCATTCAAATACGTCAAGAATTGCCTTCCTCATCTGTAGATACCATTTCGGCAGATGTTCATATCTCTAATAAGGGATGCGTGAGGAAAGGAAAAAGCTGGACAACTTTGACTTCACTTTGTGGTGGTATGTGACATTATGTAAATCTCTTGATAGACAGAGGCTGAACAAATCTTGGAGTTTTGCCCAAGTCAGTGTGTTACAATTTAATCAAAAACAAATGTAACCTTGTGAATGTTCCCTGAGTCCACCCACTCGCATACTTACTGGTCCCTTTTCTTGTCAAAACCAAATAAGAAGTTTCTTACAAGCAATGATTGTAAAAGGTCGACTGAATAAAATCATAATTCCAGTCCATTCTGTAGTCCATTGATTACCTTTATTCCAAATTTTCTAAAGGATATTAACATTTTATTGTACTGAAATATTGTTCAATGTCATCTGTAATTTCAGAAACTTAATACTTTGGCTGTCACTTTAGGGGATAATTATGGCACATTTTAAAAGTATCCAGCAAAGGACTACAAATGAAATGTAACTCATTAGATGGAAGAAATTAAATAAAATATACTTATAACTAAGTCTGTATATTGGCTTTATAAGTTACTCGCTCCATAGGTCTTCCAAGTTCAGAATTTAAATATCCAATAAATTATTTAATTACATTAGTTTCTGTAATGGCAGCAAAGGGGGAAGCTCTGCATAAGATAATGTGGAAAAAAAAGATTACATCAACCAATGTAAATGTACCAGCTAAAGGAAAAGAATTTGCAGATTTTTTTTTTGTTTATATGAATCCAAAGGCAAATAATATAAATATAATTGTATGATTTATGCACTCCTCTTGTGATGGAAATGCTGCAAGGTTCTCCTAACTCTTTCCTCCCACCACCCATTCCCCCAACTACTCCCAAACAAAAGTGTGCCAACTATTTTTCTTGAAAATAGTGTCACTTTACAATAACATTGTCTTCATAAGAGGACAGTATCATCTTGGAAATAAATCCAAAGCATTCCTTGCAAACTGTCTGGTCAATACTAAATATCAAACCATCAGTGACCGTCTTGCTGATAATAGACAGTAATGGATCGCTGATATAATTCCAAGTAAGGATTCTGTGTGTCACAGAGGAGAACTTGCAGGGTGGGAACACCACCACCTACAAGTTCCCCTCTGAGCCACACACCACCCTGATTGGAACTATATCACTGTTCCTTCACTGTCGCTGGGTCAAAATCCTGGAACTCCCTTCCGAACAGCACTGTTGGTGTATCCACAACACATGGACTGCAGCGGTTCAA
The DNA here is from genome assembly GCF_036365525.1 of Heterodontus francisci. Lineage (NCBI taxonomy): Eukaryota > Metazoa > Chordata > Chondrichthyes > Heterodontiformes > Heterodontidae > Heterodontus > Heterodontus francisci. The sequence continues at coordinate 82,289,298 of NC_090375.1, read as the reverse complement.
GAAGGAGGCTCACCACCACCTTCTCAAGGGCAATTAGGGATGGGCAACAAATGTTGGCCTTGGCCACATCCCATGAAAGAAATGCAAAAACAGCTTGTACATTATAAAGTGGATGTATGATTTGAGCTGCCAGCACAGTGATTTGTGGATTGGGAGAGCTTATTGGGAATGTTGATGTGGAGGTCATTGTGCTCCCTTACGATTTTCCATCCAATAAAATGAATTCCTGATACATACTTCAGCTACATGTAGCTCAGCGTCAGGACTTTAGATTTTCACAATCTATCTTTATGATTTGAATGGTGTAGTTGCACTACATATTTTACATACTCGCAGAGCAGTTACTACTTCACAGAAATGTAAAATGAGCAATATAATTGCAGTTGATTCACTGTTGGTTCACCTGAAGGAAGTAGTTTTGCACCATTACCACTATGCACCAGCTGCAGTAAAAGTACAAATGACATAAAAGAGCACTTTGCTACTCTAACCTAACCCTACCAAATAGAGAACCTGCCCATTATCCCTAATCTCTGTCTCCTTCCCTCAGCCAATTTCCTAACTAGGTCAAAAATTTGCCATCAATTCCATCGACTTCAACTTTAGCTAAGACTCTTATGAGGAACTTTAAGAAATGTCGACTGGAAGTTCCCTGTCCACTACTTTAGTCATCTCTTCAAAAACATTTAATCAGATTTATCAAGCATGACCTACCCTTTACATATCCATGCTAGCTCTCCCTGATTAGCTTAAAATTTTCAAGGTGTTCAGACACTTTGGGCTGAATTTTAAGGAGCCCTTGATGTCGAGATCCATGGCGGAGGGGTGGGGGAGGGGGGGCGGGCTGCCTAAAGATGGCTCCGGATGAGATCCACCAAGGAACTCAAGGAACCCGCAAGGGCCTGGCCCTATATTATCGATGGTGGCGAGGCCTTATGGCAGACCACCCGCCGCTTGGCGACGGGAACGCAATTTAAATATTTAAATAAAGTAAAATAAGTGAATTAATTAATCACACGTCACCTCCTGACGTCCCGTCGCGATCTTCAGTCTGGTGGCCGACACTGTCGCGACTTTGGATCCCGTCTAGGGAAATGAGGCAGAATACTTGTGGGAGGTGGGGAGAGGTACATTTATCAGTGCTGGGAGGGGGTGGAATCAGGTCAAATTAGCATCATGGGTGTAGGGAATGGTGGAAAGGGTTGTAGTTGAAAGTTTGTGCAGTTTGAGGGGGTGGGTGGGGGAAGGTCAGATGGTAAAGGTAAGTGTTTTGGGGGAAAGGGCACATAATTAATTTAATTGTTATTGGGGGGCTGGGAGAGGGGCAAAGGAGATGTATTTATTTATCATAATTCCATTTCCCTTTAAATATTTAAATTTTCTGGTAGGGCTGACAGCCCTTTAAAAATGGAGTTAATGCCTGCGCACAGGCAGCTGACAGCATTGCTGGGGACGGACAGCCCACCCCCTCCATATGATTGGGGGGAGAGGTGAATGCCCCAGCTATTTAAATGAGCCCCCGTGTTTGGAATTGCTCTTTGGCGGCGGCCCATGCAGGCAGGCCGCCATTTTTTTGCCATATAAAATTCAGCCATTTATCTTTAATTATAGATTATAGCAATTTCTCGACAACAGCTGTTAGGCTAACTAACATTAAATGGCAAACAGGAGGAGGAAGCTCCATAAATATCCCCATCCTCAATGATGGGGGAACCCAGCACATCAGTGCAAAAGCCAAAGCTAAAACCGGCCTTCAGCCAATCTGATTCACTCCGTGTGGTATCAAGAAATGGCTGGAGGCACTGGATACTGCAAAGGCTATGGGCCCTGAAGACCTGTTCTCCAGAACTGGCTGCACCCCTAGCCAAGCTGTTCCAGTACAGCTACAACACTGGCATCTACCCTGCAATGTGGAAAATTGCCCAGGTATGTTCTGTGCACAAAAAGCAGGACAAATTCAAACCGGCCAATTATCGCCCGATCAGTCTACTCATGATCATCAGTAAAGTGATAGAAGGGGTCATCAATAGTGCTATCAAGCGGCACTTGCTCAGCAATAACCTGCTCATTGACGCTCAGTTTGTGTTCCGCCAGGGCCACTCAGCTCCTGACCTCATTACAGCCTTGGTTCAAACATGGACAAAAGAGCTGAACTCCAGAGGTGAGGTGAGAGTGACTGCCCTTGACATCAAGGCAGCATTTAACTGAATATGGCATCAAGGAGCCCGAGCAAAACTGGAGTCAATGGGAATCAGGGGGAAAACTCTCTGCTGGTTAAAGTCCTACCTAGCACAAAGGAAGATGGTTGTGGTTGTTGGAGGTCAATCATTTCAGTCCCAGAAATCACTGCAGGAGTTCCTCAGGGTAGTGTCCTAGGTCCAACCATCTTCAGCAGCTTTAGCAATGATCTGCCTCCATCATAAGGTCAGAATTGGGGATGTTCGCTGATGATTGCAAAATGTTCAGCACCATTCGTGTCTCCTCAGATACTGAAACAGCCCGTGTCCAGATGCAGCAAGATCTGGACAACATCCAGACTTGGGCTGATAAGTGGCAAGTAACATTTGCACCACACAAGTGCCAGGCAATGACCATCTCCAACATGAGAGGATCTAACCATCTCCCCTTGATGTATTACCACACTGAATACCCCATTATCAACATACTGGGGATTACAGTTGGCCAGAAACTGAACTGAGCCATGTAAATGTTGTGGCTACAAGAGCAGGTCAGAGGCTAGGAATTCTGCAGTGAGCAACGCATCACCTCTCTCCCCAGTGCCTGTCCACCATCTACAAGGCACAAGTCAGGAGTGTCATGGAATATTCTCCACTTGTCTGGATGGGTGCAGCTCCAACAACACTCAAGAACCTCAACACCATCTAAGGCAAAGCAGCCCTCTTGATTGGCACCCCATCTACCACCTTCAATATTCACTCCCTTCACCACCGACACAGTGGCAGCAGTGTGTACCATGCACTGCAGCAACGCATCAAGCCTCCTTCAACAGCACCTTCCAAACCCGCGACCTCTTCCCCCTAGAAGGACAAGGGCAGCAGATGCATGGGAACACCACCGCCTGCAAGTTCCCCTCCAATCTACATACCATCCTGACTTGGAATTATATTGCTGTTCTTTCACTGTCACTGGGTCAAAATCCTGAAACTCCCTTCCTAACAGCATTGTTGGTATACCTACACCCCAAAGACTGCAGTGGTTTAAGAAGGCAGCTTACCACCACCTTCTCAAATGCAATTAGGAATGGGCAATAAATGCTGGCCCAGCCAGTGACACCCATAGCCCATGAATGAATAAAAAAACACTGGTTTATAATTCCTTGGTTTCCCTTTGTCACCTTTCTGAAGCCTTATACAACAAACAGTGGCCTTGAATGCCAAGAGTGAAATGTCAGACCAGCAGACCTGAGCTATACAACAACAACTTGCATTTATATAGCACCTTAATGTAGCAAAATATCACAAGGCACATCATACAAAGACAAAGAAGGAGACATTAGCACAGGTGACCAAAGATTTGGTCAAAGCAGTAGGTTTTAAGGAATGCCTTAAATGAGGTGGAGAGGCTGAGAGGTTTAGAGAGGGAATTCCAGAGTTTAGGGCGTATACGAATGAAGGCATGGCCAACAATTGTGGAGCAAAGAAAGTGGAGGATGCACATGAGGCTAGAGTTGGAGAAATGCAGAGTTCTTGGAGGGTTATAGGGTTGGGAGAGGTTACGGAGATAGAAAGTGTCAATGTTTTGGAGAGATTTAAACATGAGGATGGCAGTTTTAAAATCAAGGCATTCAGGGACTGGGAACCAATGTAGGCCTGTGATCCTTGGTGGGAGAGGGACTCCAGAAGTAACGGTACAGAGGTAGGAAGAGAAGTTATTGCAGAAGATTCTAGTTATTGCTAGCTAGGTAAGAATGGAACCAGCCAAGGGAAGTTCCACAGCCATTATATTGGGTTCTGCATAATATAATGTTGTATAAGAGGGTTTTTTTTAACCTTTTGAATACCACTTAAAATGTTAGTTAGGAGAGAGGCAATGGGAGTGTCAGCTCTCCACTAATACTAAAATGATACAATATTTTTTTTTTAAAGTACCCAGGTGGTTTAAATTTAAAAAAATACTTTGCACTTGGCTCCATTTATACTAAGCTGCTGTGGAGCACAACCCACTTCTGGAACTGATCTCTTGCCTTAAATTTTTTTGTATGAATACTTGACTAGTTTAGATAGTGGCATTCCATGGGTCCATTGACTCTCCCTCTGGAATAAGGGAGTCAAGTTTAGCAATGCAAATGTGGGCAGCCAGCACAAGGATACCAACTGAACTAAATAAGCTGCAATTTTTAAAAAGGACGTAAAAATGCAGCTCATAGATTGCCAATGGGACCACTACATCATACTTTCTTGAATTGACGAAAGATAATCAACTTGAAACGTTAACTGTTTCTCCCTCCACAGATGTTGCCTGACCTGTTGAGTATTTCCAGCATTTTCAGTTCTTATTTCAGGTTTCCAGCATCCGCAGCATTTTACTTTTGTATATCATATTTCCCCTTTTGTGTAAACCCGCATAGGAAACTATCACACAAGTTTGCTAGAGTTGTTGGGGAGGATTTAAACTAGAATGGCAGGGGGATGGGAACCTGAGCGGGGAGACTGAGGAGGAGGGAACAAGAATAGAAACGAAAGACAGGAAACAAAAAGGCAAAGGTGGAAGGCATAAAAATCAAGGGAAAGAAATAGGGCCACAGTGTGAAATAATGCTAAGATGACTAAGAATGTTAAAAAAAAGCCTAAAGGCATTGTGTCTCAATGCGCGGAATATTCGCAACAAGGTAGGGGAATTAACCACGCAAATAGATGTCAATGGATGCAATATAGTTGCAATTACGGAGACATGGCTGCAAGTTGACCAAGGATGGGAACTGAACATGCAGGGGTATTCAATATTTAGGAAGGACAGGCAAAAAAGGAAAGGAGGTGGAGTAGCATTGTTAGTAAAAGAGGAAATCAATACAATAGTGAGGAAGGATATTAGCTCAGAGAATCCTGATGTGGAATCTGTAAGGGTTGAGCTAAGAAACACCAAGGGGCAGAAAACGTTGGTGTAGGTTATATATTGACCCCCAAACAGCAGTGGTGATGTAGAGGATGCCATTAAACAGGAAATTAGAGACGCGTGCAATATGAGTGCAACAGTAATTATGGGTGACCTTAATCCACATATACATTGGGCAAACCAAATTAGCAATAATACTGTAGAGGAGAAATTCCTGGAGTGCGTATGTGATGGTTTTTTTGGAGCAATATGTTGAGGAACCAACTAGAGAACAGGCCATCCTAGACTGGGTATTGTGTAATGAGAAAGGATTAATTAATAATCTTGTTGTATGGGGTCCCTTGGGGAAGAGTGACCATAACATGATAGAATTCTTCATTAAGATGGAGAGTGAGTGATTCCGAGACTAGGGTCCTAAATCTAAATAAAGGAAACTATGAAGGTATGAGGCGTGAGTTGGCTATGATAGATTGGGGAACGTTAATTAAAGGGTTGACAGTGGATAGGCAATGGCTAGCATTTAAAGAGCACATGGATGAATTACGACAATTGTTCATTCCTGTCTGGAAGGGGGGTCTCAACCATGGCTTACAAAAGAAATTAGGGATAGTATTAGATCCAAGGAGGAGAAATATAAAATGGCCAGAACAAGCAGCAAACCTGGAGATTGGGAGCAGTTTAGAATTCAGCAAAGGAGGACAAAGGGATTGATTAAGAAGGGGAAAATAGAGTATGCTAGTAAGCTTGCAGAGAACATATAAACTGACTGTAAAAGCTTCTATAGATATGTGAAGTGAAAAAGATTGGTGAAAACAAATGTGGGTCCCTTATAGTCAGAAACAGGGGAATTTATAATGGAGAACAAAGTAATGGCAGACCAACTAAATACATATTTTGGTTCTGTCTTCACAAAGGAGGACACAAATTACTACCCAGAAATGTTGGGGAACATAGGGTTCAGTGAGAAGGAGGAACTGTATGAAATCAGTATTAGTAGGGAAATGGTGTTCGGGAAATTGATGGGATTGAAGGCCAATAAATCCCCAGGGTCTGATAATCTACATCCCAGAGTACTTAAGGAAGTGGCCCTGGAAATGGTAGATGCATTGCTGGCCATTTTTCAAAATTCTATAGACTCTGGAACAGTTCCAATGGATTGGAGGGTAGCTAATGTGACCCCACTATTTAAAAAAGGAGGTAGAGAAAAAAAGGGAGTTATAGACCAGTTAGCCTGACATCAGTAGTGGGGAAAATGCTCGAGTCCATTATAAAAGATGTAATAGCAAAGCACTTGGAAAACAATGACAGGATCGGACAAAGTCAACATGGATTTATGAAAGGGAAATCATGCTTGACAAATCTACTGGAATTTTCTGAGGATGCAACCAGTAATGGAAAAGGGAGAACCAGTGGATGTGGTGTATTTGGACTTCCAGAAGGCTTTCGATAAGGTCCCACATAAGAGATTAGCATGCAAAATTAAAGCACATGGGATTGGGGGTAAGGTAATGACATGGATAGTGAACTGGTTGGCAGACAGGAAACAAAGAGTAGGAATATATGGGTCTTTTTCCGAGTGGCAGGCAGTGACTAGTGGGGTACAACAGGGATCAGTGCTAGGACCCCAGCTATTCACAATATATATTAATGATATATGATAGATGAAGGAATTAAATGTAATATATCCAAGTTTGCTGACGACACAAAGCTGAGTGGGAATGGGAGCTGTGAGAAGGATGCAGAGAAGCTCCAATGTGTTTTGGACAGGTTGAGTGAGTGGGCAAATACATGACAGATGCAGTATAATGTGGATAAATGTGAGGTTATCCACTTTGGCGGCAAAAACAGAAAAGCAGATTATTATCTGAAAGGTGATAGATTGGGGGAGGTGCAGCGAGACCTGGATGTCCTTGCGCACCAGTCGCTGAAAGTAAGCATGCAGGTGCAGCAGGCAGTTAAGAAGGCAATGGTATGTTGGCCTTCATAGCAAGAGGATTTGAGTACAGGAGCAAGAATGTCTTGCTGCAATTATACAAGGCCTTGGTGAGATCACATCTGGATTATCTGAGGAAGGATGTTCTTGTTATGGAGGGAGTGCAGTGAAGGTTCACCAGACTGATTCCTGGGATGGCAGGACCGACGCATAAAGAGAGATTGGGTCGATTAGGCTTGTATTCACTAGAGTTGATAATAACGAGAGGGGATCTCATAGAAAACTACAAAATTCTAACAGGACGGGACAGACTAGATGCAGGAAGGATGTTCCAGATAGTGGGGGAGTCCAGGACCAGGGGTCACAGTCTAAGGATAAGGGGTAAGACATTTAGGACTGAGATGAGGAGAGATTTCTTCACCCAGAGAGTGGTGAACCCATGGAATTCTCTACCACGGAAAGCAGTTGAGGCCAAATCATTAAATATATTCAAGAAAGAGTTAGATATAGTTCTTAGGGCTAAAGGGATCAAGGGATATGGGGAGAAAGTGGGAACAGGTTACTGAGTTTGGATGATCAGCCATCATCGTATTGAATGGCGGTGCAGGCTCGAAGGGCCGAATGGCCTACTCATGCTCCTATTTTTCTATAAAAACAAGAAATGCTGGAACCACTCAGCTGGTCTGGCAGCATCTGTGAAAAGAGAAGCAGAGTTAACGTTTCAGGTCAGTGACCCTTCATCGGAACTGACAAATATTAGAAAAGTCACAGGTTATAAGCAAGTGAGGTGGGGGTGGGGCAAGAGATAACAAAGGAGGTCTAGATTGGGCCAGGCCACATAGCTGACCAAAAGGTCACGGAGCAAAGGCAAACAATATGTTAATGGTGTGTTGAAAGACAAAGCATTAGTACAGATTAGGTGTTAATACACTGAATCTTGAACAGCAGCAAGTGCATACCTGAAAAAACCAGTGGGTAAGCAAACTGAACAAACTAAGATGAAATGAAATAAATGCAAAAAAAGATTGTAAAACATTTAAAATATTGTGTTGAAATTGGATGACTGAATAAATGAGTTGTTCCAACAAGATTACAAATTTGCTATTTTTATCTACAATTTTATAGCGAGCTGGATCCAAACTGAATCCTTTTTGGCAAACGAGTTCTGGTATTGTGAGAAAGTTACTTTCATGAAACGGACGTGGTGTGATCTGAAACAGAGAAGATGGATTGGCATTCCCATCGACATTCCCTTCACCTGATGTCTTAATCTCTCGTGTACTTTTTGTACCTTAGTTCTCTGTTACAGTTTGCGATAGCACACACTCTCGATGCTTATGCAGTGAGGTTACCAAACAACCTCCCATCAAGACATTGGGATGGTGCTTAAGCCAAGTTTTTTTTTTAACAAGAAGCAGAGTTCCTAGTGGTGTGCCTGAAACACCAGTGCAGAATGATTAACGTCATTCCGTAAAAAAAAAAGAGCTCAGCCCAGAGCAACAGGAAAAGCCCGAATCCAACGCATTTCTCCTCGGTAGAAGGCTCCCCTCTTCATCTCTTCACGGGGCAGGTCCACTACAAGTTTAAACCCGGATCCTGCTTCCCACAGCAACCAGAAGCGTTTGGACTCTCCTGGAGATCTAAAGACAAGGTTGGCCGTCGTCTCCGGTTAAAGTGATCGGTAATCCTGCCATGAAAAGTGGACGTTGAAAACTGTCCCGCCACAATGACCGGAAGAGTAGTTGAGAGCGAGGCGATTTTGCTGAGCTGGTCTTTGATTCTGATCAGTATTCTAATGTCTGATGTGCAAGCAACTCTTTCATCTTCCAGATACAATCTCTATTCCTCCAGATCCACTCCTCAATACACTGCCAACAGGCTCACAGGACGCAACAAGTAAGTCAACCCTTAGCCATTCCACATTGAAAAATGTTACCAGCAAGCAGTGACCACAAAAAGTATTCTTCTCCCTACTTACACTGCTTCTGCATTATTGTGTATGTTGACTTTGCTAGAAAAATAAGCTTGTGGGATGTTTTATCTTCGATTAAATATGGTGAGCAAGATGATTACATTGATGATAAGTGGGCTATTTTCCTTCTATCTCACCTTGTTCAGTTGATGGCTCCGTTAGGAAGGTTAATCTTTAATTGACTAGAATGGACCCGGTTTAAAATCGTACTTCTATCATCGTTCATGGAATCCTGGACTCCCAGGTCGGAAAGCCTGGCGCCTTGTCCTTGCTGGCGGCAGTTTGGGTGGTTGTTTAACTGTGGCAGTTATAGACATGTCTGTGACGAGGGAGTTCTGGTATCTGTGGCCAACTCCCATTCACTCTGCTGATCTGCGGTTTGTTTCCCCTCCTGCAGGAACTGGTGTGCTTATATTGTAAAGAAGAACGTGACTTGCTCGGTACTGGACGGTGCAGAAAGTTACAACAAGGCGGAATATCAGCCGTGCCCCTGGGGTCAGACCAACTGCCCGCCTGCCGTGGTGTAAGTAGGGACCAAGCTCCGCCGATCTGGAATCTGGTAATGGGAATTAGGGGAATAACAATAGGAGTCCGGTCTGCAATACCACACATCACAGAGGTCAGGGCAAAGTCAGAGTGTGTCCTTGCTCTGGATCCAATCTGCCTCCCGCCCAGGGACACTCTTAATTTACCGAGTTACTTAACGACATAAATCGCATAATAAACGCAGTGTATCATCCTGCCTGATAAACCATTATTATAACCTGATGTGACATGTTTACGGCTAAATATTTGGACTAAGCTTTCTTAGCTACACTGTGATATAAACACCGGGTTATAAACTGCAAAACGATGTTTCCGAACCTCGTCGATTACGAATCAACTTAAATATCAGAAAAATGCTACTTTTTAAAACTTAATATTAATGCTACTGTTATTATGGGGTGTCCTTGACATGAATACAGTGCATCGGGTCACGCTTATTAATTCTGGCATCCAGGGAGGTCTAATCCATACATCCAACTCGGCTACTTTATCATGGAACCAGACAGAGGCACCAAGGGCACTTACTACCTGAAATGCGCTTACCTCAATGCAAACGCACAGCAAAATTTGAGACACTATCTTCGCCTCTTAAGCCAGACATGAATCAAGATGCTAATTTCAGTGCTAACCTACAGACAAGGATTCTCCTCCCCCTCTCCCCAAGATTCCACTTCCTCCCAGTACTGATTTAGGATCTTATCTAAAAGGAACACACACTTCTAAAAATACCCACGCTATCCTGACCGATAGTAAAAGTTTATAGTTGGCCTTTGGCGCCAGTGTGCAATGGGCCTATATGCTATTGATTGATAGGGGAGTGTCACAATACCTTTCAGGTTTGGTCTCATCTCTTTTCGGCTTTTTAGCTACTTGTAGCTAAGTTTAGGGGTCCAGAGAGTGTCTTCTGTGTGTCATTCCCAGTAATTAGATATCTGGGGGCAGAAGTGTAGACCCATAGAAATGCTCCTGAGATAAGGAAGGTTTTAGCAATATAAACATAGATGAATATTGCCTTTCTCCAAGCTGAACTATTGAAGCATTAGGTACAACAGCTTTAAAGGTTTATGTGTACTATAGACACATCAGAGTATTAAATAGTCACACCTTGCACAAATTGGCAGATTTATACCTTACTCTAGTGGTAATATTGTGGTTGTCTGTGTACACTGCACATCAGCATATATGCAAGTGCATCAAATTACAAGAGAAACCAGAATATCCATTGTGGGTGGTTCACTTCACCCAAACACATTCACCAAAGTCTGTTTAATGGCATGAATCTATTCACCCACAATCAGACTCCTGTCAGTAATTAGATGGACCATTTTCTCAGTGCACCATATCTTGAGGCTACAACACAGATTAGTTGTTGTGGAGTTATGCCAACTCATCATGTTGTCACATGAACCACTGTCAGATATTTTGGGACTGGCCAGATGGTTATCAGTTGTTTCTTTGGGCTAGTGCATTCCTATGTTCCGGATCATCAACACCTTCTGTGGTCTGCTCATCAGCAGTACAGTAACACTGATTCTTAGTTTCACCCCAAATTATCAAATTATGTGTGGATTTGGTGCCATATTCTTAGAACAATAACATAATAACTTGTCTTAATTGTTTTCGTAATAATGTTTAAGATTCAGAGTTGAAAGCAAAATCTTTCCAAAGGTCTTGTTCTTGGTCATGGGTATGTTAAATACATAGCTCTTTAAATATCTCTTTGGGATACTGAGACCATCTTTCTTGGTAAACAGATCTTACCCAGAGCAGAAATAGGGGCCTTATCAGTTGGTGTCAGCAACCTTTTCCAGGGAGGGGAAAATCAGTCAGAGTTTCCATTCTTGATTGCTGTTCAGGGAGCCCTGCAGGAAATGCAGTGCATGGAGATTGAGTGAGAGAGGATCAGGATTGGCTGTGATGTCCTCCATTATTAAGTAGTGTGCTCACACTCGTTGACCAGACTCACACATGAACAGTTGTCAGTTGGGTGAGGTATTGGAGGACTGCTGGTGTCCATGGTCTGTAGCAGTCAGTTCCTTCAAGGGAAGAGGGTAGAAAATTGAAAAGAAAATGTTGACTATTGTAATTAGTTTTTAAACCACGCCACTCCTTTGAAGTAATGGTATGAGCAATTTGTACAGTTACAATACTTCAAAGGAATGGTCAGCTTTAAAAGTGGTTGTCTGCTCCGTAAAGTTGCTGGGAAAACTTCATCTGTTCATCATCAAAAAATCTGAAAATTTCCTTCATGTTGCAAATACACCACAACTACATGGAAGCATTGTTGTGAGATGGCATGCTGAATTCTTCTAGGCTTTTTGTACCAGAAAATTGGCAATGATTTTCCCTTTTAATTCATTCCCATATTAATTCCCTACATTACTTCAAAGATACTTTATTGGCTGTGAAGTGCAATGGGAGGTTCTGAGGTCATGAAATACTGTATATAAATGCAAGTTCTTTAGTTATTAGAGTTGGCAATATAATCTCTAACATTGTGATTCAATTACTAACAAAAATATACAGTGTAAGTGTTACCTTAGCAGGGCCTCTATCTAAAATGTGAACAGGATGAGCTGAGTGCAACTGTGTGTTTCTGCCCACCTGCATCTTGACCCCTTTTCCAGGGTGACACATGTGTCATCCTCACAAGCACATCTTTCATTTCTGGCTAGTCTCCAGGAATGTGGCACTAGAGCAGTGTGATTATGAATTAGCAAAACATTTCAAACATAATGAAATATTAAAAAATAGAAACTGAAGGATTGTAGTGATACATTTACCCTTAAAAAAAAGACACATGCTCCTTTAACGTAATTTCCTTCTGATCGATATCTCTTGGACATAAAAGTTCCATGTCTGTGTTGAGATAAACTTTGCTGCCTGAGTGGAATAGGTTTGATCAGATAGAGAGTTTCTCCGAGGGAAATCCTTTCAAATTCTCCAGAGCATTTCTGTGGTTTAACCCTGTAATTAAAACTGATAAGAAGCTAGTTGGAATAGGCAGCTGAAGGAATTGCCATAAAGCGAAATAGCTTTTAATCATTCTGTGGCCCCATACCCTTTAGTTAATTACAAGAAGCGTTAGCTTCAGGGAAATAATTAAAACATTACATATAAACACTTGCAGATTAGGCATGGTTAACCACTTGAGTGCTGAAATTTAAGTTAGCTATCCTTCTTTAAAAATCTCTACTCGTTACATAGATTTGCCTACATTAGTGCTTTTGAAATTTGTGACTAGGCAACAAACTCTTAGATCAGTGAGATTAGAGATTCTCAAAGATGTAAGGAACACTTACACTACAGTGGGTAGGAGGAAGAATAAGCTTACTATATCATCACTGCATGGACCAACAGTGGTTCAGTGGTGTACACATTGTATGACTTGCATTGATCCTGCATGCTTTTTCTTTTATAAAACGTGGCAAAAGTCTAAGAAAAGTAAATATTACTGCAAATAATGTTTGAATTTTGCAGTTACCTCAATATGTGGGACTAAGGCTGCATTTCCAATTTTCAGCAGGTTGAAAGTTAAACTGTGTTTTCTTAATCCTGTTTAGATTGGAATCACTATAAAAAATTAACAGAAGAAAAAGTATAATGTTTGCATGTATATCTGTATAAAAATACATGGCATTAAAATAAAACACCTATAGAAAATAGTTCACAAAAACGATACACTTTGGGAATAAATTAGGTTATGTTTATCGTAGACATAAATCTTGTTTTAAATTAAATTTAACCCATGTAGTCGCTCCTTAAAAGGTCACAATGTGACCTAATGGAATGTGATTAATGCTTTAGGCATATATAATATTTAACTGCGACTCATTTTTATTTTGTGTTAATGATTTAGACATGGAAACAAGAATGTTATTAAAGTTTGCTGATATTAAGTTAAGAGGCATGGTGAATTGTGAGCAAGAATGCAGGAGCATATAGTTATTAGCTGAGTGGGCAGACAGGTGACAGATACAGTTCAATACATAGTAATATGAAGTAGTACATTTTTGGAAAAAGAACAGCAAAAGATAACAGCCAGGGTTTTGCAGCCAATGGTGAAGCACTGGCACTCACCACTGACCTCAAAGGAAGCTGCCCATACCAATCCTGCAATCTGTGTGGTGTGGATTGCACCTTCCCCGATGTTAATTTGAATCTGGCACCAAGCCAAAGGGATCTTCAGGTGTCCTGCAACAGTGATGTCCTCAACCAGGGTAAGCAGCCAAATAACATTGAAGAATTCTTACAGACAGCAAACCAGGAAGTTAAAAGCACCGATTATTGTTCACCTTTTAGTATTATTTTACACAGAGCGAAATAAAGATTGGGACATACATATGGGATTAAGGTAGAAGCTGAAATATCAAACAAACTTAGAACATATTATTTAAAAATATGTGGAATTTTTTTTATCATAATGGAGAAATTTGACATTCCACAAATATAAATATAGTTTTTCAGGGCCAGAAAGGGTGTTCATAAGTAATTACAAACTTAGTAGGCTGTTAAAAACCCAGTTACACTTCCTTCAACAAGGTGTAACTTCTTCAAGGGCTTTTGCAGCCAGACTAATAGCGTAAAAGTTGAAATTCTTATCAGTTCAGTGATTTCTAATTGATTGCCATCTGAGGAGACTTAAAGGCATACCCTATGGAAAAGCATAAAATCACTGACAGCAACTTCTGGATTTCCTTCTAAATGTCAGTTTCAGAGAAGTAATGATGGCAAACACTGACAATTTTGCAATCATTACTCCTGTAAACTTCGGGCCATATTACTCTAAATGGTAAAGATTCATAATAGAGTGAAGGGACAAAGTGGTCTAAGGTTGCTGATACTTTAAAGGTACGAATGGCAGTCACAGTGACAAATGTATTCTTAATTTGACCCATGAGCCACTAAATTTAAGGAAAGGAAATTATGCTAATTTTTAAAAATACATTAGCTCGATAATACATGCAATTCTGGAAAAATATTGGAGCCATAAAAGGAATCAATGAAGATTCATTGAAATATTATGAGGAATAAGATGGTCTACTTCTGAAGAATGACCTGAAAAATTGGTGCTTGCTCACTCGAACAGAATAGCATAAGGGGAACCTAACAAGGGTTTTTAGGATTCTGTATATTTATATTTCATGAGCTATTCTCTTTATGCATTTTTCCAATCAGATATCGCACACATCTTCGTCCTAAATATAAAGTTGCATATAAGGTGGTGACTCAGCTGGAGTGGAGGTGCTGCCCTGGATTTAAGGGTGGAGACTGCAAGACTGGCCAGTCAGGACAAACTTCAATTTTTCCACAGCCTTATCCTGCCCCCAGACAAAGTAATCTTAGTAAGATTATGATTTGTGCTTGATTATTACTTTATCCTGTTACTGAATGAGATCATGCTAAATTAGAGACATCTTTACAATATTATAGATAAATTACTTGAAAATTGCACTTTCTAAAGTCCTTTCTCATAGCTTTTCTAGATCACCATAATGTATCAAAACCATTATTATGTAACAAAGCAGTCAATTTTCACTGCAATCATCACTTGGCATGTGCTTTATCTATTTGTTATTATCCCTTGTTTGCTATACTTTAACTTGCATAAGGAATTAAATAATTAAAAGTAAATAAACTACTTTATATAAATAACTCTACAGTTATGTGTCTACCTCCACAGTCAGTAGCTTGCTTAGTTTATATATTGGTTTTGTTTGATGTGGTATCTGTGGTCAATAAACAGGATGTCTGTCTTTTGAACTAAAGTCTACAACAAAAAATTCTCCTAGAGGAAGAAAAGCTAACATGAAATCGAGAACAATTAGTATTTGCTCAGAGTTAAGAGTTAAGGAATTGAACTCATTCCTGATAACCTGCCAATATTTTACTGGAGGCTCAAATTTTAACCTCTCCTTTAATTCTTCAGCACTGGAAATAGTTTTTTCTTTCAAAAAAATGACTGCATGTGCTTTTTTGATCTACTGTTTCTCTGGCTACATGTTCTCTGCTTTATGGTAAAAGTGGTTAACATGTAGTGCAAAGAATAATACAAGGCAGTTCTTGATATTGAAATTGAACATTTTCTAGATAGGCTAAATTTTCTTGCATGAAAGTTGAATAATTGAAAAATACACGGCAGCCTACAAGACAGCCTTCTTCCCCCAAATGCCTAGCAAAGTGGGATCATGTATTCAGGATTCTTTCTGATTTCTACTTTATTAAATGTAATTTCTAAGTTTACAGTGAGAGAGATTTTGAAGACCAAAAAGTTCTGGGTTTTTGATTTCCTTTGCTGGAACTTCATTCTTTTTATCAGTCCTATTTTGTATTGTTTTAACCAATGAACAACGTTCTAAAAGTAATTTGCCTCAAAATTTGGCAGCATCTGTTTTTGGGTTTCTTACCCGCAGAGTGCCCGCAATCAAATGGTGATGTCTAAAGAGCCCGGGTTTTGGTCCTTGGACCTCATTATCATGTAGAAAGTGCAGTGGTAGGAACCTATAAAGGGTCATGCCGCAATATTCAGGTAAGTGATTTGGTAAGATTGCAGGGGTCTGGAGGAGTATTGGCTGGACCTCAGAGGGTAATCAGGGTGGAGGGAGTAGGAAGCCAGGAAAGAACATCATGGGCATCTTCAGTATTATTTACTGGCCCTCAGATTGCAATCGGGGTGTGGCTATGAGGTCGAGAAAGAACATTGCTTGCTTCTGCATTATTGTTGGCTGGCCTTGGAGTATGATGAGGGGGCGGGGGTGTGCAAGTGCTAGGAGAATTTGTAGAGTGCCTCAGGGATTGTTACGTAGAGCAATACGTTGCAGAACCTATCAGGGAACAGGCTATTTTAGATTTGGTATTGTGTAATGTGGTAGAATTAATAAGAGATCTCGTAGTTAAGGATCCTTTAGGGGGAAGCAATCATAACATGGTAGAATTTCAAATTCAATTTGAGGGTGAGCAACTCGGGTCTCAAACCAGTGACTTTAACTTAAACAAGGGCAATTTCAGAGGTATGAAGAAAGAGTTGTCGAAAGCGGGCTGGGAAGATAGACTACAGGGGAAGTCAGTAGATGAGCAGTGGCAGACTCTTAAGCAGATATTTCATAACACTCAGCAAACATTTATTCGAGTCAGAAGGAAGGACTCGAAGAGAACGATGAACCACCCGTGGATAACAAAAGAAGTTAAGGAGAGTATCAAATCCAAAACAAAGGTGTACAATGCGGCGAAAACGAGTGGTCGGCCAGAGGATTGGGAATTTTTTAGAAACTAGCAGTGGATGACTAAAAAACTAATAAAGGGGGAGAAAATTGATTATGAGAGTAAATTGGCAAGAAATATAAAAACAAACAGTAAGAGCTTCTACGGGTATATAAAAGGGAAGAGAGTAGCTAAAGTAAGTGTGGGACCCTTAGAGGATGAGACTGGGGAATTAATAACAGGGAACAGGGAAATGGCAGATAATTTAAACCAATATTTTGCATCGATCTTCACAGTGGAGGACACTAAAACATCCCAACAATATAGATGAGCAAGGTGTAAATGGGAGGGAGGAACTTGTAACAATCTCTATCATGAGGGAAAAGGTGCTGGACAAACTGATGGGACTGAAGGCAGACAAGTCGCCAGGACCTGATGGCCTACATCCAAAGGTTTTAAAAGAAATGGCTGCAGAGATAGTGGAGGCATTGGTCATAATATACCAAAACTCACTGGATTCCAGTAGGGTACCAGTGGATTGGAAAACCGCTAATGTGACACCCCTATTCAAGAAAGGAGGGAGACAGAAAGCAGGAAACTACAGACCAGTTAGCTTAACATCAGTCATTGGGAAAATGCTAGAGTCCAATATTAAGGAAGAAATAGCAAGACATTTAGTAAAGCATAATGCAATCAAACAGAGTCAACATGGTTTTATGAAAGGGAAATCATGTTTGACAAATTTGTTAGAGTTCTTTGAGGATATAACAAGCAGAGTGGATAAAGGGGAACCTGTAGGTGTAGTGTATTTGGATTTTCAGAAGGCGTTTGATAAGGTGCCACATAAAAGGTTTTTGCACAAAATAAGAGCTCAGGGTATTGGGGGTAATGTGTTGGCATGGATTGAGGACTGGCTAACACACAGAAGGCAGAGAGTCGGGATCAATGGGTCTTTTTCAGGTTGGAAAGCCGTAACTAGTGGGGTGCCACAAGGATCGGTCCTAGGGCCTCAACTATTTTGATCTATATTAATGACTTAGAGGATGGGACAGAATGTAGTGTATCCAGATTTGCTGATGATACAAAAACAGGTGGGAAGGCATGTTGTGATGAGGGCACAAAGAATCTGCAAAGGGAAACAGATGAGGGTGGCACAGTGGCGCAGTGGTCAGCCTCACAGCTCCAGCGACCCGGGTTCAATTCTGGGTACTGCCTGTGTGGAGTTTGCAAGTTCTCCCTGTGTCTGCGTGGGTTTCCTCCGGGTGCTCCGGTTTCCTCTCACAGCCAAAAGAGTTTAGTTTAGTTTAGTTTAGTTTAGAGATACAGCACTGAAACAGGCCCTTCGGCCCACCAAGTCTGTGCCGACCATCAACCACCCATTTATGCTAATCCTACACTAATCCCACATTCCTACCACATCCCCACCTGTCCCTATATTTCCCTACCACCTACCTATACTAGGGGCAATTTATAATGGCCAATTTACCTATCAACCTGCAAGTCTTTGGCATGTGGGAGGAAACCGGAGCACCCGGAGGAAACCCACGCAGACACAGGGAGAACTTGCAAACTCCACACAGGCAGTACCCAGAATTGAACCCGGGTCGCTGGAGCTGTGAGGCTGCGGTGCTAACCACTGCGCCACTGTGAGGCCCACTGCGCCACTGTGAGGTGCAGGTTGATAGGTAAATTGGCCATTATAAATTTCCCCTAGTATAGGTAGGTGGTAGGGGAATATAGGGACAGGTGAGGATGTGGTAGGAATATGGGATTAGTGTAGGATTAGTATAAATGGGTGGTTAATGGTCGGCACAGACTCGGTGGGCCGAAGGGCCTGTTTCAGTGCTGTATCTCTAAATCAAAAAAATCAGATAGGTTAATAAGTGAGTGGGCAAAAACTTGGCAGATGGTGTTCAGTGTGGGAAAATGTGAAGTAATCCACTTTGGTAGGAGGAATAAAAAGGCAGATTATTATTCAGATGGAGAAAGATTACAAAATACTGCAGTACAGAGGGATCTGGGTGTTCTTGTGCATGAAACACAAAAGGTTAGCATGCAGGTGCAGCAAGTAATTAGGAAGGCAAATTGAATTTTGGCCTTTATTGCTAGGGGGTTAGAGTTTAGAAATAGGGAAGTCTTGTTACAACTGTACAGCGTGTTGGTGAGGTCACACTTGGAGTACTGTGTACAGTTTTGGTCCCCGTATTTAAAGAAGGATATACTAGCATTGGAAGCAGTTCAGAAAAGGTTCACTAGGCTGATTCCTGGGATGAAGGGGTTGTCTTATCAAGAATGGCTCAACAGGTTAGGCCTTTATTCATTGGAGTTTAGAAGAATGAGAGGTGATTTTATAGAAACATATAAGACTTTAAGGGGGCTTGACAGGGTAGATGTTGAGAAGATGTTTCCACTGGTGGGGGAATCTTGAACTAGGGGACATAGTTGCAGAATAAGAGAGTCCACATTTAAAACTGAGATGCAAAGAAATTTCTTCTCTCAGAGGGTGGTGAATCTCTGGAATTCTCTGCCTCAGAGAGTTGTGGAGGCTAGGTCACTAAATGTATTTAAGGAGGAGGTAGATTGATGTTTGAACTCTCAGGGAGTCAAGGGTTAGGCGGAGCAGGCCTGAAAGAGGAGTTGAGGCCTAGGTCAGATCAGTCATGATCTTGTTGAATGGCAGGGCAGGCTTGAGGGGCTGAATGGCTTACTCCTGCACCTATTTCTTATGCTCTTATGTTCTTATAAGATCTGGAAAGAAGATTGCGAGGGTCTGCAATATTGTTTGCTGGGCTTTGGCGTGCAATCGGGGGTGCTAGAAGGCTGACCTGGGCTGGTGGGGAGATCTGTGGGGCCAGGAGGTCAAGGTTGGGATTGAGATTGGGGATCTCGAGGTCGAGATCGACAGTAATTAAGGTGAATTTCAGCCTCTTTTCCATTCCGTGCTGCTTAGCATTGGTTTTCCTGGAGGCAATCAGCATTGGGCACAAACCAAAGTTGCAAAAAGGAGCAGAAGCAGACATTAGGCTCCTTAATTGTATATGTTAATGGCTTCTGAAGTGGGAAAAAGATACCTGTTGTTAGGCCCTTACCAAAATGGTATCTGGTGTGGTCCGCTCCAGAATTGTGCACACACAGTGTGGATGCCACTTACGACACAAATAGGCACCTGAACCACAGAAAACCTAGCCGCTACAGAACTGAATTTCTCACCCATAAACTGATCTGATTTTCTTTCTTGTGATGTTCATTTTTCCACAAAATTAGCTCTGTAGTGCTGAGATGACTTCAGCATCTTTAGTGTTAGAAACTGAAGACCATCATTTTGCAATGGTATTCTGAAGAATGTATATCATAAATGAGTTTGAGCTATGAGGGTGTTATAGATTGCAGGCTTAATTGCAGTTTAAAAGAGTTTTCCTTTAGTTCATATGTGCATCTTGTGAAGTGGAGTTTTATAGTCTAATGATTATTAAACATTATTTAATCATTGCAAATTCTATTTGGCTTGATTCACATAATGTTTGTCATTTGTCAAGGGCAGTATTATGCAAGCACCTTGGAACAAGGACTCGGTTAATCTCTTACTCCACTGTGGAATTTGATAAAGTACCATATAACAGACTTATTCAGAAAATAGAAGTACATGGTATTATAGGGATAGTAGTAATTTGAGTACATCATTAGCTAAGAGATATGAGACAGAGAGCTGTGGGCAGACGTATACAGTGGGGTCCCCCAGGCATCAGTATTAGGACAATTGTGTTTCTTGCTATATACAAATGATCTGGATTTGGGTATAGAGAGTACAATTTTGGAGTTTGTGGATAATACAAAACCTGGCATCATAGTAAATCGTGAGCAGGATAGTAGCAGGCTTCAGGAAGAGACAGGCAGAATAGTTGAATGGACAATTTTATGCGAAGGGCATTGGTGACCTCCTTGATGCACTGATGGGCCGCTGACTGTGAGATCCACTCATCCCCAGTGGATCCCTGGAATGATCCAGAGGCATAGAAGTTCAGTGCCATGGTGACCTTCGGCACCACTGGCATTGGATTTCCACCAAGTTACCTGGGCACAGCTTGCCCTGTATCATAGCTGAGTCTTCATTGGCACTGCCTCTTGGACATCTGTAGGGAGTTGAACCTCGACTGGTAGACCCTCTGTGGAGGGTAGCTTCTTCTCCACAGAGGAGGCTGCTGGCTTTCCCCTCTGCGCCCTTCTCCACCGTCTGGAGGCCAATGCGGACCCTCCTGTAGCTTCACAGGTCATTGCGGTGCCGCTGCTGGTGCCTGGACCTCCCTCCCACTCTGCTGTACCTCCTCTTTAGTGGGGTCCTCGAAGCTTGGATCAATGAGGCCCCTGATAGGTGGCTTCTCCCTAAATTTAAGGCTTTCACTGCCAATGGCCACTACCCACCCTTCCCCCCCGCTTGTCACCTCTGACGAGGTGGCACTTGCCTGCTGCCCCTCAGGTACGGCACCCCTGCAGTGCTGACACCTTTGACCCCACTCCTCAGATGATTCCTGATACCCTCCCTTCTCCCCACTTCCTGGCAGTTGATGCTACCTCTCCCGATGGCCTCCCTTTGCAGCCAGCAATGAGCCTTCGCCTCCATGTTGCCTGCCTCAACCAGGTGAGGCTCTGAAGCCCCATGATTCATGAGCGCATTAATAAAATTTAAAACAGAAGAAAATTGTTGTCAATAGGCCTATTAACTACCTTAATTGTCTGCCTACTGCATCAGTGTCTGCTCTCTGCCATCCATGTTTGCCACCATTCATAAAATCAGGATGGGACGTCATGACAACTGACTTCTGGTCTGACGTGTCCATATATAATGCTGTCACCACTTCCGTTCCTATTCCTGATGTCCACATAAAATTCTGCCCATAGCTTCTGCCTAATGTCCATACTACACACTTTATGGCAGGGGGTCTGGTTAGTGATTAGAAGTTGTTGCAAAGGACAGCCTACAATCTGCACAAACCCAGTGGATAGATTTCCTCCTTGAAGTATTTTAACATAGCCTAGGACAATATTGCCATTCAAACATGAGTTGCCATGCTGTGAAGTTTAGCTATTTTTATTTTTGAACGTAATTTAGATTGTTCCTGAAGTTTCATGATGTTGGAAATTTATAATCTTTCCAGTCCTGATCCAAAGACTTATTCCTCCATTTTAAAAGCAAATAGCAGACCAATGAAACAGCCTACATCTCAAACATTACAATGTACTCTTTATCCCCCTCGAAATCTTGGATCAACAGCTTACCATTGTCATTTTTCAGAATTTTGGTCTATTTTACCTGGGAAGTGTTCTTGATTTTGCAAAGAAATTGAATCCATGATTCAAAGATTTTAGTGTGTAAAGCACCAGCACCTTTATTTTGTTAAACAAAGTAAAAGACTGGAAATAGTTAAACAGGGAACACGTTGTCTCCATAAGTTCTTTTGAATAGAATTGGCCAGCCATCAAAACTGTGATTAGAAAGGCAAATGGAATGTCGGTGTTTATTGCAAGGGGAATCAAGTATAAAAGTAGAGAAGAGTTGCTACAGCTGTACAGGGCCTTAGTTAGACTGTATCTGGAGTACTGTGTACAGTTTTGGTTTCCTTATTTGAGAAAGGATATAATTGCGTTAGAACCAGTTCAGCGAAGGTTCACTCGATTAATTCTGGGGATGAAGGGTCTATTTTATGAAGAAAGGTTGAAAAAGTTGGGGCTATACCCATTGGAGTTTAGAAGAATGAGAGGTGATTTTATTGAAACATATAAGATCCTGAGAGGACTCCACAGGGTGGATGCTGAGAGGATGCTTCCCCTTGTAAGGGAGTCTAGAACGAGGGGACACAGTTTAAAAATGATTGGTCTCCCATTTAAGACTGGGATGAGGAGAATTTTTTTCTCTCAGAGGGTTGTTAGTCTGTGGAATTCTGTTTCTGAGAGAGCAGTGGAGGCTGGGTCATTGAATATATTCAAGGCTGTGTGCGATTTTTGATCAACAAGGGAGTCAAGGATTATGGGGGGCCGGCAGGAAAGTGGAGTTGAGGCCACAAACATATCAGCCATGATCTATGAAATGGCAGAGCAGGCTCCAGGGGCCAAATGGTCTACTCCTGCTCCTAATTCTTGTGTTCTTGTGTGTTATTTTTACTAGAGTGCAACAAATAGGGAAGACACATTCATGCGATTTCAGCTGTGTACGTATGTTGAAATATGTTGAAATAAGTGTCCTAAGCAGCTAAGCAGGGATTGGCTGGGAGAAATCCACTTCTGGGAGGCTGGTAACCAGTTTGATTGGCAGCACTACTGGCCAAACCTTGGACATGGGGGAAGTTTGAGATTAAAATTCCAAGTAGGGAAATAAGAGAGAATCACGTGACCAAGGTCAGCTTAGCAAAGTTTGCAAAGGGAACCTAAGTAAGCACATGCTTTCACATTCTTAATTTTAGAGCTGGTCAGATTCAAAGAAAAGGCTAATCAGAAAAAGTTAAGAAAACCCATTGCCAGGGACAGTGTGACGTGTTTTTTTTCTATCACATTGAGGGTCTGGAATTAAGTGGAGAAAAATGCGATTTTCTACACTTGTTACTCTACCTTCATTTGCTGTCCATAAAATAAAGCAGCTTGATGATTTGTGTATGGCCTTATCTCATAAGAGTGTTATCAATCTACTTTATGTGAAATTGGATTAGCACACACGGAGGCATATGTGAGATTGCAATATCCATTTCATATTGTAGGGTGGGGGACATTCATTGTTATGAACCAGGTATGATTAGACATTGGGCTGGATTTTATGTCGGGCGGATGGGAGCTGGCCATCGACGTAAAATTCGGTGGCGAACCTGCTTCCGCCTAGCCTAGGAATCCATCCCGTATTTTATGGGTCCCCAGGCTTTAATTGTTCCGAGGCGGGACTTCCACCCGCTTGAGGGAAGAAGTCCCGCCTCATTGAGCTGCTGGCCAATCATCGGGCCGGCAGTTCTTAGTCCCAGCAGCGCCACCGGGAGCGGTGGCCACTGCTGGGACTACAGCCTAGCCGAGGACATGGAGCCAGGGCTGCAGGTAAGTTTAGGTTGCCTCGCCGGGGATAA
This sequence comes from Heterodontus francisci, assembly GCF_036365525.1. NCBI lineage: Eukaryota > Metazoa > Chordata > Chondrichthyes > Heterodontiformes > Heterodontidae > Heterodontus > Heterodontus francisci. Next base: position 82,265,474 of record NC_090375.1, on the reverse strand, counting down.
TCGGTCGGGCCTCGGCGAGCCAAGGGTGGTCGTTTGGGGGAAAGGGGGCCCAAGGGGTGGTTGGGTAAGTGGGGGCGGCCCTTAATCGTAAAGTGGGGCAGAGGCGGGAGTGGGTCGGGAAGCTTCCCGCTCCATTTTACGCCACCCCTCCCGCCACCATCTGGCCAGCTGGGGTGGTGTAAAATTCCAGCCATTGTGACATAAAGAAAAACTCCTGATTGTGACAGACACAGGATCCACTTACAGGAGAAACTGGTGACTGAAGCTGAGAAAGGATCTGGACCAGATTCAAAATTTGTAACAGTCAATATTTATATGATATAAAGTAATTATGAATCCTTTATTCTACTAAATTTTAATTTCTATGTTGAGTTGATTCCAATCAGTCCTCCATTTAAAATATTTATCATTCTGTACTTAGTTAAAGCACCATTTAATAACTGTTATGATTTAAAATCCTTCACTCAATTGCCATATTTATAAATTTTTACCAAATTATTATTCTCCTTTACTATATTTTGCATTTAATGAAGCTTGCTTTATTAATGAATAAGTTTACATCTACATATTCAGCATCTATACCAGCAGACAGTAATGTTTCTTCCAAAGCTATTTGCTCTGACAGAGTAAATCAAGAAAGATTATTTCCACTGGCCCGATCAGCAATAAGATTTAAATTTTGGATTAATACAAAAGCATGAAGGGGAAGAATAATTTTTTTTTAATGTAACAGATTATTAGAATATGGAAATCATTACCAAAAGTGACTTTGCAGCTGAGTCATCACCATATTTAAGGGGATGAAGACTAGAAGGAGAATTGCAGGGATTATGGGGAAAGACAGGAAAATATGATTAAAGTCGACAGCGCTGACATGGTGGGATAATGGCCTCCTTCTGTGTTCAAAATTTCTAGAATGCTATTGGTTCTAGTTGTTATTATTGAGCTTCATTTAATTGATTTTGATTATATTTAATGCCCCATGTGTTTCAACAGCATTGATATTTGTTTCCTCTCTTGTATTCCATGGAATAGATCAGTGGTTCTCAAACATTTTTGGTTTAAGGACCCCTTTTCAAATGTAACAGTAATCATGGACCACTCATTTAACTTATAGTACAATAAACTTCTTGCACATTTACATTTCTGAGGTCATCAGTGTCCTGTTAAAGGGACTTGTATGAAATTTTACCAGAGCTGCCCGATATAGTGTTCATTGATATGAAAACTTTTACCTTCTCTTCAGCTGAAAGGTTCAGCAACCATACCACACCTCCCTGCTCTTCCTGGAGTACGATTAGGCTTGGTGGCTCCCTTTGGGAACACTGGCACTCTTTTATATATAACCCTCCATGGCCCACCTACTCACTGCACAGCTGCTGAGTGTTTCAGGGTTTTTTCCTCCTCCACTGCTGTTTACTGAGCTGTCTGCACTAGAATATCGCTGACGCCCTGCTTGGTGTGCGGTATTTCTGCCATTGGGACACCACCAGTAACCGGGACGGCCAACACTCAGAAAGGCTTTACGGACCCAAGGGGCCCACGGATCCCAGTTTGAGAACTACTGGACTAAGTAAAACACTGCATTGTTAAAAGGGAACTACTAAATCAAAGCCTGCTGAGGCCCAGTCCTTCACAGAGTTGCTTTTAACACATGGCATATCTTCAGATAAATCCAACACCAATTTCAGACATCAAACAGAAAAATAAGAGTGACTCCTTCATTTCAGAGAGGAGCTATTTACCACAGTCTGCATATAAAATTGCTTGAAATTACAAGCATTGAGTAAGGCACAGTCACTGGTATGAGTAGAATATTATTTTCCTTGTATGGTCACTAAGTATTATAGGGAAGCAGTGATGGTTGTGGTTTAGAAGTCAGATGCAGCACCCATGGCTAAAGAGTGGTAATATTTAGATAAAGGAGGTATCCTGGAAGATGGATATAATGCCCCAGAAGACAATTTTAGACTGTTCATACATACCTTGTGGTAAATGGTCTGAAATACGCTTTCCCTGGCTCTTTCCTTGGTGTCCTCCTCCAGTGTCTCAGATGTTTTATCTGCTGTACAATGAATAGGTCATAATAGGAGGAATATCAGTCATGAAAGGATGTGTGCTACTCCTCAGCTAGTCTGTACTTTTTCTGTTTAGGACTAAGGCCAAACCAAATTACCAACCAAAAATGTCTTGCATTGACTCATCTTAGGTTAATGAGTACATAGCTAGAGATAGAGTGGCACTGGGCCTATAGATGGGAATAGTAAATTACAAACACAAATATCAATATTACTATTTGCTATGCAACATCAAAGCTTTATGTATAAACTGTTAAATGTTGCATTCATCTTATTTGGGCATCCCTGTTCTGATACACTTACAACTGCAGCTGCACACTTCAACCACAAGATGTAGTTTCAAATGCTCCAGAAGTTGCAGATACTCATACAGAGGAAGTAACAGAGAAGATTGATGAAGGGAATGCAGTGGATGTTGTTGATATGGATTTAAAGAAAGTGTTTGATAAAGTACCATATAAAAGGCTGGTTAACAAAATTGAGGCTCATGGAATAGGAGGGTCAGTGTCCAATTGGATATAAAAATGGCTCAAGAATAGAAAACAGTATGGTAAGTTGTGGTTTTTCAGACCAAGGGTCAGTGCTAGGACCACTGCTTTTTTGATATGTATAGATGACTTGTATCTTGGAATACAGAGTAGAATTTAAAAATTTGTCAATGATACCAAACTTGGAGGAGTGGTAAACAGTGAGGATGATACGAACCACCTGCGACAGGATAGATAGATAGGCTAGCAGAATGGGCAGACAAGTGACAGATGAAACTTAATACAGACAAGTGTGAGGTGATGCACTTTGGCAGAAGGGATAGGGTGAGGCAATATTGACTTAATGGCACAGTTCTAAAGATTGTGCAGGAACAGAGAGACCTGGGGGGGTGGTTTCATGTGCATCAATCTTTGAAAGTGGCAGGACATATTAAGAGAGTGGTTAGTAAAGCATATGGGATCTTGGGCTTCATAAATCGACGCATAGAATGCAAAAGCAGGGAAGTTAAGCTGAATCTTGATAAAGGTCTAGTTAAGCCCCAACTAGAGTATTGTGTCCAGTTCTTGTCCCCACACTTTAGGAAAGATGTGAGGATCCTTGAGACAATGCAGAGGAGATTTTCCAGAATGGTTCCAGAAATGAGGATTTTAATTATAAGGTTAGGTTGGAAATGCTGGGGTTGTTCTCCCTGGAGCAAAGGAGATAGGAGATTTGATCGAGGTGTACAAGATTATGACAGGCTTAGATAAGTTAGACAAGGAAAATCTGTTCCCATTAACTGATGGTACAAGGACTAGGGGACACAGATTGAAGGTTTTGGGCAAGAGATTCAGGGGGAATGCGAGAAAGAACTTTTTTATGCAGCATGTAGTAATGACCTGGAACTCACTGCCCACGAGGGTGGTGGTAGCGGAAACAATCAATGAATTCAAAAGGAAATTGGATGGGCACTTGAAGGAAATAAACTTGCAGGGCTACAGGGGTCAAGTGGGGGAGTGGAACTGATTGGATTGCTCCGCGGATTAGATTAGATTAGAGATACAGCACTGAAACAGGCCCTTCGGCCCACCGAGTCTGTGCCGAACATCAACCACCCATTTATACCAATCCTACACTAATCCCATATTCCTACCAAACATCCCCACCTGTCCCTATATTTCCCTACCACCTACCTATACTAGTGACAATTTATAACGGCCAATTTACCTATCAACCTGCAAGTCTTTTGGCTTGTGGGAGGAAACCGGAGTACCCGGAGAAAACCCACGCAGACACAGGGAGAACTTGCAAACTCCACACAAGCAGTACCCGGAATCGAACCCGGGTCCCTGGAGCTGTGAGGCTGCGGTGCTAACCACTGCGCCACTGTGCCGCAGAGAGCTGGTATGGGCTCAATGGCTGAATGGCCGCCTTCTATACTGTAAGTGACTCTATGACTCTATACTCGGCACAGTGGCGCAGTGGTTAGCACCGCAGCCTCACAGCTCCAGTGACCCACGTTCAGTTCTGGGTATTGCCTGTGCAGAGTTTGCAAGTTCTTCCTGTGACTGCATGGGTTTCCGCCGGGTGCACCAGTTTCCTCCCACAGCCAAAGACTTGCAGGTTGGTAGGTAAATTGGCCATTGTAAATTGCCCCTAGTGTAGGTAGGTGGTAGGAGAATGGTGGGGGTATAGTAGGGAATATGGGATTAATGTAGGATTAGTATAAATGGGTGGTTGTTGGTCGGCACAGACTCGGTGGGCCAAAGGGCCTGTTTCAGTGCTGTATCTCTAAATAAAATAAATAAATAAACCTACAGCATCACCAATACACTGTGATGGAAATTGGTTTTGTTCTGACTTTACTAGGACAAAGCCATAGGAGATCCAATAATATTAATTAATTTTTGAACATATTCTACATAGTCCAAATGATCAGTGAAATTGAAGGGTGTGAAAAGCCAGATCAAACTGGATTAATGATGAAAAATATTTTAACTAGGCGAGTGGTTAGGATCTGAAATGCACTTCCTGAGAGTGTGGTGGAGGCAGGTACAATTGGGGCTTTCAAAAAGGAATTGGATAAGCACCTGAAGAGAAAAAAATTGCAGGGCTACGGGGAAAGGGAGGGGAAGTGGGACTAGCTGAGTTGCTCTTGCAGAGAGCTGACATTGACATGATGGGCCAGTTTGCTTTGTTCTGTGCTGTAACCATTCTATGATTATATGATACGTGGTGCCATTTCTTACAGCCCACATGTGAAATCCCATTTGTTGGAACAGCCTGTGAACAGGAGACTGAGAAATTTATATTTCTTGTAGGCATCTCATCATACATTAGCCCAATTTAGTTAGAATTTAATTTTTAACAGTATTCCATAGGAACATAGGAGCAGGAGTAGCCCATTCAGCCCATCGAGCCTACTCTGCCATTCAATACGATCATGGCTGATCATTCAATTCAATGCCTTTGTCCCACCTATCCCCATATCCCTTCATCTTTATTCCTTCATCTTCATTAATACTTTTGATCTATAATGGCTAGATTGTGCAAAAAAAACCGACAGTAGTAACCACCTGCCTGAACATTAACAATATTGATCAAGGGTATGTACATTCAAATTGTAGGTAGTCAGTGGTCAAGAATCAAATTAAAACACATCAGTTTTCTTAATGTTTCTCAATAAATGAGTCTATCCATGATAGAATATCAGAGCACTACAGAAATAGAAGGGTCTCAATCGACAACTATGAGCAACAACATTGCAATGCAATTGTCTTTAAAGTGTGTATGGTGATTTTGTTTGGAGATTAAGACACTTTAGTAATGCTATTATAGCAGACTGGACTTTTCTGGTTTGCTGTTTTATACTACTATCGGGATAGGTCACATTGTAACTATTATCCCTCGATAATTGTAATTGACAGACTAAAGATGATGTTATTAGGTTTTGTGCTAAATGCATGATTGGTTTTAAATATTTAAAAAGTCACAGCTATTTTGTTTAATAATTTATGTTCCGTGAACACATAAAGATACATGTTTTCTGTAGATAACATATTAACTATTGCATGTTTTCATCAGTACCCAAATCTACAGACAGCCAAGTTCATAAACTGCCATCTACTGATGCCCAAGGACAGAAAATTCAACAACTGGAATATGAGGTACAACGCCTTAACCAGGTCCTGGAAAAAATACAGGCCTCAGTAACAGGATTGAGTGACAATCTGAGGCATAGCTTCCAGGAAGATACCAGCAAAATGCTTGCAACATTACTGAGCAATCTGAGGCCGCCTGGCAGTGCTGTTGGCTTTGACATTCTCCATGTTCCAGAGAATGATGACACATTTTATCGATCGGGAATGGGTGAAATGATGTCTAAACTCACAGAAGTTAAGGACACATTGAAGTCCAAGAGTGATATGTTGGATGAACTGCACGGAATGGTGACTGGACATAATGGACAGTTGAAGCAGTTAATGGAAGCAGTTCAAGGACCTATTTCTACTTATTCTCCATTTTCCAATGGCGACTTTTATCAGTCTTACATTGACAGCAAATTTGAAACTCTCAGGGAGGAGTTAATGGTAGGCATTGACATAAAATTTGCAGATCTGAAAAATTCCTGTGAGTATAAGTTAATGTCTCTCAAACAGCAATGTGAAAAGAACGAATCACATGATGAGCATGTAGAAAAATTGCTCAATGAAAAAGAGGCTGAACTGAGAAAGGATATCAATGACCTCAGAAGCCTTCTACAAGAATCACCAGGCCATTTCAACTGCTGTGTTCCCATAGGCACTTTAAGACATCAACTAAACAACATGGATCGAAGGGTCTACAGAATTGCTGATGCCAATAGGCTGTTGAATGCCAGATTGGATAATGAAATGAAGCGTTTCACTCGCCTTAATATAGAAGATTTTTTTAGTGACAGGTTAGAAGAAATTGAATCTAGAATAAATGTAACAGAGAAAAATGCTGAAGAACATTGCTTTTATATTGAATATAGTCTTAAAGGACTCATTGAAACTGAAGTTGATGACGTCAAAGAACTTCTAAAGAGGAAGTTACAATTGTTAGAGACTAAACATAACAATGATTTTGCACTAATTAATAACATAACTTCTACTGGTGCAATAGACCGTAAGCTGGAATCATTATTTCCAAGTGATCTGAATTCCAGTAATGATCAAATCAATAATGGGTTGGACCATTTTGAGAACAGATTGCAGATGTTAGAAAATTTATGCCAGATTGGTTGTACTTCTGTTACAAAGGAGATGAAGGACATCAAAATGGATTTTGAAACCTGCAAAAATGACTACAAGGATGTATTATTAAAAACAGAACAAGACTTAATTCTCTTTAAATCTCTGAATGATACAGTTCATGAAGGTCTCAAGAAGATGGAAGAAAATGAAGACTTAGAAATGCTACAAGGAGAAATCATCTCACTAAAAGTCAACATAAACACTGTTGAGCACTCTGTACAAGCACAGTGGGAAGGTCTGAACAAGAATACTGAAGCGCTCTTAATACTCGAGTCCACTTTAACAAAGAAGCAGCAGAAGCTCCTGGATAAGATTTACAAACTCCAAGAAACAGACAAAAACCTAGAATCCCAACTCCAGAAGAATGATAGTAGTCAGTTAATTGAAATGAAGGAACAATTTGAGCAACTAACAAGTCAGATTACTAAAGACATTAGTAAGTGTAAACACAGTACTCAAGGGATCCAGAACAAAGTCTCCCATGTTGACAGGAGAATGGCCCACATTGAGAATGTTTGCAGTAAACTGGACAACATTTCTGGCAGTCTACAGAGAATTAAAGATGGTCTGAACAACCAGGTCAGCAGTCTTTGGAACTGTGTCCATCAGATAAATGAAACTGTGAAATCACATTCCAAAGAAATTGTTGTGTTGAAAACTGCCGTTCGCCGATTTCAAAGCCAAGGTCCTAAACTTGTTCATAAGACAGAAGACTTGCTTCCACTTCAGCCTATTCCAGGTAGGATTTATTGACCTTGACTATAGTCTGTTTCTAAGTAAGTTGTTTGAAATTCCAAATATTTTGTCCTTTGGTGAAGGATGCTTTTAGTTACATTACATGTTCATCAACATACTAATTTACTATGTACCTCATTAGTAAAATGTTTATCATCAATACTGTTAGTGCATGCAACATTTTGATATTAATGCACTGTAAGAAACATTGCACTTTAAGGCAATATACTTTAATATTTTATGATATGTTTGATATGCTTAATTTATAATTGTTTCCACCATAACCACTGCCAATGACAGATGTGTAAGCACCAGTATTTAATTCAGTATGTTTTCTTAATGTACAACCCAACTTTGGAAGGATAAAATCTATGATTATAATAAAAGCAAAATACTGCGGATGCTGGAAATCTGAAATAAAAACAAGAAATGCTGGAAATACTCAGCAGGTCTGGCAGCATCTGTGGAGAGAGAATCAGAGTTAACGTTTCAGGTCAGTGACCCTTCTGCAGAACTGGCAAGTATTAGAAATGTAAAAGGTTATAAGCAAGTAAAGCAGGAGTGGGGCAAGAGATAACAAAGGAGAAGGTGTAGATCGGACAAGGTCACAGAATAGCTGACCAGAACATCATGGAGCAAAGGCAAACAATATGTTAATGGTGTGTGAAAGACAAAGCATTAGTACAGATAGGGTGTTAACAGACTGAAAATTGAACAGCCGCAAGTACACACAGGAAAAAAAAGTGGGTAAGCAAACTGAACAAACTAAGATGAAATAAAATAAAATAAACACAAAAAAAAATAAAAAAGAGGAAAAAGAAAAAAATAACTGAAAATAAAAGTAAAATGGAGCCCGTCATGCTCTGAAATTATTGAACTCAATGTTCAATCCGGCAGGCTGTAGTGTGCCTAATCGGTAGATGAGATGCTATTCCTTGAGCTTGTGTTGGTGTTCACTGGAACACTGCAGCAAGCCCAGGACAGAGATGTGAGCATGAGAGCAGTGGGGAGTGTTGAAATGGCAAGCAACCGGAAGCTCGGGGTCCTGCATGCGGACTGAGTGGAGGTGTTCTGCAAAGTGGTCACCCAGTCTGCATTTGGTCTCCCTAATATAGAGGAGACCACATTGTGAGCAGCGAATACAGTATTCTACATTGAAAGAAGTACAAGTAAATCGCTGCTTCACCTGAAAGGAGTGTTTGGGGCCTGGGTTAGTGAGGAGAGAGGAGGTAAATGGGCAGGTATTACACCTCCTGTGATTGCAGGGGAAGGTGCCATGGGACGGGGACGAAGTGGTGGGAGTAATGGAGGAGTGGACCAGGGTGTCACAGAGGGAACGATCCCTTCAGAATGCTGACAGGGAAAGGGAGGGGAAGATGCGTTTGGTAGTGGCATCATGCTGGAGTTGGCGCAAATGGCGGAGGATGATCCTTTGGATATGGAGGCTGATGGGGTGGAAAGTGAGGACAAGGGGAACCCTGTCACGGTTCTGGGAGGGAGGCGAAGGGGTGAGGGTAGAGGTGCGGGAAATGGGCCGGACACAGTTGAGGGCCCTGTCAACCACAGAGGGGAATAATCCTCGGTTGAGGAAAAAGGAAGACATATCAGCAGCACTGTCATGGAAGGTAGCATCATCAGAGCAGATGCATCGAAGAACGAGAAACTGGCAGAATGGAATGGAGTCCTTACAGGAGGTAGGGTGTGAAGAAGTGTAGTCGAGGTAGCAGTGGGAGTCAGTGGGCTTATAATGGATATTAGTAGACAGCCTATCACCAGAGATGGAGATAGAGAAGTCGGGGAAGGGAAGGGAAGTGTCAGAGATGGACCATGTAAAGGTGAGAGAAGGGTGGAAATTAGAAGCAAAGTTGATAAAGTTTTCCAGTTCAGCGCGGGAGCAGGAAACGGCACCGATACAGTCATCAATGTACCGGAAAAAGAGTTGGGGGAGGGGGCCTGAGTAGGACTGGAACAAGGAATGTTCGACATATCCCACAAAAAGCAGGCAAAACTAGGACCCATGCGGGTACCCATAGCAACACCTTTTATTTGAAGGAAGTGAGTGGAGTTGAAGGAGAAGTTGTTCACTGTGAGAACAAGTTCAACCAGGCGGAGGAGGGTGGTGGTGGATGGGGACTGGTTGGGCCTCTGTTCAAGGAAGAAGCGAAGAGCCCTCAAACCGTCCTGGTGGGGGATGGAGGTGTATAGAGATTGGGTGTTGATAGTGAAGAGGAGGCGGTTGGAGCCAGGAAACTGGAAATTGTCAAAATGACGTAGGGCGTCAGAAGAGTCATGGATGTAGGTGGGAAGAGACTGGAGAAAAGATAGAGTCAAGATAGGAAGAAATAAGTTCAGTGGGGCAGGAGCAGGCTGACATAATGGGTCTGCTGGGACAGTCCTGTTTGTGTATTTTGGGAAGGAGGTAGAAATGGGCTGTCCGGGGTTGTGGGACGAGGAGGTTGGAAGCTGGAGAGGGAAGATCTCCAGATGAAATGAGGTCAGTGACAGTCCTGTGGACAGTAGCTTGATGTTCGGTGGTGGGGTCATGGTCCAGGTGGAGGTAGGAAGAAGTGTCTGAGAGTTGCCACTGAGCCTCTGCAAGGTAGAGGTCGGTACGCCATACAACAACAGCACCACCCTTGTCTGCAGGTTTGATGACCATGTTGGGGTTTGTCGTCATCTCAATTTCTCTGCCCCCCTCACTCACTCTAACCTGCCCCCCTCTGAGCTTGAGGCACACCATTCTCTCGGGTCTAACCCCGACATGGTCATCAAACCTGCAGACAAGGGTGGTGCTGTTGTTGTATGGCTTTGTCAACTTTGCTTCTAATTTCCACCCTTCTCTCACCTTTACATGGTCCATCTCCAACACTTCCCTTCCCTTCCCCGACTTCTCTGTCTCCATCTCTGGTGATAGGCTGTCTACTAATATCCATTATAAGCACACTGTCTCCCACAGCTACATCGACTACACTTCTTCACACCCTGCCTCCTGTCAGGACTCCATTCCATTCTCCCAGTTTCTCCATCTCCGACGCATCTGCTCTGATGATGCTACCTTCCATGACAGCACTTCTGAAATGTCTTCCTTTTTCCTCAACCGAGGATTCCCCGCCACTGTGGTTGACAGGGCCCTCAACCGTGTCCGGCCCATTTCCCGCACCTCTACCCTCACCCCTTCCCCTCCCTCCCAGAACCGCAACAGGGTTTCCCTGGTCCTCACTTGCCACCCCATCAGCCTCCATATCCAAAGGATCATCCTCCGCCATTTCCGCCACCTCCAGCGTGATGCCACTACCAAACGCATCTTCCCCTCCCTTTCCCTGTCAGCATTCTGAAGGGATCGTTCCCTCCGTGACATCCTGGTCCACTCCTCCATTACCCCCACCACCTTGTCCCCTTCCCATGACACCTTGCCCTGCAATCGCAGGAGGTGTAATACCTGCCCATTTACCTCCTCTCTCCTCACTCCTCACTATCCCAGGCCCCAAACACTCCTTTCAGATGAAGCAGCGATTTACTTGTACTTCTTTCAATGTAGTATCCTGCATTCGCTGCTCACAAAGTGGTCTCCTCTACATTGGGGAGTCCAAACGCAGACTGGGTGACCGCTTTGCAGAACACCTCCGCTCAGTCCGTAAGCAGGACCCCGAGCTTCCGGTTGCTTGCCATTTCAACACTCCCCCCTGCTCTCATGCTCACATCTCTGTCCTGGGATTGCTGCAGTGTTCCAGTGAACATCAACGCAAGCTCGAGGAACAGCATCTCAGGGGCGATGCCACATTGGATTTGGTACTGGGTAATGAACCCGGCCAGGTGTTCGATTTAGATGTAGGTGAGCACTTTGGCGATAGTGATCACAATTCGGTCAGGTTTACCTTAGCGATGGGCAGGGACAGGTATATACCGCAGGGCAAGAATTATAGCTGGGGGAAAGGAAATTATGACGCGATTAGGCAAGATTTAGGATGTGTAGGATGAGGAAGGAAACTGCAGGGGATGGGCACAAACGAAATGTGGAGCTTATTCAAGGAGCAGCTAATGCGTGTCCTTGATAAGTATGTACCTGTCAGGCAGGGAGGAAGTTGTCGAGCGAGGGAGCCGTGGTTTTCTCAAGAAGTTGAAGCGCTTGTCAAGAGGAAGAGGGCGGCTTATGTTAGGATGAGACGTGAAGGCTCAGTTAGGGCGCTTGAGAGTTACAAGCTAGCCAGGAAGGATCTAAAGAGAGGGCTAAGAAGAGCAAGGAGAGGACACGAGAAGTCACTGGCGGATAGGATCAAAGAAAACCCTAAGGCTTTCTATAGGTATATCAGGAATAAAAGAATGATAAGAGTTAGAACAGGGCCAATCAAGGATAGTAGTGGGAAGTTGTGTGCGGAATCAGAGGAGATAGGGGAAGCGTTAAATGAATATTTTTTGTCAGTATTTACAGTAGAGAAAGAAAATGTTGCCGAGGAGATTATTGAGATACAGCCTACTAGGCTAGATGGGATTGAGATTCACAAGGAGGAGGTGTTAGCAATTTTGGAGAGAGTGAAAATAGATAAGTCCCCTGGGCCAGATGGGATTTATCCTAGGATTCTCTGGGAAGCCAGGGAGGAGATTGCAGAGCCGTTGTTGTTGATCTTTATGTCGTCATTGTCGACAGGAGTAGTGCCGGAAGACTGGAGGATAGCAAATGTTGTCCCCTTGTTCAAGAAGGGGAGTAGAGACAGCCCTGGTAATTATAGACCTGTGAGCCTTACTTCGGTTGTGGGTAAAATGTTGGAAAAGGTTATAAGAGATAGGATTTATAATCATCTTGAAAAGAATAAGTTCATTTGCGATAGTCAGCACGGTTTTGTGAAAGGTAGGTCGTGCCTCACAAACCTTATTGAGTTTTTCGAGAAGGTGACCAAACAGGTGGATGAGGGTAAAGCCGTGGATGTGGTGTATATGGATTTCAGTAAGGCGTTTGATAAGGTTCCCCACGGTAGGCTATTGCAGAAAATACGGAAGTATGGGGTTGAAGGTGATTTAGAGCTTTGGATCAGAAATTGGCTAGCTGAAAGAAGACAGAGGGTGGTGGTTGATGGCAAATGTTCATCCTGGAGTTTAGTTACTAGTGGTGTACCGCAAGGTTCTGTTTTGGGGCCACTGCTGTTTGTCATTTTTATAAATGACCTGGATGAGGGTGTAGAAGGGTGGGTTAGTAAATTTGCGGATGACACGAAGGTCGGTGGAGTTGTGGATAGTGTCGAAGGGTGTTGTAGGGTACAGAGGGACATAGATAGGCTGCAGAGCTGGGCTGAGAGATGGCAAATGGAGTTTAATGCGGAGAAGTGTGAGGTGATTCACTTTGGAAGGAGTAACAGCAATGCAGAGTACTGGGCTAATGGGAAGATTCTTGGTAGTGTAGATGAGCAGAGAGATCTTGGTGTCCAGGTACATAAATCACTGAAAGTTGCTACCCAGGTTAATAGGGCTGTTAAGAAGGCATATGGTGTGTTAGCTTTTATTAGTAGGGGGATCGAGTTTCGGAGCCACGAGGTCATGATGCAGCTGTACAAAACTCTGGTGAGGCCGCACCTTGAGTATTGCGTGCAGTTCTGGTCACCGCATTATAGGAAGGATGTGGAAGCTTTGGAAAGGGTGCAGAGGAGATTTACTAGGATGTTGCCTGGTATGGAAGGAAGGTCTTACGAGGAAAGGCCGAGGGACTTGGGGTTGTTTTCGTTAGAGAGAAGGAGGAGGAGAGGTGACTTAATAGAGACATACAAGATAATCAGAGGGTTAGATAGGGTGGATAGTGAGAGTCTTTTTCCTCGGATGATGATGGCAAACACGAGGGGACATAGCTTTAAGTTGAGGGGTGAAAGATATAGGACAGATGTCAGAGGTAGTTTCTTTACGCAGAGAGTAGTAGGGGCGTGGAACGCCCTGCCTGCAACAGTAGTAGACTCGCCAACTTTAAGGGCATTTAAGTGGTCATTGGATAGACATATGGATGAAAATGGAATAGTGTAGATCAGATGGTCGGCGCAACATCGAGGGCCGAAGGGCCTGCACTGCGCTGTAATGTTCTAATTTACCGATTAGGCACACTACAGCCTGCCGGATTGAACATTGAGTTCAATAATTTCAGAGCATGACGGGCTCCATTTTACTTTTATTTTCAGTTATTTTTTTATTTTTTCTAATTTATTTTTTGTGTTTATTTTATTTTATTTCATCTTAGTTTGTTCAGTTTTCTTACCCACTGTTTTTTTTCATGTTTGTTCTTGCGGCTGTTCAATTTTCAGTCAGTTAACACCATATCTGTACTAATGCTTTGTCTTTCACACACCATTAACATATTGTTTGCCTTTGCTCCACGACCTTCTGGTCAGCTATTCTGTGACCTTGTCCTATTTACACCTTCTCCTTTGTTCTCTCTTGCCCCACCCCCACTTTACTTGCTTACAACCTTTTACATTTCTAATATTTGCTAGTTCTGAAGAAGGGTCACTGACCTGAAACGTTAACTCTGATTCTCTCTCCACAGATGCTGCCAGACCTGCTGAGTATTTCCAGCATTTCTTGTTTTTATTTAAAATCTATGATTGTAGTGCTGGGTGTTATTCACATTTCAAGCAGAAAAGTTTGCACTCCCAACATTTCAGTTTCCTGAGATCCTAGTTCTAACACTACTTTTCATTCTGCATTCATTTATAAAAGGATTCACCACCCTCCCACCATCTGTATTTTACAGTAAGGTCAAAGGAGGAAATGCATCCTTGCCAACTTTTAACTTTGTTAAGGAAAACTACCAAATGCATGCGCCATGTTCAGGACTGCAGACAGTGGCAGATTTACTTATTTTTGAAGGATGTAAAAAGTTGAGCTTAGGACATTCCCCTGCACAATTATAACACTGTTGCTTGAAGAGTAGTTAAAATCACCTATATGACTTAGCAACTAACATCTCACATGGTTTCTGCAGCCTATGATTTTAACCTGCTGTTCTGAGCAGGCAACAGAGACGACTGCAGAAAACTGGTAGGGGGTCCTCCTTTAACTATGCAAATTAGTTCCAATGACCTCATCAGGTCATTAAGTTAATAAGTGTGGGCCTGAATGGGAAAGTGAGTGACTTTCCTGCCAGGTCAATCTACAGGAAGAGGAGGCAAGGTCAGAAGGGGCCCAAAAGGGTAAGACTTTTTACGACCTTCCTTGTGGGGCCAAGAGGTGTAGGAGTGCTCATTTGAGCCCCATAAGGAAAGTTTAGGCCTCCCTTGCCCTGGGATTCCTCTCATCTTCCTTGATCACAACCTACCTGAATGCTTGGGACTGTTCCTTTGGTCCCTGGTGGCAGCCTCCTGCTGCCCAATCTTCTGTTGTTGGCTGCTAGGTAGCTGCTGCTCATGTTAATGCCAAACCAGATTTAATAGGTGGTCACAGGTTTTAACAAGAAATGTTGGTTAAAACAGCCAACCAACAGTGAAAAACTAGAAGCACTAAGGCTAGGGAAGTCCATGCTCATAAACTGAGCTTTGAATCAATAGGAGTTTGTGTAGGGCTAAGCTTGAAAGGCTGTTTGTCTGTGTGGAGCAGTTGGAGGCAGCAGTCATGTGATGAAACCTCCAGGAATATATCCAAACCTAATTTTGGGCAGGACTGTGACAGGGCCAATGCAGCTGAGACCTTGAAGTTAAAATCTCGTAGGCTTGTTGCTGTCAATAACAGGACAGTTAAATGTTTGCCTCATCTCCTGCTCGCTGGATTCCCACCCTGAGTTAAAATCGGGACTGTTGATTTTTAATGCCTGTTTGGTACATTTTGTGTTTGTATAATTTCATCCATTGAATTTTTTTAATATAGTTTCATTTTTCAATAAGTTGCAGTCTTCAGGAAAACCTAGTCCAGTACTTTTCAGTCATTTCTACTTACTTCTGTAAGTAAACCTGTCCTGATTTCCTTTTATTGTGGAATTGTGGTGTAAATTCAGCAGCCTGGGAGTCCCACTGCCAAGCGACCATGATCCTGACATCTACCCTCTCTAATTTTCTAGGACTGGGTTATTTACATTTCTTTAGTCAGGTTTCCTGGCTTACCATTGCAACCGACCAAGCGGCAACTGAGATTAGTATGTGGCAGGCCTCTGAGCCCTGTAACTGATAATCTGCTGGTGAACTCTTACCAACTGAAGATTTGTTCTAGAATGTTGAAAAGGATTGGCACAGCCTATGAAATTGATCAGCCTGAGATCAACTGTTCAGGCTTTATGACTCTCTCTACAAGCGGGAGTTCCCTATGCCTAGTGTTGCTATAGAGCAGTTGATGGAAAATATGTATTTCCATATGTAATATTGTAATATGTTCACAGATTGTATTGGTCAATGTAATATATATGCACCTTCTGTCAAAGAGGTTTCTGCTCATGCTGGTTGAACATGTTGCCTCCCATCTTTGTGCCCAGCTCTTCCGTAACTACCTGTTTGAATCCCTTCCATCTGGCTTCTACCCCTCCCACAGCTATGAATGACATTCTCCATGACTCTTGTATATTAACCTGCTTGATCCTCTCTGCAGCCTTCAATACAGTGGACCACATTATCCTCTACCCGTGCCCTCCTCCATTGTCCACCTCAGTGGCAGTCCCCTCACTTAGTTCCAGTCCTCCCTACCCAATTGTAGCCAAAGCATCTCCAGCAATGACTTCACTTCCCAGTGCACCATCTGGAGTGTTCCAAGAATTCAGCTTTGGCCTCACCTCCTGTTTATCTACATGCTACACCTTGGCATCTGGTTTCACATTTATGCTGCTGACACCCAGCTCTATCTGTCCTTCAATCCCTCCACTGGCTGTCTGCTGTCACACTTTTATTCGCTTGTGGGTTGTGGGCATCGCTGGCATTTATTGCCCATTCCTACTTTGCCTTGAGAAGGTGGTGCTGAGCTACCTTCTTGAATCCTTACACTCCAAGTGGTGTAGGTACTCTCTCAATACAGTTAGGTAGGTATTCTAGGATTTTGACCCAGCGATGATGAAGGAACGGTGATTTATTTCCAAGTCAGGATGGTGTGTGACTCAGAGGGGAAATTGTAGTTGATCGTGTTGCCGTATTGTGTACCTGCTGCCCTTATTCTTTGAGGCGGTAAAGGTTACATATTTGGAAGGTGCTGTGGAATAAGGCTTGGCGAGTTGCTGCAGTGCATCTTGTAGATGGTACACACTGCTGTCAGTGTGTGCTGGTGGTGAAGGGAGTGAATGTTTAAGCTGCTTGATGAGGTGCCAGTCAAGCAGGTTGCTTTGTCCTGGATGGTGTTGAACTTCTTGAGTGATGTTGGAGCTGTACTCATCCAAGCAAGTGGAGAATATTCCATCACACTTCTGACTTGTGCCTTGTAAATGTTGGTCAGGCTTTGGGGAGTCAGGAGGTGAGTTACTTGCTGCAGAATATTCAACCTCTGACCTGCTCTTGTAGTCACAGTATTTATATGGCTGAGCCAGTTAAGTTGCTGGTCAACAATGACCCCCCAGGATGTTGATGGTGGGGGATATGAAAATGTTAATGCCATTGTATATGAAGCGATGATGGTTAGATTCTCTCTTGTGGAGATGGTCATTGCCTGGCACTTGTGCGACACAGATGTTACTTGCCACTTACCAGCCCAATCCTGCGTTGTCTAGATCTTGCGACACACAACATGGACTGCTTCATTATGTGAGGAGTTACAAATTGTACTGAACATTATGCAATCATCAGTGAACAGTCCCACTTCTGACCTTATGATTGGAAGGCCATTGATAAAACAGCTGATGATGGTTGGCCCTAGGACACTACCCTGAGGAACTCCTGCAACAATGTTCTGGGGCTGTCATGATTGGCTTCCAACAACCACAACAGACTGTCTGACATCCAATTTTGGGTGAGCAGTCACTTCCTCCAGCAAACCATTGGAAAGGCCAAAACCATCAATTTTGGTCTCTGCCACAAATTCAATTCCCTTGCCAATGACTCCAACCCCTTCCCTACCACTATGTCTTCGGCTGAATCAGATCGTCGATCGTCTGTCGTCTTGCAAGATATGTTTCTGACCCCCATATCCTTTCCATCAGAAAAACCACCTACTTCTACTTCTGTAACATTGCATAATTCTACCCCAACCTCAGCCCATTTGCTGCTAAAATCCTCAATCTTGCCTTGTTTAACATCAGACTTGATTGCTCTATGACTCTCCTTGCTAGCCTCCAAATAATCAACCCTACATATGATTCAATTTGCCCAAACCTCTGCTGTATGTATCCTATCTACCACCAAGGCACATTTGCCCATCACCTTGTGCTTGGTGGCCTACTTTTGTTCCTGGACCCCCAAAACATCAAACATAAAATTACTGTTCTTGTCTTTAAAACCCTCCATGGCCTCATTCATTCCTATCTCTGTAATCTCCTCCAGCCCTATAACTGCCCCCTAACTCTAGATTTGGCCTCTGGTGCACCCTTCCTCCCAACTTCCTGCTATTGGCATCCATGGGTTCAGCCACGTCCCTCCCTAACCCCTCTTGCCCCTCCACTTTTTTCTCTTTTTAGACCCTCCTTATAATCAACCTCTTTGGCCAAGCCTTTGACTACTTTACTAATCTCATCGCCATTGGCACCATGTCTTAAATGTCCAATTTAAATGCATGGAGATAGTGGATTTGGTGGTGTTTCAGTATTAGTGGTATAATATACCTGCTCATACACTGGTTTATACTTTCTTTATCACATGGCTTCTGAAGAAATTTGTGCTCAAATTTCACCTGGGAGCCAGTGTTCTGTAAATGGAAAATTTAAGCTGCAGAGTTTAGTGAAAGCATGACTTACTGGTTGGACCACTTAAAACACTATCAGGTCCTGTTTTCATCTGTTAAAACTGCCATCAACTGCCTCTGCCGCATCCCTCCCTTCCACTAGCTCGCCTGGCCAAACTTCGTATGATGCTCCCCCCTGCTTTAGCTCTGAAATTGCATCTTTATCTAATTTCTCTCCTGTCTCCCCTCATGCCCTCTCTGAGCTCATCTTGTCCATGAAACCCACCTCCTGTTTCCCTGATCCTATTCCTGCTAAACTGCTGACCATCCAACTTCCCCTCCTGGTCCCTATGTTAGCCGATGTTGTAAACATTTCTTTCTCTTCAGTTGTTGTCCTTCTCTCCTTTAAATCTGCCCTCATTGCCCCTCTTAAAAACCCAGCCATTGACCCCATTGCCATTGCAAACTACCGTCACATCTCTGACCTTCCTTTCCGCTCCAAAGTCCTTGAATTTGTTGTCTCCTTCCAAATCCGTTCCCATCTTTCCCGGAACTCCATGTTTGAATCCCTCCAATCAGGTTTCTGTCCCTGTCACAGTACAGAAACAGCTCTTCTCAAAGTCACAAATGACATCCTACATGATGGTGACAGAGGGAATTTTTCCTTCCTTACCCTTCTATACCTTCAAGTATTTATCTTGTTGGCTTCTGAAGGTCACTGTTGAATCTATATCCACCACACTATCAGGCAGTGCGTTCCAAATGATACCCACTCATTGCGTAAATCATTTTTTCTCATGTCGCCTCGGGTTCTTTTACCATTTTTAAATAAAATTAAAAAATACAAGGCAATGTGTGAAAATGTAATTATCCTGTGACAAAATGTGCTCAAAATATACCCAAAAGGTCAGGACAACACACCAGTCCAGAAATCTAGAAGGAAATTGATTGCAGGTGTTGTTGTAAAACAAGGCAATGCACCAGTGGGAACTTTGGGAGTGGTCAGATCCATATTCATGGGATTGTACTGCATGGAATTCATTACTTACATCATTCAAACATCTGTTGGAATGAATAAATCATGACCATTTTCTAGCCTAGACAATACAAGGCCTACTTCCCAACCAGATGGTTATGGGTTAGAGTATCAATGGTGCTTGTCTCTTGATTCACATGGAGCAAGTTTTTTCCAGACCTTGTTAGGTTATGAGGTGGAACACCCCATGATGCAAAGGCTACATTTAGCCATTAATGTAATTATCTCATCCACTATGAGCTCACTTCCCCAATCTTTAAGGATTGATTTGTGTCCCATCTGTTGAGAGAGAGGGAAAAATAAACTGGAGAAATCATGAAGTACCAAAAAGTATTGTATAAATTTTATTGGCAAATACGTGAGAGCTCCTTTCATAGTCCGTGAAGCAATCTGGTTACGGCTACAGTTCTTCGGATAATATTCAAACCTAGTATTGACAGCAGTGCTTTCTGTTTCTTTAAAGGTGCCTGTATCTTTCTTGTGATACCAATAGCTCAGCACAAGTTGATGCTGTCAAACATCAGATCCCAATTATCTCAGAATCCCTTGTTATACTTCTTATTTGCTCCTTAACATCTGCTGTTCTTTTAATAAGATCTGAGCCACAGCTGTCTACATCACAATCACAGCAGAGAAAGGGGATGTTAACTGAAAACTCCACAAAGCATAGAACTCTGTTGTAGGATATACATATGTTATGACAAGCCAGTCCTAATTTCAACAGCTGATAAGATAGTAATAAAAACAAGAAATGCTGGAAATACTCAGCAGGTCTGGCAGCATCTGTGGAGAGAGAAGCAGAGTTAAAATTTCAGGTCAGTGACCCTTCATCAGAAGGTCAGTTCTGATGAAAGGTCACTGACCTAAAACATATTTCCAGCATTGCTTGTTTTTATTTCAGATTTCCAGCATCTGCAGTATTTTGCTTTTATGATAAGATAGTAATACTGGGTTCCGATGTTTGAAACTTTAGCCCAGTATTTATATCACAACATAAGGAAAGTTCATCTCAAAATTGTCACATCAGCAGCTTCAATATTGTCATGTAAAATACAAAATACTGCAGATGCTGAAATATAAGAAACATACAATAGTTGAGTCAAGACCTATGGAAAGAAGAGAGCAGTTCATATTTCAGGTGTCAACTCTTTTGAAACATAAGAGAGTGAGAACTATATTGGAATACAATAGGAAAAAGGGAATGGGGAAAATAGCAATATCCTTGCCTGACTCTTTTTCAGTTTTGAAGGGGTCCATACCCCAAAATGTTAATTTTCTCTTTTTTCCACAGATTGACCTTTTGTAATTTTCCAGTGTTATTTGTTTTGTTTCAATATTTGATTCTGATTTTACTACTTGAATTTACCTGTGGCTTATATAGAGCTGCACTGTATTTTCTACTGGTTCTCAGTAGATGGGGTGTGGGTGCAGGCAAAAGGAGCAATTCAGAGGCACAATAAAAGATTTTGTATATGTGCATACCAGATAGGTACGTAGATCAGAATCTGTATGTATGCATGTATCAAACTGCATCAAATGCACATGTGGATCAGACACAATTGGTTCAAAATTTAGATTAACACCGTTTGGTGTCCTAAGTGGCATCCGTGGCACACCTTTGGGCCGAATTGCACCAGATGCCCTATTGGTGAGGGGTTAGAGTGCGTGCAGTTGTGGGGTTGTTGGAAATATGCAGAGCAAGCAGATCATGATGTCAATCAGCGTACAACGCTGATTTGATGGCAGTGTTGCCATTTTGAAGCTTAACGCTCCAGCTAACATTCTCCCTTAACCTCGTACAGCTGAACATATGCAGCAGGAAGGACCTCCCCCCCCCCCCCCCACCAATGCTATTTAAAGGAATCAACAACTATGTTACAGTTTAGTTGTTGGTTGATTTCTTCTTCTGGCTGTTGCTTCGATTCGTAGTATGTTTGGCACTTTCTATAGTTGTTTAAAGTTGCAAAAGTCTACAGGGAGTGGTGCGGCAGGTGCTGAAGGAGTTTTTGTTGACCTCAACGCTTCTGCACAAACCAGACATAGATGCATTAGTAGCCATTCCTCTTGGAATACAGCAGGACTTGTAGAATGAACAGAGGCCATGCAGAGTAGGACAAGCTATGGAAAAGGGAGGAGATGGGCTCTCAGCAGGTGGCCATATCCACCTAGGGTGTTCAGGGAGTAATTCCCCAACCAGAACCTCAGCAAGGAACTGTCTGAGCCGTCTGTGCTTCAGTAAGGAAGTCCTCACTGAAATCTGTCGCCTGCACAACTGCAGCCTCAGAGCAGAGCAAGGACTGCATTACCAGTGGCTGTGAAGGTGATGCAATTAATTGTTATGCATCCAGATCCTCCCAGGCTGGAGCTGGAGGTATTTGCAACATTTCGCAGTTTGCAATCCACTGTTGCATAAGAGAGATCACTGGCACTATATTCATTGAAAGCTGACTACATTTCATTCTCTTTTGCCAGAGAGAAGCAGGCAGAGTGAGCATGCAGCTTTGTGATGATTGCAGGTGTCCCCATGGTGCAGGGTGCCATTGACTGTGCAAACATCGCTTTACGGGTGCCGCATGTCCACTCTGCCTTCTGCCACAACCGAATGGTATTCCAAACCCTGTATGTCCAGCTGCTGTGTAACCATAGGCAAAGAATCATGCAGGTCAATGCCCAGCACCCTGGCAGCAGTTATGATGTCTTCATCCTGCATCAGTCTGCTGTGCCAGCTGCATTTGTGCCACCATGGCAAACCAAAGGGTGGCTACTGGGTGACAAGGGCTATCCACTGACCACATCCGCTATCCACTGATGACTTCAGTGCACAACCCATGCTCACATACCCAGCATGCATACAACAAAACCCATGGTATCACATGCAATGTGACAGAGCAGACCATTGGCTTGCTCAAATAACACTTCTGCTGCCTTGACCGCCCTGGAGGAGTCCTGCAGTACTCAGCAGAGTGGATGTCAAGATTCGTGGTGGTCTGCTGCATGCTGCACAACCTCACCATTATGAGGCGACAGCCCTTGCCACCTGCAAAATAGTGAGTAGGTCAGGAAGAGGAGGAGGAAACAGAGAGGAGGCAACCTAGACTGCCTCGTTCTGGTTGGACGGTCTGTGAGGAACTCGCTCGACTGTGACTCCAGGAACTACAACCCAATTCTCCATTCACTGATAGTCCAACCCTTTACCTTCCCTCTGTCGCTGAGCAACACAGTATCCACAATACAAAAACAAAAACCACCGCAAAATAAAATAAAATTTAGAAATCAAATTATTCCATACTGCATACAAAAGTCAACTAATCACCTTTGTGCATTCCCTTAGTGCCTGTCCACATGCCTTTGCCTGACATAGTGTTCCTATGCAAATCTACCCCAATGGCTGCAGCATGACTTGTGGAAGGATGTTGAATTTCAGTGGAGGAGACTGCAGATGGCCTTGGAGAATGAGCTTAAGCAGCTCTGGGCCTAAAAGGCCCAGCTACAGACTGCAGCATTTTGGCATGGGCAGCAGCAGTCTGGGCTGGCAGGAGGATATGTAACAGCAAGAGCATTGGCAGAGTGACTGGGATAGGAGATTGAATGTTTCTTCCTGAGAGAGGATGACAAATCTGTGCTGCAAGGAGCCACTGTCATTCCTCTGGGACGGCATCTCAGAAATCCTAGTAATCTGTTGGTGGCAGCAGCTTGTATGGCACCAAGCTGAGCTTGCATGAATTCAGTCTGAGATTTCACTGCAGCACTCACTTCTGGTGGAAGCTGCTTGTGCTGCAATGAAAGCTGAGACATCGGCCATCATGGCTGGCCCACAAGTGTGCTGATGGAGCTGTCCACCACTTACATGCTGGAAAGGATGGGCTCCAAGCTCTGTGCAAAACCCTTTGCTGAGTTGGTGCTGGACTCCTCCATGCTCCCTGATATTAACCGCAGGCTTTCGGCAGGTTTCCTAATGCACCAAGCATTTCATTATGCATGCACATAAGCCGCCTTCTGTATGATCCACATTGAAGTGTTCTGCAGCTGAACTCATGTGTGGCCGAACCCTCTGGTGAGCTGGCACCTGTGCTATCCTTGTGCCTTGGCCTGACTCCAGGCTCGGGGCCACTCGTGTCTCACCATGTGTAGATCCAGCCTCTATGCTATCCTCTAAATTGCACACAGTGTCAGTACCTTAGCTGCAAGTGTGACATCTAGTCTTTGGCCTCCTTGTCTCGAGAGAAAATGGGTAAGCACCTCGAGGTGGTCAGTGGTTTGTGAAGCAGCGCCTGGAGTGGCTATAAAGGCCAATTCTAGAGTGACAGATCTTCCACAGGTGCTGCAGATAAAATTGGTTGTTGGGCCGTTACACAGTTGGCTCTCTTCTAGCACTTCTGTCATTTTTCCTGTCAACTGCGAAGTCTCTTCGACTCGCCACACTTTAGCCCGCCTTTATGGCTGTCGGCCAGTTCTGGCGATCACTGGCAACTGACCCCCACGACTTGCGGTCAATGTCACAGGACTTCATGTCGCGTTTACAGACGTCTTGAAAGCGGAGACAGGGACGGCCGGTGGGCCTGATAGCAGTGACGAGCTTACTGTACAATACATCCTTGGGGACCTGCCATCTTCCAGGCGGCTCACATGGCCAAGCCATCTCAAGTGCCGCTGGCTCAGTAAGGTGTATATGCTGGGGATGTTAGCCGCCTCGAGGACTTCTGCGTTGGAGATACGGTGCTGCCACCTGATGCCAAGGATTCTCCGGAGGCAACGAAGATGGAACGAATTGAGACGTCGCTCTTGGCTAACATACGTTGTCCACGCCTCACTGCCATAGAGCAAGGTACTGAGGACACAGGCTTGATACACTCAGACTTTTGTGTTCTGTGTCAGTGCGCCATTTTCCCACACCCTCTTGGCCAGTCTGGACATAGCATTCGGACGCCTTTCCCATATGCTTGTTGATTTCTGCATCGAGAGACAGGTTGCTGATGATAGTTGAGCCTAGTTAGGTGAACTCTTGAACCACTTCCAGTGCGTGGTCACCGATATTGATGGATGGAGCATTTCTGACGTCCTGTCCCATGATATTCGTTTTCTTGAGGCTGATGGTTAGGCCAAATGCATTGCAGGCAGCCACAATCCTGTTGATGAGTCTCTGCAGACACTCTTCAGTGTGAGATGTTAATGCAGCCTCGTCAGCAAAGAGGAGTTCCCTGATGAGGACTTTCCGTACTTTGGTCTTCGCTCTAAGACGAGCAAGGTTGAACAACTTGCCATCTGATCTTGTGTGGAGGAAAATTCCTTCTTCTGAAGACTTGAACGCATGTGAGAGCAGCAGGGAGAAGATGATCCCAAACAGTGTAGGTGCGAGAACACAGCCCTGTTTCACGCCACTCGGGATAGGAAAGGGGTCTGATGAGGCACCGCTTTGCTGAATTGTGCCTTTCATATTGTCATGGAATGAGGTGATGATATTTAGTAGCTTTGGTGGACATCCGATCTTTTCTAGTAGTCTGAAGAGACCACGTCTGCTGACGAGGTCAAAGGCTTTGGTGAGATCTATGAAAGCAACGTAGAGGGGCATCTGTTGTTCTCGGCATTTCTCCTGTAGCTGGCGAAGGGAGAACAGCATGTCAATGGTGGATCTCTCTGCTCAAAAGTCGCATGTGCCTCTGGGTAGACACGCTCAGCCAGCTTCTGGAGCCTGTTTAAAACGATTCGAGCAAAGACTTTCCCCACTATGCTGAGCAGGGAGATTCCCCAGTAGTTGTTGCAGTCACCACGGTCAAAGAACAGTACAGCACAGGAACAGGCCATTCGGTCTTCCAAGCCTGCGCCGATCTTGATGCCTGTCTAAACCCTTGTTCGTGTAGAGGGTGATGATATTGGCAACGCGCATGTCTTGTGGTACTGCTCGCTCATCCCAGCACAGGCAAAGCAGTTCCTGGAGTGCTGAGAGTATAGCAGGTTTGGCACTCTTGATTATTTCAAGGTTAATACCATCCTTTCCAGGGGCTTTTCCACTGGCTAGAGAATCACTGAGTTCCGATTTTGTTGGCTGTTCGTCTAGCTCATGCATGACTGGCAGAGACTTGGCTGCATTGAGGGTGGTATCAGCGACAACATTTTCCCTGGAGTACAGTTCTAGGTAGTGCTCCACCCAGCGGTCCATTTGCTTGCATTGGTCAGTGATCGTTTCCCCTAATTTAGACTTGAAGGGGGCCGATCTTCTTGATGGTTGGCCCAAAAGCTGTCTTAATGCCATCAAACATTCCTCTGATGTTTCCGGTGTCGGAGGCCAGCTGAATACAACTGCATAGGTGTTTCCGGTCATCATTTGCACAGATCCTGGCTGTGCTTTGTGCAGTGTTCTGGCTACTTTAAGTGCTATGGGTGGTAGCTTGCTGGGGGCTTTCTTGTAGTTCAACAGTGCAATGCGCTTAGCGGCTATGACAGGTTCCAGCTCTTCAAAGTGAGATTGAAACCAGTCTGCATTCTGCTTCTCACGTTTGCCAAAGGTGGTCGTTGCGGAGTCATGGATGGCGTCTCTGGTGTGGGCCCACTTTGTCTCTGCATCCCCTGCAGGAGTGTTTTGAAGGGCTTTTTCAAGTGAATTTAGAAACTTATGTAACAGCTATGGATAAGAAATTCTGTTAGTGTTGATGCGCGGGCGGCCCTTCTGCTTGGAGTGATGTAGCTTCTTTGGTTTGAGTCTAACTTTGCTGCACACTGGTGTCGCAGTCCGCACTGTGGAAGCTGCGTGTGATTTGGACATTGTTTATAGAGGCTCGCCTTGTGACGATGAGGTCGAGCTGGTGCCAATGACGTGATCTTGGGTGTCTCCATGAAACCTGGTGACAGAGTTTAGTATGAAAGAATGAGTTGGTGATGCAGAGGTTGTGATAGGTACACAACTCCAGCAGTCTCTGTCCACTCTCATTCATCCTTCCAATGCCATAGCGCCCAAGGCAGGAGGGCCATGAGTCATGGTCGGCCCCAACCCTGGCGCTAAAGTCCCCCAGCAGGAACAAATGTTCGGTATTAGGAATGCTACTAATGATATTATGGAGTTCCTCGTAGAACTGGTCTTTAACCTCAGGTGGGGAGCAGAGTGTTGGAGCATAGATGCTGAGTAGGTGTACTGGACCAGAAGCGGTGAGCAGTCGGATGGACAGTATGCGTTCCGAGCCATTTGAAGGTGGCTCTATCATGCTGAGCAAAGAGTTTCTGATGGCGAAGTCCACTCCATGCTGTCTTGGTTTTTCAGGATCCCCACCCTGCCAGAAGAAGGTGTAGTCTTGCTCTCTTAGAGATCAGCTCGCAGGGAGGCGTGTCTCCTGGAGTGCTGCAATGTCCAGATTGAGTCTATTGAGCTCGTTGTTAATGATCGCGGTCTTCCGAGAATCGTTGATTTGTGTAAGGTCTTCCGACAGGCCAGGACACATAGGTCTGACGTTCCTGCTTGCAAAACGAAGGGCTGGTACCTTCTTTCCTTTTATCGTCGTGCTGTTTGGTGCAGTGTTACAGTCCACTTGTCGGGCAATGACCCTGAGCTCCAAGCACCCATTGAAGCAGGTGGACTGTGGTGGGACAGAACCTTACTGACCTGGGGCTGCCCGGTTTGAGGCGGGCGGTCGCTGTCCAGTGAGATGCAATGACCTTTCCCACCGACAAAGGCAACCCATGGCGCCCAAACTCTACGCCAATTGAGATGGACTTATAACCCGTAACTGCTGCCTTCTGTGTTGTTTTGATCGCTCTGAGGCAACTATGGAGTGACCTCTCCATGGTGCATGCCTGGGCGGAACGTATGGAGGTTGTGAGTTGCCCAAGCGTCAAAACCCCCCTCTCGGTTTTCCTAGTGGGTTCCAAAGGAGTGCAGAGCACGACCTTTGGCACCGATACGGCTGCAGGAATTGCCGGAAACATGCCAAAGGTGACACATGACCGCCTACGGGGTTCCGGTCCGGATTTTCTGTTAGGGTTTACGCCCTTAGCTTTGGTCTCTCCTGAGACACCCACAAGGTAGTGACGATGTGTTTTCATCACTGTTGTCTTGCTGTTCCTCCCACTGCCTGATCAGGTTACATTTCTTAGGTATACGAAAGGAAAAAGGCAGAACCATAGAAAAATTACAGCACAGAAGGAGGCCATTCAGCCCATCTTGTCTGTGCCAGCTGAAAAAACTAGCCGCCCAATCTAATCCCACCTTCCAGCACCTGATCCGTAGCCTTGCAGGTTACAGCAGTCCAGGTGCAGGTCCGGGTACTTTTTAAATGAGTTGAGGGTTTCTGCCTCCACCACCGAGCCGGGCACTGGGTGAAAATGTTTTCCCTCTAATCCTTCTACCAATCACTCTATATCTGTGCCCCCTGGTAATTGACCTCTCCCCTAAGGGAAACAGGTCGTTCCTGTCTACTCTATCTAGGCCCCTCATAATTTTGTACACCTCTATTAAGTCAACCCTCAGCTTCCTCTGTTCTAAGGAAGACGACCCTAGCCGATCCAATCTTTCCTCATAGCTGCAACCTTCAAGCCCTGGCAAGATTCTTGTAAATCTCCTCCGTACTCTCTCCAGAGCAATTATGTCCTTCCTGTAATGTGGTGACCAGAACTGTGCGCAGTACTCCAGCTGTGGCCTAACCAGTGTTTTATACAGTTCCAGCATTACATCCCTGCTTTTGTATTCTATACCTTGGCCAATAAAGGAAAGCATTCCATATGCCTTCTTCACTACTCTATCTACCTGTCCTGCCACCTTTAGGGACCTGTGGACATGCACTCCAAGGTCTCTCACTTCCTCTACCCCTCTCAATATCCTCCTGTTTCTTATGTATTCCCTTGCTTTGTTTGCCCTCTTCAAATACATTCCCTCACACTTCTCCAGATTTAATTCCATTTGACACTTTTCCGCCCACTCAACCAAACCATTGATATCATTCTGGAGTCGACAGCTACCCTCTTCACTATCAACTACACGGCCAATTTTTTGTGTCATCTGCAAATTTCTCAATCATGCCTCCCACATTTAAGTCCAAATCATTAATATATACCACAAACAGCAAGGGACCCAACAGTGAACCCTGTGGAACGCCAGTGGAAACCGCTTTCCATTTGCAAAAACATCTGTCAACCACTACCTTTTGTTTCCTGTCCCTGAGCCAATTTTGGATCCAATTTGCCACATTCCACTGTATCCCATGGGCTTTCATTTTTCTGACCAGTCTGCCATGTGGAACCTTGTCAAATGCCTTACTAAAATCCATGTAGACCACATCCACTGCACTACCCTCATCAATCCTCCTTGTTACTTCCTCAAAAAATTCAATCAAGTTAGTAAGACACTACCTTCCCCTAGCTAATCCATGCTGACTTTCCATGATTAATCCATGCCTTTCTAAGTGGCAGTTTATCTTGTCTCTCAGAATTGATTCTAATAATTTACCCACCACCAAAATCAGACGGACGGCCTATAATTATTTCGCCTATGCCTCTCATCCTTTTTAAACAATGGTACAATGTTTGCAGACCCCCAATCCTCTGGTACCTCGCCTGTATCTAGTGAGGATTTGAAGATGATCCTCAGAGCATCCACTATTTCCTCCCTGGCTTCCTTTAACAAACTGGGATACAGTCCATCCAGCCCTGGTGATTTATCCACTTTCAAAGATGTCAGACGCTCTCTAACTTCCTCTGTTATTATGATTATCGTATCTAATATTTTACACTCTTTTACTATAGTGTCTGCATCATCCCTCTCCTGTGTGAAGACAGAGACAAAAAACTCATTAAGAACCCTGCCCACATCCTCTGCATCCACGCACAAGTTCCCTTGCACATCTCTGCTAGGCCCTACCCTTTCCTCAATTATCCTCTTGCTCTTATTGTACTGATAAAACATCTTTGGGGTTTCCTTGATTTTACCTATCAATAATTTTTCAAGTCCTCTATTTGCTTCTTTGCACTTCCTATACTCCTCTAGGCTTTCTAAAGTATTAAGTTTTTTGTGATTGTCATAGGCTTTCTTTTTCTGCTTTATCTTACCCTGTATGCTTCAAGATAACCAAGGCGCTCAAGATTTGGCTGTACCACCCTTTATCTTTGTGAGGACATGTCTATACTATGCCTGTAGAATCTCACTTTTGAATGCCTCCCATTGGCTTGCCACTGATTTTCCTTTAAGTAGCTGTATCCAGTCTACTTTCACCAGTTTACCTCTCAGTTTTGAAAAATTTACCTTCCTCCTATTTAGAACTTTTACTCCTGTTTTATCTTTGTCCTCTTGCATGATTATGCTAAAACTATTTCCAAAATGGTCACCCACTACTACGTCATCCACTTGCCCAGCTTACTTTCCGAAGACTAAATCTAGAACTACCCCCTCTCGTTGGGCTTATTACGTGCTGGCTAAAAAAGTTCTCTTGAATGCAATTCAAGAATTTTGTGCCCTTCGCACTGTTTGTATCCCAGTTGATATTAGAGTAGTTGAAATCCCCAACTATTATTGCCCTATTGTTTTTACACTCAAAGTTGCCTACATATTTGTTCTTCTATCTCCCTCCCACTGCTAGTAGTGTGGCTGCCCCTTCTTTATTTCTGAGCTCAACCCATATGGCCGCATTTGATGGTTCAGTTAGCATATCATCCCTCCTCACAGCTGTTATTGATTCCTTAACCAAGGCTAAGGTTGTGATGTGGGAAGTGCGAGATAGTATGAGGTGCATGTTTATACCATTGCAGCTTGTAAATCAGAAGAGATTGCAGGATGAGAGGAGATGGGATGTGAGAAGGAGGATTAGGTCTGAGGATACTGTTATCTTTAATGGTTTCAGTCCTGCCACTGGCCACAGCCTCAGCTAAGGCTTCCCAATAATGATGATAATAATTCACTACAGCCACTCATGATATTGGCCCCCTGCTCAGGTGTCCGGCATTAGCACTGAATGGCACTGAAATCATTTGAAATAGCAGGTAGCCCAAAGTTGATATGCTACCTGTGTTGTGATCAGCAGGCACAAGTTAATTGCGCATCATTATCCCTGCGCTCCGGTTTCAGAGGCTATGGAATTTAGCTCACACTGCATGTATATATCTCACTGTGCATACGCTATACACTACATGTATGCTTATGACAGACGTTGTATATACTGCATACAATGTGCATGTTTATATCAAACATTGGCTGCGTGTACAGCGTGAATCACAATGGGCATGCATATGGTAATACTGCATGAATCTTTGTCAGATATTGATCATAAATACACTACATTATGTATATCAGACATTGCATTTGTGTACACTATATGCATGTGTGTTAGATATTGGTCATATGTGCAGTTTGTACCTGTGTATGTGCAATCATATTAGATGTTCATACACTGTACACCATCTGAACAAATTGATATATTATTTTTTCTCATATGGCAGATTTGTGCAGATGCAGCAGGTCATTTGTTCTCCACTGCCTCTGAACTGATTCCATTGTGAAACTTAGAGATGGATGTTGTTGAATAAGGGATAAATTTGGGATGTAGAATTTCTTTATAATTTTGGGTGCAATGCACTTTCTAACTGCTGGTATAATGATTCAGGAATTTCTCACTGCAGCAAGTAAAATAATGGAACTTGGTTAAATGTAGCACTCAGGATTGTGTCCAATGCTGAAATAGGAACAAGTAATCATCACAAAACCAGTTGTCTAAATAATATTAAAAATTTCTTAGTTAATTCCCAAATGATACTTGAACTTATCTTCTTCGATTTGGCAAGTTAAACTGGCAATACTAAACTTCGAATATTAATTCACAGCAGCAGTGTTATTTGAAGATTTAAAGTTACAGCCAGTTTTTGGTTGTTCACTGAGAAATCTCTATTCATAGTAAAAAATACTGCATGCGAAAAAAGTTTAGAAATCTGTGTTAAATTGAGGTTTAAAGGGCACAGTCTGTCTGCAGATTCTGGCTCCAGGAGCTTTGCACAGCTAGCTGATTTTTAAACTTAACTACAGTATTAAATATATGGTTTCTTTGAAGTAATTCACTCACTGGGAGTTAACAATACATTTGGCAATGCAGCTGTGGTTGTTGATATAGGCTGGATTATGACCAGCTTGATCCAACAACTATGTTTATTAGTTTTTTACCCTAGGCTTGGCACTTCAAATGACTCCCAATTGTTTTTGGTCACCCCTCCTCCACTGTCTCTAACTGCTTGGACTTGATTTTCCCACGCTTGGAATCTTGTGATGTTGTACTGAGTCTCCTGAAATAGTAAATATCATCCTCCCTCCCCATTTTCTCTGTGTTGTACTTCCGAGATGGCTAACCATTATGGGCTCATTCTCTAATCATGTCTCATTCACTGCAGCTTTTAATGCAGTACTTCTTTGGTACTGCTAGTGATTTGGTTAGTGCAAGTTGCTAGAGAGTCAGGTATCTACATTTTCCTGGCTAATACATCATCAGTTAACCAAGCCAAAAACTGTGGAAATTGTTACATAGTTCTGTAAAATAGGGCTGGAGTTGTGGTATCAAGAGCTGCTGTAATGTAAATGAGGCAGGGGTGCAGTGACCGATCTCCCAGCATGCTATTTACCTGCTCCCCTGAAGACAGACAGCAGTGACAACAGCAACAAGTGCAATTGAGTTTTTTTTTGTTTTCGTAGGATGTGGGTATCGCTGGCAAGGCCAACATTTGTTGCCCATCCCTAATTGCTCTTGAGAAGGTGGCGATGAGCTGCCTTCTTGAACCGCTGCAGTCCATCTGGTGTGGGTACACCCACAGTGCTGTTAGGGGGGGTGTTCCAGGATTGTGATCCAGCAACTGTGATGGTGTGTGACTAGGAGGGGGAACTTACAAATGGTGGTGTTCCCATGCATCTGCTGCCCTTGACCTTCCAGATGGAAGAGGTCACGGGTTTGGAAGGTTCTGTTGAAGGAGGCTTGGTGAGTTGCTGCAGTGCATCTTGTAGATGGTACACATTGCTGCCATTGTATGTCGGTGGTGGAGGGAGTGAATGTCTAAGGTGGTGGATGGGTTCCGATGAAGTGGGCTGCTTTGACTTGGATGTTGTCAACCTTCCTGGGTGTTATTGAAACTGCACTCATCCAGGCAAGTGGAGAGTATTTGATCTCACTCCTGACTTGTGCCTTGTAGATGGTGGACAGGTTTTGGGAAGTCAGGATATGGGTTACCCGACTTAGAATTCCTAGCCTCTGACCTGCAATTGTGAGCATGTGCTGCCTTTTGGTCCTGTTAGGAGGCAGGCTACATGAACTTTTTAACCAAGGTTCATTCACTGCATTCAATAAAATCATGGAATAAATGTTA
Source organism: Heterodontus francisci (assembly GCF_036365525.1). Lineage (NCBI taxonomy): Eukaryota > Metazoa > Chordata > Chondrichthyes > Heterodontiformes > Heterodontidae > Heterodontus > Heterodontus francisci. The sequence goes on along the minus strand of NC_090375.1, from coordinate 82,232,811 downwards.
ATTGGAGTACTTGGGATTACTTTAGTCATTATAGTGTTCACATAGTTCTAAGTGTTCCATGTGCCTTTCACCTCCAGGCGTGTTGATCAGATCTACTGAATTTGTGTGTAATATAATATTTTGCTGGGAATTAGCCAACACACATGAGATTCCCTCTATCAAATTTCTTCTGGTGGGATTACTAATCTCAGTGGAATTTATTAAGAATTAAACTGTTCTAGGCAATTAAGCTTAGGAGTATAATTCTTAATGAACTAAGCTGCAAGGTCTATGGCACTAATTGATTTAAAGCATCCTATTCTAGATGTGTGGATGTTACAGTTTCAGACAAAATTCCTCTTTGTGAAACCAAAGCAAATTTTAAAAAAATATTATTTACCTTCCCATAGTCTCTTCTTTTTCTCCTGATGGTACTGATTCATGCTGTTGTACAGTCCATTTGTGTTGATTGCCCTCTCGTACCTCACCAGTAGAAGTTCTTCACTTATGAAACTCAAAAACTCTGAGTATAGGCTCCTTGACAATGGAGGACATCATAGCTATGCACATTGCTGATTTGTCAACAGGCTATTTGACTGTGAAGGTCATCATAGCCAATCTTGTCATCTAATATCCACACACATGCACTTTGCGGCCCTGGATGAGATTGGCTAACTTGGAACACACCAGGAATTGAACCTGGCACCTTCCTAGTCTATATGGCTCATTTTCACATTATGCAGTGAATTTTCCCAGTGGCGAAGTAAACATATTTCTAATGCAAGCAGTGAAAGTGATCATTTTACCAATATGACGCATCTGAAATAACTGGAGATTCTGTTTCTTTTAATTAGTGGAAAGAGGCCAAGCTGGACCTCCAGGCCCACCCAAACTACCAAAACTGCCACCTATCACAGGAACAAGCTATGGTGTCTTTAGGGAGGTGGGTTTTGCAGGCCCACCAGGATCAATGGATGCATCAGATGTTAATAACTCTCATGGGACAGAAGAACAACAGACTACACCATCTCTGAATGGAGGTACTGAAGCATCCGGTGAGTACAGTAATTATAATATTCAGCAATGTGTTCTCAGCACATAAATATAGCATAATTATGAAGGATGATCTTTCTAGTTCACTGTAAGATATACTGCTATTCTTAAAGTTTTGAACACAAACTGTTGAACAGTTGAACTCCTTAAATTTTCTGCATTCTAATGGTGCCTTTATCGTACAGAACTGTTACTTGTAGCAGTCCTGACTTCATTGCCATACAGAAATCAAACAATGCTGGTGACCCTAATGGTGCAGTCTATCGCTTCAGGAAACTGTACCACTCACTGCTGACAGTCCCACAACATCTGGAAATGATTGTAACCAAAAACTTGAAGTAATGATCTCCATTTTCAAACAAAAGCTGTTTTTGTAGTGCTGCTAATGTTCTGAAACCCATTGCAAAATATAAATAAATAAATTCCACTAGTACTGGGAGCTGACACATCCACGAATGCATCACTATCTGAAGTGGTTCTGTACAACATAAACTATTCCTAACTGAACAGGAATAGATTTTCCTGATAGTGAGGGTGAAAGTTCTGGAATTGTTTGAGAAATGTTTTGATGGGGTTATTGCATTTTGTGATTTCAGACTCTGTCATAATAATGTAAAAATTATGAACACTCTGTTACCCCACTAAAGTGGGTTGCCACTTGACTTAATTTTCTAACTGCTCTTTCTTGTGTTCCATTCTTGTAGCCCAGCACTGGCTATCACAGTTCTGTCTGTTTCTTTTTAAAGTCTGACTCCAATGTCAAGCTTTAGTTAAACAAAGTCTGTTCCCCTAAGCAGAATTCACCAGCATGATTTAACCCTGACCTCTCTGAATTCGACTGAAGAGACTTTGTGCAGCAGCAATTAGTGTGAATGATCAAATGGAATGTCAAACTATCTTTCATTGTCTCCAGCACGCTGGTTCAGATACCCCCGCTAAAATGTAATTTAATTGTACTAGTTTTGTTATCTTGTGAATTTAACTCATTGAGATCTAAGTTTAACACAGTAGTAACATTTGCAGCATACTCTCCCAAGACTCTCCCATGGCAGCATTGTAAGAAAACCCATAAAACTGATAGGGAATTACATAGTTTTCTGGCTCATTGAACTGGGAAGAGCCGATTGGCCTTTCTTATCTATCTATGTTGCAATGATGTCATCCTTGGCTCAATGGTAGCATTCACCTCTGAGTTAAGAGGTCCTGGGCTCAAGCCGCACTCCAGAGAATTAAGCACAACATCTAGGCTGACTCTTCAGTGCAGTACTGAGGGAGTGCTGTACTGTTGGAGGTTTTCAGATGATCAGTTAAATTGATTCTCCATTTGCCATCTCAGGAAGATGTAAAGGATTCCATGGCACCATATGAAGAAAAGTAGAATTTTCTGGGTATCTTGGCCAATATTCTTCCTTCAACCTATGCCACTAACAACAAAATTATCTGGTCATTTATTTCATTGTTTTTGGCACTGAGCTGAGTTCAGATTGACTGCCATGGTTCCCTTCATTACGACAGTGACTACATTTCAAAAGTACTTCATTGGCTGTGATGCACTTTGTGACAATTAATGAAGTGAAAGCCGCTACATAAATGCAAGTTTGTTCTTCCTTTCTAATCCTGTGGCTTCTCTTCATCTAAACTGTATGTTCAATCACTGCAAGAGCTCCATCTGCTGGAATTCTGTGCTGTATGTTAATAATTTTATAGATGATAAAAAAGCTTACAAATAAAGTTTGGAAATAAAATTCAGGAAATCCTAATGAACCTAAACTAGTCAGTCATCTAATGCTAAGGGAACACCTAGCTGGTGACGCAGTGGTTAGCCTCACAGCTCCAGTGACCCAGGTTCAGTTCTGGGTACTGCCTGTGTGGAGTTTGCAAGTTCTCCCTGTGACCATGTGGGTTTCTGCTGGGTGCTCTGGTTTCCTCTCACAGCCAAAGACTTGCAGATTAGTAGGTAAATTGGCCATTGTAAATTGTGTAGGTAGGTGGTAGGAGAATTGTGGGGATGTGGTAGGGAATATGGGATTAATGTAGGATTAGTATAAATGGGATGGTTGGCACAGACCTTTATTTAGTTATTTATTTAGAGATACAGCACTGAAACAGGCCCTTCGGCGCACCGAGTCTGTGCCGACCAAGAACCACCCATTTTATACTAACCCTACAGTAATCCCATATTCCCTACCACCTACCTACACTAGGGGCAACTTACAATGGCCAATTTACCTATCACCTGCAAGTCTTTGGCGGTGGGACGAAACCGGAGCACCCGGCTAAAACCCACACGGTCACAGGGAGAACTTGCAAACTCCGCACAGGCAGTACCCAGAATTGAACCCGGGTCCCTGGAGCTGTGAGGCTGCGGTGCTAACCACTGCGCCACTGTGCCACCCTATGTGTGAGCCACTGGGAGTTAACTGGTAGCAATTTCCACCAGTTTTCCTGAGCAGATAGCAAGGATGCACATCCAAAGTAGGGATATCATTAGGGTGCGATTGCAATTTTAACATGGTGGCCTGCTTGGGAAAGGCAGTGAGTTTTCCTGCTAGGCTATCCCAGTGAAGTAGCGAATTGGATCACAGAAAATGTTAATTTATTTTTACTGTTCTTGTGCGGCCCGGAGGAGGATTACTCTACTGGGCCCAATAATGAAAGCTGAGGCCTCACTTGATGTGAACTTGCTCCTCTCCCTCCCTGCCAATCGCCAGACCCTTGCGGGATCACCCCGGGAGTCGATCCCACCACTTTCTCTGGGCACGCAATTTTCCGCAATCAACCACCGAAACAGTTGGGAAGTCATCTGACAGGATTTAAATGAGGCCCTGGAGGTAAAATGCAGTGGGCCTAATTTCTGGAGCTGGGGGTTTGTTTCTAACTTGTACTGCTGCCAAATGAAAACTGGTCTGGGATTAAATCATGTTTGTTCACGTAGACTTGTTCTCACACAGGCAGATAATCATTCTCGCTCTTATGCAGGTTTACTGTTATACACAGGCTCTCTCTTGCAGACAAAATCATTCAATCATGTGCCGTATGTCTGGCTGACTCTGGCAGCAAGTATATAATAGAAAAGCCCCATTGCATTCTGAGATAACAAGCGGCACCAAAGTTCCTTGCTTCCACTTGTGCCCCTGGCAGCCCAGCCAGCCTCTGCCTACAGCATGAACTTGAGCAATTCTACAAGTACAGGCTGAGGCGATAAAAATATATGGCTACCAACAGAATGAATGCTGTATTTACTGTCTTTGCCTTAAATCTCCTCATGATCTGTTATTTGTTACTATTAACTGTGAAGGTTTACGATAATTCTGAAGTTCAGCATTTGCTTTGTTATAATTACAAAAGACTGATAATTTGTTTGTAAAAAGAAAGACTTGCATTTACATTGCGCTTTCACAACCTCAGGATATCCCAAAGCGCTTTACAGCCAATGAAGCACTTTTCAAGAGTAGTCACTATTGTAATGTAGGATACATGGCAGCCAATTTGCATACAAGGTCCCACAAACAGCAATGTGATAATGACCAAATAATATTTTTGAGGATGTTGATTGAGGGATAAACATTACTAAGGATAACTCCCTCCTCTTCTTCGAAATAGTGCCATGGGATCTTTTATATCCATCTGAGAGCACAGTTGGGGCTTTGGTTTAACACAGGGTTGTCCAACATACAGCCCGCTGGCCAGAATCTGGCCTGCCAAAGTTTTCTATCTGGCCCACCAGTCGATTCTAGACTCATGTTGTATATTCACAGTGTGAGTTGAGAACAATTTAAAACCAGTGTGATTTAGCACTGCCTGACATAAGGTCATAAACAATGGGTCAAACATCAATAAATCCCCAGGAATTACAGGTATCTGGGAAATATGTCAACTTCACGACTCTCCCTCTGTTCAAATAAGTTCATTCTTTCCCATGGTGTCACCCCGACAGGAAAACCTATTCTCATTACCACGTATGAACACGAGTCTGGTTTGATGCTGGAATTCCCAATGAAACCAATTGTATCACTCTCCACCTTGCCGCACTTTACAGTTACAACCAGAAACTAAACTGTTTTAGTAAAATGCATTGCATTCAGTTCATAGCACAACCCCGTCAGCACTGTGCATTTCGACATTATTTATATTTATTTCAATGAAGATACGGGGTATGGGGTGAGATTGGGGATGAGGGATTAGGTTTGATACTTCAGCAAAAAGGCACAGCAGAAGCAAAATACTGAATCATTCTGAGATGCAAGTCTCTCTAGTTCTCTGCTGGGAATATGACTACTGGCTGCCTAGCCCAGCACTTCTCTGTTGAAGCAGCACAACTCTGTGGCACGTAATCTTTTGCAGATGCAGGAAATCAACAACAATATGCACTTGTATCCCAATATGACAGCTACTCACACATTTCTAGCCTCATTCCTGATCCTGTCATGTCGATGCTCCTAATTTCTGTGCTAATCCAGACCTCATTCATTAGAACAAATTCTGACTTACCTACCTGGTCTTGAGATTCACTTCAGCCGATTCTTTATTGTTAGAAAATATAACCTATTTATTCAAAAGATCTTTTATTGAATTTTAGAATAGACTTTTTCCCACAGCTGACATATCTGGTATCTCTTACTTTGGAGTGAGAAGGATTTACAAACACTGTAGAATTCACACTCCATTTTGATGTAGAAATGTAGAATCTTTTGGGCTCTTTGAGAAGTAAAAGCAGGAAATGATGGAAATGTACAGTAACCCAGTTGGACTATGTAAAGAGGGAAGACAGGTTGATGTAATCAACCTTCGTTCATACCCATCTTATGCACAGATGCTTTGTATTCTGTACTGACAGAGCATTCAAGAACATCAGAGATAGTGCAAATGAGAAGAGAGAGGCAAATGTAATACCTAGAATGTAAAATACAATAATCAAATTAAATACGTAACTCTTTGCTCCATTTCTCTGGAATGGTGTGTTATATTTTGTTGTTTATATTTGAAGGTATTTCCTCATGCTGTTCCCTAGTCCACTCGGTTTATTGGCAATTGTTACTCATGTTCATCTAATACAGTGGAATATAAAGAAGGGAGAATAAATTGAATTCCTGCAGAAAGTGTTGGAGTGATGCCTGAGAGCTTTCTGTGTTATGTTAGAGGTGTTGATCGACTCCTGGTGATAATGTCTCTTTATCAATCTGTCTGTCCATTAAAAAGGTGTGAGATGTACCTTGGGAAAGTCAGTAAGCATTTTTCTCATCACCTTTATCACATGAGAACTCATGAGCTCCAGGAATTTACATTTTTTCAGTTGTTGTGGTTTATAACTGTTGGTCACAAATTGTCAGGGAGCGAACATTTTTAATGCGACCTCCCGCCCCAATCCCCTTTTGTTCTCATGCTACAGAACTAGAGTAGTCCACAGCACAGCGGGTTTTTCAGCAATGGTGTTTACGCCAGCCACTGCTCTGATCTCTCTGCAATAGACCTGCCTGCATTTCTTCTACTTCAGAGATTTCTTTTAACCGATATATTCCCCGTGGTAAAACATTACATGCTCCAACAACTCTACATAACGACATTTCTTCAAAGCCTCTCCTAACGTTTGTGTGACAATTTAAAATTGGCAATCCCTCATCACTGACTCCCCAGCTAGAGAATATAACATTTCCTTATTCATCGTACAAAAAAACCCATCAGAATTTTGTACAAATTTCTATTAAATCTCCTCTTCTGCTCCAGTGGAAACAGTTCCAGTATCCTAAATCTCTGCTGATAACTATTAATTTGCATCTGCCATCATCCTGGTGAAGTTGTTCGCAGATCCATTTTGAACTGATGCCACTGACGCTCATGACATGTCCAACTGGAACTAATTGAGATCCAAAATGACAGTGACATGAAGAGAGCTTTCACAGAGCATGACCTTCTGACATTTTATAGTCAATATGTTCTCTCAGTCTTATCCAAATCTATCAAAAGATGCCTTTTGATTCATTGCACTGTTTGGCATCAAATATTGCTGCAAACAGCTTTTGTCAAGAATGAAAAGCATCAAAACAAGATCACTCCTGTCGGATGGACATCAATCTAGAATATTCCACATCACTACATCAAGTCTGTGGGCAGACATTGACTACTTGTGCAAGCAAAAAAAAAATGGCCAGGAATTTCATTAAATCAGTGTTCAACATAGTGACAAGAAAGTAAGTAAATAAATTAATCTTCTCATTTAAAGCTTGTTCACAAAAATGCACATTTTTGTTTTGATTAATAGTAAGATAAATTTCTAACACCTTTATCTTTCCGAAATTTGCTCATCTGCCCCCTATGCAGGGCAAAAATTGTAATGTGGCCCCTCATGCGAAATTGTTGGACACCCCTGGTTTAACATTGTGTTACAGTCAAGTGAGGAGGGGTCGAAGGGCTTGGTTTCCTGCTTCCAATTTCCCATTTGTCTTTGGGTTTGATCCCGGACGAGCCCCCAAATTTCTGTTACGGTCAATTGAGGAGGGGCTGAAGGGCTTCCCTCTTTTTCCTCCTTGTTTGCACACAACAGGTTTAATTCTTTCTTAAAGTGGATGTACTGGCCAATTCAGTAGGTGTTTGATTACTGACTTGTTATGATCACAACCAGTTGGACAGGTTTTCTTGATTTAACAAAGGAAGAGGTTCACTTTATTGCACCTAAACTGAACTAATAAAAATAATAAACAATGCACCAACTTTCTCACACACACACTCTGGAGGTTTACACACACACAAATAGATTACAGAGTGGGGAAAGGTAGATTGGTTGAGCAAGAGTCCATAGGAAAAAAGGGGTATACAATCTGTGGGGTTTGGTGATTTGGCTGGCTTCTAGCTGAATTCAGTGGTCCTGAGGCTTTTAGTTTGAAGAGGTAGATCACTGGTTCAGTGGGTTTCTGAGAGACAGTGATGCAGATGATTTCCTCCAACAGGGTTTCTGATTGTAGCCGACGTATGCAAAGGTGGTCAGTCAACAAGCAGAATTTGAAAGCTTGCAAGCTGGAATGGAGAGAGAGAGAGAGAGAAATCCCCACTTGGGTCTGCACGTGTCAGAGTCCAGTTGCTTCTCTATTCTCTGCTGCAAAAGACACAAGTTTAAAACCACAGATGGGGAGGGGCTTGTCACATGACAGTCACTCAGTCATTCAAACATAGCTGTTAGCAGTATTTCTCTCTTGCTAAAAAGAACAGGTAATTCTGTAAACTTCCTGGGCCGCCTTCTTGGGGCATGAGCAGACAGTTTGTATCCCTCCTCACAAGCATTGCAGTGTAGGATACAGTGTTGAAAATTAGGTAGCCATCTTAAGCTGTCAGCTAAGTCATCCTTTTAGCTTGTCTTCTTAAAATATCTTTTTAAAAATATAAATTCAGATCTCCAGTCAGTGGATTAAAGAAAATTATCATTCAACAAAACACATTGGCGTAACAATCTCATCTGAAAGACAGTAGCTCAGGCAGTGCAACACTCTGAGTACTATACCGGTGTGTGAGCTTAGATTTTTGTATTCAAATGTGTAGAGTGGGACTTGAACCCACAACCTTCTTGACTTAGAAGCAAGAGTGTTACCCACTGAACCACAGCTAACACCTTTGTGTTTAAAGGCTATATAGATAAAGAAAAAAAGAACTTGCATGTATGTAGTGCCTTCTAACCAAAGACCTGATTCTGGTTCATTTCTGAGAACAGCAAATATGTACTGCATACTAATCAATCTGGCTATAGCACACCAATATACAGTCAGATTGTATGATAGGCTGTTAGAAATTATAAAATGGAAATTTCACAGCTAGAAACCAAGCAAGTGGAAAAGGGGGTATGTATGGCTTGAGAACGTTTAAAGGTGGGGGGATGGGGGAGGGGCGCGAGGACATGACTGAACCTAATCATGAGGATGAGAATTTTAGATCTAAGGCATTGGGGGCACAGGAGCCAATGTTGGTCAGTGAGCACAGGGTTAATAGAACAGGAATCTTGCTGCGCAGTAGAATATGGGGAGTAGAGTTCAGATGAGCGGATGTTTGTAGTGAATAAGAAACCGGCCAGGAGAACATTTGAATAATAGTCTGGAAGTAACAAAGGCCGTTTTAGTGACAGATGGGCTAAAATACTCAGAACATCTCTTAAGTTAAAATAAATTATTTGAGCTTGTATAGATCTATGATGAGACTACTTTTGGAGTATTATTTACAGTTTTAGGCACTTTTCCTTCAAAAGATCATTTTTGCGCAGAGAAAGTTACGACCCAGATATTATAAGGTTACACTTACCAGAGCTGAACTACTTATTAGAGAAAATAAGTTTTATCGGTAATGTTTTGGGATTTAAGTTATATTCAAGGCAAAAAGACAGTTTCCATAAGCAGACTGAATCTTTGAACCAAACTCTGCACCCTTTTTGCATGTTATGTTTGGTTTAGTAGACCGTGAAACTAGTAATTAATCCTTTAGTATTTTGTATCAGAGACCAAATAGCTGTGTCAACGTTCTCCAGTCTATTCCAAACAGGTGGTAAACTTTATACAGTTAGACCTTTACATTAGCTTACACTAATAATCTCCTTTATCAATTGGTAAATTAATGCACAGAAGCAGTGAGATATGACAAATTACGAATGGTGCAAATACTTACAAAACAGTAAATACAGAGTCTGTTCACAAGAAATTCAAATAGCCCTTGTGGAATATATTTTGTGCACAGCCCTATCTCTGTAAGAAGAGGGGTTGGGGGAGGTAGTGACAGTAAAGATGGTGTAATATTGCCTCTAGATTGCTGCAGGCTGGGGTTGAACAGTGGGATCATTGGTATTGATTAAATATGGGGTAATTTTGCAAAATTTTGCTCCCAGTGGGAGCTCCCTGTCTGGGAGTACACAATGGTGCATACTCCTGCAACATCAAAAAGAAAATTCCAGAGAGTGCACTTGACGGGGAAGGGGGAGTTAGTAAAATAACTCCTCTATTTTGGAAGTTTATTTCATTACCTTTGAGATGGAAGGAACATTGCTAGGAGATGAATTGAGTGAGATAGGATAGAATTTGTCATAGGGCCGTAGCTTGAAGGTTGAATGGTCTTTTCTTGTTGAACGCTTTCTGATCCTAGAATAGATGAACTCTTATCGTCTGTTTGAATTTTGCATTTGTCAATGTTTTCTGATTAAAAATATATTTCCCCTTTGAATCCAACTGCTGTGTCTCACTGTTATGCTTCTTCTTTCAGTTTGGCACATAGAATTTCCTTTGATAGTTGGGCTAGGTGAGGTGTTGGCATTCAACACTTTTCAGAGAGGGTAGGATAAAATACTGACAAATGGTCGTCTTGGCCCTAATCTTCTCACCCCTATGGCAATGCTGATGTTCATCCCCATGGTTTTGAAAGCACAATGACCTGTGTTGTAAGCTTCACAGCTGCGTTTAATGCTATTCTGGGTTTTTCAACAGGATCTCAGCTTTACTGCACAGGGTCATCTTATCCAAGAGGTGAACTGCTTCTTTGTGCTAAATTCCTCCCCCTTGTGGCCAGACTAAGAATTAGTGACATTTACTCAATGTATGTTGGTGAGTCTGAGTAAATGCTGAGGCTGCTATTTGTTGTCTGATTGGATAACTAGCACTGGAATCTTTGAATTAGCTACTTTATTTTTTAAAGTGCATAGATTTGCTTTCAAAAATATATGAATTGCTTATCTTGCTGAAGACAGATATCGGGGGGTAAACAATTGCCAGAACCTTACATGGCAGGATACAAATTGGGAATTTGGATGTGCAACCCCACATTTGCCTGTCCATAAAAAATCCTGGTCTGGTATATGAAGCTACTGTCAGGGAGTGTTGAAGATGAAAATTTATTCCATTATGATTTGGTAGACTTAGAATCTGGAAAGTGGGACTAAAACAAATCGAAATTCAATAAATAAGGAAGAAAAATAACCCAGTAATAGCTTTAGAATGGAAACATCCAGACAGAGGTGGTGGCAAGATTTAAGACACTGTTTTCGTTGGTCTGAAGGAAACTAAACCCCACAGTGCTTGAAGCCATTATAAATTTTAAAAAATGATGGATATTCTTTGGATCCTGAAGTAGCCAGTACAATTTAAGATTTTGCTAGCTCAGGCTCTGATATTTACCAGCTGGTTTACACCAGTGTGTTTTGAACAAACACTAAAGGCAGAATTTTGTGCTGCTGTTTAAAGTCGGGAAGGTGGCATGCGGGGACAGAGAATTGCATGGGAAGCGTCCACCCGGAAATCCGGCGTTGTGACGTCGGTTCCGGATTTTGTCAGCAGCGGGAATGCATCAAGGTGGAATTGAGACCCCAACACGACAGGAATCCATTTTAAATTGTAGAACACTTACTTTAAATCCATTAACATCTCATTTGTCATGATTTAATGGGGGGTGTGGGATTAAGTGGATGGCGGGCAACCCTCACATGCCTTCGGGTTCACAACTGTTGAAAGCTGGCGGCACCCAGATGAGGCTTCATTGCCATGACGGGGAGGCAGCCATGACCAGCACTGCATAAGGGGGAGTGGGGCTTGCAGAGGCCATTTTCGGACTGTAGTGCTGTGTGCTGTGCAAGTGGGGTCGGGGTCTCTGAAAAAGGGGGAGATTGGGATCTCTGGCTCTGCAAGGAGGCTGGGACTTGGGGGGCTCTGAAGGGGATGGGGGAGTCATGGTCTCGAGGGCTCTGCAAGGGGGAGGGGTCCAGGTCTCAGGGCTCTGCAAGGGAATGGGGTCTTGGGTGCTCTGCGGGGGGTGGGGGGGGTCGTGGTCTCAGGGGCTCTGCAAGGGGGAAGGGTCTCAGGCGCTGTTGGGTGGGGGGTCGGGGTCGCAGGCGCTCTGCAGAAGGGGCGGGGCTTGGGTTTGGGTGATTGTATCTGGTGAACAATTTGTTGGGTGAGATGTGTGGTTCCTCATACTGCTGGGTGAGAGGGTTGGCCAGCAGCAAGGTGGGCACTGAGGACCATCAGGGAGTCTGCTAGGCTAAGTAGTAAGACCTCAGTTGCCAAGGCAGGGTTGCCTCCACATCGACAGCACTCTGGAGACCCACTGATCACCTGGCATGGGTCTCATATCCTGTCTTTGTGGACCCCAGCAGCGTGATGCGGCACCTCCAATGGAGGGCAGGCCAAGAAGAAGCTGTGCCTGCCCGTGCAGCTGTGAGACAAGAGCAGCAGCAGCCAGCCAGGCCTGCTGCCTATTTACAGGATTCAACTCAGCTGCTTCCAGATGTCCAATTGCCATTGTCAGTGAAGACTACGGCTCTCCCGGGAGGCCATCACTGACTTATGCACCCTGCTGCAGGACGAGTTGCAACCTATGGGAATTGGGGGTCACCCAATGCCAGTGGCCCTGAAGATCACTGTGGCACTCAACTTTTAAGGTCTGGATCATTCCAAGGATCCACCGGGGACATGTGTGGGGTCTCTCAGGCAGCAGCCTACTGCAGCATCAAGGAAGTGACCAATGCCTTATTCAACAGAGCTGGCGACTACGTGTACTAGCAGACCGACCCTGGCAGTCAGGCCGAGAGGGCCATCAGATTCGGGATTCCCCCAGGTGCAAGATGTGATAGGCTGCACACATGTGGCCATCAAGGCTCCAGTGCACCAGCCAGCTGCCTTCATCAACAGGAAGGGCTTCCATTCCATCAATGTTTAACTGGTCTGCGACCACCGAAAGCATTTCCTGCGGGTGTGTGCCCTCTTCCTGGGAAGCAACCACGACGCTTGCATACTTCGACAGTCCCAGGTGCCATAGCTGTTCTGTCCTCCGTCTTCTGGGATGAATTCTTGGGAACAAGGGCTACCTATTAAAGACTTGGCTGTTTACGCTTGTGAGGAACCCTCACACTGCAGCAGAGGAGAGGTACAACAATTACCACGGCTCCACCTGTGCAACCATCGAGCAGGCCACTGGGCTGCGGAAAATGAGATTCCGCTGCCTCAATCGATCTGGTGGAGCCCTGCAGTATGCTCCAGCGATGGTCTCATGTAACGTTGTGATCTTCTGTGCTCTGCACAATCTAACACTGCAGAGGGGGGAGGCCTTGCATGACAATGAGATGCCTGAGCGACATTCCTCCACAAATGAGGAGGTCATGGAGGAGGGAGAGGAGCAAGCGGCACTGGATGGTGAAGACCTTGCACCAGAGGCCTGGCAATTGAGCGATGTGCCAAGGAGGCAAGAGACAATCTCATAATCACACGCTTCCAGTCACCCTGATGTCCACTCACAGAGAATCCAATAAAAGCTCACTGCAGTACATGCAGCCTGTTGCCTCCTTTCCATTTGTGTTCCGTGACTAGCGCCCAACTGAAACATGCACTAGTGCCCGTGGGAGATCATATGTAAATGAGGGCTCAATGGAGGAAGTCATGAGCTTACATGCCTGTGACATGGCAGCAGTCACAACATGGATGGACTCCTCCATCATCTGCTCATGGTTGTGCATGGCCTCTGTCATCTCTGCCAGATGTTGCCTTACCTCTCTCTGCAATTTCAGCATGTCCTGTGCTATTGACACCAGAGGCTCATCAGCCTGGGCTCAGCATGGGCCTGGTCACCCAGAGTCCTCAGACTGTCAGAGGCGTCGGCTGTCTCAGCCTCAGCCAGCTGCTCGGGTGCATGTGCGGTGCTCTCACCAGCTTGTGACCCTGATTCTACAGCCAAGCAGAAACCCACCGAGGTGAAAGTATCTGGGCTGGTGGAGGGTGCAGAAGAGTCACGTGACTATGCATCCCCTGAATGCTCCTCCTCCTCAATGGTGGAATTAGGTCACCCTTCTGCTGGAGTCTCCTGCAGATGCCGACCTGCATAAAAGAACAAAACCATGTCTGGTTTAGGATAAGCAGATCTCATCATGCCAACCATACATGATGTGTGTCTCCAGAAGTGAACTGTGTGTCGATAGAAGCCAATCCTCACTCTCTTGCACAGAGACTCCAGTCTCTCCATCTGATATGGAGCAGCCACCCTGGGTCCCTACCAATTCCAAAGCCTTTTCCTCGGCTGTGTGAAAGGGCGAAGATCCGGAATGCCTCCGCCTGTTCGGGTTGTCTTCCTCCTGTTGTGGGCCCTCTTGTCTTACAAAGGAAAGATAGGGATCGTCATACTTCACAGAGAGGTCAATATGACAGTTCTGCTGGTGGCAGCCCCTCGTCCCCTACTGGGGTATCCTATATAGCTCATGTTGCCGGGGAGTTAATGTGAAAGTAGGTGGCCTGTGGCTGAGATGTAGCCATATATCTGTCAGGATGAGGTAATGCCTAACCCCCTCTGCTATCACCATTGTAATGCCTCCCTCCCCATGTCCCGCCTCCTCTTGAGACACTGTACCTATGTCCGGGGGGTTGGTCCCATGGCTACTGACCTCCTCAGCAATCTCCATCCAGGCTTCTTGCCATCACTGGGGAAGAGAATCTCCCACCTTTCTCTTGCAGCCTGGAGGGGAATCTGGAGGGAGGCATCACTGAACTGTGGTCCACCCTGTACTTTGGCTCTGCTATCCTGTGGGGTCCCGCTCTGGAGGTTGGAGAGCTTGTGTCCAGGAGTCATTCCAACACTGGTTTAAGCAGTGAATAGGAAATAGCAACTGACTCTGACAGCAATGCAAGCAGGGCTTTAAATATGGCATCAGCACCTGCTCCTGAGTCATCTGACGCTGTAATCGGTGTCTTGCCTCCCACCCTTGTTGCATTATGGGGTTGCCCTGTGCCTCCACTATGCAGAATGGCCGCCCGCTGCGTGATTGCGATGAGAAGGCCGTCGACATGACAATGGGGAACGGTGCCCACTCATGGCGCGGCAGCCCTAAAGGTACATTTACATTTTTAAATAAAGTGTTAGTGAAAAGGTTCGCGCCAATGCTGTTGTGGTAAGGACCAACTGTACAATTCCAAAGGGAATGTTGCTCACAACCAGAACATAGTGAGAAATTGTGGGTGCATGTTTCATGATATTCCTTCTATTAAATTAATGGACATTTGGAATGTAGGAGGTATTTGGAGCCTCTTTCTTGGGCGAGGCAGCCTGACGTCATCCCCACCCCACACTAGGCATACAAAGAAATACAGGCAGCTGACTTCGGAGGGCAGAACAGTGAGCCTTCTCACTCAGTCTGGAAAGTCTGCTGAGGTCAATGTCGAAGGTTCCCAGTGAGCAAAATTTCAGGGATCGCAGGCCTGTGGATTTGCTGGATCCTTGCAACTACAGTATACATAAATTTCACTATCATTTCAGTATATAACTGGCTATTTTATGAAACAAAAGGACAACAATGTAAACAGACATTTAAAATAATGATTTCCCCCACCGCCGCCCATCCCAGGTCCAAGAATCGCAGGTATGCCTAGGTCATAGACCTTTAATTATCCAGATTGTGGTCTTCAAGGTCAGAGATTAACCTAAAACATTTTCATCTTATATTTTGTATGATGAGAAGCTCATTGGTGGTGGTTTATTTTTCCATGACTGTCTCTGACTTATTTACTGTTATGCTTTTAAATGCATTTGACTTTAATGTCATATTAAAGTTGTTTCCTATTTTCGAATCATGAGAGAGCAGCAAGTATGCACTGGCTCTCTGTATTAAAAATGCTAAAATAAGGTTGCAGCAGCAGAATCATAGACCTAGTTTTCATAGCCCGATGATTCTACCACTAGGGTAAGATTGACAGTTTCAGCTGTGTAAATGTCGAGATCCAACTCAGACACTGGTGTCCTGCAATATAAACTAAACAAATGTCCATGTAAAGTACCTAAGTGCACTGAGAATGCATGTGGAAGCCTCCACATTCTTAACAGCTTCAAAAAAGGTCTATATAAGTTTCTAAAGTGTCCAGAGGCTTTATAAACTTTATACTACAAGGAACTTGAAAGTTACACTCGCTCAACTCTGATCTGGAGTTAGGTCATTTCTCGACTGGACACAGAAATCACTTTGCAGTGATATTATGGTATAAAAGCATCATTGGGTTATAGGACAGCTTCCACTTGCTGCTTCTGTAATAGCCCAGTTGCTTGTGTCATGGGTTCCAAGACATTGATACAAAGAAATGGAAAACACAGTAATAAAACAACTATTTGTTAGTAAAATAAAACCAGAAAAGGCTGGCTAACAGTCAGCAGGTCAAGCAACACCTGTGGAGAGAGAAACAAAATTTAACACTTCAAGTCATTAACTCTTTTTCTCTCTCCAGAAATGCTGCCTGAACCGCTGAGCATTTCCCAGGATTTTTTGTTTTAATTTCAGAATTCCAGCACCTGCAGTATTCGCTTTTGTCTTAGCCATTTGTTCATTGTTGCCTGAAAGCTGTAAATTGTAACCTTAAGTTCTGGTCACTGGAAGTTCTACAATGGTGGTAAAAAGCCTGTATAAGCCAGTGATTGGGTGAAACAGTGACCAGGAAAGCTGCACTGTTGGAGGTGGCCACCTGCAATGCCATAGCCTCCAGGCATCTTTTTCAGGTGGGTCTCCCCTTTTCTGAAGGCAGTAACATCAGTCTCAATTACCTTACATAACTGTTGCTACCAGCATTGCACTATCGCAAATTCAATGGGTAGTTTAGTTTAGTTTAGTTTAGAGATACAGCACTGAAACAGGCCCTTCGGCCCACCGAGTCTGTGCCGACCATCAACCACCCATTTATACTAATCCTACGCTAATTCCATATTCCTACCACATCCCCACCTGTCCCTATATTTTCCTACCACCTACCTATACTAGGGGCAATTTATAATGGCCAATTTACCTGCCAGCCTGCAAGTCTTTTGGCTTGTGGGAGGAAACCGGAGCACCCAGAGAAAACCCACGCAGACACGGAGAACTTGCAAACTCCACACAGGCAGTACCCAGAATTGAACCCGGGTCGCTGGAGCTGTGAGGCTGCGGTGCTAACCACTGCGCCACTGTGCCGCCCTTAAATGCAGAGTGTATGAGGGTACGCCAGGAGCAGCACTAGGCATACCTAAAAATGAGGTGTCAGCCTGGTGAAGCTACAACCAAGGACTACATGCATGCCAAACAGTGGAAGCGGCGTGCAATAGACAGGGCTAAGCAATTCCATGACCAATGGATCAGATCTAAGCTCTGCAGTCCTGCCACATCCAGTCACGAATGGTGGTGGACAATTAAACGACGAACAGGAGAAAGAGGCTCCACAAATATCCACATCCTCAATGATGGGGGAGCCCAGCACATCAGTGCAAAAGATAAGGCTGAAGCATTTGCATCCATCTTCAGCCAGAAGTGCTGAGTGGATGATCCATCTCGGCCTCCTCCTGAGGTACCCAGCATCACAGATGCCAGTCTTCAGCCAATCCTATTCACTCCACGTGATATCAAGGAATGGCTGAAGGCACTGGATACTGCAAAGGCTATGGGCCCTGACAACATTCCGGCAATAGTACTGAAGGCTTGTGCTCCAGAACTGGCCACGCCCCTAGCCAAACTGTTCCAGTACAGCTACAACACTGGCATCTACCTGGCAATGTGGAAAATTGCCCAGGTATGTCCTGTACACAAAAAGCAGGACAAATTCAAACTGGCCAATTACTACCCTATCAGTCTACTCTCTCGATCATCAGTAAAGTGATGGAAGGTGCCGTAGAGAGTGCTATCAAGTGGCACTTGCTGAGCATAACCTTCTCAGTGACGCTCATTTTGGTTTTCGCCGGGTCCACTCAGCTCCTGACCTCATTACTGCCTTGTTTCAAACATGAACAAAAGAGCGGAATGCCCGAGGTGAGGTGAGAGTGACTGCCCTTGACATCAAGGCAGCATTTGACCGAGTATGGCATCAAGAAGCTCTACCAAAACTGGAGTCAATGGGAATCGAGGGGAAAACTCTCCGCTGGTTGGAGTTATACCTAGCACAAAGGAAGATGGTTGTGGTTGTTGGAGGTCAATCATCTCAGTCCCTGGACATCACTGCGGGAGTTCCTCATGGTAGTGTCCTAGGTCCAACCATCTTCAGCTGCTTCATCAATGACATTTCCTCCATCATAAGGTCAGAAGTGGGATGTTTGCTGATGATTGCACAATGTTAAGCTCCATTTGCGACTCCTGAGATACCAAAGCAGCATGTGTCCAGATGCAGCAACATCCAGGCTTAGGCTGATAAGTGACAAGTTACATTCAATGTGGACATTGCAGCATTTCAGGAGACACACCTCCCTGCAAGCGGTTCTTGAAGACTACACCTTCTACTGGCAGGGCAGGGATCCTGAAAAACCAAGACAGCATGGAGTGGGCTTTGCCATCAGAAACTCTTTGCTCAGCATGATAGAGTCACCTTCAAATGGCTTGGAACGCATACTGTCCATCCGACTGCTCACTGCTTCTGTGCACTCACTCCAGTACACTCACTCCATCTACACTCCAACACTCAGCTCCTCACCTGAAGTTAAAGACCAGTTCTATGAGGAACTCCATAATATCATTAGTAGCATTCCTAATACCGAACATTTGTTCCTGCTGGGGGACTTTAATGCCAGAGTTGGGGCCGACCATGACTCATGGCCCTCCTGACTTGGGTGCTATGGCATTGGAAGGATGAATGAGAATGGACAGAGACTGCTTGAGTTGTGTACCTATCACAACCTCTTCATCACCAACTCGTTCCTTCACACTAAACCCTGTCACCAGGTTTCATGGAGACACCCAAGATCACGTCATTGGCACCAGCTGGACCTCATCGTCACAAGGCGAGCCTCTATAAACAGTGTCCAAATCACACGTAGCTTCCACAGTGTGGACTGTGACACCGACCACTCCCTGATGTGCAGCAAAGTTAGACTCACCCTTGTTCTTAGAGAGGGTGATGATATTGGCATCGCGCATGTCCTGTGGTACTGCTCCCTCAATCCAGCACAGGCAAAGCAGTTCGTAGAGTGCTGAGAGTATAGCAGGCTTGGCACTCTTGATTATTTCAGGAGTAATGCCGTCCTTCCCAGGGCTTTTCCACTGGAATCAATGGCATCACTGAGTTCCGATTTTGTTGGCTGTTCGTCCAGCTCATCCATGACTGGCAGAGACTGGGCTGCATTGAGGGCGTTCTCAGTGACATTTTCCCTGGAGTACAGTTCTAGGTAGTGCTCCACCCAGCGGTCCATTTGCTTGTGTTGGTCAGTGATTGTGTCCCCTGATTTAGACTTGAGGGGGGCGATCTTCTTGATGGTTGGCCCAAAAGCTCTCTTACTGCCATCATACATTCCTCTGATGTTTCCAGTGTCGGAGGCCAGCTGAATACGACTGCATAGATGTTGCCATGTTGCCATAGTAGTCATTTTCGCAGTTCCTGGCTATTCTCTTTGCAGTCCTTCTGGCTCCTTTAAGTGCTGCAGATGTTAACTCGCTGGGGCTTTCTTGTAGTTCAACAGTGCAATGCGCTTAGTGGCTATGACAGTTTCCAGCTCTTCAAAGTGAGATTGAAACCAATCTGTGTTCTGCTTCACACGTTTGCCATAGGTGGGCATTGCTGAGTCATAGATGGCGTCTCTGGTGTGGGCACACTTAGTCTCTGCATCCCCTGTAGGAGTGTTTTGAAGGGCTTTTTCAAGTCAATTTAGAAACTCGTGTAACAGCTGTGGATAAGAAATTCTGCTCGTGTTGACGCGTGGGCCGCCCTTCTGCTTCGAGTGATGTGGCATCTTTGGTTTGAGTCTAACCTTGCTGCACATCAGGGAGTGGTCGGTGTCACAGTCCGCACTGTAGAAGCTGCGTGTGATTTGAACGCTGTTTATAGAGGCTCGCCTTGTGACGATGAGGTCCAGCTGGTGCCAACGACGTGATCTTGGGTGCCTCCAAGAAACCTGGTGACAGGGTTTAGTATGAAAGAACGAGTTGGTGATGCAGAGGTTGTGATAGGTACACAGCTCAAGCAGTCTCTGTCCATTCTCATTCATCCTTCCAATGCCATACCGCCCAAGGCAGGAGGGCCACGAGTCATGGTCGGCCCCAACCCTGGCATTAAAGTCCTACAGCAGGAACAGATGTTCAGTATTGGGAATGCTACTAATGATATTATGGAGTTCCTCGTAGAACTGGTCTTTAACTTCAGGTGGGGAGCAGAGTGTTGGAGCATAGATGCTGAATAGGTGTACTAGACCAGAGGCAGCGAGCAGTTGGATGGACAGTATGCGTTCCAAGCCATTTGAAGGTGGCTCTACCATATTGAGCAAGGGGTTTTGACGCTTGGGCAACTCACAACCTCCATACATCCACCCAGGCATGCGCCATGGAGAGGTCACTCCATAGTCGCCTCACAGCGACCAAAGCAACACAGAAGGCAGCAGTTACAGGTTATAAGCCCAGCTCAATTGGCGTAGAGATTGGGCATCACGGGTTGCCTTGGTCAGTGGGAGAGCTCATCGCATCTCACTGGACAGCTACCGCCCGCCTCAAACTGGGCAGCCCCAGGTCAGTAAGGTTCTGTCCCGCCACAGTCCACCTGCTTCAATGGATACTTGGAGCTCAGGGTCACTACCCGACAAGTGGACTGTAACACCGCACCAAACAGCACGACAAAAAAAGGAAAGGTACCAACCCTTTGTTTTGCAAGCTGGAATGTCAGAACTATGTGTCCTGGCCTGTTGGAAGACCCTACACAAATCAACGATGCTCAGAAGACCGCCATCATTAACAACGAGCTCAGTAGACTCAATGTGAACATTGCAGTACTTCAGGGGACATACCTCCCTGCGAGCGGATCTCTAAGAGAGCAAGACTACACTTTCTTCTGGCAGGGTGGGGATCCTGAAGAACCAAGACAGCATGGAGTGGGCTGACTGCAATAATGTTTTGTTTAAATGGTGTGTTAGTCCCCGGGTGTTTTTAGCGTCAAATCAACAGAAAAATGACAGGTTTTCTCGTAGGTTTAAAAAAAAAATAGCTATTTTCAAACAATTCCCGAAATGGTCACAACCTCACCCACATATTTTCTCTCTCTCTCTCTCTCTCTCTCTCTCACACACACACACACACACACACACACACACACACACACACACACACACACACACACACACACACACACACACACACACACAATAAAATAGATAGAGAGAAAAGGGTAGGAAGCAATTAGAGTCCAAAGTATGGGAAGTGTTCACGGTCTACAGAAAATCTGTGAATCTTCTCGGGAGGAAAGTCTTTTTAAAGGTGCAAGCTTGGATGTTTGTAGTCTTAAACTTGCTGAGATGTTGTAGAGTTCTAGTGGTTACAACTCAGCACAAAGCTGGTGGTGTGAATTTGGTTACCTTCGCAGATGGAGAGTCTCAAAGTCACTTTATAATGTTTCTGCTTTAGTGGCTGTTCAAGTTATTGTTCAGCAGGCTTCTTCTTGCTTAGCTGCATCTTTCTCACAGCCTCTGGCTAGAAAACAGGCTGTCATTTTGGCTTGATTTTTTCTCTTTCTCCAAAGGGTTACCATTTAAGGTAAAAATCCATCACACTTGAGTTTCTGTCTGGTGACATGGTTCTCTCCCCTGGTGTGACCACACAATGGACCAGGATATGGGAACCATTGCTGTCTATCGATGTCTGAATGGCGACCATTCTGTTATATTGGTGCTACTTCACACTTTTTCAGTTTGGTTTGGGTTGTGAGTCAGACTGTCTGTCTCCATTACTCTTTGTTAATTCATTTATGCAGATAGGAGTTATCAATATGCAATGGTGCTCCTTTCAATTTCAGTGGGTGGTTAACGAGTTTCAGCCTCAACAGACGGAGGTTTTATTTATAGTACAGGGGGATCACCAGACCACTGGTGCATATTGTCTGTGGTTACAAGTGCTCATGTTCTTGTTGCTCAGTTCAACAGGTGACGTTTTTTATTTCATAATTCCTCCATTTTATTATTTTTTTCATCACAGTTCCTTCCAAGCATGACAATCTGTTGCATAGAATGAGATATTTGACAAACAAGAATGCTTGAGGTATATCAGGACAAACATTAACAGCACAATTTGATGCACTGTATTTTCCTAGATTTTGCAAATCAATTTTTAAGAATGCTAAAGCAGCTGGTAGACTGATGTTCTGTACAGTATGTTACGACCAACCACCCAAGTCAAAGCCCCCAAACAAAATATATGATTCTGATTGTAGTGGGAGAAATGCATTGTTGATTCAATCCTATCCCTCCACAGATTGCCCAACATATCATTTTAAACTTACCAAATTAAAGAAATATCCAGCCAAATTCTACTATCTATTAACCCCCAAATGAGGCTAACCAAATCAGGTGTCTTTAGATCAACAAATTAACTGTTTAATTAGAAAAATAAAATTCTTAAACACTACTAAGATATAAACATTTAAAATAGAAAAAAATTTGCGTCCTTGCATATTTATGCTCCTGAAGTGAAATCTTCCAATGTGGAATAGTCCAAGGTTGCTTGAAGTCCTCACAGCCATCCGATGGGGGAGAAAAGGTTCTTCAACAGTAGAACAGACCATAATCTAATTCAGCAGTTGAAGTGATGCTTTCCTTCTCCAGCGATGAATTTCAACAATTACAGTTCAGTAGTTAAAGAAATTGGTTATTTACTTTTAAAGAAATTAATCTGGCTTAACATCAGAATTCTGAGAGTATAATAAATAGGGTTTAAATAAACCAAGAGAGCTCTCATTTCCTTCAGTACATGTTGGTCCAGTCTGTCTGTTTTTCTGTTAACTGCGTCCAAAAGCCAGTTTTAACTAGCTTCAAACGTCAATCGGCAACAATGTATCTCGTGTCTTTGGTCCTGTATAGCTGTATCCCAGGCAACGAGAATGCACTCTTTGAATCAGTCTCCGAGTGGCTGTATCCCGGGCAATGAGAATGCATTGCTTGACTCAGTCTCTTGGAGCTTGTTGCCTTAAAGCAGTACTGTTCCTTTTCCAGCCTTAAAGGCACACCCGCATTCTTCCCCCAAAAAAACCTACAGGATCATAACAAGTAGAATTCTGCTATTTAAATTGTGCAATACTTGTAAAAGGTTATATTCACAGTATTTTCTTGTGTTCATATGTGATGTTCTTTGAAACAAAGCCATTCCTCTGTTCTTTTTCAGAAAGTAAAGCTGATCGAAAGTATGTTTCCTTTTCTGTGGGTCTAACCAAAAAACCTTTCATTGGTAATACAGGGATAATCCAATTCAACAAAGTTTTAGTTAATGATGGACACCACTACAATACAAATACAGGTAACCCGTCTATCGTAGATTGTTTTTTGTGTCCGTGTCCTTGTATTAAGTGCTGGGACTGGCCATTTCCCACTTTGCACACTGTGATATCAATCATTTTCAGAGGAATAGGATGGGTCAGATGTTTTGCACAACTCTTACATTGTCCTGAAACCATAAGCTCAGCAAAGTGCCCTAATCTTGCTCGAATTCATTTAACTTGTTCATCTCAATGGTTTGAAGAGTTTGCTACCACATCTTTTGAAGCTGGCTTTGCCTCATATATGATGCTGATAATCCACTACATCAATAGCTCTAAAGATTTAATACATCAGGGGAAAAACTGATTTCATATAGGAGCCAGCAACATACTAGAATCTTGACAATAATCTTTGAAATACGTGGATTTTAAGCAATGGCTTACTAACACCAGGCTGCCTGATAAGTATGGTAAATTATTTGTTATCGCCCAGATACACTCACAAATCAGTATTTTCACTGCCTGTGTTTTTAAGTACAAAATTGTAGCAATTACTTCATATGGTAAATATAGAAATCCACCATATTTTCCTTGCTGTAACACCACATTAAATCACATTTCCTAGTGATAAGACCTAGAGGTAGAAATTGGGCCTTGTATCTGTTGTGGGGTCACACTTGAGGAATGGCAGCACCCATGGAACTGGGAGAAAGTTGCTTGGGGTGGGAGCAAAGTAACAGACATTAGAGTGCACAAATGAGTTTGCAATGTAATGATGCATGAATAAAAATACAAAAATTTCAGGCTGGCGCAAATGGAGAATACATTGGGATAGATCTAGACTTTGTGAAATAATGTAAAAGAGTTAGAAAAGCAGAAATGCTGGAATGACTCAGCGGGTCTGGTAGCATCTGTGGAGAGAGAAACAGCTTCAGGTCAGGAAGCTTTCATCGCAACTAGAAGTTAGAGATTTAGCAGTTTTTAAGCAAGTAGTGAAGCAGAGAAAGGAGGACACGGGGAGAGAAGAACAAAATGGAAGGTTAGTGTTGCTTGCATTTAATGTTTTTATTTCAGATTTCCAGCAGCCACAGTATATTGATTTTATTTTCAGGTAAAACAGTGATAGCAAGTCGACAGCCTATTGTACATCTCTCCTAATTCTTATTTCTGTAAAGCCAATGGAAAATTAGGGTTACTGTGCATGTCTGTGAATGCAGAGTGTGGCAAATAAGGTTGGTGAGTTGCAGGCACAGACAATGGGAGTATGATATGGTGATAACAGAGACCTGGCTCAAAGAAGGGAAGGACTGGGTGCTAAATATTCCTGGATACAAGGTACTCAGGAAAGATAGGAAAAGAAGGAAAAAGAGGAAGGGGTGGCAGTTTTGATTAAAGAGAACATTGCAGTGCTGGAGAAAGAGGATGTCCCAGAGGGCTCAAGGACAAAATCTATTTGGCTAGAGCTGAGGAACAACAAAAGGTGCAATTACATTGCTTGGTGTAGTTTATAGACCACCAACTAGCTGGAAAGAGATACAGGAACAAATTTGCAAGAAAATTACAGAGTGGTGCAAGAGTTATAGAGTGGTTATAATGGGGGACATTAATTATCCAAATATAGATAGGGTTATTAGTGTAAAGGGCAGAGAGTGGCAAGAGTGACTCGAGTGGGTTCATGAGAATTTTCTACAGCAGGATGTCCCCAGTCCAATGAGAAAGGAGGCACTGCTAGACCTGATTCTTGGGAATGAGATGGGCCAAGTGGCTCAAATGTTAGTAGGGGAACAATCAGGGTCAGTGATCATTGTATCATAAAGTTTAGGTTGGCTATGGAAAAGGATAAGTAACAATCCAGAGCAAGAATAATTGACGTGGAAAGCCAACTTCAATGGGATAAGAATGGATCTGGCCCAGCTAAATTGGAATCAAAGGTTGGCAAGCAAAATGGTAACTGAACAATGGGCTGCCTTTAAAGAGAGAGCTCAGGCACTGTTGAGGTATATTCCCACCAAGGGGAATAATGATAGGAAAAACAAATCCAGAGCTCTCTCGATGACTAAAGAGATAGAGATTAAGAAGAAAAAGTGTGCTTACAATAGATGTCAGGTAGATACTACACCGTGAACCAGGCTGAATATAGAAGGTTCAGAGGGGAAGTGAAAAAGCAAATAAGAGAAGCAAAGAGAGAGTAAGAAGAGAGACTGGCAGCAAATATAAAAGGGAACCCAAATGTCGTCTTTAGGTATATTAATAGTAAAAGGGTGATAAAAGGAGGAGTGGGGCCAATTAGGGACCAAAAAGGGGATTTACGCATCGAGGCAGAGGGCGTAGCTGAGGTATAAAATGAATACTTTGCACTTGCCTTTACCAAGGAAGAAGATGCTGTGCAACTAATGATGAAAAAAAGAGGTAATTCAGACACTAGAAGGGTTTAAAATTGATGAGGAGCTATTGGATAGGCTAGCTGTACTTAAAGATGATAAGGCACCAGATTGGATGAGTGCATCCAAGGCTATGGAGGGAAGTGAGAGTGGAAAGTGCAGAGGCACTGGCCATCATTTTCCAGCCTTCCTTAGATTCAGAGGTGGTGTCAGAAGACTGAAGGATTGCAAATGTTACAACCTTGTCAAAAAAATAAAGATAAGCCCAGAAACTACAGACCTGCTAGTTTAACTTTGGTGGTGGAGAACCTCCTAGAAACAATAATTTGGGACAAAATTAATAATCATAGAAACATAGAAAGTAGGAGTAGGCCATTTGGCCCTTCGAGCCTGCTCCGCCATTCATTATCATCCAACTCCGTATCCTGTTCTGGCTTTCGCCCCCATACCCTTTGATCCCTTTAGACCCAAGAGCTATATCTAACTCCTTTTTGAAAACATAGTGTCTTGGCCTCAACTGCTTTCTATGGTAGCAAATTCCACCGGCTCACCACTCTCTCGGTGAAGAAATTTCTCCTCATCTCAGTCCTGAAAGGTTTACCCTGTATCCTTAGTCAATGACCCCTGGTTCTGGACTCCCCCACCATCGGGAACATGCTTCCTGCATCTACCCTGTCAAGGCCTGTTACAATTTTACAAGGTTTCTATGAGATCCCCCCTCACTCTTCTGAACTCCAGCGAATATAATCCTAACTGACTCAATCTCTCCTCATACGTCAGTCCCGCCATCCCAGGAATCAGTCTGGTAAACCTTCGCTGCACTCCCTCTATAGCAAGAACATCCTTCCTCAGATAAGGAGACCAAAACTGCACACAACATTCCAGGTGTGGCATCACCAAGGCCCTGTATAATTGTAGCAAGACATGCCTGCTCCTGTACTCGAATCCTCTCGCTATGAAGGCCCACATACCATTTGCCTTTTTTACCGCCTGTTGCACCTGCATGCTTACCTTCAGCGACTGGTGTACGAGAACATCCAGGTCTCGCTGCATATTTCCCCCTCTCAGTTTATAGCCGTTCAGATAATGATCTGCCTTCCTGTTTTTGCTACCAAAGTGGATAACCTCACATTTATCCACATTATACTGCATCTGCCATGCATTAGCCCATTCACTCAACTTGTCCAAA
This sequence comes from Heterodontus francisci, assembly GCF_036365525.1. Classification (NCBI taxonomy): domain Eukaryota; kingdom Metazoa; phylum Chordata; class Chondrichthyes; order Heterodontiformes; family Heterodontidae; genus Heterodontus; species Heterodontus francisci. The sequence continues at coordinate 82,206,049 of NC_090375.1, read as the reverse complement.
TCACCCTGAAGCCTCTCTGCATCCTCCTCACAACTCACCCTCCCACCCAGTTTTGTGTCATCTGCAAATTTGGAGATATTACATTTAGTTCCCTCATCTAAATCATTAATATATATTGTGAATAGCTGGGGTCCCAGCACCGATCCCTGAGGTACCCCACTAGTCACTGCCTGCCATTCGGAAAAAGACCCATTTATCCCTACTCTTTGTTTGCTGTCCACCAACCAATTTTCTATCCAGCGCAATACATTACACCCAATCCCATGCGATTTAATTTTACATGTTAATCTCTTATGTGGGACTTTGTCGAAAGCTTTCTGAAAGTCCAAATAAACCACATCCACGGTCTCCCCCTCATCAACTCTGCTAGTTACATGCTCGAGGAATTCTAGTAGATTTGTCAAGCATGATTTCCCTTTTGTAAATCCCATGCTGACTCTACCCGATTCTACCACTGGTCTCCAAGTGCTCTGCTCTAAAATCTTTGATAATGGACTCTAGAATTTTCCCCACTTATGACGTCAGGCTGACTGGTCTATAATTCCCTGCTTTTTCTCTATCTCCCTTTTTAAATAGTGGGGTTACATTAGTTACCCTCCAATCTGTAGGAACTGTTCCAGAGTCTATAGAATCTTGGAAGATGACCACCAATCCATCCACTATTTCTAGGGACATTTCCTTCAGCACTCTGGGATGCAGACCATCAGGCCCTGGGGATTTATTGGCCTTCAATCCCATTAATCTCCCCAATACCATTTCTCTACTAATACTGATTTCCTTCAGTTCTTCTCTCTCACTAAGCCCTGTGTTCCCCAACATTTCTGGTATGATATTTGTGTCCTCCTTTGTGAAGACAGAACCAAAGTATGCATTTAGTTGGTCAGCCATTTCTTTATTCCCCATAATAAATTCCCCTGTTTCTGACTGTAAGGGGCCTACATTTGTCTTCAATCTTTTTCTCTTCACATATCTATAGAAACGTTTACAGTCAGTTTTTATGTTCCCCGCAAACTTGCTCTCGTACTCTATTTTCCCCCTTCTTAATCAATTCCTTGGTCCTCTTTTGCTGAATTCTAAACTGCTCCCAATCCTCAGGTCTGTTGTTTTTTCTGGCAAATTTATATGCCTCTTCCTTGGATCTAATGCTGTCTCTAATTTCCCTTGTAAGCCATGGTTTGGCTACCTTTCCCGTTTTACTTTTGTGCCAGACAGGGATGAACAATTGTTGCAGTTCATCCATGCGCTCTTTAAATGTTTGCCATTATCTATCCACCGTCTTCCCTTTAAGTAACGTTTCCCAATCCGTCATGGCCAACTCGAGCCTCATACCTTCGTAGTTTCCTTTACTAAGATTCAGGACCCTTGTCTCAGAATCAACTATACCACTCTCCATCTTCTTGAAGAATTCTATCATATTATGGTCGCTCGTCCCCAAGGGGTCTCGCACCACTAGATTGTCAATTATTCCTCTCTCATTACCCAATACCCAGTCTAGGATGGCCTGTTCTCTAGTTGGTCTCTCAGCGTATTGGTCCAGAAAACCATCCCGTATACACTCCAAGAATTCGTCCGCTGCGGTATTGTGACTAATTTCATTTGCCCAATCTATATGCAGATTAAGGTCACCCATAATTACAGATGTTCCTTTATCACATGCATCTCTAATTTCCTGTTTAATGCCATTCCCAACATCACCACTACAGTTTGGGGGTCTAGATACAACCCCACTAACATTTTTTTCCCCTTAGCGTTTTTCAGCTCTACCCATACAGATTCCACATCGTCAGAACTAATATCTGTCCTCACTATTGCATTAATTTCCTCTTTAACCAGCAATGCAACTCCACCGCCTTTTGCTTTTTGTCTGTCCTTCCCAAATACTGAATATCCCTGGATGTTCATTTCCCATTCCTTGCCCATTTACCTCCTCTCTCCTCACTATCCCAGGCCCCAAACACTCAAAGAACAAAAAACAGTACAGCACAGGAACAGGCCATTTGGCCCTCCAAGCCTGCGCCGATCTTGATGCCTGCCTAAACTAAAACCTTCTGCACTTCCAGGGACCGTATCCCTCTATTCCCATCCTATTCATGTATTTGTCAAGATGCCTCCTTTCAGGTGAAGCAGCGATTTACTTGTACTTCTTTCAATGTAGTATAATGTATTCGCTGCTCACAATATGGTTTCCTGGGGAGACCAAACGCAGACTGGGTGACTGCTTTGCGGAACACCTCTGCTCAGTCCGCAAACAGGACCCCGTGCTTCCAGTTGCTTGCCATTTCAACACTCTCCCTTGCTCACATCTCTGTCCTGGGATTGCTGCAGTGTTCCAGTGAACATCAACGCAAGCTCGAGGAACAGCATCTCATTTACCGATTAGGCACACTACAGCCTGCCGGACTGAACATTGAGTTCGATAATTTCAGAGCATGACGGGCCCCCCATTTTACTTTTATTTTCAGTTATTTTTTTAATATAAATAATATATTATATGATTGTGTTTATTTTATTACATCTTAGTTTGTTTAATTTGCTTATCCGCTTTTTTTTTATCATGTTTGTACTTGCGGCTGTTCAATTTTCAGTCCGTTAACACCCTATCTGTACTAATGCTTTGTCTTTCAACACACCATTAACATATTGTTTGCCTTTGCTCCATGACCTTCCGGTCAGTTGTCCTGTGACCTTGTCCTATCTACACCTCCTTTGTTATCTCTTGCCCCACCCCCGCTTTACTTGCTTAGGGCCCCTATTTCTAATATTTGCCAGTTCTGAAGAAGGGTCACTGACCTGAAACGTTAACTCTGTTCCTATCTCCACAGTTGCTGCCAGACCAGCTGAGTATTTCCAGCATTTCTTGTTTTTATTTATGTTCATTTCCCATCCCTGGTCACCTTGCAGCCATGTCTCCGTAATCCCGACTACATCATACCAGTTCACATCTATTTGCACGATTAATTCACCCACTTTATTGCGAATGCTCCACACGTTGAGGCACAAAGCCTTAAGGTTTGTCTTTTTAACATTAGTTGTCCTCTTCCCACTATTGTTCACTGTATCCCTGTTTGATTCTGGCCCTTGATTTCTCTGCCTATCACTTTTCTTATTTCTCTTACTGTCTTTTGTTCTTGTCTTTGATCCCCCCCTCCTCTGACTCCTTGCAAAGGTTCCCATCCCCCTGCCATTTTAGTTTAAACCCTCCCCAACCACTCTAGCAAATACTCCCCCTAGGACATCAGTCCCTGTCCTGCCCAGGTGTAACCTTTCCAGTTTGTACTGGTTCCACCTCCCCCGTCACAAACCCGTCCCAGCCATCCCTCGCACCCTCTCCCCACCACCCCCCACCCCCTTACAGCCCCCTTCCCAGCTCCCCCTCGCACCCCCTCCTCCCACCGGCATCATCCGACACCTGTTTAGGGGCCCGAACAACTGCACTGCCTTGTGGGCGTCTCGGGAGAGACCAAGGCTAAGGGAGTAAACCCGAACAGAAAATCCGGAGCAGAACCCCGTAGGCATGTTTCCGGCAGTTCCTGCAGCCATACCGGTGCCAAACGTCGTGCTCTGCACTCCTTTGGACCCCACCAGAAAGGCCGAGAGGGGGGTTTTGACGATTGGGCAACTCTCAACTTCCATAAATTCGCCCAGGCATGCGCCATGGAGAGGTCACTCCATAGTTGCCTCACAGCGACTGAAACAACACGGAAGGCAGCAGTTACGGGTTATAAGTCCAGCTAAATTGGCGTAGAGATTGGGCGCCACGAGTTGCCTTTGTCGGTGGGAGAGGTCATCGCATCTCACTGGACAGCTACCGCCTGCCTCAAACCGGGCAGCCCCCGGTCAATAAGGTTCTGTCCCGCCACAGTCTACCTGCTTCAATGGGTGCTTGGAGCTCAGGGTCATTGCCCGAAAGGTGGACTCCAACACCGCACCAAACAACACGAAAAAAGGAAAGAAGATACCAGCCCTTCGCTTTGCAAGCTGTAATGTCAGAACTATGTGTCCTGGCCTGTCGGAAGACCTTACACAAATCAACGATTCTTGGACGTCCGCCATCATTAACAATGAGCTCAGTAGACTCAATGTAGACATTGCAGCACTTCAGGAGACACGACTCCCTGCGAGTGGATCTCTAGCAGAGCAAGACTACACCTTCTTCTGGCAGGGCAGGGATCCTGAAGAACCAAGACAGCATGGAGTGGGCTTCGCCATCAGAAACTCCTTGCTCAGCATGATAGAGCCTCCCTCAAATGGCTCGGAACGCATACTGTCCATCCGACTGCTCACCACCTCTGGTCCAATACACCTACTCAGCATCTATGCTCCAACACTCTGCTCCCCATCTGAAGCTAAAGATCAGTTCTACGAGGAACTCCATAACATCATTAGCAGCATCCCCAACACCGAACACCTATTCCTGCTGGGGGACTTTAATGCCAGGGTTGGGGCCGACCATGACTCATGGCCCTCCTGCCTTGGGTGCTATGGCGTTGGAAGGATGAATGAGAACGGGCAGAGACTGCTTGAGTTGTGTACCTATCATAACCTCTGCATCACCAACTCATTCTTTCACACTAAACCCTGTCACCAGGTTTCATAGAGGCACCCACGATCACGTCATTGGCACCAACTAGACCTCATCGTCACAAGGCGAGCCTCCTTAAACAGTGTTCAAATCACACGCAGCTTCCACAGTGTGGACTGCGACACCGACCACTCCCTGGTGTGCAGCAAGGTTAGACTCAGACCAAAGAAGTTGCATCATTCCAAGCAGAAGGGCCACCCGCGCATTAACACGAGCCGAATTTCTCATCCACAGCTGTTACAAAAATTTCTAAATTCACTTGTAACAGCCCTTCTAAACACTCCCACAGGGGATGCTGAGACCAAGTGGGCCCACATCAGAGACGCCATCAATGAGTCAGCTTTGACCACCTACGGCAAACGTGCGAAGAGAAATGCAGACTGGTTTCAATCTCATAATGAAGAGCTGGAACCTGTCATAGCCGCTAAGCGCATTGCACTGTTGAACTACAAGAAAGCCCCCAGCGAGTTAACATCTGTAGCACTTAAAGCAGCCAGAAGCACTGCACAAAGAACAGCCAGGCGCTGCGCAAATGACTACTGGCAACACCTATGCAGTCATATTCAGCTGGCCTCAGACACCGGAAACATCAGAGGAATGTATGATGGCATTAAGAGAGCTCTTGGGCCAACCATCAAGAATATCGCCCCCGTCAAATCTAAATCAGGGGACGTAATCACTGACCAATGCAAACAAATGGACCGCTGGGTTGAGCACTACCTAGAACTGTACTCCAGAGAGAATGTTGTCACTGAGACCGCCCTCAATGCAGCCCAGCCTCTACCAGTCATGGATGAGCTGGATGTACAGCCAACAAAATCGGAACTCAGCGATGCCATTGATTCTCTAGCCAGCGGAAAAGCTCCTGGGAAGGACAGCATTACCCCTGAAATAATCAAGAGTGCCAAGCCTGCTAGACTCTAACGCTGTTGGGGAGGGTTTAAACTAATGTGGCAGGGGGATGGGAACCAAATGAGGTCAGTGGAGAGTAAGGATGTAGTAACTAAAGCCTGTAAGGAACTAGATAATGAAGTCAGCGTGACTAAGGGAAAGAGTAGGCAGGGAGCAGATGATGAAAGCAAAGGGACTGGTGGTCTGAGGTGTATTTGTTTTAATGCAAGAAGTGTAATAGGTAAGGCAGATGAACTTAGGGCTTGGATTAGTACCTGGGAGTATGATGTTATTGCTATTACTGAAACTTGGTTAAGGGAAGGGCATGATTGGCAACTAAATATCCCAGGATACCGATGCTTCAGGCGGGATAGAGAGGAAGGTAAAAGGGGTGGAGGAGTTGCATTACTGGTCAAAGAGGATATCACAGCTGTGCTGAAGGAAGGCACTATGGAGGACTCGAGCTGTGAGGCAATATGGGCAGAACTCAGAAATAGGAAGGGTGCGGTAACAATGTTGGGGCTGTACTACAGGCCTCCCAACAGCGAGCGTGAGATAGAGGTACAAATATGTAAACAGATTATGGAAAGCTGTAGGAGCTACAGGGTGGTGGTGATAGGAGATTTTAATTTTCCCAACATTGACTGGGATTCACTTAGTGTTAGAGGTCTAGATGGAGCACAATTTGTAGGGAGCATCCAGGAAGGTTTTCTAGAGCTGTATGTAAATAGTCCAACTCGGGAAGGGGCCATACTGGACCTGGTGTTGGGGAATGAGCCTGGCCAGGTGGTTGACGTTTCAGTAGGGGACTACTTTGGGAATAGTGATCACAATTCCGTAAGTTTTAGAATACTCATGGACAAAGACGAGAGTGGTCCTAAAGCAAGAGTGCTAAATTGGGGGAAGGCCAACTATACCAAAATTCGGCAGGAGCTGGGGAATGTAGATTGGGAGCAGCTGTTTGAAGGTAAATCCACATTTGATATGTGGGAGGCTTTTAAAGAGAGGTTGATTAGCGTGCAGGAGAGACATGTTCCTGTGAAAATGAGGGGTAGAATTGGCAAGATTAGGGAACCATGGATGACAGGTGAAATTGTGAGACTAGCTAAGAGGAAAAAGGAAGCATACATAAGGTCTAGGAGGCTGAAGAAAGACGAAGCTTTGAAAGAATATCGGGATTGTAGGCGCAATCTGAAACGAGGAATTAAGAGGGCTAAAAGGGGTCATGAAATATCTTTAGCAAACAGGGTTAAGGAAAATCCCAAAGCCTTTTATTCATATATAAGGAGCAAGAGGGTAACTAGAGAAAGGATTGGCCCACTCAAGGACAAAGGAGGAAAGTTATGCGTGGAGTCAGACAAAATGGGTGAGATTCTAAATGAGTACTTTGCATCGGTATTCACCGAGGAGAGGGACATGACGGATGTTGAGGTTAGGGAAAGATGTTAGATTACTCTAGGTCAAGTCGGCCTAAGGAGGGAGGAAGTGTTGGGTATTCTAAAAGGCATTAAGGTGGACAAGTCCCCAGGTCCGGATGGGATCTATCCCAGGTTACTGTGGGAAGCGAGAGAGGAAATAGTTGGGGCCTTAACAGATATCTTTGCAACATCCTTAAACACGGGTGAGGTCCCGGAGGACTAGAGAATTGCTAATGTTGTCCCCTTGTTTAAGAAGGGTAGCAGGGATAATCCAGGTAATTATAGACCGGTGAGCCTGACGTCAGTGGTAGGGAAGCTGCTGGAGAAGATACTGAGGGATAGGATCTATTCCCATCTGGAAGAAAATGGGCTTATCAGTGATAGGCAACATGGTTTTGTGCAGGGAAGGTCATGTCTTACCAACTTAATAGAATTCTTTGAGGAAGTGACAAAGTTGATTGATGAGGGAAGGGCTGTAGATGTCATATACATGGACTTCAGTAAGGCGTTTGATAAGGTTCCCCATGGTAGGCTGATGGAGAAAGTGAAGTCGCATGGGGTCCAGGGTGTACTAGCTAGATGGATAAAGAACTGGCTGGGCAACATGAGACAGAGAGTAGCAGTGGAAGGGAGTTTCTCAAAATGGAGACGTGTGACCAGTGGTGTTCCACAGGGATCCGTGCTGGGACCACTGTTGTTTGTGATATACATAAATGATTTGGAGGAAAGTATAGGTGGTCTGATTAGCAAGTTTGCAGACGACACTAAGATTGGTGGAGTAGCAGATAGTGAAGGGGACTGTCAGAGAATGCAGCAGAATATAGATAGACTGGAGAGTTGGGCAGAGAAATGGCAGATGGAGTTCAATCAGGGCAAATGCGAGGTGATGCATTTTGGAAGATCCAATTCAAGAGTGAACTATACAGTAAATGGAAAAGTCCTGGGGAAAATTGAAGTACAGAGAGATTTGGGTGTTCAGGTCCATTGTTCCCTGAAGGTGGCAACGCAGGTCAATAGAGTGGTCAAGAAGGCATACGGCATGCTTTCCTTCATCGGACGGGGTATTGAGTACAAGAGTTGGCAGGTCATGTTACAGTTGTATAGGACTTTGGTTCGGCCACATTTGGAATACTGCGTGCAGTTCTGGTCGTCACATTACGAAAAGGGTGTGGATGCTTTGGAGAGGGTGCAGAGGAGGTTCACCAGGATGTTGCCTGGTATGGAGGGCGCTAGCTATGAAGAGAGGTTGAGTAGATTAGGATTATTTTCATTAGAAAGACGGAGGTCGAGGGGGGACCTGATTGAGGTGTACAAAATCATGAGAGGTATAGACAGGTTGGATAGCAAGAAGCTTTTTCCCAGAGTGGGGGATTCAATTACAAGGGGACACAAGTTCAAAGTGAAAGGCGAAAAGTTTAGGGGGGATATGCGTGGAAAGTTCTTAACGCAGAGGGTGGTGGGTGCATGGAACACATTGGCAGCGGAGGTGGTAGACGCGGGCACGATAGCGTCTTTTAAGATGTATCTAGACAGATACATGAATGGGCAGGAAGTAAAGAGATACAGACCCTTAGAAAATAGGCAACAGGTTTAGAGAGAGGATTTGGAGTGGCGTAGGCTTGGAGGGCCGAAGGGCCTGTTCCTGTGCTGTAATGTTCTTTGTTCTTTGTCCTACATGAACTGCTATGCCTGTGCTGGGACGAGGGAGCAGTACCACAGGACATGCGCGATGCCAATACAATAACCCTCTATAAAAACAAAGGTGACTGCAGTGACTGCAACAACTACCGTGGAATCTCCCTGCTCAGCATAGTGGGGAAAGTCTTTGCTTGAGTCGCTCTAAATAGGCTCCAGAAGCTGGCCGAGCGCGTTTACCCTGAGGCACAGTGTGGCTTTCGTGCAGAGAGATCGACCATTGACATGCTGTTCTCCCTTCATCAGATACAGGAGAAATGCCGCGAACAACAGCTGCCCTCTACATTGCTTTCATTGATCTCACCAAAGCCTTTGACCTCGTCAGCAGACGTGGTGTCTTCAGACTACTAGAAAAGATTGGATGTCCACCAAAGCTACTAAGTATCATCACCTCATTCCATGACAATATGAAAGGCACAATTCAACATGGCGGCTCCTCATCAGACCCCTTTCCTATCCTGAGTGGCGTGAAACAGGGCTGTGTTCTCGCACCCACACTTTTTGGGATTTTCTTCTCCCTGCTGCTTTCACATGCGTTCAAGTCTTCTGAAGAAGGAATTTTCCTCCACGCAAGATCAGGGGGCAGGTTGTTCAACCTTGCCCATCTAAGAGCGAAGTCCGAAGTACGGAAAGTCCTCATCAGGGAACTCCTCTTTGCTGACGATGCTGCTTTAACATCTCACACTGAAGAGTGCCTGCAGAGTCTCATCGACAGGTTTGCGGCTGCCTGCAATGAATTTGGCCTAACCATCAGCCTCAAGAAAACGAACATCATGGGGCAGGACGTCAGAAATGCTCCATCCATCAATATTGGCGACCACGCTCTGGAAGTGGTTCAAGAGTTCACCTCCCTAGGCTCAACTATCACCAGTAACCTTTCACTAGATGCAGAAATCAACAAGCGCATGGGAAAGGCTTCCACTGCTATGTCCAGACTGGCCAAGAGAGTGTGGGAAAATGGCGCACTGACACGGAACACAAAGGTCCGAGTGTATCAAGCCTGTGTCCTCAGTACCTTGCTCTATGGCAGCGAGGCCTAGTCAACATATGTCAGCCAGAAGCGACATCTCAATTCATTCCATCTTCGCTGCCTCCGGAGAATACTTGGCATCAGGTGGCAGGACTGTATCTCCAACACAGAAGTCCTTGAGGCGGCCAACATCCCCAGCTTATACACACTACTGAGTCAGCGGCGCTTGAGATGGCTTGGCCATGTGATCCGCATGGAAGATGGTAGGATCCCCAAGTGTACAGCGAGCTCGCCACTGGTATCAGACCCACCAGCCGTCCATGTCTCCGCTTTAAAGACGTCTGAAAACGCGACATGAAGTCCTGTGACCTTGATCACAAGTCGTGGGAGTCAGTTGCCAGCATTCGCCAGAGCTGGCGGGCAGCCATAAAGACGGGGCTAAAGTGTGGTGAATCAAAGAGACTTAGCAGTTGGCAGGAAAAAAGACAAAAACGCAAGGGGAGAGCCAACTGTGTAACAGCCCCGACAAACAAATTTTTCTGCAGCACCTGTGGAAGAGCCTGTCACTCTAGAATTGGCCTTTATAGCCACTCCAGGCGCTGCTCCACAAACCACTGACCACCTCCAGGCGCTTACCCATTGTCTCTCGAGATAAGGAGGCCAAAGAGACACCTCCTCCAGAACCGGTCTGAATGCCCTAGGAATCTAAAACCCTCCCCCTCACACCATCTCTTCAGCCACATATTCATCCGATATATCCTGCTATTTCTACTCTGACTAGCACGTGGCACTGGTAGTAATCCTGAGATCACTACCTTTTGAGGTCCTACTTTTCAACTTACTTCCTAGCTCCCTATATTCTGCTTTTAGGACCTCATTTTTTTTTAAACCTGTGTCGTTTGTACCAATGTGTACCACGACCACTGGCTATTCACCTTCCCCCTTCAGAATGTCCTGTAACCGCTCCGAGACATCCTTGACCCTAGCACCAGGGAGGCAACATACCATCCTGGAGTCTCTTTTGCAGCCACAGAAACAACCATCTATTCCCCTTACAATTGAATCCCTTATAACTATTGCATTCACACTTTTTACTCCTCCCCTGCAGCAGAGCCAACCCTGGTGCAACGAATTGGGCTGTTGCTGCTTTTCCCTGAGAGGCCATTCCCCCCAACAGTATCCAAAGCAGTATCTGTTTTGCAGGGGAATAGCCACAGGAGATTCATGAACTGCCTGCTTAGTCCTCTTGCTCTGTCTGGTGGTCATCCATTCCCCTCCTGCCTGTGGGGTCTGAGCCTGTGGTGTGACCACCTCTCTATACGTGCTATCGACGATACTCTCCGCCTCGTGGATGCTCCACAGTGTCTCCAGCTCCGAATCCTGGGCTTCCAGGAGCTGCAGCTGGATACACTTCCTGTACACGTGCCGGTCCTGGGCACTGGAAATGTTCCCGGCTTCCGACATGGAGCACGAGGAGCACACCACGGCTTTGAGCTCTCCTGCCATGACTTAACCGTTTAAGATCTTCCAGAAGGTTTAATTTAATTTAATGTCCATAATATCAGTTACTCGAGGGCCCTTCTTCCCTGGTCCTCGTTACTGCAGAACTCCCTCAAAAAAAAAAACACTTACTATATTTGAAATAAACTTTTCTTACCTGCGATACTTACCCAGCTATTTAGAGCTATTCCCGAACAGTAGTGACTCACCAACCAATCACCTTGCAGCTCTCCTGTGACATCACTGTTAGCTTTTTTTGTTCAAAACTCCGGCGCACTGGAAGAGCTCCTCTCTGCTCCCGGAATGTAATCACTTGGACAAATGCAGGTTAAATAGGGAAAGCGAGCAGGGATTTATTAAGGGCAAATCATGTTTAACTAACTCGCTGGAGTTTTTTGATGAGGTAACGGAGAAGGTTGCTCTGGATAATGCTGTTGATGTGGTGTACACGAATGTCCAAAAAGCATTTGATAAAGTGCCACACAACATACTTGAGCAGATATAGCTCATGGAATAAAATGGGCAGTAGTAACATGGATGCAAAATTGGCTGAGTGACAGGAAACAGGAGTAGTCGTTACTGGATGTTTTTCGGACTGGAGGAAGGTTTGTAGTGGAGTTCCCCAAGGGCTGGTGTCAGGACCCTTGCTATTCCGGATATATATTAATGACCTAAACCTTGGTGTACAGGGCACAATTTCAAAATTTGCACGATACGAAACTTGGAAGCATTGTGAACTGTGAGTAGGACAATGTAGAACTTCAAAAGGACATAGACAGGTTGGCAGAATGGGTGAACTAGTGGAAGATGAAACTTAATACAGAGAAGTATGAAGTGATTCATTTTGTCAAGAAGAACGTGGAGAGACAATATAAAATAAAGGGTGCAATTCTAAAGGGTTGCAGGAGCAGAGAAACCTGGGTGCATATGTGCATAAATCATTGAAATGGCAGAACAGGTTAAAAGCGCAGTTAATAGAGCCTATTCTGGGCTAATAGGGGCAAAGAATACAAAAGCAAGGAAGTTATGTTAAACTCTTATAGAACACTGGTTCGGCCTCAACTGGAGTATTGTGTCCAGTGCTGGGTGCCACACTTTAGGAAAGATGTGAAGGCTTTAGAGAGAGCGCAAAAAAGATTCACGAGGATAGTTCCAGGGATGAGGAACTTCAGTTACATGGATAGAGTGGAAAGGTTGGGACTGTTTTCCTTGGAGAAGGCTGAGAAGAGATTTCATTGAGGTGTTCAAACTCATGAGGGGTCTGGACAGAGTAGATAGCTTAAAACTGTTCCCATTGGTAGAAGGATTGAGAACAAGAGGGCACAGATTTAAGATGATTGGCAAAAGAAGCAATGGCGACATAAGGAAAAACTTTTCACAGTGAGTAGTTAGGATCTGGAATGCACGACCTGAGAGAGAGGTGGAGGTGGGTTCAGTTGAGGCATTCAAGAAGGAATTGGGTTGTTATTTGGAAAGGAAGAATATGCTGGGCTGTAGGGAGAAGGCTGGGGAGTGGCACTAGGTAAATTGCTGTTTCGGCGAGCCAACGCAGATATGACCGGCTGAATGGCCTCCTTCTGTGCTGTAACAACTCTGTGATAGAAAACGGGCTGCTGATTTGTCATCACCCATTTTACAATATTGCATGTCAAGATGTACCTCATTGGTTTTCCAAACCAATCACTGATCATGGATTGTCTTCTTTAATTATCTTTATTTCAGGTATTTTTACAGCTCCTTTTGAGGGACAGTATCTCATCACTGCAGTCCTTGCTCCTCAGAGGAATGAGCATGTTGAAGCTGTCCTCTCAGTCTCTAATCAAAGTGTCATGCAGATGGACACTTCTGGCTATCGAATAGAACTGCTGGAATCTCAAAGACCCTTTTTTGGAAGACAGACTTGTGGAGGTGTTGGGATCTTCAATCTGATCCTGAACTTGAAAGCTGAAGATGAAGTGAGTGTCATAGTGATTGATGGTAAACTGGTCGACACAGATGAGATGTACTCAACTTTCAGTGGAACTCTTCTATATGAAACATCCTCTCCGAGCTTGCCAATTAGAAGAAAGTTGGGCACACAGCTTAAAATACACTGATGTGTAGGGGTGGAGATGTGAAGAGGATGTAGATTTTCCTGAATTTCTAAGATTCATTGTCAAAGAAAATACTTTTATTGTGTAAAATACCAATTCAACTTTGTTAAAGACAAATTCCACTAAGTTAGAATTATGGATAAGCCTCAATGTGATTTATGATTAGTGTTTTGATCCAATTATATTGTTCTTTAGAGAGATAGTTCTGAGACGAGGAATGAAATTAATCTCTTTAGTGAGCTGTGGCCATGAATTCCTATCATTGGATTTATAACTAACCAAAAAGAAAGGTTTACTTTCAATCTTTATATATTGCTTTCCACTTTTTTTTGGGCAGAGTTTGCTGACAATTTGTCAGTGCAATACAGCATATTCAATGCTATACAGGAAATTTCAATAGAAGATTGAAGAAACTTTAATATATACCATAATCTTAATAAATTTGAGGCAAGCTACATGCCATGATGACAAACAGCAAAAATGGCAAGTTTGATTCTTTTAGTATTTTCAAAGAAATTTTTAAAGAACCATCCAGATTAATCAGTCATGATGGGCAAATATCTGGTTTTAATTTAGCAAACGGGACTTAATTTCAGATTCATCACTGTGCACAATATTCAATAAGTGTGTCCATTTAAATCACCAATGAAAAGTGTGTTCTGTAAAGATTAGCCATATTGCATCTACATTTTAGAAAAACCTACCCTTGAACTGTAATCTAAATTGTAATGTTTTTTTTGGTATTTGTCCGACAATACCACAGATCCACTACTGAGGATTTTATAAGTAGCAGCTTTCTTGACACTAAGTAGATCAGAAAGACCTCAAAGAAGAAATAAATAAAACTGCATCATAATTGTAGAGGTAGGGGAAAGAATTTAAAATGATAACTTAAGACCTTTTCTTGCCAGTTTCAACAGTTTGCATTTAGCATTTTAAATCGTGTCAGTGAGTTTAAACAACCATCTTAGCCTCTTCTATTTGCAATAAGTCAAAGAAGCAAGGACTATTTCCTCTGTGCACCATACACAAAACCATGAATATTACTTATAATTTTGAGATAATAGTACATAGAAAATCTTCCCTCATGGCTTCTTACAAACATCATTACAAGATACTGTGTGGGCCACAGTTCACAAGCTGAGAATAGAATTTATATATTTTGCCAAAATGTTAATGCAGCCAGCGTAGGGTGGAGGGGAGTTGTTTTCTATTCAATTCTGTTCTTTTAAAAATACAGATGTACAAAATATTAAGTATGAAATGCATGCAATGTCTAAGTAGTTCCTATGGACTACTAAACATTTGCAGAATACAACAGAAGGTAGAGCTGCATATTGTTTGGAAAATAAACTTTTTTGTTGTAAGAAATATGGAGCAAGTAAAATGGGTTTTTCTATGCTTTTGTGAAATAAAATCTGTGGTGGGAGATTGTGGAATATGGAAAATAATCCATCATTAACTCATCATACCGTAACCTATTTTAGATCTTGGGTTACCATGGGGTATATTTTCTGTAATCCACAGTCACCCTCAAGTGAAATACTTCTGGATGAATGTACAAGTACTACTACATATTGTATTTTGATTTTTTTTTTTAGCAATTTATAATGCTACTCAAGGGATTACAGAGGCTCTGTAAACTGATAATGAACGTAGATCAATAAGCTGAAATAGTTTCCATCCCTCTCCCACACAGAAGTAAATTAGATATCTAGCTTAACCTGCTTTTTGTAAATTGGTTTATAAAAAAAGTGTCTCAATACAAGTCATCAGGAAAGCTTTTTTTTAGTTAGAATAAATATTTATTATGCTTTTTCCTTGCAGCTGGAGTGGATGATATGCTTATCTCCACTGTGTGAGACAACTACAAATTTTTTTAAAAGGTTCTAATTTCAGACAATACTCATGTTAGAACTTGGAAAAAAAAACTTAGTTATTTACTTATACAACTTCTTTATTTCTTATATACTATCTCAATAACCATCATACCAAACTTAGAGGTTTATTTTTTAAGGGAAAACACCATTGAATTGAACGTTCAGGTGCAGACTCTTGTTGGGACTGCAACTGAAACATCAACTCATCTGTTCTCTCCACAGATGCTGAATGACCAGCATCTTGTTTCAGATTTCCAACATCTGAAGAATTTTGCTTTTTATTTAATCTTGGTTGGAATGAGTGTAGATTATATGAACATGGGATAACACTGTAAACTATAAATGTTTGACTTGAAGTGAATTGGAACACCAATTCTTTTGTTTTGATATTGTTTTTGAGTCCTGTATACCTATAATCATAATGAAAAAATCCAATTTGCAGATAAAACACGGGCCCATGGAAAACTACAAACATGAGCAGCCCTATGAGCTAACCTATAGCAAAATTCTATTTAAGGAACACATCAAATTTTATTAGCTTTAACTATATATAAACCTAAGTATATATTGAGTCAATTGTGCATTGACAACTAAAGATTTAAGTAATTTTTCTCAAGGTGAAGAACTAAAAAGTAAAAATATAAAAAGTTATATATTCTTTTTAACTAAATAAATGTTCACAGAAAAGTATTCAACAGTATATTGAATCCCAACACTAGTTTTAAAATATATGTATGTACATGAAAATGATTGTATTGAAAGTAAAGCTGAATTTATCTTTGATGACTGTCTTATATCAAAAGACTCTGGTCTGGTCTCCTTAGATGAACCAGAGGAAAGTATCTTGGTTACCGTTAAGGTTAGCTTACTGAGCCGCCTCAACTTAATCTTAAATGAGTAGTCTTAACCTGAGTTATTAATCAAGTAAATACCCATTAACTATGCAAGACAAGTGGTCAGACCTGTAATGTTATATACACACAACTTTGTATTATTCTCGCGTTACTGATTTCCTGCCTACCCTACACATGGAGTATTTCATTGTCATTAATAAAATAATTGAATTAATTTGTATCAATACATTAATTACACATGCAAATTTCATGGTCTTGAATAATAAATCCATACAATTGTCAAATCAGTCCAAACATGTCAATTGAAGTAATGCTGCTGGGTAGGTCATTCAGTGCATGATTTAATAAAATTTTGCTCTTGAGTTGTATATTACTTTACAATTACCACAATTTTTGGTCATGTTTTTCTGCTAATTAATGTGAGGAATGCACTTGGAAAATGTCTGAAAAACATGCTAGGTGTTAACTATGCAGCACTGACTGGTAGCATCACGGTCAGAGCATTGGAAACTATAGTTATACTTCCAGTTCATATGACTGGAATGAGGGAAGGTAAATGTGGAGCTTACTCATAAGTGGTGGGACTTTTAGCTTTGACAAGATTTTGCACCATGAAACAGAAGAAGATTGAGTGTATCTTCCTTAGTGCTTCGTCTGAACTTATATTCTCCTGTCCTGCCAAATATCTGGATGTGACGTAGACACCAAACACTGCAGCATTAATATCTCTCTATTCTGTTCCAACCTTTAACCTTGGAAGAAAGTCCTCGATTATAATCGCTGTGCATGTTGCAATTTACTACAGTGAACCCATTTCCACAAGGAACGGAGTTACAATTTGCTCCCGAGCAGATTTCTCAGTTGCATACTACGTCTGTTCCACACACTCACTTCTGCATATAATATCCAGTCAAATCAAAATTCTATCCTCACGGAACTGAGGTAATTGATGGGGCATCTTATTTCTGAATTTATTTTGTGGGAGCGGGGGAGGTGGGTGGGTACATAGCAAAAGGTTCCAGATACAGTTATTAATCAGAATTAGATTTGCAATTCAACGTTGGAGAGACAGAGAGCAGTGTCAGCAAGAAAAGGTAGGGGCAAAAAACTTGTAGGATAACCACCAGTGTGTGAGGAAGAGACACATTGAAAAAGCAAGAATGAGCCTGCAGAAACCATTTTTTCCCCATGAACAAATTTGTCATGCTGTCGGTTTGCATTGTTGTTCACCA
Organism: Heterodontus francisci; assembly: GCF_036365525.1. NCBI lineage: Eukaryota > Metazoa > Chordata > Chondrichthyes > Heterodontiformes > Heterodontidae > Heterodontus > Heterodontus francisci. Next base: position 82,188,934 of record NC_090375.1, on the reverse strand, counting down.
AAAACAATATAAGTGCACCCAGGTAAGCTTCAATTTCTGAATAGAAGGGTGTATAGAGGCAACTTGTTCAAGTTGTGCCAGAGATACGCTCATACTTAAGCCCTAAGAATTTAGGTCCTTGTACATAAAAAGCCTATAGACCTTTAATCTCAGCAGAAGGGCAAAAAGCAACTTAAGTTTGTGATATGAGAAGTTTACCTCATTTACAAAGACTGGCACATCGTGGGGGTCTGCAACTTTGGATGTCTACACTTACAGCCCTCCATGGCCTCACCTCTCCCTATTTCTGTCATCTCCTCCAGTCCTACAACCCTTCAAGATATCTGTGCTCTTCCAATGAACACCTCTTGAACATCCCCGATTTTAGTCACTCCACCATTCCAAGGTCAGAAGCTCTGGAATTAAAGGCACTATATAAATGCAAGCTGTTGCTGTTCAGCATTATTAAACTAGCCACTGACCTTTATAAGTGAGACTACATGGACGGGTGTCATGAAGACCCCACCTGCCACGAAAGAGGCATATTAATTTTGTCATATGGAACATTAATTTTAAACTGTCGCTGGACTGAAGAGATGAATTGTTTAGAGAGATCAGCAGTGGCTGGAAACATTTGCATTATAAGAGATAGTTGCACAGGAAAAGGCAATGGAACTGCTTCCTGATCCAATTAACCCAAATGGATTTTGATCACCAGACAGTGAAAGAGGAACAAGCAAGCATTCCATTCCACCCCTCCCCCTCCCCATTGCAAGTGTCTAAGATGAAAGGAATCCACAAAAACACAGGAAAGTTTGTTAAAACAAACAACTAGTCACATGACTAACCTGGCCCAGGGATTTTGTTCACGGGACAGTTTGAAGACAGAGTCTGCTTTGAAGACAACAGGAAAGGAAGGTCTCTCTCCCTGTTTCTCTCGCTCTCAAATTTCCAGATCCATTGAAGTCACTTAAACCTCAAGAGAGAAGACTCCGACATCGAAACAAGTTTGAAAGCATGCACTGGGCCCCAATGAAACAGCAAGATTTAACTACAATCAAAGACTCTACATTGAACTCAAAAGACAGTAAATGAACCCCAGCTATTGCTTCAAACTTTTCCCCTTTATTCTCTCTCCTTTTTGGTCTCTAACTGCATGTATGTTTATCGTGTATGCATGCTAGCATGGTTGCGTCGCGTTTTCATAGTAGTTTTAACTGAATTAGAGTTTTAAGATTAATAAACATACACCTTTCTTGTTTAAATCCAATAAAACCTGTCTGGTTGATTTCTTGGAGAGGAGTGAACAAGGATTCACTGAGGGGGGAGCTAAAAGCACTTAAAAATTAAACCCCATTATGGTCAAACCAGGCAAAAGCTGAGAGAATCCCTAGACCCCTTCTCACCTGGTTGTAACAGAGAGCCAAAATTAATGGTACTTTTAAACACCACTGCATTTTGATGATAGTTTGTACAATACCCAATTTACTTGTGCTACATTAATAAAATTATTCAGTTGATGTGTTTTGGTAAATAGGAGGAGTTGACTTAATGGATATTGAAATTTAATGATAATGATATTTAAAAGACAGGACCTCTAGGGTTGTAATCTCAGGATTACTCCCTGTGCCACATGCCAGTGAGGCTAGAAATAGGAAGATAGTGCAGCTAAACACGTGGCTGAACATCTTGTGTAGAAGGGAGGGTTTCAGATATCTGGACCATTGGGATCTCTTCAGGGACAGATGGGACCTGTACAAGAAGGACGGGTTGCATCTAAACTGGAGGGGCACAAATATCCTGGCTGCGGAGTTTGCTAGCGTCACTCGGGAGGGTTTAAACTAGTGTGGCAGGGGGGTGGGAACCAGAGCAGTAGGACAGCAAGTGAAATAAATGAGGGGGAACTAGTAAATAAGGTCAGTAAGACTAAGAGGAAGAGCAGGCAGGGAGATGTTGCGGAGCATAGCGGGACTGGTGGTCTGAAGTGCATTTGTTTCAATGCGAGAAGTATAACAGGTAAGGCAGATGAACCTAGAGCTTGGATTAGTACTTGGAACTATAATGTTGTTGCTATTACAGAGACTTGGTTGAGGGAAGGACAGGATTGGCAGCTAAATGTTCCAGGATTTAGAAGCTTCAGGCAGGATAGAGGGGGATGTAAAAGGGGTGGGGGAGTTGCATTACCGGTTAAGGAGAATATCACAGCTGTACTGCGGGTGGACACCTCGGAGGGGTTGTGCAGTGAGGAAATATGGGTGGAGCTCAGGAATAGGAAGGGTGCAGTCACGACGTTGGGGGTTTTCCAACAGCCAGCAGGAGGTAGAGGAGCAGATATGTAGACAGATTTTGGAAAGATGTAAAGGTAACAGGGTTGTAGTGGTGGGTGATTTTAACTTCCCCTATATTGACTGGGACTCTCAGTGCTAGGGGGTTGGATGGGGCAGAATTTGTAAGGAGCATCCAGGAGGGCTCCTTGAAACAATATGTAGATAGTCCAACTAGGGATGGGGCCGTACTGGACCTGGTATTGGGGAATGAGCCCGGCCAGGTCGAAGTTTCAGTAGGGGAGCATTTCGGGAACAGTGACCATAATTCCATAAGTTTTAAGGTACTTGTGAATAAGGATAAGAGTAGTCCTTGGGTGAAGGTGCTAAATTGGGGGAAGGCTAATTATAACAATATTAGGCAGGAACTGAAGAATTTAGATTGGGGCGGCTGTTCGAGAGTAAATCAACATCTGACAGGTGGGAGTCTTTCAAATGTCAGTTGATTAGAATCCAGGACCAGCATATTCCTGTGAGGAAGAAAGATAAATTTGGCAAGTTTCTGGAACCTTGGATAACGCGGGATATTGTGAGCCTAGTCAAAAAGAAAAAGGAAGCATTCGTAAGGGCTGGAAGGCTAGGAACAGACGAATCCCTTGAGGAATATAAAGACAGTAGAAAGGAACTTAAGCAAGGAATCAAGAGGGCTAAAAGGGGTCATCAAAAGTCATTGGCAAACAGGATTAAGGATTGGCCCGCTCAAGGACAGAGGAGGGAAACTATGTGCGGAGCCAGAGGAAATGGGCGAGGTACTAAATGAGTACTTTGCATCAGTATTCACCAAAGAGAAGGACTTGGTGGATGATGAGCCTAGGGAAGGGAGTGTAGATAGTCTCAGTCTTCTCATTATCAACCTGGAAAAGTGTGAAGTGATTCATTTTGGAAGGTCGAATTTGAATGCGGAATACAGGCTTAAAGACAGAATTCTTTGTAGTGTGGAGAAAGAGAGGGATCTTGGGGTCCATGTCCATAGATCGCTTAAAGTTGCCACCCAAGTTGATAGGGTTGTTAAGAAGGCGTATGGTGTGTTGGCTTTCATTAACAGGGGGATTGAGTTTAAGAGCAGTGAGGTTATGCTGCATCTCTATAAGGCCCTGGTTCGACCACACTTGGAATATTGTGTTCAGTTCTGGTCGCCTCATTATAGGAAGGATGTGGAAGCTTTAGAGAGGGTGCAGAGGAGATTTACCAGGATGCTGCCTGGACTGGAGGGCATGTCCTATGAAGAAAAATTGAGGGAACTAGGGCTTTTCTCATTGGAGCGAAGAAGGATGAGAGGTGACTTGATAGAGGGGTACAAGATGATGAGAGGCATAGATAGAGTGGATAGTCAGAGACTTTTTCCCAGGGTGGAAAGGGTTATCACCAGGGGGCATAATTTTAAGGTGATTGGAGGAAGGTTTCGGGGAGATGTCAGAGGTAGGTTCTTTACACAGAGAGTGGTGGGTGCGTGGAATGCGCTGCCAGCGGTGGTAGTAGAAGCAGATACATTAGGGGCATTTAAGCGACTCTTGGATAGGTACATGGATGATAATAGAATGAAGGGTAGGTAGTTAGTTTGATCTTAGAGTAGGTTAAAGGTTCGGCATAACATCGTGGGCCGAAGGGCCTGTACTGTGCTGTACTGTTCTATGTTCTATGAGGTGGTGTTGGGTGTCTTGCAAAGCATTAAGGTAGATAAGTTCCCAGGGCCTGATGGGATCTACCCCAGAATACTAAGGGAAGAAATTGCTGTGGCCTTGACAGAAATCTTTGCATCCTCATTGGCTACAGGTGAGGTCCCAGAGGACTGGAGAAGAGCCAATGTTGCTCGTTTAAGAAGGGTAGCAAGGATAATCCAGGAAATTATAGGCCGGTGAGCCTTACATCAGTGGTAGGGAAACTATTAGAGGGGATTCTTCGGGACAGGATTTACTCCCATTTGGAAACAAATAAACTTAGTGAGAGGTAGCATGGTTTTGTGAAGGGGAGGTCATGTCTCACTAATTTGATTGAGTTTTTTGAGGAAGTGACAAAGATGATTGATGAAGGAAGGGCAGTGGATGTTATCTATATGGACTTCAGTAAAGCCTTTGACAAGGTCCCTCATGGCAGACTGGTACAAAAGGTGAAGTCACACGGGATCAGAGGCGAGCTGGCAAGATGGATACAGAACTGGCTCTGTCATAGAAGACAGAGGGTAGCAGTGTAAGGGTACTTTTCTGAATGGAGGGCTGTGACTCATGGTGTTCCGCAGGGATCAGTGCTGGGATCTTTGCTGTTTGTAGTATATATAAATGATTTGGAGGAAAATGTAGCTGGTCTGATTAGTAAGTTTGCGGACGACACAAAGGTTGGTGGAGTTGCGGACAGTGATGAGGATTGTCAGAGGATACAGCAGGATATAGATAGGTTGGAGACTTGGGCGGAGAAATGGCAGATGGAGTTTAATCCGGACAAATGTAAGGTAATGCATTTTGGAAGGTCTAATGCAGGTGGGAAGTATACAGTAAACGGCAGAACCCTTACGAGTATTGACAGGCAGAGAGATCTGGGTGTACAGGTCCACAGGTCACAAAGTGGCAATGCAGGTGGATAAGGTAGTCAAGGCGGCATACGGCATGCTTTCCTTCATCAGTCGGGGCATAGAGTATAAAAATTGGCAAGTCATGCTGCAGCTGTACAGAACTTTAGTTAGGTCACACTTCGAATATTGCATGCAATTCTGGTCGCCACACTACCAGAAGGACGTGGAGGCTTTGGAGAGGGTACAGAAGAGGTTTACCAGGATGTTGCCTGGTCTGGAGGGCATTAGCTATGAGGAGAGGTTGGATGAACTCGGATTGTTTTCACTGGAACGACGGAGGTGGAGGGGTGACATGATAGAGGTTTACAAAGTTATGAGCGGCATGGACAGAGTGGATAGTCAGAAGCTTTTTCCCAGGGTGGAAGAGTCAGTTACTAGGGGACATAGGTTTAAAGTGAGAGGGGCAAAGTTTAGAGGGGATGTGCAAGGCAAGTTCTTTAGAGTGGGTGGTGAGTGCCTAAAACTTGCTGCCAGGGGAGGTGGTGGAAGCAGGTATGATAATGACGTTTAAGAAGCATCTTGACAAATACATGAATAGGATAGGAATAGAGGGACACGGTCTCCGGAAGTGCAGAAGGTTTTCGTTTAGGCAGGCATCAAGATCGGCGCAGGCTTGGAGGGCCGAATGGCCTGTTCCTGTGCTGTACTGTTCTTTGTAACCTGTCTTTGAAAAATTCTTTTGATAGTAGGTGGCCCATCAATTTTCCTTTCCTGTGGGAGTCTAGTCAGTGCCCATGATGGCTCAACAAAGAAAATAAAAGTGAAAAATTACAGACGTGACCAATATCCTCCCACTATATAGGCACAGTATCAGAGTAATCACACTCTTTGGAGTTTCAATCCACTCTGCTGTGAAATAATCTATCTACGCAAATATAGTTTGGGGATAGTCTTCTGGTAACTGAATAGCACTCCAAACCACACAAACATGCAATGAAGGTTTCTGATGTATATCATTTATTTCATGGTTCTATGATGAAATGTCTCATCGCAAGAATATAGTATGTCTGCACACATACATACATACAAACTCAAACATTATATAGAAGATTGTGTTAAATACAGCATATGATTAGTTCACAATCTGGCATATAATACTGATACATTTGCTGATACTTCTTATAATCACTAATCAGAGTTGGACAAAACAACTGTGCTGTGGCTATCCCAAATGACCACACAAACAAGTCGTCAAATCTCAATACATTAGATCTTCTCTGGTGGGCAAATCATATCCATGGTCAGAAACAAAACAAAGAAATTATCAACATAAAAAAGATCACTGACCAAGTAATTTCTTAAACAATTAAAACAGTTATACTGTGAAAAGAAAACTGCATTTAATTTACTAGCCCCATCAAAAATTTGCATAGGAGTTCGAGAGCATTCTGCAAGTCCTTATTGGGTTTAAAACTGGTTCTTATATTTTAAAAAGCCCTATAGAACTTGTAGGATGTTCAAATATCCCATTTATTGGCATGGGTGTTTAAAATACATAAGTTCACAATTTCTTTCCTTTTGAAAATTTGAACATATTTCCAAAACAAATACTTTAAAGTGATTAACAATTGCAAGAAATCATGATTTCTATTTCCCATTCACCAGTATATTAAATCCATTTTAAGTAGTTTAAAGAATGTATAAGCAATTAATTTTTTTCCATAAGTCTGTGTTCTCATAACACATTAATCCACATCTTTCATAGAAAGAATGAACTTGCTGTAATAATGTGCAATGCCCCAACGCAAAACCCTTCACGTACCTCTTTTGGAACTGGCTGATCAAAACTGTACTAAATTTTACCAATTGAAGCCATGAGAGGATAGACAATATATATGGCAACAGATCATTAAATGTAACAAATGTTTTGAGTAGCCTCACTACACAATAGTCGACAGCCTGTAATAAAACGTCGGTTACAAGCGGAACCTTTTTGCACACTGAAGGATCGGTTACCATATATCAGATTTATAGGATGAAAGTGCCATTTGATTGATTGTTTGATACTTGTTTTTAACAATTGAAAACAAATTCTAGATTGGCATGTATCGTCACCACAGGTGAAGTAGCACTAAATAGCGTGAGATGTTGTGCTATGAATTGGGTCATTGTTACAGAACGTGATTGGACTTTGAGTAGTTCTAGGCTCCATTACACTCAACAGATTCTGGGCCCATTTTCATGGCATTAAAAAAGACTGTTGCACTCTTTCATGGAGTTAATCCTTTAATCTAAGCCAAGCTATTTTGCTTTCTTAAAAAGTTACTGCAAGTATCAACGGTAAGGCTGAGTGTCGAGGGCTAACATTATGTGCAATAGTCTTATTTAAAGACGCAGTTCATGATCAAAATCATTGATTTTCCTTCTGGTGTAACTAATAAGTAAAATGAACACAAAGGTTATATTCCTGAGAGAATTCTGCTGGTATTAACTTGGTCAACTTGTGTAAACGTCATGCTTCTACAACAATAGCATTAGTACATAAAATACACAAATGATTCGCTTTATTAATATATACCTGATTCAGACTCTGTTTAAAAAAAGTATAAACTGTAGTGGCAATATCTCTGACAAAGCTCCATCACTAGCAAACTTAATTCAGTTCTTCAAAATTGATATTTGGCAGCGAGTCTCGCCAGTAGTTGAAGTGGCTGTATTCTGGATAAATGAAAGCTGAACACTGTTCTTGACTGAGCAAAGGGAAGACATGTTCGACAAGCTCACTCAGCCTAATGTACCTAAAAGATGGAAAAAGGATTAAAATTAGAAGACAGCTGTTTTTTTCTTGAATAAGCAGCTAAATGTAGAGAAATCCTGATAAAAATACATCTATTACCATCTCCATTAATGCTGTTGCAGTTAGTTGGAAAGCAAAATAAAAGTACCTCATTGATGAGAATAAGGTTGAAGGTAAGGGAGATATAAAAGGAATTCAGTTATAGGTCAACAGAAGAAAAAGCATTACCTATAAATCTTGAATGAAAAACAAAGTGCTTCTCTTTTTAATGACACTTCAAGTTGTTTATATATCTTTCCTTTCCTCTCCTCATGCCTCTCCTCTTGGAAGAGGCTGGAACTTCACTAGTAGGGGCATCTCTCCTTTTCCTTGCTCAAGTACTTATATGCAAACTGAGACAGGACCCCTCCAGGCTTCTTTTTCCATGATGAAGTCAGATGGGAAAGAGAGGGGAAGGGAGGTGCAAGTTCAACACTTGTCTTTATTAGCATCTACACAAAGATTCTTTCCAGCAAGGGTCAGAGGATAATGATTATAAGCACGTAGCATTCGAAACACAACAGATGAACTGATAACACAAAACAGAAATAAATAAGCACGATCTAATAACCATTAGAGACATGGCTGCAGGGTGACAGATTGGGACCTGAATATTGAAGGGTACATGACATTTAGGAAGGACAGGAAGCTAGGAAAAAGGTGGAGGGGTGGCTCTGTTAATGAATGACGGTATTAGCACAATAGAGGGGGATGACCCAAGTTCAGGAAACCAACATGTAGAAGTGGTTTGGGTCGAGATGAGAAACTATAAAGGCAAGTCACTTGTGAAAGGGGTGTACAGGTCCCTTAACAGTAACCACAATATGACGGGGTATCAAGGAAGAAATAATGGGTGCTTGTCAGAAAGGTATGGCGCTAATCATGGAGTCAGAGAGCGAGATACAGCACTGAAACAGACCCTTTGGCCCACCGAGTCTGTGCCGACCATCACCACCCATTTATACTAATCCTATATTAATCCCTCTCACATCCCACCTTCCCTGAATTCTCCTACCACCTACCTACACTAGGAGCAATTTTTTTTTTTTTTTTTTTTTACAATGGCCAATTTACCCATCAACCCGCAAGTCTTTTGACATGTGGGAGGAAACCCATGTGGTCACAGGGAGAACTTGCAAACTCCGCACAGGCAGTACCCAGAATCAAAGCCGGGTTGCTGGAGCTGTGAGGCTGTGGTGCTAGCCACTGTGCCGCCCCCATGGCGGATTTTAAGCTACACAGAGACTGGAAAAATCAGATGGGCAAAGGCAGCCCAGATGAGGTGGTCATAGAATGTTTCTTAGAACAGCACGTTCTGGAGCCAATCTGAGAGCAGGCTATACTAGAACTGGTATTGTGCAACGATTAATTAAACTAGGAGCCCCTTGGCAACAGCGATCATAATACGATTGAATTTTACAGTCAGTTTGAGGGAGAGAAGAGTGGGTCTAAGACTAGTATATAAAACTTAAATAAGGGCAATTATGAGGGCATGAAAACAGACTCGCAAAAGTGAACTGGCAAACTAAGTTAAAGGATAGGTCAATAGATAAGCAGTGGCAAACATTTAAGGGGATATTTCAGAATACACAGAATAGATACATTTCAATGAGAAAGAAAGATTCCACCATCCATGTTAACTAAAAAAGTTAAAGATATCAAACTTAAAGAAATAGCATATAATTGCAGAACATTGGACAGATTATAAAATGCAGCAAAGAATGACTAAAAGATTAATAAGGAAGGAAACATTAGTATGAGAGAAAGCTGGCTGGAAATATAAAGACAGATAGTAAGAGTTTCTACAAAGTGAGCGTTGATCCTATAGAAAGTGATTGAGGAATTAATAAGGGAAAATAAAGAGATGGCAGATGAATTGAACAGGTATTTTGCATCGGACTTCACCATAGAGGATACAAGTAACATCCGAGAAATGGCGATAAAATCAGGAAATGGAAGGGAGGGAGGAACTCAAGAAAATTACAATCACCGGGACATGTTACTGAGCAAATTGTTGGCGCTCCGGGCTGACAAGTCTCCAGGTCCTGATGGACTTCATCCTAGGATCTTAAAAGTGGCCAGTGGGATAGCTGATGCATTGGTTTTAATTTTCCAAAATTCCCTAGATTCGGGGAAGGCTCCATTAGATTGGAAAACAGCCAATGTAACTCCTTTATTCAAAAAGGGAGGGAAGCAGGAAACTACGGGCCAGTTAGCTTAACATGTCATAAGGAAAATGATAGAAGTTATTCTTAAAGACGTTATAGCAGGGTACTTAGAAAAATTCAAGGTAATCAGGCAGATAATCAAGGTAATCATGGCTTTGTGAAAGGGAAATCATGTTTAACCAATTTATTAGAGTTCTTTGAGGGAGTTACATGTGCTGTGGATAAAGGGGAACCAGTGGATGCATGGCACTTAGATTTCCAGAAGGCATTTGATAAGGTGCCACATCAAAGGTTACTGTGGAAAGTAAAAGCTCATGGTGTAGGGAGTAATATATTGGCACAGATAGAAGATTGGCTAGCGAACAAAAAACAGAGACTAGGCATAAATGGGTCATTTTCTGGTTGGCAAGACACAGGGATCAGTGCTGGGGCCTCAACTTTTTACAATTTATATAAATGACTGGATAAAGGAACCGAAGGTATGGTTGTTAAATTTGATAAACAAAGATAGGTAGGAACGTAGGTTGCGAAGAGGACATAAGACGGCTACAAAGGGACACAGATAGGTTAAGTGAGTGGGCAAAGATCTGGCAAATGGAGTATGTGGGAAAATGTGAAATTGTCCATTTTGACAGTAAGAACAAAAAGCATATTATCTAAATGGTGAGAGATTGCAGAGGGATCTGGGTGTCCTAGTACATGAATTGCAAAAGGCTATTATGCAGGTACAGCAAGTAATCAGAAAAGCTAATCGAACGTGATCATTTATTGCAAGGGTAATCGAATACAAAACTAGGGAGGTTATGCTTCAGTTACACAGGGCATTGGTGAGACCACATCTGGAGTACTGTGTAGAGTATTAGCCTCCTTATTTAAGGAAGGATGTAAATACATTGGAAGCAGTTCAGAGAAGGTTTACTAGACTAATACCTGGAATGGGCGGGTTGTCTAATGAGGAAAAATTGGACAGGCTAGACTTGTATCCGCTGGAGTTTAGAAAAGTAAGAGGCAACTTGATTGAAACATAAGATTTTGAGGGGTCTTGACAGGATGGATGTGGAAAGGATGTTTCCTCTTGCAGGAGAATCGAGAACTAGGGGTCACGGTTTAAAAATAAGGGGTCGCCCATTGAAGACAGATGAGGAGAAACTTTTCCTCTGAGGGTCATGAGTCTTTGGAACTCTCTTCCTCAAAAAGGCAGTGGAAACAGAGTCTTTAAATATTTTTTTAAGGCAGAGGCAGATAGGTTCTTGATTAGCAAAGGTGTGAAAAGTTATTGGGGGTAGGTAGGAATGTGGAGTTGAGGTTACAATCAGATCAGCCAAAAGCCTTATTGAATGGCGGAGCAAACTCGAGGGGCCGAGTGGCCTACTCCTGCTCCTAATTCCTATGTTCATATGAACCATTGTTGAATATTTAACTTTCCTACCCCAAAGGCACAGGGCAAACTCGCTGCCCAAGCCAGGATTGGATCAGCTCAGCTCTTTCAGTATAGACCAAACACTAAATTTGAGGTCTTCCTGGTTTGTTAAATTCAGTAGCACAGCTTGCATTGCATCTATTCACTCGGACCACACCATCCTCCTCCAATGCCTCTCCATGTTGTCCAGCTGGGTGGGACTGCTCTCACCTGGTTCCATTCTTGTCTATCTAATCGCAGTCAGAGAATCACTTGCAATAACTTCTCTCCCTGCTCCTGCACAGTTATCTCCAGTGTCCACTAAGGATCTCTCCTTGGCCTTCAACTATTTCACGTCTACGTGCTGCCCCTCGGTGACATCATCCGAAAGTATGGCATTTGTCTTCACATGTATGCTGATGACACTCAGCTCTACCTCATGACGACATCTCTCGACGACTCCACTATTGCTAAATTATCAGACTGCTTATCTGACATCCAAAACTGGGTGAGCAGAAATTTCCTCCAACTAAATATTGGGACGACTGAAGTCATTGTTTTCGGTCCCCACTCCAAACTACGTTCGCTAGATACCGACTCCATCCCACTCCCTGGCAACAGTTCAAGACTAAACCAGTCTGTTTGCAACTTTGGTGTCACATTTGACCCAGAGAGGAGCTTCTGACCTCATATTCATGCCATCACCAAGACCACCTATTTCCACCACTATATCACCCAATTTCACCCCTGCCTCAGCTCATCTGCTGTTGAAACCCTCATTCATGCCTTTGTGGCATTTTGATTATTCCAATGCACTCCTGGCTGGTCTCCCACATTCTACTCTCCATAAACTTGAGGTCATCCAAAACTCTGCTGCCCGTGTCTTAACTTACACCAAGTCCTGTTCCCTTATCACCCCTGCGCTCGTTGACCTACATTGGTTCCCGATCAAGTAACATCTTGATTTTAAAATTCTCATCCTGGTTTTCAAATCCCTCCATGGCCTCACCCCTCCCTATTTCTGTAATCTCCTCCAGCCCCACAACCCTACAAGCCATCTGCAGTCCTAATTCTTGTCTCTTGTGCCTTCCTGATTTTAAACGCTATTGGTGGTTGCACCTTCAGTTGCCCTAGCCCAAACTCTAGAATAACCTCCCTATACCTCTCCACCTCGCTTTCCTCCTTCAAGACACTCCTTAAAACTTACCTCTTTAACCAAACTTTGCTATATGACCCAATATCTCGTTTTGTGGCTCAGTGTCATACTTTGTAATACAGTCAGAGTCATACTGCACAGAAACAGGCCCTTTGGCCCACAGTATCCACGCCGGCCATCAAGCCTATCTATGCTAATCCTATTTTCCAGCACTTGGCCCATAGGCTTGAAAGCTATGGCATTTCAAGTGCTCATCTAAATACTTCTTAAATGTTTGTTTTATAATGCTCATGTGAAACGCCTTGGGACGTTTTATTACGTTAAAGGTGCTACATAAATAAAAGTGGTCATCACAGGAATTTCCCTTGCGCTTCAATTTTCTTTCATCAAGACACATCACCGCCAATCACCACCACCCCATGTGCCTCAGATCTCTGCCAATATCTGCTAGGAAATGGGTGAAAAGAGCAAAGCCGTACCCTCCCTACCCATTGCATAGGACCTGGTCTCTATTCTATCCCTCGCAATCACATCACAGCATAGATGAGGTCAAAATTCAGTGAGCCAATTACAAGCTTGAATCAGAATCCTACAGTTTATCTATTGTGCTTTCCTAAATACGTATTGTGGAATCTGGATGACCACTTAATTGATCAAGAAGAATGTTAATAGCTCTTGTTCAATTCTATTATACATAAATTCTGATTGAAGCAGAACATAACTATAACACATTTATCAAGTAATCAGGAATACATACAGTATTTCTCCAGTATGTGATAGTTCTGTGATGCTACACACAGGATGTTGCAGGATGCACTGTTTTATAGGTAAAGAAATGTTATAGCTCGTAACACTATATTTCTTTGTGCTGCAAATATAGGTGTGTGCCCTCTTAAGAGTACAATTTCAAACAGATGTTAAGTAAACATTGAATGAATTCATGCACAGGCCAATTAAGAGGCTGGAGATATTGTAGCTCTATTTTCTTCTTGGTGGAGAATTTCTCTGTACATCTAAGTAGTGCCTTTATTTCTTTGTACATATTTCCCCAAATGTATGCGATTTATTTGAAGTGGTGTGCATGTACATAACATGAAATATAATAGGTGATCTTATGTGGCATTACTCACACGTCTATTGGTGAGGACTGTTACCGCGGGGTATCTCAAACAGCAACTTCCAGATTTTCATGTTTAAATGCATATGTGCAAACACTGGGTGTTGTTATCTGATTTACTCTGTTATAATGGTGAGCACTGTTAGCCTCAGTTACTATCTACAAAATCCAGGCTGGTATGTTTTATAGGAGACAGGGTTACTGGGTTTGTAACAAATTAGGAGGGATGAAGGAGTAATGAAGTGGGTTTAGAAAGTGAGATGCTGTGTGGTACAGAGCAGTTTTCTTTTGGGCCTCCTTATCTCGAGAGACAATGGATACGCGCCTGGAGGTGGTCAGTGGTTTGTGAAGCAGCGCCTGGAGTGGCTATAAAGGCCAATTCTGGAGTGACAGGCTCTTCCACAGGTGCTGCAGAGAAATTTGTTTGTCGGGGCTGTTGCACAGTTGGCTCTCCCCTTGCGCCTCTGTCTTTTTTCCTGCCAACTACTAAGTCTCTTCGACTCGCCACAATTTAGCCCTGTCTTTATGGCTGCCCGCCAGCTCTGGCGAATGCTGGCAACTGACTCCCACGACTTGTGATCAATGTCACACGATTTCATGTCGCGTTTGCAGACGTCTTACAGAGCAGTTATAACACTGAAACAGGCCTTTTGGCCCAATCAGTTCATGTCAGCACTTTTCCCTCTGTGCAAGCAAATAGGTCTAATCACATTTACCCACTCCTACATTCTTTCAATCCCTTTTCCTTTATCCTTTACAGAAGGTGGATTGAATGGAAAGCATTGAGGATCTGTGGGAAGTGGTTCCTATTTGGGGCGCTGAAGTGTGTAAAATTTATGCCGGGTACAGAAGTGGGAATAATTAGCATGGGGTGAAGGCAGTGGGTATTACAGATTGGTGGAAACTAAGGCTTATTTGAGCATTGTGGAGAAGGGGTAGTTGGTATTTGCAGGATAATGATTTGTAGGGCGATAGATGGTAAGGAATTCTTATGGAGTGAAAATGAATGGAAAGCGATATATGGAAGAGGGGTTTGGACACATTGCATGATGGGTGTAAAACACATGGTGGGTGTCTAACTACAGATTGCATAATGCTCAACATAATGAACCTTTTCTAAATTGGCATCACATTGCTTTTCCAAAGTTTACAACCAAGTTGCAGACAATTTTTTCTTTTAATTCCAATTCCACTGTGCTTTGAATGGTCTTTATTGCTTTGAGTATCTGAGGAATTCCATTAATCAGAATACTTACGAAGATTTATTGCCCTTTGTTTGCTCCTGTATCAGTTCACCTTTTGGATTTACTGTAAAAATTCTGTAGTCTGGAACTCCTACTTGCTTATAGGCACAAACATCCTGAAAAAATTTGAAAGGCAAGAAAGCAGGCATGAAATTTTGCACACTCTGTACAGTGCATGGCACTCTGAATTCTAAAATTACTAAAACACTTAATTACAAGACGGAGGACAAAAACCCATATTTTTACTTTATTTATAAAAATTTTGCATACTTTTTGAAGTAGTTAAAATACAATATGCAACATTCAGTCTCTACAGTAAAGTCATAGTGTCAGAGTTACACAGCACAGAAACAGGCCCTTCGGCCCACTGTGTCTGTGCCAGCCATCAAGCACCTATCTATTCTAATCCCATTTTCCAGCACTTGGCCCATAGCCTTGTATGCTATGGCGTTTCAAGTGCTTATCTAAATACTTCTTAAATGTTGAGGGTCCCTGCCTCTACCACCCCTTCAGGTAGTGCGTTCCAGATTCCAACCAACCTCTGGGTGAAACCTTTTTCCTCAAATCCACTCTAAACCTCCTGCCCCCTACCTTAAATCTATGCCCCCTGGTTATTGATCCCTCCGCTAAGGGAAAAAGTTTTTTCCTATCTATCCTATCAATGCCCCTCAATTTTGTATACCTCAGTCAGGTCCCCCCTCAGCCTTCTCTCCTCTAAGGAAAACCACCCTAGCCTATCTATTCTCTCTTCATAGCTGAAATGCTCCAGCTCAGGCAACATCCTGGTGAATCTCCTCTGCACCCTCTCCAGTGCAATCACATCCTTCCTATAGTGTGGTGACCATTTGCTGCCCTTGTCCTTCTAGTTGGTAGAGGACACGGGTTTGGAAGGTTCTGTCCAAGCAGCCTTGGTGCGTTGCTGCAGTGCATCTTGTAGATGGTACACACTGCTGCCACTCTGCGTCGGTGGTGGCGGGAGTGAATATTTGTAGATGGGGTGCCAATCAAGTGGGCTGCTTTGTCCTGGATGGTGTCGAGCTTCTTGAGTATTGTTGGCGCTGCACCCATCCAGGCAAATGGAGAGTATTCCATCACACTCCTTGGTTGATTTGTGCCTGTGCTGGGACGAGGGAGCAGTACCTCAGGACATGCGCAATGCCAATATTATCACCCTCCATAAAAACAAAGGTGACCGAGGTGACTGCAACAACTACCATGGAATCTCCCTGCTCAGCATAGTGGGGAAAGTCTTTGCTCGAGTCGCTCTAAACAGGCTCCAGAAGCTGGCCGAACGAGTCTACCCTGAGGCACAGTGTGGCTTTCGTGCAGAGAGATCGACCGTTGACATGCTGTTCTCCCTTCGTCAGATACAGGGGAAATGCCGCGAACAACAGATGCCCTCTACATTGCTTTCATTGATCTCACCAAAGCCTTTGACCTCGTCAGCAGACGTGGTGTCTTCAGGCTACTAGAAAAGATCGGATGCCCACCAAAGCTACTAAGCTATCACCTCATTCCATGACAATATGAAAGGCACAATTCAACGTGGTGGCTCATCAGGCCCCTTTCCTACCCTGAGTGGCATGAAACAGGGCTGTGTTCTCGCACCCACACTTTTTGGGATTTTCTTCTCCCTGCTGCTCTCACATGCATTCAAGTCCTCTGAAGAAGGAATTTTCCTCCACACAAGATCAGGGGGCAGGTTGTTCAACCTTGCCCGTCTAAGAGCAAAGTCCAAAGTATGGAAGGTCCTCATCAGGGAACTCCTCTTTGCTGACGATGCTGCTTTAACATCTCATACTGAAGAGTGCCTGCAGAGTCTCATCGACAGGTTTGCGGCTGCCTGCAATGAATTTGGCCTAACCATCAGCCTCAAGAAAACAAACATCATGGGGCAGGACGTCAGAAATGCTCCATCCATCAATATTGGCGACCACGCTCTGGAAGTGGTTCAAGAGTTCACCTACCTAGGCTCAACTACCACCAGTAACCTGTCTCTAGATGCAGAAATCAACAAGCGCATGGGAAAGGCTTCCACTGCTATGTCCAGACTGGCCAAGAGAGTGTGGGAAAATGGCGCACTGACACGGAACACAAAAGTCCGAGTGCATCAAGCCTGTGTCCTCAGTACCTTGCTCTATGGCAGCGAGGCCTGAACAATGTATGTCAGCCAAGAGCGACGTCTCAATTCATTCCATCTTCGCTGCCTCCGGAGAATACTTGGCATCAGGTGGCAGGACCGTATCTCCAACACAGAAGTCCTCGAGGCGGCCAACATCCCCAGCTTATACACACTACTGAGTCAGCGGTGCTTGAGATGGCTTGGCCATGTGAGCCGCATGGAAGATGGCAGGATCCCCAAAGACACATTGTACAGCGAGCTCGCCACTGGTATCAGACCCATCAGCCGCCCATGTCTCCGCTTTAAAGACGTCTGCAAACGCGACATGAAATCCTGTGTCATTGATCACAAGTCGTGGGAGTCAGTTGCCAGTGTTCGCCAGAGCTGGGGGCAGCCATAAAGGTGGGGCTAAAGTGCGGCGAGTCGAAGTGACTTTGCAGTTGGCAGGAAAAAAGACAAAAGCGCAAGGGAAGAGCCAACTGTGTAACAGCCCCGACAATCAAATTTTTCTGTAGCGCCTCACAGCTCCAGCGACCCGGGTTCAATTCTGGGTACTGCCTGTGTGGAGTTTGCAAGTTCTCACTGTGTCTGCGTGGGCTTTCTCCGGCTGCTCTGGTTTCCTCCCACAAGCCAAAGACTTGCAGGTTGGTAGGTAAATTGGCCATTATAAATTGCCCCTAGTATAGGTAGGTGGTAGGGAAATATAGGGACAGGTGGGGATGTGGTAGGGAATATGGGATTAGTGTAGGATTAGTATAAATGGGTGGTTGATGGTCGGCACAGACCCGGTGGGCCGAAGGGCCTGTTTCAGTGCTGTATCTCTAAACTAAACTAAAACTAACTAGCGTTTTATACAGCTCCATCAAAACCTCCCTGCTCTTATATTCTATGCCTCGGCTAATAAAGACAAGTATCCCATATGCCTTCCGAACTACCTTATCTACCTGGTGCTGCCTTCAGTGATCTCTGGACAAGTACACCAAGGTCCCTCTGACTCCCTGCACTTCCTAGGGTCCTACCATCCATTGTATATTCCCTTGCCTCGTTAGTCCTCCCAAAATGCATCACCTCACACTTCAGGATTAAATTCCATTTGCCACTGCTCTGCCCACCTTACCAGCCCATCTAAATCATCCTGTAATCTAGGGCTTTCCTCCTTACTATTTATGACACCACCTATTTTCGTGTCATCTGCAAACTTACTGATCATACCTCCTATATTCACGTCTAAATCATTAACGTACACTACAAACAGCAAGGGTCCCAGTACCGATCCCTGCGGTACACCACTAGTCACAGGCTTCCACTCGCAAAAAACAACCCTCGACCATCACCCTCTGCCTCCTGCCACTAAGCCAATTTTGGATCCAATTTGCCAAATTGCCTTGGATCCCATGGGCTCTTATCTTCTTAATCAATCTCCCATGCGGGAGGTATAAAATAGTCAGTGTTGCCAGTTACTTACATTAGGTCGGTTCCCAAAAGCAGCATAGAAAGGCTGGTTGGAAATAAATAGATTTTTGATGTCATTCAAACATTCAATCTTAAACTTTTCTGGTTTCTTCTCTATTACCTCCCTGCAATTAAAACAGGTACAATGTCAGACAAAACCATGACCACATAGTGCATTGTTTTACCTGAAATGCTGACAATTTAACAATGCGTATTTAAAATATTTAAATTTTGCGAAACTATTTCCCATTGTTCAGTTTCCACCAGCAATTTTCTCCAGCCTCTGAATGTAGCACTTCATTTCTGGTACGGGATTAATAGCAATGTAATCAGTATCTGGGTGTCCGAGTGCATGAATCACAGAAGGTTAGTATGCAGGTACAGCAAGTAATTAGGAATGTTAGCATTTATTGTGAGGGGAATCAAATACAAAAGTAGGGAGGTTATGCTTCAGTTATACAAGGCATTGGAGAGACCACATCTGGAGTACTGTATTGCTCCTTATTTAAGGAAGGATGTAAATGTGTTGGAAGCAGTTCAGAAAAGGTTTACTAGACTAATACCTGGAATGGGCAGACGGTTATGAGGAAAGGTTGGACAGACTAGGCTTGTATCTGCTGGAGTTTAGAAAAGTAAGAGGAGACTTGACTGAAACATACAAGATCTTGAGGGGTCTTGACAGGGTGGATGTGGAAAGAATGTTTCCCTTGCGGGAGAATCTAGAACTAGGGGTCACTGTTTAAAAATAAGGGCGTCGCCCATTTAAGAGAGCGATGAGGAGAAACTTTTTCTGAGGGCCGAGTGTGTTTGGAATTCTCTTCCTCAAAAGGCAGTGGAAGCAGAGTCTTTAAATATTTTTAAGGCAGAGGTAGATAGATTCTTGATAAGCAAGGGGGAGGAAGGTTATCGGGGGTAGGTGGAAATGCAGAGTTGAGGTTACAATCAGATCAGCCATGATCTTATTGAATGGCGGAGCAGGCTTGGGGGGCCGAGTGGCCTACTCCTGTTCCTAATTTGTATCTTCGTATGTACGTAAACAAAGATGGATAGAGACTGGTCTTTTGCTCCTACTTATGAAAAACACCAGTCTGCCTAATGTTTAGCCATGATTATGGCCTGGAATTCGGCTTTTAGCAGGATTAAACTCCAGCTGCCCATGACACAGTTGAAGTTTCTTATAATTCTTTTTAAAATTTGGCAAAGTTAATTCAAATCTACTATAATAAATGCCCCTGCATTCTCGGCATATACAATATAAACTCTACTTTTAAAAGGCTGTGGCTATACAGTAATTGTGCATGTAGTTTTGTGGTGCCGACTTTAGACAGATAACTACTTATTTTGTGGTTACCAGCCCAGACACCACACAACTTGACACTCAGTTTGGAATGTTTTTAAAAAAATATTTAACAATGTGCAGGCCAGTTTTGACATTAAATACTTGTGGCCTCAAAAATTTTTAATTTAAGGAATAACATGTTAAGGATAAAGCTGTGAAGTATTTAGCTTGCAAAGTGCTTGTTCCAATAGACCCATGCTAATCGAAGTTCACCTCCTTTACACAACTAACAACTTGTATTTATAAAGTACCTTTGACACAATAAAACATCCCAAAATGCTTAACAGGAGCATGAGAGAGAAAAATTAGGCACCATCCAGTGTTTATCCTCTGGGGTACCTTTGGGGTCAGGGTAGCTCCAAAACAATTATGCCCGGGAACAGAAATGAAGAACCGCCAAGGCAGACTCAGTAATCCAATACCTAAACCAACCAGGTCCTCAGTATTCCAAGACATTGTTTATGTCTGACCTGCCGGTTTTGCTCTCAATCTGAATCTGAAGGCCCGTCAGCAGGGAGCCAGCTTACTTCCCATTTAGCCAAGACCACTCTATTCACTCTGCAAACCAATGCCTCAGTAGGTAGAATGATCCTAGCCGAAAAGCAGAATGCTACCAGTATTCTGTGCTGCTAAGTTGCATAGTTTTATCTGATTAAACTTCAGTGATATCCTGTGTACAACTGGGGTGCTAAATCCTCAACTGACACCTAAATTTGCTGGACATGGGAGGTGGGATATGTCTTTATGGAGGGCACTGAAGATTGGACAGAAGTTCCACAGATGGTTTATTTGGTGGCTTAGTTTGAAGCCTCAAACATGGTTATAGGTTCCTTGGCATGTCAAACATCTGCTGAATAAACTGCAAGAGCGTTCCAACCAGCACTGAATGGCTGTGCTTCTAACAGTCAGCGAAATAACCTTTTATCATGCAATTGTAAAAGTATTTCCTTACTTATGGAAAATCCTGCCACATACCTATGAAATGCTGAGAAAAGGCTGCTTGGAGCTAGCAGTAGGGGTCCTCTAGGAAGGATGGTTCCTTGATCATTCACCCAGTGCAAATATCCTCTCGTCATGTTTGCCATACCAATGGCACGTGCTGAACAGTAGAGAAATTTGTAGCCATTCCTTTAAGCAAACAGCAGAGGGTAGTAATCATAACTATTTTGTGTATAATTAATATATAGCCTTAGGTTACATTTAAGCCATCTTAACTTTCCAATCAGTTCCTGTGCAAAGGTTACTTATTATTTAGGCTGATTAATGTAATTATAGATTTTATATTTTGTATATTTTGTTCCCAAATGTTTAAACAAAACTGGGATCTCTGCTTTTTCTAACTAACCCCTGAAGAGTGGCTATGCTACTTGAGCTGTTACCTGTGAAACTACAGCAAAATAAGTAGCTTCTGGAGAAGAGCAGAAAAAAAGAAAAACATTGGTGGGGGGTTGCGGGGCAGCTGCGGAATAAAAGGCTAACAGTATCTTGCATGCATCCCATTTCCTAGTCAAGAGAATGGTCAGATGGTTTGCTCTCAAGCCTCTAAACAGTGCTCAATTTGATGATAATGAGTTGTACAACAGCTATTTTAAAAATTATTTTCCTTCCCTTGTAAAAAAAAAAATCAAGAACTTCCCTCTGGGTGAAATGGCTCTAATGAAAATGACAAACCTCATTCTCTGTAACTGTGACTAAGTTGCATTATGCTTCCCTGTCCTGTTTATAATCAGTGACATGGTCAACACATCTTTCAAAGACTCTCCTCTGTTGCCCAGATCAGGGCACTGCTCCCACTTAGTTCACTTGTTCCTCTGTGATCATGGCAAGAGAATCTCCAGCAGTGGCTTCTCTTCTTGCCCATTATCTCCAGAGTTCAAGAAATTATCCTCTGACCCCTTTTCTACCTGCTGCCCTATGGGGACATTTTTCAGACATGGGGGGGGGGGGGGGGGGTCATGTTTCACAAGTATGCTGACAACCCCAGCTCCACTACCTCTCTTTACAACTCCACTGCTCCATGCTGTCAGACTGCTTCTCCAACAGCTAATCCTAAACAAGCCACACTTTCCTCCATCAATTTAAGGCTGCCATGCCTACTGCCGGAGGTGCAACTCAAAATTCTTTAAAACAATCTGGCATTAAAAAAAAAATCAAAATGGTCTTCCACTGTTCAGCAAAATCAAATTAATGTAATGGTTTCCTGAATCTCAACCAGATGTCAGACAAATCCATTTGCACATTGCCAAGCCCTTTACCTCATCATGATAAAGCAAGCAGTTAAGTTAAGTGGTTTCTACTTGTTTTGCAATCAGAATGTATTTGCACATGAATAATGCCACGCCTTCCAAGGGATATGAAGGGCCACTGCTAATGTCTGGTGACATACATTTCACTTCAGCCATCTGTTGCAGTAAAAATTAAAGCAGCCAGCCATATTTCATAGCTTAAAATATGATATGGCATATGATAGCTCTCTGTATTTGCTACAGTTATCACCATAGCTCACAGGAATGTAAAGGACCAGAAAGGACCATGACTCTCCATCAGATATCATTAATATCCCTGAATCAGTCAACTAGTTTATCCAGTGAATAATGGAATCATACTACCAGAAATATCAAGCTCATTCCAGGGTCAATGCTACAATTTATTTAGGTACATTTAGTTTGCGAGTAAAATCTGCCAGGGTTCCCATCTTGATCATTGTCCAGCAGCCCTGCTGGAAGTATGCTTTTCTGAATGCCAGGTGAGATCAGACTCAGATGTGGCTTTCAATGTCGATAAGCAGTCAATACTCAAATGAAGAAAGACCATTTGGGCAGTTCACTTGAGGGCATCCAGTACCATGGTACCATAACTCAGTAAGGAGTTACTATCTTGGAGAGGACATTGGCAGAGTGGGGGAAAAAACAGTTAAAGATCAATTCAACCCTTTTACAACCTCTTAGCAATGTTACTTTTTCTGAGATGTGATTGCCAGACATACTCATGAATCTTATGATAAAGTTTGGCGATCCCTGGGTGGGTCCAGTCCTTGCCCAGCTGAGGAAGGATCTGCCCTAAGGCATCAGACCTACAAGAAAATATATGCATACATTACCATAAATGATCTAAAAAACCAAATTTAAGGTTTAAAGTTTAAAATAGATTAGTGTACGACTGTATATTGATTTAAATAGGCCTATAAATAAAATATAAAATTTAATTTGAGTTAAGAGGCAAGAGACAAACTGTTACACAGCAGTAATACAAATGGTCAAGATATCAAAAATATGGCAAAATAAGCAGTTCATCAATATAATTTTGATCTAAAAATTGATGCATCCTTTGAAACATATTTCTATGTTATTCTGTGCAATGAACTCCTAGGAGTCCAATAGAAGCATTTCCTCTGGATCACATAGGAGATACAGGACCAGCCTGTAAGGAACATTTGTGGGGGAGAAAGGGGAAGCAGCTGCAAAGAGTGGGGACAGACCTGTCACGAAGGACGCTGAACAAGGAGTCAGCCTCAGGTCTCTGTCAAATTTCCTGATAAACCGTGGGTGCTGGCACAGCAGAGGCTGTCCTACCAAGATCTTTCCAGCAAGCTGATAGATCCCCATTGCATAGAGGAGGAGGAAACTCTGACTTGGGACAACAGTGAGTGTAGATTTCTTTGTTTGCAAGTCAAGTGTTTAAGAAAGCTACTCATCTGCAGAGTGCCAGTTGGCCATCTATGGAGTGCATAGCCTCTCCTCAACTGGAGGCATCATATTTACTTCACAAAAAGGTGAAAATGCAGGTGAGTTTAACCAATTAAGACCACACTAAGTTTTCACTCATACCTGATGTTTTGGGGGTAACAGCTTGCAGAAATATATGGATGTATGACTGGTGAAAACCCATCACCAGTGAACCACAAAGAAAAAAAATCTATATAATTCATAAACGATCTGTGGGGGCTGGAAGTGGTGTGGTTTACTTGTTTTTGCCAGGAAGGTGCCTCAGCAGTCACAGCAGAGAACAGGCTAACATTTAGTAAATCATGTGGTTTAAACTGAAATGTTACAGGATCTGAACTGCAGGGCCCTGAACATTAGTATTTTAACCCAACCCCGCACTGCCGTCCCCCTCCACCTGAAATGCTGATCTGTGCACTCTTATCTGCACAAGTCTTTTCCATCTTTTTGGGAAAAAAATATTGTGTTGAAAATACTGTAGATTTTAATAAACATAGCAGGTAAGAGTAATGTAACTAACTAAATCTTCTTCCCGTTTTAGGTGCTACTTGGTACCTTGTTGGCACAGCAGGTAAGTATGTTGGTAACCCGCAACTTCTACCACCTAAAAAAGGACACGGGCAACAGATGCATGGGAACACCATCATCTGTAAGTTCCCCTCCAAGCCACGCATCATCCTGACTTGGAACTATATTGCCGTTCCTTCACTGTCAAAATCCTGGAACTTCCTCCCAAACAGCACTGTGGGTGCACCGCACTAGATGAACTGCAGCAAGGGTTCAAGAAGGCAGCTCACCACCGCCTTCTCAAGGGCTATTTGGGATGAACAACCAATGCTGGTCCAGCCAGCAATACCCAAATCCCATGAAACAAAACAAAAAATCTGTGGTAGGATACAGCTTCCTTTGAGCACTTTGTTGGGAGACTCGAGCTAAAAGGGCAAAAAATACTGGAGAGCAATGGCACTACCAGCCTGTTCTACATCCCTCAACAGGTGTTGCAGGCGGTCACAAGCAACACCTGGAATAGATTTTACCTGGAGAATGATGGGTAACTACAGAGACCCAAAATATTCTTCCAGCACATTCACAGCAAGGTCTGCAAAGTTGCCAGGACCTGCACATGATTGGGACAGAACCTCAATCCACCCCAAAGTCACCCACATTAGAGGAGGTGTGGTCAGGGAGAAGACTCTCAGGCTAAGGACTTGCTAGGCATTGGTTAGTGATTCACTAACCAAATAGTACATTAAGTGAACAGAGGAATACTGGCCACAGGATGCAAGGCACTCCTCGATGTCCTGGCCTAATAAACAAGGCTGACTAGCCAGACACTTTGCTGACAAGAGTGCGGTGGCAGTCAATGCCAATTATTCCACCTCCACTTGTGTGTCAGATGCTAGAGATGTATCCATAGTGGGCACCCAGATGGATTACTAAAAATTAGGGAACCTCCTCCTGACCCAGATAGCCCCGTGGAGTCATCAGCAGAGCTTCCCCAAAGGCCAATCCTAGCACTTACACAGGTTCAAAGGGTCACAGTGCCAAAGAAAAGAGGAGCAGGAATGAAGGAAAATTCAACAACACTGCACACATAAACACAGAAAATTTTCAGAACAGAAAGTAGTAATAATGGAGAAGAGAACAGAGTTATAAAGTAGATGACCTTTTGAAAATCCTGGTTCTGTTGAGTGGAAACTTAAAAACTTCACTGTGAAGCTGTTCAGTGTCGTTATAGAATGATTCAGAGGGTATGGATACTGGAAAAAGACACAATGAAGCAGAACAAAAGAAAAACTGGATCATACGAGGTTCAAAGGGATGGGGTTAATGAATACTACAGAGCACAGTAGGGCTATAAAATGGAGAATATTGTTCAGCAAGCAAATTCGCAAGAGGAAAAAGTACAGGAAACAGATAAATAAATTTGAGTTTGCCAATGGTATGGTGCCAGCTGTATATGTTAAAAAACAGTCCACCAATACAGAAATTAATTTACCACTAAGGAAACAGTTAATTAAGAGACACAAATATTCTGCTAAGAAAAAGAGATACAACATAATATCACGTAAATTCTAGCCTCCATGAAGGTTTCTGAGACATATTGGACAAAATTCTGGACTGACAGGTTGATTTAGATTTTAGATTTTTAGATTAGATTAGAGATACAGCACTGAAACAGGCCCTTCGGCCCACCGAGTCTGTGCCGACCATCAACCACCCATTTATACTAATCCTACACTAATCCCATATTGCTACCAAACATCCCCACCTGTCCCTATATTTCCCTACCACCTACCTACATAAGTGACAATTTATAATGGCCAATTTACCTATCAACCTGCAAGTCTTTTGGCTTGTGGGAGGAAACCGGAGCACCCGGAGAAAACCCACGCAGACACAGGGAGAACTTGCAAACTCCACACAGGCAGTACCTCGAATCGAACCCGGGTCCCTGCAGCTGTGAGGCTGCGGTGCTAACCACTGCGCCGCCCTATTTATTTGTCTTAACTCATTATGTAGCATTATGAATAAAACTACATCATACATAAACGGAGAAAAGTCAGAATATCAAGGTTCATACAGAACTTTCTATGTAAGAAGGAAGGTTTTTTTAACCAATTTATTACAATACATGCACAGTGTTACA
The DNA here is from genome assembly GCF_036365525.1 of Heterodontus francisci. Lineage (NCBI taxonomy): Eukaryota > Metazoa > Chordata > Chondrichthyes > Heterodontiformes > Heterodontidae > Heterodontus > Heterodontus francisci. The sequence goes on along the minus strand of NC_090375.1, from coordinate 82,162,920 downwards.
TATATGCATCTAATGAAAACAATTGGTTAAAATACAAGTATTTCCTTGGATTATACACACAACCTACTTAGTTATGGTTCCATCGATATCAGATATGACGACTTTATCATCCCAGTTCCAGAGGTATATAGTTCCTTCACAGCGACAGGTACCCTGATACTGAGTTGTTATACTAAATACCACATCATTTGGTCCCTCTTTCAGTTTCAGACTTGCCTATGGTAGACAGGTACACAAAAAAAATTTTTAAATCAAAAACAAAAAAAAAACTCTTCTGCATAAATGCCATACTCCAGTTTTTTTTTTTAGTGCAAACACAGGCAGCAGCCACACTCCAGTACTCCCTCCAAATGACTATTCAAGTGTTAGCCAGGATAGCAGGTGCCAGTAGGATATTTGATAGTCAAAAGGTGCCCATGACTAACATCCATATCCACAAGGATGACTAGATAGGAATCAGGATTCCATGTTTGTTTTTTTATTCATCCGTTGTCTAGAATACAGAGGCCAATTGTTACACTTCTGTTGCCATCTCAGCCTGGAATGGAGATCAAACATGTAGCTTTCCTACTTTGCATTGCTCAATTTTACACTAGGTAATGCATAAACAAACTGAGCCATAATAGAATCACAGAAATTTACAGTGCAGAAGAGGCCATTTGGCCAAGCGTGTCTGAACAGGTCATAAAAGAGTCACCCAGCCTAAATTCACTTTCCAGCTCATGGGCCGTAGCCCTGTAGGTTGCAGCACTTTAAGTGCGTATCCAAGTGTTTTATTTTTAAATACAATGAGGATGGTAGAGGCAAAAACCCTTTCAAGCAGCGAGTTCCAGACCCCCACTTTGAGTCAAAAAAGTTACTCTCAGCCCCTCTAATCCTTCTACCAATTCTTTTAAAATCTATGGCCCCTAAAGGTCACCAGGTCCTTTTTATCAATTCTGTCTAGGCCCTCAATTAACTCTCTGCTCAGCCTCCTCTATTACAAATAAAAGAGCCCCAGTTCATTCAATCTTTCCTTGTAGCTAAAATTCACCAGTGCTGACATCCTTGTAAATCTCTTCTGTAACCTCCCTAGTGCGATCACATCCTTCCCATAATGTGGTGACCAGAGCTGTACACAATACTCCAGTTGTGATATAACTAATGCTTTATACAGTTCTAGCATCATCGTCCTGTTCTTATTATATGCCTCAGCTAATAAAGTAAAGTATCCCATATGCTTTTAACCACCTTATCGATCTGTTCTGCTACCTTCAGGGATCAGTAGACATGCACTCCAAGGTCCCTCTACACTTCAGTATCCTACCATTTATAGTGCATTACCCTTGCCTTGTTTGCCCTCCCCAACTGCATTACCTCACACTTTTGACTGAATTCCATTTCCTACTTTTCTACTGACCTGACCAATCCAGTGATATCATCTTGCAATATATATATCTTTCTTCCTCACTATCAACCACACAGCCAATTTTAGTAACATCTGTTACTTTATTAATTATGCCCCCCTAGTTAATTCTAAAATTACATACCACAAACAATAAAAGGACCTAGTACTGAGCCCTGTAGAACCCCATTGGAAACAGCCTTACAGTCCAAAAAAAAAATCCATCCACCATGACCTTTTACTTCCTGCCATGAACCAATTTCGGATCCAACTTGCTACTTGCCCTTGGGTTCCATGGGCATTTACTTTTCGGACAAGTCTGCTATGTAGGACCTTGTCAAAAGCCTTGCTAAATCCATGTAGACTTCATCAAATGCACTAACGTTATCAACTCCTTTATACCTCCTCAAAAATTTCAATCAAGTTAGTCAGACACTATCTTCCCTTAACAAAATCGATGCTGACTGTCCTTGATTAATCTAGGCCTTTCTAAATGATTAATAGAGTCATAGAGTCGTACAGCATAGAAACAGGCCCTTCGGCCCACCGCATCCATGCCAACCATAATGCCCATCTATACTAATCCCACCTGCCTGCATTAATTCCATATCCCTCGATGCCTTGCTCATTCAAGTACCTGTCCAGATGCCTCTTAAATGTTGATACTGTTCCTGCCTCCACCATCTCCTCTGGCAGCTCATTCCAGATACCCACTATTCTTTGTGTGAAAAATTTACCCCTTTGATCCCCTTTAAACTTCCTCCCGCTCACCTTAAATCTATGCCCTCTAGTTTTAGTCGCCTCTACGATGGGAAACAGACCCAGCCTATCCAATCTCTCTTTATAACTCAAGCCCTCCAAACCAGGCAACATCCTAGTGAATCTTTTCTGCACCCTCTCGAGCTTAATCACATCTTTCCTGTAGTGCGGCGACCAGAACTGCACACAGTACTCCAAATGCGGCCTAACCAACGTTATGTACAACTGTAACATGATGTCCCAACTCTTGTACTCAATGCCTCGGCCGATGAAGGCAAGCATGCCATACGCCTTCATCACCCTGTCTACCTGTGTTGCCACTTTCAGGGAATTATGTACTTGCACCCAAAGGTCTCTGTTCAACAACACTCCCCAGGGCCCTGCCATTCACTGTATATGTCCTGCCCTTGTTTAACTTCCCAAAATGCATCACTTCACACTTGACTGCGTTAAATTCCATTGGCCACTCTTGCCCACTTTCCCAGTTGATCGATATCCTGTTGTAACCTTAGACAACCTTCTTCCCTGTCCACTATACCACCAATTTTGGTGTCATCTGCAAACCTACTAATCATGCCCCTTACATTCACATCCAATGTGAACATATATAAACAAACAGAGGGCTCAATACCGATCCCTGCAGCACACCACTGGTCACCAGCCTTCAATCTGAAAAACAACCCTCCACTACCACCCTCTGCCTCCCATCACCAAGCCAATTTTGTATCCAATTTGCGAGCTCACCCTGGATCCCATGTGCTCAAACCTTCTGGACCAGCCTACCATGCGGGACCTTGTCAAAGGCCTTGCTAAAGTTCATGCAGACAATGTCCATCGCCCTGCCCTCGTCAATCCTCTTGGTCACCTCCTCAAAAAACTCAATCAAATTCGAGAGACATGATTTCCCACGCACAAAGCCATGCTAACTATCCCTAATCAGACCATGCCTTTCCAGATGCATATAAATCCTGTCTCAGAATCCCTTCCAATAACTTTCCCCCCACTGATGCAAGGCTCATCAGCCTGTAGTTTCCTGGCTTATCCCTGCTGCCCTTCTTAAATAAAGGCACAACATTAGCTATTCTCCAGTCTTCTGGTACCTCACCAGTGGCTAACGATCAGACAAAAATCTCTGCCAGGGCCCCAACAATCTCCTCCCTTGCTTCCCATACAATCCTAGGATACACCTGGTCAGGCCCTGGGGATTTATCCACCTTAATGCGCTTCAAAACCTCCAACACCTCCTCCTTTGTAATGTTGATACGCTCCAGGATATCGCTATTCCTTCCCTTGAACTCACTAGCTTCCATGACCTTCTCCACAGTAAATACGGACAAGAAATATTCATTTAAGACCTCGCCCATTTCCTGTGGCTCCACACATAGATTGCCACACTGATCCTTAAGGGGACCTACTCTCTCCCTAGCTACCCTTTTACTCTTAATATACTTACGGAATCTTTTAGGATTCTCCTCCATCTTATCTGCCAAGGAAATCTCATGGCCCCCTTTCGCCCTCCTCATTTCCTTAAGTGTAGTCCTACATCCCCTATACTCCCCGAGGGACTCGCTCGATCCCAGCTGCCTATACCTGACATATGCCTCCTTCTTTGTCCTGACCAGACTCTCAATATCAATCGTCAACCAAGGTTCCCTAAACTTGCCAGCCTTGCCCTTCCATCTAACAGGAACATGCTGACCCTGAACTCTACCTATCTCACTCTTAAAGCCTCCCACTTGCCAGACGTCCCTTTACCTATAAACAGCCTCTCCCATTCAACTTCTGATGCCATTGAAATTAGCCTTCCCCCAATTTAGGACTTCAACCTGAGGACCAGTCATATCCTTTTCCATAACTATCTTGAAGCTAATAGAGTTATGGTCACTGGCCCCAAAGTGCTCCCCCACTGACACATCAACCACCTGCCCATCCCCATTTCCTAAGAGGAGTTCGAGTGTAGCTCCTACTCTAATAGGGCCATCCACATACTTAATACGGTCTTTCAAAATTTTTTTCAATAATTTGTGACCAAGGTTTGGCTGCAATTACTTGGTCTACCCCTTTCTATCTTTTCAAACAATGGTACAATGTTAGCAGTCCTCTGGCACCACACCTGTAAATACAGATGACTGGAAAATGGTAGTCAGAGTAAGGGGAGCTCTTAGTCCAGTTTCAACGCAAACTCGCATGGCTGCACGAAAAGCTCCAGGAAAGTAAACTCTATTGTATGCTCAGTGGTTGGTTTATTACAAAGCAAATATTTAATTGTATAGATTATAAACATAGAAGGATTTTGTAGGTTCAATGTTGCAGAAAGTAAACATATTGACAACAGTGCCTTTCAGTAATTTTTAGCATATCTGGCAATTATTAAAGCAACTCAGAACAATTCAAGAGCACAAATGCTTTGGAATAGCAGCTAGTCAATTAATCAATCCTTTCTGAAGTCAGGTTCTCTGCATACAGTTAACAAAAAGGAAAACATTAGCATTTTCTGATTTTCCAACACCAGTGTGCAACAGATACAGTAGTAGTGCACCCATATAAATACTTACTAAAACAGACAAATCATGAGAAAAATGCTTACAATTTGTTCTGAGGATAATCGGAGAGACTTCTTATAAGAAATGGAGCAGCCCTGATTTGGGTTCTTTGACACTTTTAGGTCACTTGCTGTTGATTCCTTTAGGTTAGTTGAGTCTTCATCACTAGAAAAGTCCCCTTCATTGGATCTAATTAAAATGTTGATAAAGGAAAAAAAAAACATTCCCTGAAATGTGACAAGGAGCAAGCATGAGCTAATGATCTTCATAAGACTTATCCCATATTCTAATTCATATTAGAAATAGTTCCGCAGTTGACTTCAAGGAGGAGTCACAGATGTTGTGCAAATATTGCATATTTACTGATGTAAACCAAATAGAAATAATTTTACAATCCAATTCGTACAATTGCTTTTAAAATCACCCACTGGATGTAGTCTGAAATTCTGGTGACTCAGTGGCTAGATGTACCATGCGATGCAGTACTGAGCCAGATCAGAAAGTTGCCCAAGTTAACTAATTTAAGCTGGGTGGTAGTGGGTTAGCACAGCAGAGTTCAGTGTCTCTGGACTGTGGAGTGGTGGAAGATTAAAATCAGGTACGGATTCTGGAAGCTTTCCTACTCGAAAGCGTGTGGAAGATGACACAAGCAGGGATAAAACTGGAGGGGTCGGGCAAGAGAATGATCAACTCTATTCCCATGTTAGCACCTTGCTTCATCTCACCCTCCACCACAACACTTGTCGTCCTCCTCCTGGGTGAGTGATGGTTACTCTCAATTTATGGGCATAAATCAAATCTGAGGGATGGAAGAGAGTTCTCTTCATATAGTTTCTGCTGAGGAAAAATGCAAATCTCAGCTAAAACCAAGGATGCCTGAACTTAAGAGTTTTCAATGTAGTCTAATGAAAATAATTATGAGGAGTTGTAACAGAGTTTAAAGATTTACCTGCTGGTAACAGAGCTTTGGTTTTGATTAGGTTTGTAGCTTTCATTCACTTTCTCTTGCTGTGTTTCAGGCTGCCAATGCACATAGAAACAGTTATTATGGAGATAATCACAAGAAACCATAGAATGAGAAAAAGCTGTTCAACTCTTCAATCTGACCTTGTACAGAGTATGCACAATCAAAATCAACATTTAAATCTAGTCAGGAGAGATTGAGCAAAATGTTCTCCTTCCTCTCATGCCCACAAAAGGTAAACCACTCAAAACTCCAGAATATATGTTATATAATATATAAAATAGAATGCATGTATACAAAAGTAGATTTTAAAATATTAATTTCTGGGGTTATGTCTTGCTGTTTAACAGATCAAAAGCAGCTAATGCTCATTTTTCCCTTCTCCTCGCCTTTCCCCACTTACATAAAAAAAATAAAATCATACATGTGGAAAGTTAATTTACAAACACTGCTCAACTTCCAACTCCCAAGATAAATTAGAAAATACATCATCTGGATTTTCTTCTTTGGAACATACCTCTGCCCACCTGTGTCCACTGCAACCAGACTAGTTTTCCCAAATCTGATTTTGTAGGGATCCATGGCTGTCTCCTGCCAGCATTCCCACTATTAAAAGGGAGCTGTCAGAAAGGAAACCCTGGCTGTGCTGCAGTGGGAACGCAGACTAGAGACTTAAAAGAGGATGAAGCACCCTGAAGATTGGAATTAGGTTTTTAAGTAGTTAAATCTCTGGGGCCCTCTGGCAGGAAAGAAGGCCGCTAAAAAGTCCCCCTCCCTTCCTTTGGGTATTTACTGCCGGTACCAGGAGGCATCTTTCCACATGCCGGCCCCAAGAAATGGTGGCAGACAAGAAGGAAATTCACCAGGGACCAAGCTCTACCTCCTGACCGTTATTTGGATGTCGCAGGCATGGAAGAAGCAGTAGCCCCGGAGGAGCAGCGGGCGTGAAATCCTGATTGGTCACTGATGTGGGCATAGGTCTTACCATCCAAATTTTCCAACATTCTCTGGTGCAGGGTAACTCCCAATCTTTCCGTAAGATGTCCAGTAAGATTTTGCAGTCACCCTAAATGGCATTCTCAGCTTATTACCTTTCAAAATGTAGTTACCCAACAAGATTATTGCCAACTGCCTTTTACCAACTGTCTTTTACCAACTGTAAAAGCTATTCATCTTTTGCAACCACGGCAGAAATAACAGATGTCCTCATGTTCAGGGTTGGACATGAACAACCCTAAACATGGCTACCAAACTCCAAGAATAATCCTTATAGAACATACCCGTTACAAATCACAGAAAAAAAGCATTTTTAATGCAAATTTGTGTACCAAAACTTCAAGATTTAGAAAGTTTGCCACTTTGAATCTAGTACTCAGATAAATGGTTTCATGTCTATTAACTTATTTTCTTAACTGAGCAATTAGACACAGTATAATCACTAACAGCAGCAATCGAAAAACACCTGAAAATTACGGACTCTATAATTTACTCCATTTCATTCATAGAATGGTGGATCGGGCTCGAGGGTCCGAATGGCTTATTCCTGTTGCTATATCTTATGATCTTATAATGGTACAAATTGGCAATAATACCTCTTTGACAGCAATGTCTCTCTTGCGCCAGAACCACCATCTGCCCGACTTCTTTGGCATCTTCACTTTTACCCAATCATCAATTGTTGCCTACGTGTATAGAATTTCAGTGTTTTTAAAAAGCCACAAGATCTTTACATTCGCAATAGAGTTAAACAAAAGCAATGTTACCCATTCATATCTTTGCTCAACTATGACCATATTTTTCAGTTTCTGCATATCTAGAGCTTGTGTACGTCATTTACAGTTGAAATGATTTACATTTCTATAATTTTACCTGCTATTGTAGAATCATAGAATGAATGGTTACAACACAGGAGGCAGCCATTTGGCCCATCGTATCTGTACCGGCTCTCAGAGCAACTCGGCTAGTCCCACTCCCCTACCTTTTCCCCATGGAAAAGCAAATCTTCTCTTCAGATAATTATTTAATTCCCTTTTTAAAGCCACAATCAAAAATGCCTCCAGCACGTTCCCAGGCAGTGCACTCCAGATGCCTCTGGTTCTTTTTTCAATCACGCTAAATTGGTGTCCTCTGGTTCTTGACCCTTCCACCAATGGGAACAGTTTCTCCCTATCTATTGTCCAGAGCCCTCATCACTGTATGGTGTATTATCCCATGCACAAAACCATAAAGATGTTTTATAAATAAGGGCAAAAAGATCACGCTAAATCCAAACAAAATCATTCGTTAGGTCACAATAATACTGGGTCTAGTTTTGGGCACTATTTTAGGAAGGATGCCAAGGCCATGATTGTTGGGGGGGGGGAAAAAGCACTAGCTCGATACCAGTGATGAGAGGAGAGGCTTGAAAAAATGGGTTTCGCTTCATTAGAAAATGAAGAGAAAACCTGATGAAGGGGTTTGATAGTGTAAATTGGGAAAAACTATCACTAGTTGGTGAGTTGATAATCAGAAGGCATACATTTACGATCACCAAACTGATTTACTTTAACGCATGATGGGATGTTAGGACATGCAATACCCTACCAGAAAGCCTGCTGGAAGCATTATCCATAATGATAGATTTTAAAAGTGAAGTGATAAATAACAAGAAATGGTATGGGGAAATGGAAGGGGAATAAGATTAAGTGGATAGTTCTCTGGGCCAGTGCAGGTACAATGGGCCAAGTGGCCTCTTTCTGTGCTACAACCTTCTATGAATATAGCCATCTTCAGCAGTCAACACCTGGACGATAACGGGCTTTTTATGGTCACCCAGTATCCACAAAAGGTACTGTTACCTTTGTGCACATAGATTTTCAACCTATTTGGAACTATTTGGCATCGTGATAGCCTCTTTGCAACTCCTACAAACCTCTGGAAAAAGATTTTACAGTGGTGCAACCAATATGCAGGTACAGCAGGTAATTAGGAAAGCTAATACAATGTGATCATTTATTGCGAGGAAAATTGAATAGAAAGTAGGAAGGTTATGCTTCTGGTATACAGGGCATTGGTGAGACCACATGTACAGTATTGGTCTCCTTATTTAAGGAAGGATGAAAATATGCATTGGAGATAGTTCAGAGAAGGTTTACTAAACTAACACCTGGAATGGGTGGTTGTCTTAGAAGGAAAGGTTGGACAGGCTAGGCTTGTATCTACTGGAGTTAAGAGTAGGAGGTGACTTGATTGAAACGTAGAGGATCCTGAGGAGCCTTGACAGGGTGGATGTTTCCTCTTGAGACACCATCTAGAACTAGGGGTCACTGCTTAAAAATAAGGGGTCACCCATTTAAGACAGAGATGAAGAAATTTTTTCTGAGGGTCACAGCAAGTCTTTGCAACTCTTTCTCAAAAGGCCGTGAAAGCAGAGTCTTTAAATATTTTTAAGGCACAGGTAGATAGATTCTTGATAAGCAAGGGGGTGAAAGGTTATTGGGTGTAGGCAGGAATGTGGAGTCGAGGTTACAATCAGATCAGCCACCTTGTTGAATGACAGAGCAGGCTTGAGGGGCCAAGTGGCCTACTCCTGCTCCTAATTCATATGTTCGCAATAAAATGGAGATTAAAAGATACATCTTCTGTTCATAATACAGGTAAGTGACTCCTCAAACATTGCACTGCCAATTATTATAATTAGATTCTGGTTTCATTTGTAACAAATGGAACATTTAATGAAGTAATCTTAAAAAGGCGAGTGTTGCAAGTCAATATTTTTTTACCTTGGGTAGACACTTTTGGAAAGCCTGCATGCTGAGAACCATAGGAGCAGCTAACGCCCAGTTGTAGTATCTGTAAAATATATATTTTACTTAAATAACTCCAGAGAAAATAAGAGTTCAAACTATGTTTTTTTTTTTTTAAGATTAGAACATTACAGCGCAGTACAGGCCCTTCGGCCCTCGATGTTGCGCCGACCTGTGAAACCATCTGACCTACACTATTCCATTTTCATCCATATGTCTATCCAATGACCACTTAAATGCCCTTAAAGTTGGAGAGTCTACTACTGTTGCAGGCAGGGCGTTCCACGCCCCTACTACTCTCTGTGTAAAGAAACTACCTCTGACATCTGTCCTATATCTATCACCCCTCAACTTAAAGCTATGTCCCCTCGTGTTTGCCATCACCATCCGAGGAAAAAGACTCTCACTATCCACCCTATCTAACCCTCTGATTATCTTGTATGTCTCTATTAAGTCACCTCTCCTCCTCCTTCTCTCCAACGAAAACAACCTCAAGTCCCTCAGCCTTTCCTCGTAAGACCTTCCCTCCATACCAGGCAACATCCTAGTAAATCTCCTCTGCACCCTTTCCAAAGCTTCCACATCCTTCCTATAATGCGGTGACCAGAACTGCACGCAATACTCCAGGTGCGGTCTCACCAGAGTTTTGTACAGCTGCAGCATGACCTCGTGGCTCCGAAACTCGATCCCCCTACTAATAAAAGCTAACACATCAGCAGCAAATACAAAACCTAAAAAATTGAAGAGACCATCACAATTTTAGTTACAGCAAGGATACTGAAAATGAAGGTGAAAGGGCATTTCACTAATCAAAAGGTTACGCTGAAAGAAAGATGTTGCACCCCACGAGTTCAAATGAATTGGTTGGGCTGAATAGTATTTACAGAATATGGCAAATTTACAGAATTTCAGAACAGAGACACACGCATACTGAGAAACTAAGTCCATTTGTTTCTATGCTTAAATACTCCAGGTTCCTCACCATTTCCAACTGGTATGAACCCCATTTTCCCCCATTATACAAAGTGCAGCAATACAATTATTCATGTTCCACTCCAAAGGGGTTATAAAATCTTCACTGTTTTAAAGTAAAACATTATGTCCAAGGATAAATGAAGCTTATTGCAGCTCTTCCTCTTAAATTTCTCAGCATCTTCCCATGTTAGCTTCTCTCTTCCTGAAGGCATTGATTCATTTTGAAACATGGACATACAGCTGCCAGGCAAGTGTTCATTATTTTATTTGAACCCAGTAAGTTTCAGCAGGCTATTCTACCATAGGAGGCATCATACAAGAGCCCTGTCCTCAATAATAATTTACACAGATGCTCTTCCGTGCCAACAGACAGCAATTGATGGATGAGTGGGTGGGAGTGTATGGCTTCTCCAGAGCCCAGGAATGATGAGGCAAGTTAGTTACTTAGCTTATCTGACCTGGAGCAGTGATAGGGTATCACAAAACAAACCAGGGTCCAACTCTTGAATTATTCAGAACCCTATGCCTCAGTACAATAATGGACACTAAATATACCCAGAGTTCTACCTCACCACCACTGTTGCTGAATTAGCAAACTGCTTATCTGACATCCAGTACTGAATGAGCAGAAATTTCCTCCAATTAAATAATCGGGAAAGCTGAAGCCATTCTTTTCGGTCCCTGCTCTGTTCCCTAGCTACTGAACCCATTCCTCTCCCTGACAATCTGAGATTAAGCCAGTCTTTTTGCAACCTTGGTGTCATATTGAGTGGGAGGCGGTGGCCTGGTGGTATTATCACTGGACTAGTTACCCAGAGACCCAGGGTATTGATCTGGGGACATGGGTTCGAATTCCACCACAGCAGAAGGTGGAATTTGAATTTAATTAATAAATCTGGAATTAAAAGCTAGTCTAATGATGGCCATGAAACCATTGTCGATTGTTGTAAAAATCCATCTGGTTCACTAATGTCCTTTAGGGAAGGAAATCTGTCTTTACCTGGTCTGGCCTACATGTGACTCCAGACCCACAACGATGTGGTTAACTCTTACAAGCCCTCTGAAACGACCTAGCAAGCCACTCAGTTGTACCTAACCGCTACGAAGTCAATAAAAAAAAAGGAATGAAACCGGACGGACCACCTGGCATCGACCTAGGCACCGGAAACGACAATGGCAAACCCAGCCCTGTCGACCCTGCAAAGTCCTCCTTACTAACATCTGGGGGCTAGTGCCAAAGTTGGAGAGCTGTCCCAGACTAGTCAAGCAACAGCCTGACATGGTCATACTCACGGAATCATACCTTACAGGCAATGTCCCAGACACTGCAATCACTAACCCTGGATACGTCCTGTCCCACCAGCAGGACAGACCCAGCAGAGGTGGCGGGACAGTGGTCTACAGTAGGGAAGGAGTTGCCCTGGGAGTCCTCAACATCGAAGTCTCATGGCATCAGGTCAAACTTGGGCAACATAACGTCCTACTGATTACCACCTACCATTCTCCCTCAGCTGATGAGTCAGTACTCCATGTTGAACGCCACTTGGAGGAAGCACTGAGGGTGGCAAGGGCACAAAATGTACTCTGGGTGGGGGACTTCAATGTCTATCACAAAGTGTGGCTCGGTAGCACCACTACTGACTGAGCTGGCCGAGTACTAAAGGACATAGCTGCTAGATTGGGTCTGTGGCAGGTGGTGGGGGAACCAACACATGGGAACAACATACTTGACCTAGTCCTCAACAATCTGCCTGCCGCAGATGCATCTGTCCATGACTGTATTGGTAGGAGTGACCACCGCACGGTCCTTGTGGAGATGAACTCCTGCCTTCACATTGAGGATACTGTCCATCGTTTTGTGTGGCACTATCACCGTGCTAAATGGGATAGATTTCCAACAGATCTAGCAATGCAAAACTGGGCATCCATGAGGTGCTGTGGACCATCAGCAACAGCAGAAATTGTACTCAACCACAATCTGTAACCTCATGGCCCAGCATATCCCCCATTCTACCATTACCATCAAGCCAGGAGACAAACCCTGGTTCAATGAAGAGTGCAGAAGGGCATGCCAGAAGCAGCTTGAGGCAGACCTCAAAATGAGGTGTCAACCTGGTGAAGCTACAACCCAGGACTACTTTGCATGCCAAACTGCGTAAGCAGCATGCAATTGACAGAGCTAAGCGATTCCATAACCAACAGATCAGATCTAAGCTCTGCAGTTCTGCCACATCCAGTCGTGAATGGTGGTGGACAATTCAACAACTAACTGGAGGAGGCGACTGCACAAATATCCCCATCCTCAATGATGGGGGCGCCCAGCACATCAGTGCGAAAGATAAGGCTGAAGCATCTGCAACAATCTTCAGCCAGAAATGCCGAGTTGATGATCCATCTTGGCCCCCTCCTGAAGTCCCCAGCATCAAAAATGTCAGTCTTCAACCAATTCGATTCACTCCGCGTGATATCAAGAAATGACTGAAGGCACTGGATACTGCAAAGGCTATGGGTCCTGACAACATTCTGGCAATAGTACTGAAGACTTGTGCTCCAGAACTTGCCGCACCCCTAGCCAAGCTGTTCCAGTATAGCTACAACACTGGCATCTACCCGACAATGTGGAAAACTGCCCAGGTCTGTCCTGTACACAAAAAGCAAGACAAGTCCAACCCGGCTAATTACCGCCCCACCAGTCTACTCTCAATCATCAGCAAAGTGATGGAAGGAGTCATCAACAGTGACATCAAGCAGCACTTGCTCAGCGATACCCAGTTTGGGTTCCAACAGGGCCACTCAGCACCTGACTTCATTGCAGCCTTGGTTCAAACATGGATAAAAGAGCTGAACTCAAGAAGTGAGGTGAGAGTGACTGCCCTTGACATCAAGGCAGCATTTGACCGAGTATGGCATCAAGGAGCCCTAGCAAAACTGGAGTCAATGGGAATCAGGGGGAAAACTCTCTGCTGGTTAGTGTCATACCTAGTGCAAAAGGAAGATGGCTGTGGTTGTTGGAGGTCAATCATCTGAACTCCAAGACATCACTGCAGCAGTTCCTCAGGGTAATGTCCTAGGCCCAACCATCTTCAGCTGCTTCATCAATGACCTTCCTTTAATCATAAGGTTAGAAGTGGGGATGTTCAGCACCATTCGCGACTCCTCAAGTATTGAAGCAGTCAGTGTAGAAATGCAGCAAGACCTGGACAATATCCAGGCCTGGGCTGATAAGTGGCAAGTAACATTCGTGCCACACAAGTGCCGGGCAATGACCATCTCCAACAAGAGAGAATCTAATCATCTCCCCTCAACATTCAATGACATTACCATTGCTGAATCACCCCATCAACATCCTAGGGGCTACCATTGACCAGAAACTGAACTGGAGTAGCCATATAAATACCGTGGCTACAAGAGCAGATCAGAGGCTAGGAATCCTGCGGCGAGTAACTCACCTCCTAACTCCCAAAGCCTGTCCACCATCCACACGGCACAAGTCAGGAGTGTGATGGAATACCCTCCACTTGCCTGGATGGGTGCAGCTCCAACAAGACTCAAGAAGCTCGACACCATCCAGGACAAAGCAGCCCGCTTGATTGGCACACCATCCACAAACAAACATTCACTCCCTCCACCACTGATGCACAGTGGCAGCAGTGTGTACCATCTACAAGATGCACTGCAGCAACGCACCAAGGCACCTTAGACAGCACCTTCCAAACCCACAACCTCTACCAACTAGAAGGACAAGAGCAGCAGAATAATGGGAACCTCACCATCTGCAAGTCCCCCTCCAAGTCACACATCATCCCAACTTGGAACTAGATCGCTGTTCCTTCACTGTCGCTGGGTCAAAATCCTGGAACTCCCTTCCTAACAACATTGTGGGTGTACCTACCTCACATGGACTGCAGCGGTTCAAGAAGGCAGCTCACCACCACCTTCTCGAGGGCAATTAGGGATGGGCAATAAATGCAGACATAGCCAGTGATGCCCACATCCCATGAATGAAGGAATAAAAAAAAAAATTGACCCCAAGATGAACTTCTGACGTCATATTCATGCCATCACTAAAGCTGCCTATTTCCACCTTGCCTAACTTCACCCGTCTCAGCTCATCTACTGTTGAAACCCTCATTCATGCCTTTGTCACCTCTAGACTTGATTATTCCAATGCACTCCTGGCTGGTGTCCCACATTCTACTCTCCATAAACTTGAGGGCATCCAAAACTCTGCTGCTCATGTCTTAACTCGCACGTTCCCCTATCACCCCTTTATTCGCCAAGCTACCATTGGCTCCTGGTCAAGAAATGTCTTGATTTTAAAATTCTCAACCTTGTTTGCAAATTTCACCATGGCCTCACTTCTCCCTATCTCTGTAATCTCTTTCAGCCCCACAACCCTCCAAGATATCTGCGCTCTTCTAATTCTGACCTCTTGTGCCTCCCCGATTTTAATCACTCTGCCATTGGTGGCCATGCCTCCAGTTGACTCAACCCCAAGCTCTGACATACCCTTCCTACACCTCTCCACTTTGCTTTCCTCCTTTAAAGACACTCCTTAAAACCTACCTCTGACTAAGGTTTTGGTCATTTGCCCCAATATCCCCATGTGGCTCGGTGTCATATTTTGTTTTATAATGCTCCCGTGAAGTGCCTTAGGATGTTTTATGATGTTAAAGGCGCTATACAAGTAGAAGTGGTTATTGTTGAGTCATTCCGGGTGGATTAACACATGCATAAGTGACCCATGCCCAGGCTAAAGCTCAGTATAACTCTGAAAAACTGCATCCAACTGCATGATCTGTTTGAATTAAGCACAATGCATTGTAAAATGATTTGCTTCTAACACATTATTCGTGCAATGTATAAACATTCTATGGGCCTATTTCTTCATCCATTTTACATTTTGTGCTGCCAACAGCTCCTAAATGATCTTGGTGACCAGTTCCAAGAATTTTTAATCTTGCTCTGTAGTTACTGTGCAAACAACTTGAAAGTGTTTTTATTTGCTGTTTCAACGTGGTCAATGCAATGGCAATCAAAAATTGAGCATGTTTTCGCTAAAAACTTTTAACCATGTGAGATATCAGAAACTGCTGGATTTGAAAATAAAGCCCAGTTGAACAGAAGTTGTAGCTTGCTAATCAATAAATGGAACATTTGAATTCAATGTCAACATAGTTAACGAGTTAAAATTGGTTAAGAGTGGAAGGATATATGTTAGTTTGTTAGAAGCATACAAAAATGAAAAGAAATTAAACAGAGCAGACAGCAACTTATATTTAACTGTTGGTCTAAAATCAAGGATTGTTTCAGTTAAATTAAATCCCCTCACAAACTCAATAAAAACACAAGGTCATGTTATTAAATACCTTACCTGTTATTAATTCTTAGAACAAGGTTAGGATCATCTACAATTCCAGGATTTTCTGCAAATTCATGATATGTAATAACATGTTGCAAGAATTTCTCTGCAAAAGAACGCAAGATGCCATTTAACAAGTATTTTGATGCTTGAATTATTTTATCCCTTTTGACACTACCTACCAATAAGTTAGGGACCTATTTTGAATGAAATCAATAAACAAAAATGATCGACCTCCTCCTACTCCCCCTTTTCAAGAGATGCAGATGAATCCCACTTTTTTCCAAGTTACTTCCTTGCTCCTTTTACTTCTTCTCTCAATCACAAAACCTGATCCCAAGCCTCAGCTGATCTCTAAAAGCTGTTTAACAAGGACTCAGAACTCTCCTCTTCAATTTTTTCTGGCCTTCTCCCTCAGATTGGGAAAGTACAGACTTCACTGAACACTTCCCCACAACATGGCTGAAACTGGAAACTCAGCATGCCAAGGATTCAGAACAAAGAAACAAGTCTCACCATTACATTGCACAGTGCTCAATTCCTCCACTTCACATGAATAATTTTTATACTATTGACCTTTGCACTTTACAGTTGAATTAGACTACTAATCTGCTATCATTCCCATAATAAAAAAAGAGAAAATATCAAATCAATGAGTTTGACCAGTAATTACTGATGTAGGAAACATTTCAAAACCGTTTCTATAAGATGAGACTTTACAACAGAAAAAGATATGAACATCTTATACCCTTTACAGTGTGGTTTTGAAGTCAGAACATAGCATCTGCCAAATCTTCTATTAAATAATGTAAACCAAGTAATTTTTCAATTCCAAAATCAGCAAAAAAAAGTAAAGCACCTTACTGCTAGTTGCACACTAGGATGAAATGGGAGATATCAAACTGTAAAGTGACTTCAGAGTAAATCCAGATGCGTCTGCACAAAAAACAAACAGGAACATAGAGGCGGACCCAGGTGCAGTGTTCATATGGGGAGGGGGGCGGGGGGGGGGGGGGGGAATACTACCTAACTAGGGACAATTTTGCTGCGTTTTAATTTTCAAGTGCAAATTCACACTTTTCACCATGATAGACAAGTTACTAACCTAGGTTTTAAAGAAAATGTCGCAAACCAGAATACTTGATCTTTTATCAGTTTTCAAGCCCCATTTCAATTTCTCTATTTCTTAAAAGAAAATCTCATGAGAAAAGCTGCTTCACTCGAGAAGCTCAACACCATCCAGGACAAAACAGCCCACGTGAATGGCACCCCATCCACAAACATTCACTCCCTCCACCAATGCACAGTGGCAGCAGTGTGTACCATCTACAAGATGCACTGCAGCAACACACCCAGGCTCCTTAGACAGCACCTTCCAAACCCACAACCTCTACCACCTAGAAGAACAAGGGTAGCAGATGTATGGGAACACTACCACCACCTGCAAGTTGCCCTCCAAGTCACACACCATCCTGACTTGGAACTATATTGCTGTTTCTTCACAGTCATTGGGTCAAAAGCCTGGAACTCCCTTCCTATCAGCACTGTAGGTGTACCTACCTCACATGAACTGCAGTGGTTCAAAGCAGCAGCTCATCACCACCTTCTCAAGGGCAATTAGGGATGGGCAATAAATGCTGGCCCACACCCCAGGAACGAATAAAAAAAAAAACTATTTTCATGCTTAATGGAGGAAAACTCTACCAGGTCACCCTGGGCAGGAGAAAAAGGAAAAATGACATGGAGTAACAATCAGCTACAATGCTGGCATCTACCTAACATTGTGGGAAATTGCCCAGGTATGCCCTGTCCACAAAATACAGGACAAATCCGATCCAGCCAATTACCTACTCTTAAATCAACAAAGTGATAGCAATGTTGGCACCAACATTGGTGCACTCAGTTTGGGTTCTGCCAGGGCCGCTCAGTTCCCAACAACAATACAATCCAAACATGGATCAAAGAGCTGAATTCTAGAGGCAAGGGGCAAGTAACATTCGTGCCACACAAGTGTCAGAAAATGATGACCTAAAACAAAGGGAGTCTACCCACCTACCCCACCACCGGCACCCCCCCACCCCACCCCCAACATTCAACGTATTACCATCGCCGAATGGCCAACCATCAATATCCTGGTCAGAAACTTAACAAGACCAGCCACATAAATAATATGGCTACAAGGGCAGGTCAAAGGTAGGGAGTCCTGCAGCAAGTAACTCACCTCCTGACTCCCCAAAGCCTGTCCACCATATACAAGGCATGAATCAGGAATGTGTTGGAATGCTCCCCACTTGCCTGGATGAGTATAGCTTCAACACTCCAGAAGTTCAACACCATCCAGGACAAAGCAGCCTGCTTGATCGGCACCCCATCCACTTGCATAAACATTCACTCCTTTCACCACAGGCGCAATGTAGCTGAAGTGCCTACCATCTAGAAGATGATGCAGTACAGCAACTCGCCAAGGCTCCTTCCAAACCCTTGACCTCTATCACACAGAAGAACAAGGCCAGCAGGTGCATGGGAAGACAACCACCTGCAAGTTCCCTCCAAGTCACATACCACCCAGACCTGGAACTAGATCACCATTACTTCACTGTCATTGGGTTAAAATCCTGGAACTCCCTTCCTAACAGTACTGTAGGTATATCTACACCACATGAACTACAGCGGTTCAAGAATATGGCTCACCACAACCTTCTCATGGACAATTAGGGATGGGCAATAAATGCTGGTCAGCAATGCCCACAACCCATGAATGAATTTTAAAAAAAAAATTTCAGCTATCCCCAAATAGACTGGCAAAAACATAAGGAAAGGGGAAAAGGGAAGAGAGTTTTTACATTGTGTACAGGACTCCAGTATGCAAGAAGCTCAACCAGACACGAATCACAGCTGGATCTAGTAATGGGAAATGAACCAGAGCAGTTAAGAGAAGTAATCATAGGGCAACATTAAAGCAATAGTGATCAGAATATAAGATTTAAAATAAATCAGGGCGGCACAGTGGTTAGCACCGCAGCCTCACAGCTCCAGCGACCCGGGTTCAATTCTGGGTACTGCCTGTGTGGAGTTTGCAAGTTCTCCCTGTGTCTGCGTGGGTTTTCTCCGGGTGCTCTGGTTCCTCCCACAAGCCAAAAGACTTGCAGGTTGGCAGGTAAATTGGCCATTATAAATTGCCACTAGTATAGGTAGGTGGTAGGGAAATATAGGGACAGGTGGGGATATGGTAGAAATATGGGATTAGTGTAGGATTAGTATAAATGGGTGGTTGATGGTCGGCACAGACTCGGTGGGCCGAAGGGCCTGTTTCAGTGCTGTATCTCTAAAACTAAAAAAACTAAACTAAAAATTGGAAAAATAATTAATTTTGAGGGGATGAGAACACAACCAGGGATGGTAAACACAAAAGAAGAACAGTACAGCACAGGAACAGGCCATTTGGCCCTCCAAGCCTGCGCCCATCATGATGCCTGTCTAAACTAAAACCTTCTGCACTTCCGGGGTCCGTATCCCTCTATTCTCATCCTATTCATGTATTTGTCAAGATGCTTCTTAAACGTCGCTATCGTACCTGCTTCCACCACCTCCCCCGGCAGCAAGTTCCAGGCACTCACCACCATGTGTGTAAAGAACTTGCCTCGCACATCCCCTCTAAACTTTGCACCTCAAACCTATGTCCCCTAGTCACTGACTCATCCACCCTGGGAAAAAGCTTAGACTATCCACTCTGTCCATGCCACTCAACTTTGTAAACCTCTATCATGTCGCCCCTCTACCTCGAATTCCAGTGAAAACAATCCGAGTTTATCCAACCTCTCCTCATAGCTAATGCCCTCCAGACCAGGCAACATCCTGGTAAACCTCTTCTGTACCCTCTCCAAAGCCTCCACATTCTTCTGGTAGTGTAGCGACCAGAATTGTACGCAACATTTCAAGTGTGGCCTAACTAAGGTTCTGTACAGCTGCAGTATGACTTGCCAATTTTTATACTCAATGCCCCGACCGATGAAGGCAAGCATGCCGAATGCCTTCTTGACTATCTTATCCACCTGCGTTGCCACTTTCAGTGATCTGTGGACCTGTACGCCCAGATCTCTCTGCCTGTCAATACTCGTAAGGGTTCTGCCGTTTACTGTATACTTCCCACCTGTATTAGACCTTCCAAAATGCATTACTTCACATTTGTCCAGATTAAACTCCATCTGCCATTTCTCCACCCAATTCTCCAACCTATCTATATCCTGCCGTATCCTCGGACAATCCTCATCACTATCCACAACTCCACCAACCTTTGTGTCGTCTGCAAACTTACTAATCAGACCAGCTACATTTTCCTCCAAATCATTTATATATACTACAAACAGCAAAACGTCCCAGCACTGAACCCTGCGGAACACCACTAGTCACATCCCTCCATTCAGAAAAGAACCCTTCCACTGCTACCCTCTGTCTTCTATGACAGAGCCAGTTCTGTATCCATCTTGCCAGCTCACCTCTGATCCAGCGGGACTTCACCTTTTGTACCAGTCTGCCATGAGGGACCTTGTCAAAGGCTTTACTGAAGTCCATGTAGACAACATCCACTACCCTTCCTTCATCAATCATCTTCGTCACTTCCTCAAAAAACTCAATCAAGTTGGTGAGACATGACCTCCCCTTCACAAAACCATGCTGCCTCTCGCTAATAAGTTTATTTGTTTCCAAATGGGAGTAAATCCTGTCCCGAAGAATCCTCTCCAATAATTTCCCTACCACTGACGCAAGGCTCACCAGCCTGTAATTTCCTGGATTATCCTTGCTACCCTCCATAAACAAAGTAACAACATTGGCTATTATCCAGTCCTTTGGGACCTCACCTGTCGCCAATGAGGATACAAAGATTTCTGTCAAAGCCCCAGCAATTTCCTCCCTTGCCTCCCTCAGTATTCTGGGTAGATCCCATCAGGCCCTGGGGACTTATCTACCTTAATGTTTTTCAAGACGTCCAACACCTCCTCCTTTTTGATATCGACATGACCTAGACTATTTACACTCCCTTCCCTAGAATCATCATCCACCAAGTCCTTCTCTTGGGTGAATACTGATGCAAAGTACTCATTAAGCACCTCACCCATTTCCTCTGGCTCCACGCATAGATTCCCTGCTCTGTCCTCGAGTGGGCCAACCCTTTTCCTGGCTACCCTCTTGCTCTTTATATACGTATAAAGACACGGAACACAAAAGTCCGAGTGTATCAGGCCTGTGTCCTCAGTACCTTGCTCTACGGCAGCGAGGCCTGGACAACGTATGCCAGCCAAGAGCGACGTCTCAATTCATTCCATCTTCGCTGCCTTCGGAGAATACTTGGCATCAGGTGGCAGGACTATATCTCCAACACAGAAGTCCTTGAAGCGGCCAACACCCCCAGCTTATACACACTACTGAGTCAGCGGCGCTTGAGATGGCTTGGCCATGTGAGCCGCATGCAAGATGGCAGGATCCCCAAAGACACATTGTACAGCGAGCTCGCTACTGGTATCAGACCCACCGGCCGTCCATGTCTCCGTTATAAAGACGTCTGCAAACGTGACATGAAATCGTGTGACATTGATCACAAGTCGTGGGAGTCAGTTGCCAGCATTCGCCAGAGCTGGCGGGCAGCCATAAAGACAGGGCTAAATTGTGGCGAGTCGAAGAGACTTAGTAGTTGGCAGGAAAAAAGACAGAGGCGCAAGGGGAGAGCCAACTGTGCAACAGCCCCAACAAACAAATTTCTCTGCAGCACCTGTGGAAGAGCCTGTCACTCCAGAATTGGCCTTTATAGCCACTCCAGGCGCTGCTTCACAAACCACTGACCACCTCCAGGCGCGTATCCATTGTCTCTCGAGATAAGGAGGCCCAAAAAGAAAACGTATAAAGAGCCTTGGGATTCTCCTTAATCCTGTTTGCCAAAGACTTTTCATGACCCCTTTTAGCCCTCCTGACTCCTTGCTCAAGTTCCTTCCTACTTTCTTTATATTCCACAAGGGCTTAGTCTGTTCCCCGCCTTCTAGCCCTTACGAATGCTTCCTTTTTCTTTTTGACTAGGTACACAATATCCCTCGTTATCCAAGGTTCCCGAAACTTGCCAAACTTATCCTTCACTCTCACAGGAACATGCTGGTCCTGGATTCTAATCAACTGACGTTTGAAAGACTCCCATATGTTAGATGTTAATTTACCCTCAAACTAAATTCTTCAGTTCCTGCCTAATATTGTTATAATTAGCCTTCCCCCAATTTAGCACCGTCACCCGATGACTACTCTTATCCTTATCCACAAGCACTTCAAAAAAGTTACGGAATTATGGTCACTGTTCCCGAAATGCTCCCCTCCTGAAACTTCGACCACCTGGCTGGGCTCATTCCCCAATACCAGGTCCAGACCCCTCCCTAGTTGGACTATCTACATATTGTTTCAAGAGGCCCTCCTCGATGCTCCTCACAAACTCTGCTCCATCCAAGCCCCTAGCACTAAGTGAGTCCCAGTCAATATAGGGGACGTTAAAATCACCCACCACTACAACCCTGTTACCTTTACATCTTTCCAAAATAGGGAGAAAAAAAGCTATAACATGAATGAAGACTTAAGGGTAAAATTGAAACTGAAGAAAAAGGCATTACCTAAGTGCATAGATGACAAAACAGAAATCCAAGAGGTTATGAAAGAAGTCAAAATACAATCCGGAAAACAAAGCGGAACTACGATAATAAAGTTATCAAGGAATGGAAACAGCAAAGTATTCTACAAACACAAATAACGAAAGAAAAATCAGGATAGGGCTACGAAACAATACACAAGATAAATTCAAAGTTAACAGCAAAATGACAGAAATATTGAATAGTTAGTTTGCCTCAGCATTTACCATGGATACCAACAAGGTGGGCATAACACAAGAGAACGAAAATGATCAAGACATTTAAAATAGAAAGGGGGAAATAACTGACAATCTAATCTAAGAGAGAGGATAAAAGCCTGGTCCAGAAAGATTGCATAAAATAGAATAGTGCCAGCAAATTGGCAGACAGCAAATGTGATTCCTATATTTAAAAAGGGAAATACAAGAAGTCTGGGAAACTACAGACCAGTTAGCTTGCCATTGGTGACAGAGAAGACAATGGAACAGAAAAACATTTAAATATCAAAATTGTTATATTCAGCATGGAATTCTAAAGGGGGGGGGGGTCATGCTTCACCAACATTATTGAATTCTTTGAGGTATCAACAGAAATACTAGACAGTGGTAATGCAGATGTCCTATTTGGAATTTCAAAAGGTTTTTTTTAAGTAGACCCCTAAGGTCAGAGCATGTGGAGGCAGAATGGATAGCAAGCTACTAAGGAGAAGACAGGAAGTACGGGTTAAGGGTAGCTGCAAAGACTGGCAAAAGGTGGGCAGTGGTGTTCCATAGGGTTCGGCCAATGTTGTTCACAAACTTTGCAGATGAGACAAATTCGTGGTTGTAATACACACAAAAGGAAGAATGCAACAAATTAAATTTGCAGAATGGGCATGCAATTCATAAGTGCAATTCGATAGGCAGAATAAAGAGGCCACATAATGATTGGATGATAAGAGTCCAAATGGGTTGAGGAGTAAAGGGACCGAGGAGTTCATATTCACAAAACCACTAAAAAAATAGTGATGCAAGTTAATGAAGCCATAACAAAAAAGCAAACCAAGCCCTCGGGTTCATTTCTAGAGGGATAAAATTGAAAAGCAGTTATGTTAAATATGTATCAAATCTTGGTTAGACCACACTTGGAGTACAGTGCACAGTTCTGGTCAACCTGTATTATAGAAAAGATATAGATGCAATGGTGAAGGTGCAAAGATGATTCACAAGAATAATACCAGAACTGACAGAATACATCAGGAAAAGCTGAATACTTTGGGGCATTTTTCTCTAGAAAAGTCAGAGATGTGACCTGATGGAGGTCATTAGGGCAATGGAAGTGTTTGATAGGGTAGATGTGGCGAAAATGTTTCCACTTGTGGGGTGGGTGGGGGAGTCCAAAATTAGAGGTCATAAATATAGGATAGTCACTAATAAATTCAGTAGGGAAATTGGGAAAAACATCTTTACCCAAAGAGTGGTACAAATGTAAAACATACTACCATAAGTAGTAATTGAGGCATACAGCATAGATGCAGTTAAGGAAAAGCTAGATATGCATGAGGGAGAAAGGAATAGAAGGTAGACTGATAGGGTTAGATGAAGAGGGAAGGGAGGAAACTCATGTGGAGCATAAACATCGGTATTGACTAGTTAGTCAATGGAGTCGACAGCACAGAAACAAAACCAATGTTAATCATGGAAACAAAAGGACGACTAGGAGACATCTCTCGTCTCAAAATTGAGAAATGAGTGAAATTCTAAAACATACACTTTTCTATGAAGTCTTCCATAATTTTTCTAAGCCTCAGATTCCATCTTTTGTCTTACCTTTGGAAATCTCAGTATTTTCACCGAGGCCCCCACAGAGTGAGAGAACGGGATTCGGCAGGTCAGCTGCTGAATCAGAGAGGCATTCAGTGCCGCTATCTATTGCTGCACTTCCCGCTGACTGTGGCGACTGAGAACCAGAGTGTGTGTCTGATTCAGTCCATCGTTTGGAATTGCTGTCAAACTCACTATAGAGGACGAGAAGAGAGATACATAATTTCCAGTGCTAATATTGCATCAATGGACACATAACTAGGCTACGCATCATTGCGAGGTTAGTTCCTCACCTAATTCATTGTTGGAGCAATAGGAATCCAGCAGCTCAAGAAAGCTCACCACCTTCACAGGGCAAATAGGGGTGAGCAATAAATGTTGACCTTGTCAATACTGTCCACATTAAGAGAACAATTTTTCTTCTTTTTTAAAAAAAAAGCAAACTGCTGGGATCAAACTGGCAAAAAACTGCAGTGATATAGATTTAATCAAACACTTTTCCCCCAGAAACACCCCGTCAGGACACGGACAACCTGGTAGCTACAAGCCCAGAGAAATCACACTACCAATTTTGCAAGATCATCCTTTATGTAGTCTCCAGCTTTATACAATGGCAAAAGGTGCATTACCAATCAAGTGAATGGACACTTTGTAACATTATTGCAAATGTTTACAAAGATGAAGGACCAGAGGGACTCCCTGAAGGAGGGGAGAACTTCAATTGAATGTGAGCCTTGTTTTGTGGAGTGCTTTAATGATTGGTGAGGTTCTTGATACAGGAAAATTTGGCACCTTTGAGCTGACAGATATTGTATTATTAAGGTATGAAGTGCAATAAGTTTTCATGGCACTTGGAAGGCAGGCAAGAACATGTCTCATCTAATCTTTTGCTGTATCTAGCTAGTCCAAATTTGCGCTACACCCATTTTCTTGCACATTTTAGCTGCTGCTCTGTACGTTTGCAGTTCCCATTTTTTTCCCTACCCTCTTAACTGGTCTTGGGTCCTTTTGTCTTCGCTCCTTCCCGTCATTCAATCATGCCACTTTTCATTTCTCCCCTTTAGGTACTTTGTATCCCTCCTCTTTATCTAATCTAAACACCACACTCTGCCTTCCTACTCACCTGTCACTATCCAGGCTTTATTTCCCCCTTGAAAACAAAAGCTACCCTGTGCACTTAGATTAGATATACAGCACTGAAACAGGCCCTTCGGCCCACCGAGTCTGTGCCGACCATCAACCACCCATTTATACTAATCCTACACTAATCCCATATTCCTACCAAACATCCCCACCTGTCCCTATATTTCCCTACCACCTACCTATACTAGTGACAATTTATAATGGCCAATTTACCTACCAACCTGCAAGTCTTTTGGCTTGTGGGAGGAAACCGGAGCACCCGGAGAAAACCCACGCAGACACAGGGAGAACTTGCAAACTCCACACAGGCAGTACCCAGAATCGAACCCGGGTCCCTGGAGCTGTGAGGCTGCAGTGCTAACCACTGTGCCGCCCTAGAATGAGAGGGCCCAGAATGAAAGTGATCTACTGGGCATTCTCTGAAGGATTCAAAGTACCAGTTTCTACCTCCTTAGGTAGCAGCAACCCCAACTGCACCATCCTCCTCTCTTGCCAACCCTTCTACTGTTAAGAGTTTAATTTGTTAAAACTTAGGAATCTATATTGCAAAAATGATAATAAAGGATTGCATGAACATTGAATCATCTGGAGATGGCTGAATTTTATGTTTTTCTTGAAAAAGGAAAAAAGTTTGATCCGAGCATGGAATGTAAACAGTTACTGGAAAACACCTATTTACAAAGAACCCAACAAGGGGGTTGTTTTCTGACTTAAAGGGACAGATGTTTACAAGCAAGTGACAAACAGGTGATTTATGGTGGCCATTTGACTTGTTTCGGGAAAGTTTCGTTTCAATTTGAACTGTTGAAAACTGTCAGTTGCTGTTTAACCTGGAGAGGAAAAAAACTGCCCACCTTCCTCTTTGAAAAGGAATCCCGCATCTCGAGAAGAAACCCTGTATTTTAATTGTGGCAGATTCCTATTTCCTCCTGTCTCTGAAGAATCCCTGCATTAAGCTGTACTGTTGCCTCCTGTGTCTTAAGAAATCCTGAATGTTTGCAGAAATCTTGCATCTTTAAAAGATTTGAACCGAATGTGTAAGAATGGACACCTGTTGCTGCACATCAGATGGAAGACCTATGTGAAGCTTCTGCAGTTGACTTTCTTTGAACACCTACCCAAAACAGACTGTTTATCAACCTCAACTGGAAAGATTCTGAGTGGCATCCAACTATTCAACTTTGGGACACCTCACCAAGCCAAAGGACTTCCAACTCTCTGCTTCAGTATAAGAGTTTATTTATTTCTTTCTAACAGCTGTAAACAAAAATCAATTTTTTCTTGGTTAATCGGATTTTGGAAGTATGTCTGTGTGGGCTAGGATAATAATACAGGGCTTTAAAGTTCGATTCGTGCCATTATTGGTTAAGACTTGGTTTTATAATAAATGGATAATTTTGTTGTTTAAGAAAGAAACCTGGTTGGTGTGATTTATTTTGGGGACAAAGAGTACCAAATTGGCTGCTTCGGTTAGTGGGAAAATTTATTGATATGTTTTGACCTGTGGAGAAGTGGGACTGAATTAACAGCGCACTCTTCCCACTTTGGTCGTAACACAACCTATGTGCTTGCTGGGGTTAACTTCCTTCTTAATCAAACAATAAATATCCCCTTGGATCAACAATGATTACTAGTATTTTATGCTAGTTTGCTGTTTCTTCATTCTTGCTGTGAAGTGCAACAGAGAAATTCTAGTGTGTTATGACTAACATGATAAACGGGAAATGCACACTACATTCTTCAGTGGAAAATGCAAACTTAAACTTAGGTTTCTAAGACCGGCATAGGCTACCAACAGAAAACACTGTTAAAGACATTTTGAATATCAAAGTCTGGACAAGTTTAATTTCTTCTTTATGAACTTTGTGACTTATCTTCATTCTGGTATTCACTTTTAGCCAAAACTAAGTCCCCAACTTAGTGGGGAAAACAAGACAGAAGCCAAAAAAAAAGTTTTCAAAAATATTTTGAGCAATATTACTGGGTCACGTTTGCTAACTCTTCGTTCTGGGGATTGGCTGTTTTCTAGAATTCTTTGTAACGTTTTATTGATTGACTAAAAGTGGATAAACTATGAGGAAACATTGCAGCATAGGATTGTGGGGCTGGTTGCCAAGGTTGGGCAGCAATCAGAGCAATAGCAGCAGCCACGTCTCTCACCTACAGTTGCTGGATTGTGAAACCATCCCCAATAAGAAAAATGACACTTTCACAAGCGAGGAGCAGGGGAACACAGACATCAGATTCATCAAATTAATATAACATCTAAACAACGAGCAGCATAGAAGTGGAGATAATTATTATCTCCTTAACAGGACCTGCCATAAAAATGAGTGGAAAGCAAGTCTGGGTTTAAACAATGACATAACCCCTTACCACCCTCCTGCATAAGTATTTATTTTCACCATCTTGGTGAATTTACTTGGATGCCTATTTTACAGGAAACAGCCTGGGTACTCCAAAGATTGCTCATCCTCCTGTAAAAGTTGTCAACATGGTTGAGGCAGGACTTCGGATTCAGCATATATTTAGCAGGAGCTACACTATAAAAATGGTCAAGATACTTTGTATTCTTTCAGTCCCACCCTCGAATCTATCATCCTGCTCAAGGAAAAAATGAACCACAGCAATTTCTCAATAATTGAGGAAAAAAATGGATAAATTTACCACCATACCCTCTGGAAGCTATCAAAGCCCAAAATGTCAAACCTTTATCTAGGAGTTTACCTATCTGAATATTTCCAAACTGGTTCATCAAGGAAATCTTTACATACACAGGGAGACAATGTAATACCTTTTGGGAAAATAGCGAACAGCAACTTCAGGCTCCAAATTAATCAGATCATCCAAATAAATGTCATCAGGTCCCTGATGTTGACTTCGTTTATGGAGACCTACATAAAAATACAAAATTATATTTCACAACAGAAACCGCAAATCTGCTAGATCCAACAGCTTTCCACACAAATTATGTAAAAATCCTAATTCCCTCCCTTGATTTATTTTCCTGGTGCAAGGGAAGTAGACTTATGTCCACCTGAATCATAGAATGGTTACAGGAGGCCGCTCAGCCCATGGAGTCCATGCAGGCTCTCTGCAACAACAATTTACTGAGTCCCACTCCCTCACCCTTTCCCTTTAGTCCTGCAAATTTTTCCCCTTAGGTGCTTATCCAGTTCAGCTTTGAAAGTTGTGATTGAGCCTGCTCCACCACAGTTATGCAGTGCATTGCAGACACTAACTGCTTCCTGCATAAAAAAAAGCTTTCCTAATGTTGCCTTTGATTCTTTTGCCAATCACCTTAAACCTGGTTCTTGACTCTTCTGCCAATGGGAACAGTTTCTCTCTATCAGCTCTGTCGAAACCGCTCGTGCGTTTGAACACCTCCGTCAAATTTCCTCTCAACCTTTTCTTCTCCAAGGAGAACAGCCCCATGTAACTGAAGCCCTTCAGCCCCAGAACCATTTTCATCCATGTTTTCTGCATCCTCTTAAAATGCAGCCTGAAGGCCTTAAAGACCCGGCCGAAGTAAGCGGCGGACGTTAAAAAGAATTGAGACCCGCGCTCACGGACATAGTGATTTTAAACATGGCAGTTCATTGCATAGCCATGGCGCCTCTCCCCCACTATGACATGGAGGGGGCGGGTGAGCCATTGCCAGCAACAGTGCCCATGTGCAGGCACCATTTTTTAAAGGGTTGACAGCCCAGAATGAACATTTAAAATTTAAAAGGCAAGTGGAGTGAAAGTTTTGCTCAAATAAATGCAGTGGCCTTTCCAGGCATTCTCCCACAACCCTTCTCCCCACAAAAGTTCGGCACCTTTGTCCTTTACCACTTCCCATCACCACCCCGGCCAATCCGAGGCCTTGTAACCCCACTCCCTCCTCAGAGAAAAAAAAACCTCCTTCCCCTCCCCACAGGTGTTGTGCCACGTTTCCCCAAACGGGGATTCGAAGGCATGGCAAGAACGAAGATGGCAATGCGATGGCAGAATTGCTGCGGGATGAATGATCAGTAGGCATTTACGTATTTTAATGCGGGTCCAGTCGCTGAGCGGCGGGGCAGCCCTAAATGAGGCCTCGCTGCCACGATTGGTACAGGGCCTGTTGCTGGGGTCATTAGCAGGCTTCCACCGTACTGATCTTCATCCCTGCCACCATTCCCTTTGGTGGAGGGGCTTTAAAATTCAGCCCTTGATATCCTTCCTAAGGTGCAGTGCCCAGAATTGGACACAATATTCTAGTTCAGGCTGAATCAGTGTTTTATAAAAAGGTTAATTATTAACTTCTTTGCTTTTGTACTCTACACCTCTATTTATAAAGCACAGGATCCCATGTGCCATTTTATCCACTGCAAGAAATAATATCTGCATGCAGCTCTAAAAGTTTTGAAAGGTTAGAGTTCGGGTCTTGCATATTGTTACAACCAGGTGAGAAAGAGGTTTAGAGTTCCCTTTCAGCCTTCACCCGATACTACTGTAACACGGTTTAATTTAAACACACCATGTTTAAAGCTCCCCCTTGGTGAATCCTTGTTCACCGCTTTCCAATTACAAGGCAAAGAAACCAGCACAAACAGGCTTTCTTTGGTTTAAAGAAAAGGTGAAATTTATTAAAATTAAACTCTAATTCGTTTAAATGGCTTCAGATACATGCAGCGCCCCAGGCTAGCATGCATATGCGACACACACATGCAAATAGAGACAGAAAAAAAGAGGAAAATAAAGTGGAAAGGTTTGAGGCAATATCTGAAGAGTTGTTGTTATGGTTCTTCGAGCTCACTGTAGAGTCCTTGATTATAGGTAGATCTTGCTTTTTGTTGGGGCCCAGTATTCTTCTTAAACCTTATTCGCTGTAGGAGACTTTTAACTCTTGGGATTCCTGTGTCTTCAGTGGATTCAGAGGCTTGAGAGAAAGAGATGGAGAAGACAGGAGAGAGATCTTCACAGTCCAGGAGCAAACAGCTTTCTGCCCAAACGGTTTGTACAAATTCAAAAAACTCAGGTTGCCCAGGTTAGTCATGTTAGCTGGTTTGACCATGTCAGTTTGTGTATTCGGCCATCAGCAGTCAAATGGAATGCGAGCTCCCCCACCTTCAACGTCTGGTGATCAAAAGTCCATTGTGGGTTAAATGCATCAGGGAATAGCAGCTTTGTCCTTCCAAACACTGTGTTAATATCCAAATATCTTTTCCAGCCACGGCTCATCTGTTTTACAAGTCCTTTTATTAAACTGCAGTAACAGTTTAAAATCAATGTTCATGACAAAATTAATGCACTTCATTCTTGGCAGGTGGGGGCCTAGCATGACACGTATGAGCATCTTTCTTTTCTGACACGCAAGAGAAGTGAGTGTATACCATATTTTCCTTTGGCAATACACAATTTTGCAAATATTACTAAAATATGTTATTCCTTTATTAATAGTCTGCCCAGCTTGACCGAAACTAAACTGAAAACTGGCTTAACAGATAAAATTCCGCACACTGCTAAGGACATTAAAACAAAGCATTTTGAAAAGGATCCCATAATGCTTAGTTACATTGTAAAAACATGCAAGACAGCCAAATTCGACTACATCACATTGTTTCAAACTGGGCATGGACTCACTGGGATGAATCTTCCCAGTCACGTGAAAGATGGGTTTGAGGCAGGACTGGGAGAAAAATTAGAAAACATCGCACCAGGGCAACTCCGACATGATCCCGCTTCCAAGCGATCTTTCCAGAGACAGGGTCTGATCAGCACTGGCAGGTAGCTAATTAGGCTCCAGAAAGTCTCCGCTTGGGATCAAATTGATGGCGCCATCAGGATCTTCCTGATAGCCGGGGTCCCCCTGCTGAGGCCAAAGACTGGCTGTTGCCTGGAAGCAGCCTCCCAATGGCAGGCCATGGGGCCAGGGAGGTCTCCTTTAAATCCTGGGGCTGTAAGTGCTAGAGGGCCGCAGCTCATTCTGTGGGGGGTCTCCCCCTCCACACGGATTGCCTGGCAACATTTTTCTTTCACACATCTGTATCTATTCAGAAGACGGCTCCACCTTGAGGCACCCTGACATTCTCCTACCTACATCGGAGCACCCACCTCTCCCGGTGGGGCTGCCAGCTGCACATTGCTGCAGGCCCTCATATTGGGTCTGCTGCTTTTAACTGGACAGGGCTCTTGGAGGCTGCTTCTTAATTGGCTGCCTCCAGGAAGATCGTGACGAACATCCCGCCACAGCCACTTCCAGGTGCCTGGCCTGGAATCGAGTCCGACCTCGGGGTCACAGGACCTTGGCAAAATCTAGTCCACTGCGCCTCAAGGTGCGTTTAGCAGCAAAATGTATGGGCGCATGCCACTGTACAAATAATCATTAATTAAGCTGAATAATCACTGCTTTTCTACTGATCTCAGAATTCCAGCAGCACTGGGAAGGAAATCAACTTCGAGTTTTGGGCTTTTGAAAGTAATTCTTAAAATAAGTGTTTCTTTTGGATAGCTAACCCACTGCTAAGCAATACTAATCAGTAACATACAATTAAATTAATCACATGTTCAGACCCTTTTAAAGAAACCGAATAAGTAATGGGACTATTATACAAAAACATTACCTTTTTTCTTTGATGGAGAATCTAATTTTGTTATGGCTGGAGTCTGTGTTCCAGGGTCTGTAGGTGAGCTGTCCATCTGAGACATTACCGAGATTTCAGTTGCTGGGATACTCGGTGAATGTGGGGATTGTGTAACTATGTCAATGGAAATTTCCTTCAAAGATACAACTTTACTGTCAGTAACTGTCTGGCTAATGTTCATAAGTGCTCTAGCCTCAGGCCTCATTACTGTATGAGTTGTAATTTGTCGATCCACATCCATGGCATCAGAACTGAGGATAACCCTGAAGTGAGTGTTTTCAGATGGTGTAATACTGAAGGTTTTTGGCTGTTCCAGTCTCTCCCTTTTATTAACCTGTAAAGTTCAAATAAAACATCTTATAATTCCACTGTGCATTAAGGAAACAATTTCACTTTGTGACTTACAAAAGCATGAATTAAACATTTTATTTAACCAATCTCAAATTGTCACATAGTAAACCTGCTCAGGTGAATGGAAAGCAAGATGTGTAGAATTACGAACAATGGCAAAATCTCCCCATTAATGATCCAAATGGAGGCACTGGGTGATCAGGTGACAGTGGGAACTAATCACAAGTTTTCAGGTGATGCAGAGATACGTCGGGATGAAAAGAATATAGACAGATCTAGGTGCAATGCAGAATGACTCACATCTTATACAGATAAATGTAACATGGTGGACGATTCAGGATTGTGTGCTCAAGGATGCTGAGTGAGAGAAGCACTTTGGGGATTAGTGCATGAATTACTGAAGGCCATGACCAATGCTGCAAGACTATTGGGAAAGCAAATATGGTGTTAGGATGCATCTCCCAAAAAAAAGCTATCCTCGCACCATTGATTACAAATATATCAATCTTCAAAATGTTTACTCAATTAGCTCCTGAAAAAAAAAGACATGCGCCTGTCTCAACTACTTCCTGTGGCAATCCATCTGCATGAAGAAATCTCTTCATGCTTCTCACTCCAGTGATAAATTTGAAGTGAAATGAAGTATGCCAATAGTGGCCTCCTGATTTACTTGCACAAATTCACCATTTCTCCGTTGGTTCTTTATTCAATATCCCAACATACAAATATGGCACTGCTTTTCCCTTCTGCTTCTATGTAGTTTCGCATCTTTCCCTTCCCATATTAGTTTAAACCTTCTCCATAAGCAGCAGTTGCTTACTTAACAAGGACATTGGTCTCAACACTGTTCAGGTGATGCCCAATCTTTAGCGGACACACTATCCCAGAATTCGTCTGTGTCCAGGAATATAAATCCTTCCCTCCTCTATACCATCTCTCTAATCATGCATTTATCTCTCATCTTATTTCTGTATGGAGTAGTATGTTAGACTAGTAGTAATCCCGAAAATGACTTCTTGTGCTCCTGCTGTTTAATCTAACTTTTAATCCTTGGAACTCACCTTGCAAGACCTCAATTCGATCCTTTCCTACAGTCAGCATAGTTATCAGTTCAAGAAGATTCAAATATGAGTCTTCAACCATTAAAATAGAAACATAGAAACACAGGAACATAGCAAATAGGAGCAGGAGTAGGCCATTTGGCCCTTCGAACCTGCTCTGCCATTCATTATGATCATGGCTGATCATCCAACTCAGTAACCTGTTCCCGCTTTCACCCCATATCCTTTGATCCGTTTCACCCCAAGAGCTATATCTAACTTCTTGAAAACATACAATGTTTTGGCCTCAACTGCTTTCTGTGGTAGCCAATTTCACAGGTTCACCACTCTCTGGGTGAAGTAATTTCTCCTCATTTCAGTCCTGAAAAGGTTTACCCCGTATCCTTAGTCAATGACCCCTGGTTCTGGACTCCCCACCATCAGGAACATCCTTCCTGCATCTACCCCGTCAAGTCCTGTTAGAATTTTATAGGTTTCTAGGAGATCCCCCCTCACTCTTCTGAACTCCAGCGAATATAATCCTAACCGACTCAATCTCTCCTCATATGTCAGTCCCGCCATCCCAGAAATCAGTCTGGTAAACCTTCACTGCACTCCCTCTATAGCAACATCCTTCCTCAGATGAGACGACCAAAACTGCACACAATATTCCAGGTGTGGCCTCACCAAGGCCCTGTATAATTGCAGCAAGACATCCCTGCTCCTGTACTCCAATCCTCTCGCTATGAAGGCCAACATACCATTTGCCTTTTTTACCACCTGTTGCACCTGCATGCTTACCTTCAGCGACTGGTGTAGGAGAACACTGCATATTCCCCTCTGTTTATAGCTGTTCAGATAATAATCTGCCTTCCTGTTTTGCTACCAAAGTGGATAACCTCACATTTATCCACATTACACTGCATCTGCCATGCATTTGTCCACTCACTCAACTTGTCCAAATCACCCTGAAGCCTCTCTGCATCCTCCTCACAACGCACCTTCCCACCCAGTTTTGTGTCATCTGCAAATTTGGAGATATTACATTTAGTTCCCTCATCCAAATCATTAATATATATTGTGAATAGCTGGGGTCCTAGCACAGACTCCTGTGGTACCCCACTAGTCACTGCCTGCCATTCGGAAAAAGACCCGTTTATTCCTACTCTTTGTTTCCTGTCCGCCAATCAATTTTCTATCCATTGCAATACACTATCCCCAATCCCATGCGCTTTAATTTTGTACGCTAATCTCTTATGTGGGACTTTGTCGAAAGCCTTCTGAAAGCCCAAATAAACCACATCCACTGTCTCCCCCTCATCAACTCTACTAGTTACATCCTCGAAGAATTCTAGTAGATTTGTCAAGCATAATTTCCCTTTCGTAAATCCAGGCTGACACTGCTCGATTCTACAAGTGCTCTGCTATAAAACCTTTTACAATGGTCTCTAGAATTTTCCCCACTACCGGGTATGTCAGGCTGACTGGTGTATAATTCCCTGCTTTCTCTCTACCTCCCTTTTTAAATAGTGGGGTTACATTAGCTACCTTCCAATCTATAGGAACTGTTCCAGAGTCTATAGAATCTGGGAAGATGACCACCAATGCATCCACTATTTCTAGAGCCACTTCCTTAAGTACTCTGGGATGCACACCATCAGGCCCTGGGGATTTATCGGCCTTCAATCCCATCAATTTCCCCACCATTTCTCTACTAATACTAATTTCCTTCAGTTCCTCCCTCTCACTAAACCCTGTGTTCCCCAACATTTCTGGTATGATATTTGTGTCCTCCTTTGTGAAGACAGAACCAAAGTATGCATTTAGTTGGTCAGCCATTTCTTTGCTCCCCATCATAAAATTCCCCTATTGCGGACTGTAAGGGACCTACATTTGTCTTCAATCATTTTCTCTTCACATACCTATAAAAACTTTTATAGTCAGTTTTTATGTTCCCCGCAAGCTTACTCTCGTACTCTACTTTCCCCTTCTTAATCAATCCCTTGGTCCTCCTTTGCTGAATTCTAAACTGCTCCCAATCCTCAGGTCTGTTGTTTTTTCTGGCAAATTTGTATGCCTCTTCCTTGGATCTAATGCTGTCTAAATTTCCCTTATAAGCCATGGTTTGGCTACCTTTGCCATTTTTCTTTTGTGCCAGACAGGAATAAACAATTGTTGCAATTCATCCATGCGCTCTTTGAATGTTTGCCATTGCCTATCCACAGTCATCCCTTTAAGTAACGTTTCCCAATCGATCATAGCCAACTCGAGCCTCATACCTTTGTAGTTTCCTTTACTAAGATTCAGGACCCTGGTCTCAATCAACTACGTCACTCTCCATCTTGATGAAGAATTCTATCATATTATGGTCGCTCATCCACAAGGGGTCTCACACCACTAGATTGTCAATTATTCCTCTCTCATTACACAATACCCAGTCTAGGATGGCCTGTTCTCAAGTTGGTTCCTCAACGTACTGATCCAGAAAACCATCCCGTATACATTCGTGGAATGTATGGCAGCGGAATGGAAAACTTTGCAAGGAGTCAGACAGTATTCTGACTAATTTGATTTGCCCGATCTATGTGCAGATTAAGGTCACCCATAATTACATAATTCCTTTATCACATGCATCTCTAACTTACAGCTTAATGCCATTCCCAACATCACCACTACAGTTTGGGGGTCTATATACAAGCCCCACTAACGATTTTTGCCCCTCAGTGTTTCTCAGCTCTATCCATACAGATTCCACATCGTCAGAACTAATATCTGTCCTCACTATTGCATTAATTTCCTCTTTAACCAGCAATGCAACTCCACCACCTTTTGCTTTTTATCTGTCCTTCCTAAATACTGAATACCCCGGATGTTCATTTCCCATCCCTGGTCACCCCGCAGCCATGTCTCCGTAATCCTGACTATATTATACCAGTTTACATCTAATTGCGCAATTAATTCATCCACTTTATTGTGAATGCTCCGCGCATTAAGGCACAAAGCCTCAAGGCCTGTCTTTTTAACATTACTTGCCCCCTTCCCACTATTTCTCACTGTGGCCCTGTTTGATTCTGGCCCTTGATTTCTCTGCCTGTCACTTTTCTTATTCCTTTACTGTCTTTTGTTCTGGTCTTTGATCCCCCCTCCTCTGACTCCTTGCAAAGTTTTCCGTTCCCCTGCCATTTTAGTTTAAACCCTCCCCAACCACTGGCAAATACACCCCCTAGGACATCAGTCCCGGTCCTGCCCAGGCATAACCCATCCAGTTTGTACTGGTCCCACCTCCCCAGAGCTGGTCCCAATGTCCCAGGAATCTAAAACCCTCCCCCTCACACCATCTCTTCAGCCACGTATTCATCCATGTTCCCCACAATAATCACAATCTTCATGACGAGGCTTTTTGTTTTAAAACAATGACCTTTCTGAAAGCCTTAAATTCATCTTGTTTCCTAGGCAAGTGATTTTTTTTCCCCTTAAAAGTGCCTCATCATGATGCTCATGAATTTTTGCATGTCAGAATTATGCATTTATGGAAATCTCAAGAAATGATGCTAACCATTTAATGTATACCTGTAGTTTTATTTAACAATATTCATTCTAATGTCAAAATGTAATTTTAGCTGGAAATTTAACTTGAGTTCAATTAAATTAATTACCCTTGTTGATTCTGGAAATTCTCCCCACGACCACTGCATGTGGGACTCGGACACCAGCATATCAGACGGTTTCACCATTAATTCAGAGTCACTCTTAGGGGACACAGGCTGGGAAATGGACACGCTAAATGAAAGAAAAAACAAACAAAACTGCATTTGCAATGGAATATATCATATTTTTGCACAAACAAATAAATCTGTCAGTAATGGTTCTAAGTGTCTTTTAGTTATTTTACCCAGAATCTAAAACACTACCCACTGGACAGCTGTGGAGTAAATTAGTATTCAGTGTTTTCCTGAATATGACCGTGCATAAAAACAAACATACAAAGGATTCTCGGCATTCATAGCCTAAAATGAAAATTCAATTCAACATTTTCCTTTTGTTTTCCTTCTAAAGATGGTGACTTACACCAAGGTAATTTTGATGGACACAGGCAGCTTTCTGGGATCTGGCCCAAGAGGTCATTTCTTGTGCTAGTCTACACAAGAATCATCCTATTCCCACACTATAGGAGTGGTCGCAATTAGAAGCAAGAGCTGCAAGATAACACTTAATCTCCCTAGGCCAATACCATGCAGGCAGAATGCCTCAGCAGAAATTAGCACAAGCCAGGAATCAAATTTAAGCAGCAGCTTAAAAGTAACCACTTCATTTGTAATCCTGCATAGTGAAAAGTATTTGAATTTAGAGTGCTGTTGCTAACCAGACGTCCACATGTGAACTTCCTAAATAGCAATTAGGAAACCTGACCACCTGCAGGACTTCAGTGCTACTCAAAATGATATCTGCTAACTTTATACAGATCAAGGATCAAACCTGGAACTTTCCTGATCTATTTCACTCAGTGCTGTACAAGATGTGCATCTGCCCACTGAGCTAAAGGGAACTCTCTACTTGCAAAACTGCCTGATATTTATTTAGCAGTGGTCCAAAACTTCTTCCTCGGCAAGAACAAAATTTGGTTTGCTCACAGAATTATCAGATCCATTCCTGGTAGTAGTAAAGATTGCAGTATGTATATAATTGTGGCAGATCTGTCAAACAGTTTCACAAATACTCAGTGCTGCACAAATGAATTACAGCAGCTAGAAAACACAGCAATTTCCGACAATGGCATGATGACTTTGTGAAATACTAATTCTACTTAAAAGCCAGAGGCGTTCAAGGGAATAAATGGACATTTAGGGAACACAATGTTCTAATCATTTCTAAGCTAATTAACTAATGAAACATGGCAAATAAGAACTGATCCTCAACCCATTGTATTCTGGCATTTATTATACCAGGACTTTGTGGTGTACCTAGCTATTAAGCTGACCCTTTGTGTGCACAAAATAATCTTTGTTGAAATTACAATGCTCATGTAGGCTATCAAAACTCAGAAAATTACTGTAGACATTTATGTGACGTACAACATATTAAGTACTTGCGGGTGCAGATATAGTGGTATTCAAAGTTTCTAGGAAGCCAAGATGCCAAACATCTTATAAATTGGACAGTATAATTGAGATGGCAGTGAGCTTTATTCATACCAACAGATTACACATCATAATTGTTTGCAATTTGAGAAAGTCTCTTTGCTAGATGAATTAGGTTTTTATTAAAAAGTAGATTTTGCAGCACAGTGCAAAAGAATTATGAGCTTTGATTTAGGGTTGTATTACATACCTCTCAATCGAAGACCAGTCACCATCAGAATGTGGGTAACTTTCCTTGTGGGAAAAGGTTGGAGACTCTTTTACCTCATTGTCCTTTAAAGAAGAATTTGCCAACCCCCTGCATAAAGAAAATAATGGGATTTGCTTTTTACTCATCCTTATAGCATGATGCATTAACATATCCTCAGAGTGACAATTATATAATAGACTGAAAATATATGCAAGTGTTCCAATTTTTTCTAAACCTTGACTACCTTGAAAATTGCTTTCAATAACGCTGGAGGGTTCTGGAATTTTAGGTGAGGTGCTGCAAAACTCAAGCTTTGAAAAGTCACAAAACACAACTGGGAATACAATGGTGCAGTGAATTTTGGAAAATAATTTTAATCAGATTTGGAGTCAAAGAAAAATCCCAGGAACAAAAAGATGTAATATAATCTCCTTCCTCAGATGCTTTTTCAACACTCATTATCTATAGCGCTGTTTTCTCTCTCAAGCAAACATTAGCACCAAGCGAATAAAGTTAGAGGTGGAAAACAAACACTTCTGTGATCTTCCATTCAAGTTACACTGAATGAGTACTCAAAGCAAAGAAACCAAATGACCAGTGATCCAGAAATGATTAGCTGACAAATAAGCACAAAGAAGGAATAAAAAGAACCATTTTGAAATTCTTTGATCGGGTAGGTTAAACAGGCAGTGCATCATATACACCAGTGGTTCAATTACACCATCATTATGACATCTGTAAACAAAAACTCTGCATATAAATTTTGAATAGTCTGAAACAGGCAAACATATGCTTTACATATAGTAAACAGCCATATCTTTCCCAAGCTCTCCTGAAGGCTGGTGACCAGTGCTGGGTTAGGATTTCATAATTGCCAGCAGCTTTCGCTGGTGGTTAAGAGAGAGTCTAAAGTAATTACTGGAAGGCTATCAAATCACACAGGCCAATACAGATAAGGCAGGTCCTATTCCCACTCAACATCCTCAATACTGCACTTTCCACCAGAACTGAATGGAAAGTAATCAGGAAAAGATCGGATAATTTTACCTTAGCTCAGAAGCAATTGTGGTATCCCAACTAAGCAACTAATTAAACACAGATTAGGCATCCATCAGTGGACCTTCCTGACCTGTGTCAAAAATTAAATCTTACTTGGTTTTTTTTTTAAACCAAAGAAGCAGACTATGTATTTTACTCTGAAGGTCAAAGTGGGCTATTTCAATGACTATTAAGAAATTACAACAGTTTTCATTGTCGGGGACACAATTGCTTTCCTCACGATTGGACTGAATGAATTATAATTAACTTCATTCTAATTTAACATATATATTTTGGCATTTTGTGAGTGACTGATCCATTTCTATTTGTATGCAGTATTGTTAAATTCAACTGTCAACTAGAATTTGAGAAAATTGAGTAGTTAAATCAGAATACTGTCCTATTGGGAGATTCATTTCTAGACATGACTATTCCAATGCACTGCTGGCTGGCCTGCCTCTCATCTTCCACCCTCCATAAATGTGAGTTCATCCAAAACTCTGCTACACATATCCTAACTCCCATGAAGTCCTATTTACCCATGCTC
The DNA here is from genome assembly GCF_036365525.1 of Heterodontus francisci. NCBI lineage: Eukaryota > Metazoa > Chordata > Chondrichthyes > Heterodontiformes > Heterodontidae > Heterodontus > Heterodontus francisci. The sequence goes on along the minus strand of NC_090375.1, from coordinate 82,122,629 downwards.
ACTGACCTACACTGGGTCCCAGCCCAGCAACAGCCCAATTTTAATGTTCTCATCTTCATTTTCATATCTCTCCGTGCCCTCATGCCTCCCGATCTCTAACCTGCGCCAGCCCTACAACCCTCAGGATCTCGATGCTTCACAAATTCTGGTCTCTTTTGAATCCCCAATTGGCAGCCATACTTTCAGCTACCTAGACCCCAAGCTCTAGAATCCCCAGGTTTACGACCAGGAGAGAAGAAATGTGTCTAGGCGTCTTTTACTGTCTTCACTTGGTCTTATTGTAACAGGGTTTAATTTTTAAAGAGTGTTTTGAGCTCCCCCTTGGTGAATCCTTGTTCATCATTTTCCAATTATAAGGCAAAGAAATGAGCACACCAGGTTTTCTTAGGTTTAAAGAAAAGTGAAATTAAACTTACTTGAACTCTAATTTGGTTAATCCCTACGGATATACGATGCACCCACGCAAGCATGCACGCACAATACACACATCCAGGTAGGAACAGAAAACGGAAGAAAAATAGAGAGGTTTGAGGCAGTCTCTGAAAGGGGTTTCTTGTTACTAGCTCGCTGTACAGTCTTTGATTGTAGACAGCTCTTACTTTTCACTGGAGCCCAGTATTTTCTTGAACCTTGTTCACGTAGGAGAATTTTCTGATTTCACGCGTCTTCAATTCCATAAGAAAAAAAAGAGATGGCAGCAGACAGGAGAGGGGTGTTCAGTCCAAGAGCAAACAACTTTGAGTTCTTTGTCTCAGCAAGTTCAAATTCAAAAAAATTCCAACAGTCATGTGACTAAACTGGTCTGACCACTTCGGTGTATTGGTGAAGCAAGGACTGGGTCCCTTGTTCCAACACTGTCTGCTAACATGCAAATGTCTTTCCAGTCAGGGGCTTGGAAATTCCTTGAGATAGGCCCTCTTTTCTTCCCAGCCACAATTTTAAGTTTTAATGTTCATGTGGCGAAATAATGAGTGCCTCAGTCTTGCAGGTGGGGACCTGCATGACACCACCCTAAACCCCTCAGCTTTTCTACTTCTTTCTCTCTCTCTCTCTCTCTACAATGCTACTTAAAACCTACCTCTTTATGTGGCCTAGTGTCAAATATTGTTGGATAATGCTCCCGTGAATCACCTCAGGACTCGTTACTATGCTAAAGGCGCTATAAGAGTTCAAGTAGTTGTTATAAACATGCAGTACTTGCCCCAACACACACACACACACATACAAACCCACCCACCAAGACAGATTACTTTTAATGCTCTGCTTGAGGAACATACTAGACCAGATTTTGCAAGATCAGGGTGTCTTGCAGTGGGCCCTGTTGGTTAGACTTGTTTAACTTAACATTTTTAGCCCACAAATTTACTGGAAGTGTAAACTGATAACTGTACAATGCGAGGGCATTGGGGACCTGAATGAATGAACAATGGAAATACAATGCATCTATTTAGCTAAATAAGATTAAAGGATTGAGAAATAAATAGCAGAATGACTGGGAAGGATGATAAATTAGAATGGATGAATTCAAAGTCAAATCAGGTAGAGAGGGAAAGAAGCATTTAATTGAAAGAAAAAAAGTGAACAGAATTTTTTTAACATTACATTTTTAAAGTCTCCTAAAACAAATCACAACCTGAAGGAATGAGACTTCACAATTTACTTTCTGGGTGAGTGAGGTCGTTTGACAAGCATTAACGATTATTATATTAAAAAGGTACACATGCTATCAAAACTTCATAAACTTTCTGTGACGAGTTTAATGGGCAACTAATGTGCAAATGCAGCAACCTCATGAAATCAGGGGGAAGTTAAGCATGAGGTGTCATTTTTGCAAAACTAATGGCAGAGCAACATAAATCAGCCAGTTACTTTGTGAACTGCAAATCACAGGGTATTGCTTCCTCGCTACAAGTTGCTGGCCAATTTGTACATTAATAACTGTGTGCATCAGATGGCAAATTTTCAGCAGAATCTGTTTAGTAACCAGTACTCCTGCCTTTAAAAATGAAAAAGATTGTTTGTATTCAAATCTATTTCTACAGAGAGTAACTCCTTATAAACTTTTTCTTGTATTTGTTTTGCACTTAGTGTTTTACTAAATATCGTTGACTTAATATTTTTACTGAATTGTAAATACACTGACTATAATCCAAATACTCCGGTATTCAATAACCACAAATCTGAAGTGAATGTGATATTATTGGATAATACTATTGTTTAATTCAGCAAGCAGATTACTACAAGTATGTTAATTGCTAGCTCTCAAGTTATGCAACTCCACAAAAGGCAGATCATAGGGGATAAGGCCCACTTGCAGATATTAAGTGAATCTATTGACAGTTAAGTGATTCTAAAAGACAAAGTATCGACAATCTTGAGTATTACAATGGATCGTCTTATCTACTGAGCCATCAAGATAGATGTCTAACCTTAAGATATATTTTACTTAATCATTTTTGAATCAGAAATATATCAAGAGCAAAAGGAAATCCAAGAGTTACAAACTAAAAGTAAGTTTATTTTTACCTGGGAGAAGGTGTTGGTTTGTCTTCCTCAGAACTAATGTCCATTTCAAATATGTCTTCACTGCCAGCTGACGACGTACGCTCTTCCTTTTTGCCATCTAGTTTAAATTTTTTCTTCCGCCGCTTTTTCTTCTTCACCGAGGTAGTGCAGAGTGAGTTCTCAGAAGCTGTGCCCTGAACAATATTCTCCAAGTTCTGTTCCATTGATAGGTCAGCTCTAGAATTTCCCAAGTTCAGCTGCATATCCTTGAAGAACTTCCCTTCTTCTGTAAGGATGGGAGAGGTAGCCAAGTGAGGAGGAACTTTCTCCTAGTTACAAAAAAATTGCAAAGTATACAGAGCATAAACTACACAAACCAAAAATTTAGGAGTCTAAATTGAAAATGTGGCAAATTATAATATTTAAGAATATTCAGAAATAGCAGAAGGAAGGTTTTCTTTCAGGTGCAACAAAATCTTTTGCAGTTTACACGTCTACTGCAAATGCAGTCATTTCAATTGGAAACTGAAGACTATTTGCTCGGTATCATCTTTTTAAAAAAGCCTCAAGCCCATAGAAATTAAAGTCTAAACATGACCTCTGAAGAATAGTCATTACTGCACCAGTGTGACAGCCATTTACCACACCAATTACCCTGCAGCCTCAGACTTAGTTTTGCGCTATAACTGGCTACCCCTAAAAATAGTGATGAGATATGGTCAAGCTAATTTCATCATGAGCTCTTCAACAGCAACCTGTGCTTAACTGAAATACATTAAGTACTGCTCCACTCAGACCAGCAAGATTATATCCATCACAGTCAGTTGGAAACTGGAATGCTTAATGAAATGTACACAAATCCCTTCATCCAGTTGTACAAACCTGCATTTACCAACTTAAAAGAGTTGGCAGCAATAATAGAAAGTGGGTTCATAATGTGTGTTGTGATAGACTGATTTCTGGAGCACTGTCAGCATGGTCTCACCCCTCCCTATCTTTAATCTCCTGCAGCCTCACAACCCTCCAAGATATCTGCGCTCCTCAAATTCTGGTCTCTTGTGCATCCCTGATTTTAATCATTCCACCATTGGTGGCCACACCTTCAGTTGCCTTGGCCCTCAAGTTCTAGAAAACCCTCCCTTCACCTCTCCACCGTACTTTCCTCCTTTACAACACTCCTTAAAACCTACCTCTTTGACCAAGCTTTTGGCCATCTGAACTAATTTCTCCTTTTATGGCTCAGTGTCATACGTTGTTTTACAATGCTCCTGTAAGGTGCTATTTTTATACAAGTTCTTGTTCTATACAATGTACTGCACTCACCATACAGCTATTCCAGTACAAAGAACCTAAGTGCCTCTTGCCAAAAACAGTTGGGAGAACTTAAAACTTCGGCCTGAAGCGAGCAGAATGGCCAAACTGCCTGTCCAAACCTAAATCCTGCTGTATAGCTATACAGGAGATGGATTCACCAACAATAAGCTGCTATTCACCCACTTCCCAAAGTCTGATGCAAGACTTTACCACACTGATCAGGATTTTTTTTTTTTTAAAAAGAGACTATTAGTCTGATCTTTACATAATTTTGTTAAAAACTCAACTCATATGGACGACATTGTAAATGTTTCAAATAAATGAACTAAACAGAACCTTTTCTTGAATTGGTTCAAAAATGCCTTTGATCAGGCTTCAACTACCAGCTGTTATTGCTTATTTCTGTGAATGACTGTTTGATAGTCAGTTACAAAAATGTCTCAACTTAGATGAAATTAATAACTTCCTGAAGTAAATGGAACAGATAGCGAAACTCCTGCACATATTCTACATGCAATCCTGAAACAATAAACAAGCTTGCCATTTGCCCGAAGCATGCTAACCTAGAAAGTATACATTGTCTTGCTTCAGTTCACTCTTTCCTAGAAGAGGCTTTTATGTTAGGCCCAAAAGCCTGAAAACAGAAAGAGCATAAAAACAAAATATGAAGGAAGCCATCGAAACCAGCTGCTGATGAAATGAAGAGGATGGTGAGACTGCTTTCTTACAAAGGACTATTCAAAGCTTATAATTAAAGTCACATGTCTTGGCTGCTGCTTAAAACATATGTTCTCAACAAAGGAAGCAAAATCTTTTTACTAGAGGAATTACCTACAGCCTTGGTACTTTAAGTAGCACTGGATATAAATCTATATTTAAAAAAAAAAATAGCCACCATAGAGCTGCTTTTTAAAATCAAATTCCTTAGGCACTAAATCGACCTGCCCCACACAACCAGGTATGAATGCGGTCATGGCAGACTAGTTTTCAAACGTACAAGGAACTGCTTAGGTACTTTTATGGTGCAGCATTTTAGTTCAAAGCTTTCATCGCTCCCTCCCAAACTAGAGTCAATGGGTAGGATTTTTCCTGATGGAGCAGCCCCAGTTGGAATGGCAGAAGTTTATTTTTGTTTAAAAATTAGAATAGATAATTGGGCTTTACACAGGGTAGTGGTCATTTTTTTCCCCCTGGTGCTAAGAAAAGGGAACAGTGATCACACTTACACTGCTTTTAAAAAAAAAAGCATGCTGCCATCTTTAATATTGCCTGGACACTGGCAGTACTGTTGCATTTCGGAAGGATACTAGGCCATAATTATGGCCATAAACCAGGAATATACATTTTCAGTACCAGAAAATCCCAGCTTCATCCCCACCCCCTCCAAAAAGTGTCCTGGGGGAAGAAAGATAGGAGGAAAGATAGTCAGTAGTTTTATTTACAGGTTTTGTAATAGTCAACTGCAACTTAAACGTTACTTTGCAAACTAATTTTGCTTGATCACTAAACACAATTAAGGGGGAAAAAAATAAGTGGATTGGGTGGAGGTGATTTTCGCTGGGTACAGACAAAAAACTGGTGATGGGATCGGCCAACCAACATACTCCCTACCAAACACACAACAGCCAGCCTTCCACCCATGCGTGAAAATTATCCCTAATGTGTCAAAACTTGTAGGCATTGCTACATGCATCACCAATTGAACGGAAATACACTGTGCACGTTAACACCTACTTTTTCCTGATGTACACTTAGGAGAATATGATTTTGATGGCAGTCTCATTATCCAATGTCTATGGAATCCCTTCTTTTCGCATCAAAAACAACAGTGAAGGGAACGTTAGAAAGAGGGACAGGCAATTCTTACAGCCAATTCTCTTCAAATTCCTGCATGCATCATTTTATTACTTAGAATTTTTGGGATGATTAGAAGAAACAATCCCAGCCTGAATTACCTACTCACTCTTGGTACTCACCACAGGAAGTGGCACAGGTAACATGAAAATGTAGTAGAAATAAATGCCAACGACATTGCACAATGGAACAGGGAAAACCAAGGAAAACAAAACTAATTCTAAAATTTCTGTGTAACTTGCTTATGATTAGGTCTGAAAACCAATTAAAGAAAAAAGAGGATGCTGAAACTCAATACAGAAGAAATCAATCTCAAATATTTGTTATTTTTAACAATTATTTAGCACATATAAATTTGGGCTGCACTGCTGCACATCCATTGCCAGAAGTAGAGGTTACATCGTTAGTTCTTATACATTGATCATTACTCCTAACATACTGCAAACACGGGATGATATTGGCTTTGGTTAAATTACTCCATGGCTGCTGTTCTCCTTTGACAATTGTAACTCAATTCAATATCATAGCAATCACCTTTATAAAGGCTCAGTGGTGAAATTACTTGCAAAATGGAGCTTGATACGTGCACTATAAATTGGGTTTCAACATTCAAATTCCCCAAAACAAAGTGATGCAGGACCACCTGTCTCATTCCTCTTCCCTCTACATCCTGACTCTGAATTAAAGACACATTTATGCTGGAACAGCAGCATCAGATTTAAGTGAAACTGCTTCATGTTGATAAGAGTTACAGTATGACCATATCCTTAGAAATCCTACAACTTGAGATTCTAGCCCCAGCTATCCCAACTTTGGAACAAATTTCAGCACAACACAAACACACAGTAGAGTCCAACACTTCACAGTCATAACCAACAGTTTTCTTATTTCATGAAAAGTTCTTCTCTGCTCTTTCTCTTGCACTCACCACATAAGCCTAACAATCTCCAAACATTGCCATACAAAAGGAAGGGGAGTAGCCTATTCAGCCTTTTCAACCTTTTGTAGCAGCATCGGCAGCTCTTGTTTTTTTAAAAAAAACTTAATTCCCTGCATTTTCTCTACATCTTGCACTAAAAAAGAAAAGGTACTTGGGAGGATAACACCTTAATTGAGTTTGTCCTCTGTGGCTTTCTGAAGCAGTCATTTTAAGCTTTCACAACCTGCGTAGCTTCCATTACGGGCCTCTGAAGAGACCCCGAAATATATCTTAGGGAAAAGGTAATCAATCCGAAAGGCGATTGAGCACCTTGGAGAAGCTCCTGGAGAACTGAAAACTTACCCAGCTCTTGTTCCAGGAGATCCTTCCCAGGCCTCCTCAGGTATGTTGGAAGAGCATGGAGCCACTCCAACATTCTAGGGCTCTGCTGGCATGCACCCACCTGAAAAATGCTAACGATGATGTCTCCCTAACCTGGGACAGTGATGGCATCTAGAGCTGCAAATAGCCAAGAATCTCAGTCTGGCACTCTTGGTGACTGAGCAGCAGCAAAGGAATTTCAGATCCTTTTTTCAAGTTAGCTAAAAAAAAAACACTTTCCTCTGGCTTCACAGTGAATTCTCTACCCTGCCCATTTTTGCAAGAGTGAGCTGAAATTATTATTAAAACTTTATATTAAAAAGGAGCGGTTCTACTCAGCAATAAAAATATAAAAGTATTCAGCAAATTCAGAAGCAATGGTTAACTGAACTAATTGTTGGGAACATTTCATTTATTACAAAATAACCAAATCTGACCCTTTTTCATACACACCGATATACTCTTGAGCAAATGTTGCGGTATGAATGAGAGACCACAGTCAATTTCCATCTTCCACAAATTCCCTACCCTCCCTTTCAATTCTTCTTACTCTGGCTGTTTCATTTATGCTTCTCCTCTTCACTGCATAATCAAAATATTGTGGCAAATAAAGTGCTGTATGTAGGAAATTATGCCCCACTTCTGCCCCAACTGATTTCAATTGAATTTTATTTAGATAGTATAAAGTAAACGTGATTTTGTTGGTCATGAGGGGCATGGTCTACTTCTAATGTAAAAACTAAGTTTAAAATGAACAACTTTCTTAGCCAGTTGCCATAAGGCATAAGCACATCACAACACAATGTATTTGCATAAAATATTTACAAATTAAGTCAAAAATTGTTACATACATTTTCTTCCTCCGTTTCTTGTACAAAGAAAGCCTCTCCATTATCTCCCAACTTCATGTGCAGATCCACTGGATCTCCATTAATCTCGATATCAATCTGCAAATCCCAAAATAGCACTAAAAATAAATTCAGCATCGCTTTTAAAAGTCAAAAGTCTTCCACACAGACAACTCTTCAAACATTATGCCAAAACATCTATAAAAGCAAGACACATTTAACCATAATCACAACTTGTATTTACAAAGTACCATTAAGATAAAACATCCCAAGGTGCTTCACAGGAGCATTATAAAGCAGAATTTAACGTAGACCTGCAAAAGGTGGTATTAGGGCCAAAAGCTTGGTCAAGGAGTTAAGTTTTAAAGGAGTGTCTTAAAAAAAGGAAAAAGGGAGTGAGAGCGCCAGAGGTGTTTAGGGAGAGAATTCCAGAGGCCAGAATTAGAAGAGCAGAGATATCTGGGAGGGTTGTGGGGCGAGAGAAGATTATGCAAATAAAGCAGGATGAGACCTTGGAGAGAACTGAAAACAACGGTAAGAATTAAAAATCAAGGCATTGCTTGACCAGGGGCCAGCGTACATCTGTGAGCACAGGGGTGATAGATGAACAGGACTTGGTGCGAACAAGGAGATGGCAGCAATATTTTGGGTGATATCAAGTTTACGGAGGATACAATGTGGGATGACGACCAGAAGCGCATTGGTATAGCTTCTTAAGTAAATGTATGATTTTAGAAGATTAGATTCTAGTCATCCATCTGTGTGGGGGTGGGGGGGTTAGAGGAGATGGTGAACGGCCAGCTCCGCCGCCACCAACAACGTAATATTTATATATCTCCTTTAAAAGGTAATAAAACACCCCAGGATGCTTCACAGGAACGTTATAAAACAAAACAGGTTGAGCTTCAACTCAACCACTTTCACTGGAGCAGCCTTTGGAAGCTTCTAAAGATCAGGAGGCAGGAGAAAATACCAGACACTGAGGTGTTCACCAGAGCTGGCATGCCAAACATCCACACCATATTGAGAAAGTCACAACTGAGTTGGGCTGGTCATGTATGGCTAGAATTATCAATGTGAATTTTCTATGGAAAGCTCGAGTTTGGGGTGCACTCTCGTGGTGGTCAAAGGAAACACTAGAAGGACCCTTTTTTGTTTTGACTCCTGATATCGACCCAGAGTTGTGCGAGAAGCTCGCCCAGGATCACTGCACCTGGTACAACCAAATAAAAAACAGTGCAGCCTCCTTCGAAAGTAAGTGCATATCAGAGGCAGAGAGAAAACGCAAGGAGAGGAAAGCCCAAGCCAGCAGCTCGTGCAAAACGCCATTGTCTGTGGTATACTACCCTATTTGCAGAACATTCCGGGTGCAGATCGGCCTTAGCAGCCACCCACATACCCACTGGAACCCTACCAAACACCTCAGATGACCGATATGGTCATCTTCACCTCAAAGGTCAAGTAAGATAAAACAAAATGACACTGAGCCACACAAGGATACATTAGGTGAGATGACCGAAAGGTTGGTCAAAGAGGTAGGTTTTAAGGAGTGTCTTAAAAGGAGACAAGTGAGGTGGAGAGGGGGAGAGGTGTGGGAAAGGTATTCCAATGTTTGGGTCAAGACAACTGAAGGCACAGCCACCAATGACGGAGTGATTAAAATTGGGGATGCTCAAGTGGCCAGAATTAGAGGAGCGTACACATCTTGTCGGGTTGTGGGACTGGAGGAAATTACAGAGATAGGAGGGGTGAGGCCATGGAGGGAATTGAAAATAAGGATGAGAATTTTAACATCAAGACATTGCTTGACCGGGAGCTAATGAAGGTCAGCAAGCAGAGGGGATGATTGTGAGCTGGGCCTGGTGAGAGTTAAGACAAAAGGCAGCAGAGCTTTGGATGACCTCATGGAGAGTAAAATGTGGGAGACAGCCAGGAATGCATTGGAATAATCAAGTGTAGAGGTAACAAAGTCATGAATGAGGGTTTCAGCAGATGAGCTGAGAGAGCAGCCAAGTCGGGCACTGTTAACAGAGATCGAAATAGGCGGTTTTAGTGCTTGTGTGATTGAGTTCGGAAGCTCATTTTGGGTTCAAATGCGACACACCGAGGCTGCAAACAGATTGGTTTAATCCCAAACAGACAATGCTGGAAATACTCAGCAGGTCAGGCAGCGCCTACGAAGAGAAAAACAGTTGATGAAAGGTCATTACCTTTCATCAAAACTGGCAAGTTCTGGAGCAGAGGTCTTCAATACTATTGTCAGAATGTTGTCAGGGCCCATAGCCTTAGCAGTATCCAGTGCCTTCAGTCATTTCTTGATATCACGTAGAGTGACTTGAATTGGCTGAAGTCTGGCATCTGTGATGCTGGGGACTTCAGGAGGAGGCTGAGGATCATCCACTCGGCACTTCTGGCTGAAGATTGTTGCAAATGCTTCAGCCTTGCCTTTTGCACTGATGTACTGGGCTCCCCCATCATTGAGGATGGGGATATTTATGGCGTCGCCTCCTCCTGCTAGTTGTTTAACTGTCCACCACCATTCACAGCTGGATGTGGCAGGACTGCAGAGCTTAGATCTGACCCGTTGGTTGTGGAATCGCTTAAATCTGTCTATCGCATGCTGCTTATGCTGTTAGGCATGTAAGCAGACCTGGCTTGTAGCTTCAACAGGTTGACACCTCATTGAGGTATGCCTGGCACTGTTCCTGGCATGCCCTCCTGCACTCTTCACTGAACCAGGGCTGATCCCCCGGCCTAATGGTAATGAGAGCGAGTGCGCAAGAGAGAGAGCGAATCACAAGAGCATAACAGAAAAGCAGTTTAGCCAAGGGCTGTGCAAAGTCGTTCAGCCAAAACAAGGAGCCCTACTGAGAATTCTACATTTCAACTTTGCCTGCCTCCAGTCTGAAGTCTTAACCACCAGAAAACTACAAACATCCAGGCCTGCAACGTTAAAGAAACCGCCCTCGGAGAAGATTCAACAGGCTTACCGCGAACCCCGTGCGCCTACCTCTCTTCCTCTATATCTATTCTTCTGTGTGCACGTATGTGAGTAAATGTATGCATGGGTGCAGTTGTGACCATTTCAGGAATCGCGTAATAATAAATAGTTATCTACTGTTTAACCCATTATTTCCCTGCTTATTTGACTTAAAAACACTCGGGATAACTCATCATTTTAAACAAAACACAACTGCGGTCAGTTGGGAGGTAAACAGTCGGAACCTCCCACACCCCTTACCACCTTGCTGTAACAATACACCCCTCAATAATTGCATGTGCGAAATATGAACATGGAAAATTGTTAAAACAGTGATGCCCACAAACTAAATTACATTGCAAGTGTTTTGTTTATTGATTTCATTTGTAATTTTATCTGCAATATTTCATTTTCAACAGGTTCTTGCAACATTTTTTGAAACATCCTTTAAACATAAATGGTCCAACTCAACTAAGTGAACAGTGTATTTGCACCAATGCAATTTGATGGTGAAACAAAGTGCTTTATGAGTTAGATCTGATGTTGCAAGGACTTGAATATGTATGCAATTGTAACAATTACGAGAACAAAAATAGTTCCCCCTTAAAGGAAGGCATTTGATTCACACTTCCCGTATTTTGAAACACAAAGCTAATCTCCCAGTCATGTGCTGAAGTATACTTAATTTGGGCAATGACATATGTGAAATAGTTTCTTCATTTCGGTTATGGGATTTTCAAAATCATTGGCATTCTCGAAAAGACAGTGTGATACAGATAATGCAACATTAGTAGCTTTGATGGAAGATCAGTGGAAATCTCAGAAAAATGACTGTTTCTTTGGGGTTTCTGTCAGAAGTTGAGGTGGGAGTTCAAGAGAGATCCTTGGCAGAAATGAATGACAAATATTGACTTAAAACACATTTTTCAAAACATTTGTGAATTTTGTGCTGGTTAAGGTGAAAGGTCTTGGCATAACGGAATGAACACTCGCCATGTCAGATACCCAACATCAAGCATTCCCAGAGGGAAATTATTTCCACTATACCCCTAAAATATGCTTCAACTCCCACAAGAACAGCATATCTTACTACTCCAGTATAAAATGTCCATTATCCAACACTGGCTGTCCTGTGCCCTCTCTAAACGAGACTTCGAACCACTGCTGATTTAGGGACAGTTTTATGCTGCAGATACATGTCCATTTGAAAGTGGATCAAGGATCCTGAAGCTCATTTTATAAATAGCAGACAGTGGGAAAGTGGAGTTGAGGCAGAAGATTAGCCATGATCCTACTGAATGGCTGAGCAGGCTCAAGGGGCCATATGGTCTACTCCTGGTCCTATTTCTTATCTTCAACATTCTGGACTGGATTGTGACACCAAGGATGACGTGTCTGTATCTAATCCATTCCACTATTCAACCCACAATGTTTACTTGGTTAATGGTGTAACAATTGTGTTTTATCACTTGGACGATGGTGGACAAATGGTATTTGATGGGGAGAAGAGGAAAATGTGTCCAATAGGTAAAATGCAGAGAGTTTTTTTTTTAATTCTAAAGACATTGTTTGTTAAGATACATCAGTGAAACTATTTTACACTAGATGTGAAGAGATAACCTCCATATCCAATGCTGGCACAAACAGTTTGCATTCAGCAGCTGTGCAGATCCTTGGGCTACCTTGAAGAATAGAACACTTTTCCAAACCTAAAAAAATTAATATGCAACAGTGGAGTCTATAAAATAAACTAAATATTGCATTACATTTGCTACTGGGTTCACTTTAGTCAAGTGATTTTGTCTCAAACTCAGTAATGTACAACTCGCAGTGATGTACCCTATGTTGGGACTCAGATAAAATATTTAAACAATTTCATAAAATATCCAATTTATGGATATTTATGCACAGTGATGCAGTGGTTAGCACCGCAGCCTCACAGCTCCAGCGAACTGGGTCCAGTTCTGGGTACTGCCTGTGCAGAGTTTGCAAGTTCTCCCTGTGACCGTGTGGGTTTCCGCTGGGTGCTCCGGTTTCCTCCCACAGCCAAACACTTGCAGGTTGATAGGTAAATTGACTATTGTAAATTGCCCCTAGTGCAGATAGGTGTTAGGAGAATGGTGGGGATATAGTAGGGAATATGGGATTAATGTAGGATTAGTATAAATGTGTGGTTGTTGGTCGGCACAGACTCGGTGGGCCAAAGGGCCTGTTTGTGCTGTATCTCTAAATAAATAAAAGTTTCCTATTCAATAATGTTTGATAGACAAGAGTACAGTGGATAGTATTTTAGGGACAGGAAACAAATGACTCCTGCATATGAGCAGTTGGTAAATTTCCGAAAATTGCCAGTTACCTTTACTCAAAATCAGCACTAGGAAATAGCAAGTTAAGCCATTGTAATTAGCCGAAAATTTACCAAAGCAGATATTTCAACATGGAATAATTATGAGTCATAATTTGCCAGAAATGTCCAGTTTTTCCAAGATTTTAAATAGAATTCATTTATCCTTTGGTATCATTTTAGTGCGTGCATTTTGTATTTCAATTCTGAAAACTTCCTTGTATTTAATTCTCCAATGTTTTGGCAAAGTTATGAGAATTTGCAAGACTAAAAACAGATGATTTTACAACAGGATGATATTTTAACACTTTGTCAAATGTTTCTTTCCCCTCACGTCCAAATAGCAAATAACTTCAAATGGCAATAGCCATTTATGAACAAGAAAAAAAACAGGCCAGATTGTGCTGGAAAAATAACAGCACATTAATGGCGCATGCTGTTACTAATATACAAAAGTTGTAGGCATTAAGAGATACATCTGGAGTTGCGAATGTCCAGAACTTGTTGCTCAATTCATGCCACTCCGCTGTTTGACTTGCACAAACAGCATCTTGTCCTTAGTCTTAATTATTTTTAAAAACTTGCTGATTTGCGCATTAATTCCCTATTAAGACTCGTAGAAAGTTATGGCTGTTAATTAAGATAATTGTTCATGCAATGCCAGAAAGGGACACTTTAAAATATTTTACTTCGGTTTGTCCCTGCTTTCCTTGGTTTTCTTTCAACTTGAAGTTTTCTCTAAACAAGTTTTGTGTCTGTTTTCTAGTGACTCCAGGGTCCCAAAGTGGTTTTCTGAATGACTGGAAAACCAGTCCCAAAGAAATCAAATGAAGCAGCCAGGTTTTAGTTGATTTCTGTTCAAGTATAGGCACTTAAATGGTGTCAGCTGTGGCTCAGTTAGCAGCATTTGTACCTGAACCACAAGGTTCCATTCTAGGGCTTCAGCATAAAAATCAAGGCTGACACTCCTGTGCAGAACTGAAGGAGTGCTGCACTGGCAGAGGTGCCGTCTTTCAGATGAGATGTAAAACCAAGGCCCACCTGTTTGCTCGGGTGGATGTAAAAGATCCCATGGCACGATTTCAAAGATGACCAAGGGAGTTACCCCAGTGCCTTGGCCAATATTTATCCCTCAATCAACATTACAAAAAACATATTATCTGGTCATTGTTTGTGGAAGTTTGCTGTGCGCAAATTGGAATAATCTATTAAGTAAGGTAAAAGAGACACAAAATACAAATTAGATATGGCGATGGGCGAGATAATGTACTAGAGAAATGAGTCAGATGGATACTTCTCATCCCTGAATTTTGAGGATCTTTCAGTTTAATAATGACAGAACAAATGTCAGATCTCAGGCTCCATGCCATATATAACATTACAAAATTTTGAAAAACCAAACCTTTCATATTTTGTTTTGGACTGCCTTTTCAGGTCTTTTTCTTTTTAGCTTCTCTATCTTCAATATGAAGACAGAAATGCCATGGAACTTTTCAACTTTTGAAAAATACATGTGAATATGTAACTGGCGTAACATAAAAAGCTAACATAAGTGGTATCATAATGGGATCTATAACTTTAAGATGGAATTCAACTCTAGGATTAACACTGCATTGCACAGTTATAGCAGATCGAATAAAATATGACAAGAATACATTGGCTCAAGTAAAGTTCATTCATCCATTGCTTTCAACATTACATTAATTTCTAATCATAATTGGAAACTTACCACATTTTCCTGTGACCGAAGTACCCCTAGCTTTCCAAATCGAACATGAAATGGTGAGCATTGGTAAGTGCCATCCTGCTGTTGAACCACAATCGCATCAATGCATCCAGAGAGTGTTGCAGGATTCAATCCCTTGTACAATTCTTTGACTGTTACCAGCAACTGTCCAACGTAGTTCATGGTTTGGGACTGGGAAAAAAAATTGCATTAACATTCTTGCTTTCAATTAATTTTTTTGCAGTGTGCAAAGATTTTTCTATTTCATAATAAACCCTGAGAACCTCAACTACAAGTAGGATCATGCATGTGACAAAGATTTTTATTTAAACCACTTCACATTTATCAACAAAATCTTCAAACTTGCCCATTTCAAGCAAGCAGCTGTGCATGTTTCACTATTTGATACAATAACGTTAGCTGTGATTTGATCAATGTTGATATATTTAGACTGTGAATTTGATTGGATGACATCTCAGCTTATGTTACAGTACAAATGAAGTACACCCAAGAGAAAACAGTAGCAATGAGATTATCACCTTCATCAAGTGACTGAAAGCCTGTTTAAATTTATGCACAGTAAGCATGCACTAAATAATTTGTGCATCACTGCAGCTTTTAAAATTTGGGGTGTAGGGTTCAAATTAAAACAACTTTCAAAAAGCAGACAGGTTTTCACTATTAAATCAGTGAATGGAACATATATGAACAAGCTACACCAATTCTTTCCACCCTGCCATAAACTAAGCTGATTGCCCCTAATATAAACTTTAATAAGTTTAAGCAACATTTTGCTAGTTTTTAAGCTTGATCTTATTCCTTGCTACACTGCAATATCTTTAATAATCTGCTTTCATGTCAAACCCACCTAAGCTGGCTTTCAGCAATTTGATCTACACTCATTTTGCTCAGCTTTCTTCTGTAGTATTGTTTGCAAGTCCAACCTTCAAAATTCCTAGAATGCATCTCCGACCAGCCATTTCTGTGCTAACTTTCATGGGAATAATTTAGAGTTTTTCCAATGAGGTAGACAGGTGTGTCAATATTTGCAGCAGACATCTTCCCGCCTCTCCTCCACCCCAAACCCCAGTTTAATGTCTCAACTGACAAAGCTACCCTAGTCCAGAACCCTGTCCCGTTGCCATAACCCTGAAACTTTCTCCTGGTGCTTACAGCCCAAGACCCAGTGCTGATGGACCAAATCAAATCACCCCAATGCTGCCACTCCTCTCAGAATGCTGTCAAACCTCATGATTCTTCCCCTTGGCTACTAAATCCAAGGATTTCATTCCCCAGTGCTAGAAAATCACAAGACTCATACCAGTTTATAGGCAATCTAGGACAGATACCTAAAATCTTGCACTCCCAATTTATACCGTCAGGACCTTCCACTATACTACAAACCCTTAGCACCTGCACTACAGTCTGCCATAATGTAGGATTCATTCCCTACCCCAGTTCTATCAAAATCCAAGACCGCATCTCCCATTCCAGCAAAATCCAGGTCCACTCCCAATGCTGTTAAATCTCTCCATGCTTCTAAATGCTGGGTACTCAATATGAACCCCAGCTGATAAAGTGGTGAAGGCATATGGAATGCTTTCCATTATTGCCCGAGATACAGAATACAAAAGCAGGGATGTAAATGCTGGAACTATATAAAACACTGGTTCAGCCACAGGTGGAGTACTGCGTACAGTTCTGGTCACCACATTACAGGAAGGACATAATTGCTCTGGAGAGAGTACAGAGGAAATTTACAAGAATGTTGCCAGGGCTTGGAAGTTGCAGCTATGAGGAAAGATTGGATCAGCTAGGGTTGTTTTCTTTAGAAACGGGGAGGCTGAAGGGTGACTTAATTGAGGTGTACAAAATTATGAAGGGCCTAGATAGAGTAGACAGGAAGCACCTGTGTCCCCTAGTGGAGAGGTCAATTACCAGGGGGCACAGATTTAAAGTGATTGGTAGAAGGATTAGAGGGGACATGAGGAAAAAAAAAATCTTTTCCACCCAGAGGGTGGTGGGTGTCTGGAATTCACTGCCAGGAATGGTGGTGGAGGCAGAAACCCTCAACTCATTTAAAAAAGGTACCCGGACATGCACCTGAAGAGCTGTAACCTTTAAGACTATGGACCAGATGCTGGAAGGTGGGATTAAATTGCACAGCTAGTTTTTTCAGCTGGCGCAGACACGATGGGCTGAATGGCTTCTTTCTGTGCCGTAACTTTTCTCTGGTTCTATGGGCTATGGTCTACAGTATTGGTGTAGCCTGCACTTTATAAAAATAAAAATGGATTACTTGTGTCACACCATAGTGGGAGTGTCATCAGTAGGACTGCAACAGTTCAAGGCGGCAGAACACCATCACCTTCTCTGTTCAATAAGGGATGGACAATAAATACAGCCTGGGCAGAGTCACCCACATCCCAACACAAACAATAAAATGCTGGTATCTCATGCTCATATTAGCATCTTATCAACTTTACATTGAAGTCCTTTGAACGCTTTTAAAACAAAGTTCAGCTTTCTGAACTTCCCTAAATGGCCCTATGTAATGGTCTGAATTAACCAATCTTAAGGCAAAGATGGGAGACTTAAAAAGCTCACCCAATTTTTTGGCGACAGAACAAAAGAATACGTGATACACAATTATTTTGTAAAGTCCTGATTTACAAAAGGAAGCAGTGGCCATTATTTAGATGCCAGGCAAAAATGCAGTCGCAGGAGTTCACTATTTCATACATTCTGAAGCTGCCTCACTTCAGTTAACTTCTGCATGGAAGGAATGGCAGTGACAAATCACATTGTTGGAAATCAGGGGCTGAATTTTCAATCGCGGTCAGGGTCTGGATTGGAGGTGTGCAGGCCGGTGGGTCCCCAATTTGATGCCGCCAGCCATCATTCCAGTTTCCCGCCACTATCCCAACTCCCAATCTATTTCGGCTGTCTGCCGGCAAGTGGCAGATAACTAACTACCTGCAAATAAATTTAATTAAGGGGCCTTTTAAGGTCCTGTTGTCACACTGACTGGCATTTCCAGTTGACCATGTGGGCAGTGCACTTTGGCCCGGACGGTGGACCCAGGGTGGGGGGTGGGAGAAGGTGTTGGGGGCATGATTCTTCATCTGAGGCATGCCCCTTCCACAGTTGGAATAGCCACCAGGCCACAGCTGTAGTTGCTAGCCATCCCCTGGAGGGGTTGTCCCTTCAGGATCATGCCCAGGTAGCTGCGGCTGTTTTTAAAAAAAAATAAAACCTCACCTGGCTTTCTCTCTCCATCTTCAGATAGGCAGCTCCTGCCTTGGCTGGTGGGGCTGCCAATCTGAGTGCTGGAGGGCCTCTCATTGGCCGACCAGCATTGGGAGCCTCCCCACCAACCCTGATTGGATGGCGCATCTGTTCACTGGCCTTTAATTGGCTCTCTTTTTCAAAATAGCTGTAATAGAGCGTGGGGTTGGGACCCGGAACTAGCCCTCATGTCAAGTCCCCAACCCCGAATGAAAATTCAGCCCCATATTTCAAGCCATCTGTTATATTATGGAATCCAATGTGGCACTGAGGCTGCCAATATTAGACATATTTTATGGTTTCTCAGTTTATCCAAAGCACGCATGAACAGAGCAGAACTGCCCCTTAGTTGATTTTTAATCACTTAGAATAACCTGTTAACCCTAATTGAGGTGCTGTTGCTAGCATGTGCTAATGATGGAAAAGTGTGTTGAGCTCTGAGTGCAGACTTAACATGCACCAAATAAGCCACAAGCGAGTTGTGGTTCATACACATATCTCTGCTGCATTTTTGCAGCATTCTACTTCCTGCTGCACTGGCATGTCGAGAACAGACATTATCTATGAAGGAATCTAGTCACGTACCAATTCTTTAAATTATAAAAGCTGAATTATTTTTCTTCACAGTGCTGTTATCTAGCTTGGAAGGCTTATCATGACAAATTGTGTCATCAGAGGTTTCTGGTTTGCTGAAAGAAAGCCCCAACTTACACACGAATGTCATCGTTTCAATGCAGTACTTAGCCAAAAATATTTTTTAAAATTCCCTGCTGTATTGTTTTTGGCACATTTCCCTACAGTTTCTAAAATTACAATATAGATTAGTGAGGCAGAGAGAAATTCCCATGCTC
The DNA here is from genome assembly GCF_036365525.1 of Heterodontus francisci. Classification (NCBI taxonomy): domain Eukaryota; kingdom Metazoa; phylum Chordata; class Chondrichthyes; order Heterodontiformes; family Heterodontidae; genus Heterodontus; species Heterodontus francisci. The sequence continues at coordinate 82,103,619 of NC_090375.1, read as the reverse complement.
AACTCTGCAGTGGGAGCATTGAAGTACTTGGACAAGCAGGCAGGGCCCTGCTATTGACCACAGATTATAGTCCATCTCATTTCTTATCTACTAAAGAAAAACCCAATCACAGGTACTTCTGTATCCGCATGCTAGCTCTTGCGCAACAGACGTTACTGTTCACACTACTGTCTCTTTTACTGTGAGAAATTCATCACAGGAAAGCACAATTATAAAATATTTAGATAAATCACTTGCCTGAAACAAAAACTCTTAAGAATTCAACCTCCAGTTTCTTTCAAAGTCTTTAGGAAAAGCAAAAAGTCTCAAATCTTCGATTAAGGGAATACATACTTCCACTCATCAATGCCTTTTGATATACAGATTGCAGCAGGGTAATTCTGCCAAGTGTACATGTGCAGAATGCACAGATCTGATTACTTTATCTGTTGTAATATAAAAATATCCAGTCTAAGCACAGCTTTTGAGACAGGACACGACCTTCAACTAATAATCCTTAATGACAGTGTTAAAAGGTGATTCAACTGATAAATATTATAATTTGATGTTATTTTGAAATCTGTAAATTTTTCAAAGTAGCTTGAAGTTTTACTTCAGACAATAGGAATTTTGGTTGGCGAGAAGAAAAATGGTATACGAAAAGTTGAGATAAAGGTCAAGAAATCTGCTCCACAATTTTTCTGAGCCGACAACTACATATAGACGCTAAGTGATTTTTTTTTTAAATGGGGAATTGCAGCATCACAGGGAAAATATGACTAACGGCCAATAACTGTAAATAGGAAAAAACTATTATAGTTCTACCTACAGGCACCATCGGCAATTACAAACACGAATGTTCATTGTGTCTACACAATGAAAAATCCAAAAGGTGGTGTTCATAGGCAACAGGACCTACTGATTTTATATGCATTCTAATTCAACAGTCTAAAAATACATAATTTTAAAAATGCAAGTGTCAATAAATGAAGCCATTAAAAAATGCTAATTACATTTTTGATTTTATAAATAGGGACAGAGTACAAGAGCAGAGAGGTTACTTTAACATTTCTACAAGGCAATGGTAAAATCTAGACTGCTGCATGCAGTTTTAGGCACCCTATTATAGAAAGGGCATTCAAGTAAGAGTGCATAGGGTTTATTGACCATAACAATACCAAGGATGACCAACTACAGTCACAAAGTGAGTCTTGAGAAACTAGCACCATTTCCACAGCAGCAATGTAAGCTAAAAGAGATCTGATGAAGCCTTTTCAATTTTGAAAGGCTTTGATGCAAGGAATAGGAAAGTACTTTCCACAAGTTGGGGAGTCTGTGATAAGATATCACTGAAGGAGTGGTGTGTGGGGTTAGGAAAAATTTCTTTATACAAGGGAATTGTTTGATAATAGAATACTTTTCCGATGGGATTGAGCCAGACACCACTGCATCTAAGTGAATAGCAAACAAATTTTTGAAGCAGAGGAAGATACAGGGCTATGGGGAGAGAGCAGGGCAATGGAACTAGTTTTGAACTGCAACAGCAAAAATCCAGTATAAACACGCACCGAGAGATTTCCGCTGTACTCTTATGGTTGTGATCTATGGAAAAATGGGACTGGAAAGGAGGGGATTCTTAATAGAAATTGGATGGGTACTTGAGGGGAATAAACTTGTAGGGCTACGGGGATAGGAGGAGGAGAATGGGACTGACTGGATTGTTCTACAGAGACAGCATGAAGTCACAGGGGCCAAACGGCCTGCTTCTGTGCTCTAACAACTCTATGGGTCAGAATTTCAAAGTGCTTTGGGCGAGAACGGGTGCAAACGTGTTTTAAAGATCATGTTCCCGAAGTCGTCACTGAATTCTGATGCCTCCAGAAAATGCTCCAATTTTCAAAGATAGGGTAGTGGAAGTGGGAGTCGGGAACCCGCTCGCATCAAATTAAAGGACTGTTAAGCCCCTTGAGGAGCTTGTTAACAGGCCGGGAAGCAAGAATGCAATTTTCAATTGGCAAACCCAACCGTCTGATTCAGGTTCGCGGACAGCTATCGGGTTCAATGCGGGAGAAGTTTTTTTTGTATGCAGTGAAAAATCTCAGTACCTGGGGATCTTGTGCATTACTTCTCATTTGGCCATGTGGCCACTTTCCTGCGAGGTTACTCTGCTGATCCTCCAGGGCGTTGCCCGCTTTCTTTGGCAAGGCAGCAACTCACCTCCAGCCCAATTAAGGTACTTGCATTTAAAGATATGGCACAGGGTAGGGATCTGAAAGTTATCCACAAGGCTTGATTTTCAATTCAGGGTCAGGAACCCGACGACCGAATAATTTTCGGGTCCCTGACCCTGAATTTAAAAAAAAAATCAAGCCCAATGACTCTATAACTATACAAAATAAAAAAGGAGCTATAGAAACAAATGTGTAGCAAACAAGACAGGATTTCCTCCACATTGAATTCACTCATGCTATCCCTAATTTTCTACTCTTAATTTAACACCAGCACTATTCAATTTATTTAATTAGGCTATGGCTAATGGAATTCCCATTGGAAAATCTTTGGAATTCTCTGTCCCAGAGGGCTGTGGATACTTGGTTAAAAATGTTCAAGACTGAGATTGATGGACCATAGGGCACTCAGGGAATCAAAGGATTTGGGGATATAGTGGAGTTGATGCAGAAATTCAGCCATTGGCTGGTGAAGCAGGTTCAATGTGCCGTATGGCATATCCCTTGCTGCTATTCCTTATGTTCTTAAATCTAGGTTACAGCTCCATAATACAACAGCCCTCGAATAATCACTTGGGTGAAATATCAATGATGTATGTGCCCTGCAGGAAGTGTTAGCAGACTGATCAACGTGGAAGGCATAACAGTCCAGTCCAAACTATTCTCAAACTTCCACAAAATCACTATACCATGGGTGATAGGACTTGGAACTTTAACAGAGTACAATCCTCCCCAGTTTAGGATTTCCAATACCAATCAGGTCAAGAAATAGGTTAACACAGCACCCAGGAAACCAACCCAAGTTCATGACCTGCACAACTTAATGCTACCCCAAGCAATCAGTTCACTGAGAATACCTTTAAAGAGCAATGCGTAGGTGCCCCAACATACTGCAGAGTATTATGACTTGGATTCGAATCTGTGATTTCCTATTCAGTGAACTTCTCTATCTCACCCAAACGACTAGGACATGATACTAAGCAGAGTCTAGCATTTCGTCACCAGGAAGAAGTGAGAGAACAAAATCAGATGGTGATCTGCATAATTTTTTTTTTTAAAGTAAACACTAGCGTTATCCACCCTCTCAAAATGCAGGTACAGAACCAAAAGCTATTGTAACTCAGCACCTTTCTAATGACTAATTGCTATAACTGCTGTCTTTACTCTGCTGAGAAACTTATCAATATTGATGTTTACATGTGCTAATATGAAATTTTATGAAATGTGTAGAGAGCGCTTTTGGGTTTTCAATGGTTCAAAGATGTGCAATAAGAAAGGGCTGTCTACCGTCTACATTTATCTATATGATCAGCGTCACAGGATCTTTTGCTTATTTTTCTACTGAAAGGATTTGATTCATTTTAAATGTGTTTTAAAAGCATAGCTTATTTCTGCAGGTTAAAAAAAAAGTCTGAGATAGTTCATATTTGGGATGCTAATGAGCTAGTTTTGATGTTGTCTCCTCATAGCTGATGAATAAGAAACTTCTGGTGGAAGGTTATTGATTAACTTGAAACATTAACTCTGGTTCTCTCTCCAGAGATGCTGCCAGACCTGAGTATTTACAGCATTTTGTTTTTATTTAATAAAAAAATTTAGCAGCTTATGGCCAAAAAATGATAAACATCTCACACCCAATATGTTGGAAAGTTTTTGATTTACTGCTGATTAATAGTCTGGGATAAAATAAAAATTATAAATTTATATTATGGAAAAAAAGCAAATTTCAACAAAGGAGGCTGATGAGGCAGAAACCACCCTCCGCACACATCCAGCCCACAAAAAAAATAAACAGGCTCAATGAGACGGAAGAAGATAACTTGTTTAAGTCAAACAAGATGATTCACTGAAGTGGAGCAGCAAAGCATGTTAATTATGCCATGATATGTAAACAAATTGTGTTGATGAGTTCAATCAAAGCAATTGTTCTGTATATTATTTCACAATAAAGTTAAAGCAGCTGAACAAAGCAAAGCTCACCCATATGGCATTAGCACAGTCTTCCATTGAAGAGGTTGAAGAAATGCACATGTAAAGGCATGATGGTCTGGCCCAGACCTTAGCTACTGCTACATTATTGTACAATTAGATATAGAGCAGTGAGGGTTACACTCCGTTATTATAGCACAGGAGGCAGCAATTTGGCCCACTGAGTCCATACTAGCTCTCTCTTCTGTAACCCAATTAGTCCCATACCCCCACTCTGTGCCCACATCCCTGCAAATTTGCTTCCCTCAAGTGCGTATCCAATTTCCTTTTGAAATCATTTACTGTTTCTACTTCCACCACCCTCACAGGCAGCAACTTCCAGGCCATTACCATTCGCTGCATTAAAAGGTTCTTCCTCACATCCTCCCTGTGTCTCCTGCCCAAAACCTTAAATCTGCGACCCCTAGTCCTTGTACCATCAGCTAACAGGAACAGTTTTTCCTTGTCTAACTTACCTAAACCCATCAATCTTTTACACCTACATAAAAGCGTAACACGCAACAAATAGAAGCAGGAGCAGGCCATTTAACCCATTGAGCCTGCTCCACCATACAATATCATGGCTGATCTAATTGTGGATTTAATTCCACTTTCTTGCTGCGCCCCGCCATAACCCTCGATTCCCTTGTAGATCAAATATCTGTCCAACTCTGCCCTGAATATATTCAATGGCCCAGCCTTCACTGCTCTCTGGGGCAGAGAATTCCAAAGATTAACAACCTTCAGGGAAGAAATTCCTCCTCACCAGTCTTAAATGGGAGGCCCTTTATTTTGGAACTATGCCCCCTAATTCTGGACTCCCCCACAAGGGGTAACATCCTGTCAGCATCTACCCTGTCAAGCCCCCACAGAATCATACATGTTTCAATAAGATCACCTCTCATTCTTCTAAACTCCAATGAGTATAGACCCTAACTGCTCAACCTTTCCTCATAAGGCAACCCCTTCATCCCAGTAATCAACCTAGTGAACCTTCTCTGAACTGCTTCCAATAATGAGACCAAAACTGTGTACAGTACTCTAGGTGTGATTTCACCAATGCCCTGTACAGTTGTAGCATGACTTGCTTACTTTTATATTCCATCCCCCTTGCACTAAAAGGCCAACATGCCATATGCCTTCCTAATTACATGCTAACATTTTCAAATTCATGTACAAGGACTCCCAGATCCCTCTGTAACACAGCATTCTGTAGTCTCTTTCCATTTAAATATTATCCTGCTTTTCTGTTCTTCCCACCAAAGTGGGCAACCTCACATTTCCCATATTATCCTCCACCTGCCAAGGTTTGCCCACTCACTTAACCTATTTATATCCCTTTGCAGATCCTTTGTGTCCTCCTCACATTTTGCTTTCCCACCTATCTTTGTACCATTAGCAAATGTGGCTACAATACTCAATCCCTTCATCCAAACCATTAATATAGATCATAAATAGTTGAGGCCCCAGTGCTGACCCCTGTGGCATTCCACTAGTTACAGTTTGCCAATTAGAAAGTAACCTATTTATCCTGACTCAGTTTCCTGTTAGTCAATCAATCCTCTAACCATGCTAATACATTACCCCCAACACCATAAACTCGTGTAGTAACTCTCTGCTGCACCTTATCGACAGCCTTTTGGAAATCGATCTACTGGCTCCCCTTTACTCAGCCTGCTTGTTACATCCTCAAAGAAATTTCAAGTTTGTCAGACACAATTTGCCTTTCATAAAACCAAGCTGACTGTCTGATTCTATTATGATTTTCTAAATGTCCTGCTACTACTTCCTTAATAATGGATTCCAGCATTTTGCCAATGAAAGATGTTAGGCTAACTGGCCTATAGTTTCCTGCTTTCTGTTGCCCTCTTTCCTGAGTAGGGCTGTTACATTTGCAGTGTTCCAATCTGCTAGGACCTTTCCAGAATCCAGGGAATTTTGGAAGATTACAGCCAATGCATCCACTATCTCTGCAGCCACTTCTTTTAAGACCCGAACGTGCAGGCCATCAGCTCCAGGGAACTTGTAAGCCTTTAGTCCCATTAGTTTTCCTAGTACTTTTTCCTCTAGTAATAGTGATTGTTTTAAGTTCCTCCCTCCCTCTTGCCCCTTGATTGTATACGATCCTTGGGATTTTTTTTTTTGTGTCTTCTTCCATGAAGACAGATACAAAATACTTGTTCAAAGTCTCTGCCATCTCCTTGTTTCTCCATTATTAATTCTGCAGTCGCATCCTCTGAGGGACTAACATTTACTTGCACTCTCTTCCTTTTTATATATTTGTTATTTATATTTCTTGCTAGTTTATGCTCATTCTAATTTCTCCCTTTTTTTAAAAAAGGGATCCTTGGCTAGTTTCTAAAATTTTCCCAATCTTCTAGCCTACACTAATCTTTTCAGCATTGGACACCTTTTCTTTCAATCTGATACCATCCTTAACTTCCTCAGGTAGCCACAGATGGTGCATCCTTCTGAGTCTTTTTTCTCAATGGTGTATATCTTTGTTGAGAGTTATCATGGAAATAACCATTAACATCCTGTTCAATACAGAGTAATGGGCCAGTCGTCTGGCATAATAGCCTAAGCTGCTTTGCTTTGTTCAAGAGAGAGATAAATTCTCAGCTGTACCATGTTCTGCATCCCTGTAATTTTTAGTCAATAAGTCACCCATTCTATTAATAAAAGATAAAAAGACAAGACAATTATTTCAAATCAGAATCAGGCTAAGCCATAATTAAGTCCAGGACACATTCAGCCTGATGACATCACGAGAATGGGGCAACTTTACTTGAAAAGGCATATAAGCACGTAACTAAGTAATTTGAGCAAGCTGAAACCTTTGAAAACACAGGAAAATTGAATTGCAGCTTTAAAAACAAAGTTGAATGGAAATAGCTTGATTCTAGCACTTGTATACTTGGAAACAAGCTGCTTTACTAAGTATTAGATTTTAAACACCCCTCTCTCCAAATCAAAAAATTCATATATACACATGTATTAACATGCACATGCAAACAAATTAACTATGAGAAAAATCTTTAAAAACCACAAAGATTCAAAAAAATATTTTGCCTGGATTTTGAATTAAAAAATATACACATCATAAATAAAAGTGATCATTTGTGGAAAACTGGCTGAGATCGTTGTTTTAAATGTTTCAATATTATAGCCGAGGTAGCAGTGGTGTTCAGTACTTTGTTACTAAGCTTCAGCAGACCAAATTTTGGAAATTTTCATGGTTCCATTAAACTCAATTCGCAAAGAAAACAATTTGAAGATTTAACTCAAAGCGATGCTTTAAGAGTGGAGTTCCCTCTTGCAAACTTACAATAAACTTAAAACAGCACCCGGTTAAGTCGAGCTATGCCACTGGGAGTAGCAAGGATAAATGATGCAGTTTGTTGAAGCAAAACCAAAGTATAAACAAATAGGAATTAACAAACGAGTGCAGATCATTGGTGTTTGGTTGCATTTTCATATTCCTTGAAGTACTCTAACGATTCGGCGACTTTAAAAACATTTCTTTTATGGGATGTGAGCGTCACTGGCCAGGCCAGCTTTTATTGCCCATCCCCAATTGCCCTTGAAAAGGTGTTGGTGAGCTGCCACCTTTAACCACTGCAGTCCATCTGGTGTTCGGTAGGCCCACAGTGCTGCTACAAAAGGAGTTCCAGGATTTACCCCAGTGACAGTGAAGGAATGGCAATATAGTGCCAAGTCAGGATAGTGTGTGGCTTGAGAGGAACTTACAGCTGGTGGTGTTCCCATGCATCTGCTGCCCTTGTCCTTCTGGATGGTATAGGTCATTGGTTTGGAAGGTGTTGAAGGAGGCTTGAAGAGTTGCTGCAGTGCATCTTGTAGATGGTACACACTGCTGCCACTGAAAGTCAGTGAAGGGAGTGAATGTTTGTAGATGGGGTGCTAATCAAGCGGCCTATTTTGTTCTGGATGGTGGCAGGTTCTTGAGTTTTGTTGGATCTGCACCCATCCAGGCAAGTGCAGCGCATTCCAAAGCACTCCTCACTTGAGCCTTGTAGATGGTGGACAAGCTTGGGGGAGCAGAGTGGTGAGTTACTTGTTGCAGAATTCCCAGCCTCTGACCTGCTCTTGTAGCCACAGTATTTATAAGGCTGATCCAGTTAAGGTCAATGGTAACCCCCAGCATACTGATGAACCGTACAGAAGTCAGAGTCATTTATGGCACAGAAGGCGGCGATTTGGCCCATCAAGTCCATGTGGCTCTCCATGGAGCTCTGCACTCCGTCCCACTCCATGGTTCGATCCCCATAGTCCTGCAAGTCTATTTCTCTCAGGTGGCCATTCAACTTCCTCTTGAAGTCATTGATCGTCTCTGCTTCCACAACCCTTGTGGACAGCAGGTTCCAGGTCATTACCACCCATTGCATAAAAAAAAAGTGCTTCCTCATATTCCCCCAGCATCTTTTGCCCAAAGCTTCCAATCTGTGCTCCTCAGTCCTTGTACTATTTGTTAATGGGAACAGTTTTTCCTTGTCTAACTTATCCAAGCCTTCATAATCTTCTACACCTCTATCAAATCTCCCCTGAACCTCCTTTGTTCCACGGAGAACAAACCCAGCTTTTCCAACCAAACATTGTAACTAAAATCCTCCATCCCTGGAATCATTCTGGTAAATGACCTTAGCACCCTCAAATCCTTCCTAAGGTGTGGTGATCAGAACTGGATGCAATACTCCAGTTGGAGTCTAACCAAAGCTTTATAAAAGGTTCAGCACAACTTCACTGCTTTTGTACTCAATGCCTTTACTTATGAATACCAAGATTTCATATGCTCTACTAACCACTCAATATATTCTGCCACCTTCAAAGATTTATGCACATGCACCCTCAGGTCCCTCTGTTCCTACACACTTTTTAGAACTGGGTCATGAATTATATATTGCCTATCCCTATTCCTGCTGCCAAAATGCATCACCTCACACGTCAGTATTAAATTCCATCTGCCACCTCTCTGCCTATTCTGCTAGCTCATGTCCTGTTGCAGGCATATCACCCTCACTGTTGCCCACACCTCCAAGTTTGGTGTACAAAGAACAGTACAGCACAGGAACAGGCCATTCGGCCCTCCAAGCCTGTGCTGATCTTGATGCCTGCCTAAACTAAAACCTTCAGCACTTCCGGGGTCCGTATCCCTCTATTCCCATCCACGTATTTGTCAAGATGCCTCTTAAACATCTCTATGGTACCTGCTTCCACGACCTCCCCCGGCAACAAGTTCCAGGCACTCACCGCCCTCTGTGTAAAGAACTTGCCTCGCACATCCCCTCTAAACATTGCCCCTCTGACCTTAAACCTATGTCCCCTAGTAACTGACTCTTCCACCCTGGGAAAAAGCTTCTGACTATCCACTCTGTCCATGCCGCTTATAACTTTGTAAACCCCTATCTTGTCGCCCCTCTACCTCCGTCGTTCCAGTGAAAACAATCCGAGTTTATCCAACCTCTCCTCATAGCTAATGCCCTCCAGACCAGGCAACATCCTGGTAAACCTCTTGTGTACCCTCTCCAAAGCCTCCACGTCCTTCTGGTAGTGTGGTGACCAGAATTGCATGCAATATTTTAAGTGTGGCCTAACTAAAGTTCTGTACAGCTGCAGCATGACTTGCCTATTTTTATACTCTATGCCCCGACTGATGTAGATTCTACTCTATTCCAAGATCCAAGCCATTTATATAAAATATCAAAAGCAGTGGTCCCAGCACTGATCCTTGGGGAACACGACAGTCTATCATCTTACAGTCTGAAAAGCAACCATTTACTATGACACACTGTTTTCTGTCCTTAAGCCAATTTTAAAAAAAAAATCCAATTGGACCCTGACCCTATTAATGGATAGTGATTTGTTTGCTGTTTTTACTACAGGGTATTGTAGAGGTTGTAAAGAAGGATACAACTGAAGCCCAGTATTAAAGGTTCAGTAATGATACTGTTGTGTAGTTTTGATAACTTTAAAATTGTCAAATTAAAACTGCAAGCAGCATTGAACTGGACTTTTCGTTTAGTGGCAAGCAAACAAATGGCATTCATTACATTTGCTCACATACTTTCTACAGAATTTTGACTGGCACTTACTGTGGTTAGAATGCTTTTTCAGTGCAGCACCCTCTACAAGGGATCTGGAACCTGTGTAAATAGAGCAAGAAAGTGTGCATCTATTAATCATTACTGAAGAATTGGTAATGAGCAACGCAGAGCATGAACCTGGAAATAGTTGGAATATTAAATTCAATATCAAATCAGGGCCAACCAGAAAATGAAGTAAGGGCATGGCAAAGTAAAGCTGGGATTGAGAGGTAGGAAAGACAGAAAGGAAAAACTTGTACTTTTGAAAAAAAAGTCTCCCGACAATAATTAAAATCTGAAGGAATGAAACTCCATACTTGTAAAAGCAAATTTTCAGTGACACAGAGATCATCTGGCAGTAATTAAGACCTATCACACTGTTAAAAATGTACTTACACTAGAATGGACATACTAATTTTTTCTAGTGAGTTTAGTTAGTATGTACATCATGCAAGGACCATAACTTCATGCTGTTTGTGCGTTTCAAGGATACTATTCTTGCACAACTTCTGAAGTAGGGCATCTCGAACACCAACTTCCCGATTTCCACATGTCACCATTTATGTGTCATCGCCAGAAGTTGCTGTTTAATTTACACATGCATAAAATGTGTGCCATTGGCTAGATTTCTACAGCAAAATCCAATCCAGTATTTACACATTACACTTCACAATGCTCAAATCGTCCAGAAAACAAAAGGCATAATGCTCATGACACCAAGCCCATCAACTAAAATTAGTCTCACCGTCATTCACTATAATTTTCTTTTAAACTGTCTGGATTAATATTTAAAGTATGTCAATAACTGTCAGCCACCATTTAATCTAAAACCAACTCCAAAAAAGTGCTGTCGTTCTTAATTAACCACAAAATTGCAGAGTATAACCACAAATAGTCAGGAAGATACAAGAGCTAATGCTCGCAGTCATCTGTTTTCCAAAAGTAACTCAAAACAGTAGTTAATAATTTTGGCTAGAATATTTGCCTTGCCCCACTTACAGCATCTCCATTGCCCTCCATGTCTATGCCATTCCCACTCTACTGGACAAGCAGAGTTTTGCTCATGCATCAAATAGTAATTTTTCCATATTAGCTCTTCATATGTGACTTTGGACAGTTAGAGCATGGGTGAATTTAAATAGGCTTCAGATACCTAAAATAATTCCTGTGTTATTATGACTAGCAGATAGCCAATACACAAAAATAATTGGCTTCATCCACAGTTTGAACAGACACAAATTATGTACAGGAACGTAAATGGGTTGTTTGATGTACAGATCAATCAGAAAATTTGTTCTGGATAATGCCATAAGAGTTTTTTTTTTAAAAAGCTGAGGTCGGTGCGCCTTTAAAACTGAGAAAAGAAGAGCTTTGGAGGACATTGAATGCTGAACTGGGTGGAGGAAGGCAATTTGTATCCAAGCAGCTCAGCAGAGGAAGTTTTACGACTTTCTTGTGACTTTGTTGTTGTAAAGCTCTTAAGTCAGTTCTGTAGCGTGAAACAGACCAGAGAGCGGTGGGAGCTATGATTTGCTGATAGTCCAGAGAAAAAGACAGATTCTCTCTGAAAATAAGCTTTACCCTTCATGGAACAAGTGCTGCAATCACAGTGTGGTTTTTGACCTGCTTGAAGCAAGAGAAAAGACCCAGAGAAAGAAGAGTTGCTGCTCTCTGTGGAGAAAGGCTCCTTTGCCGAGAGGAAGCCTGCATTGTTGAAAGGTAGCAAAATTCCCATTGTCTCCAGTCTCTGGCAAATCTCTGCTTCAAGCGTGAGCCCTGTTGCTTTTTGTATATTTAGAAGTTCCTGAAATCTCAAGAAAGTTTCTAGTGTTAGACTGCTATTTTAAAATGCAAGTAGACTTGTTGCGACACTTTTGCTGAAAGATCTGTGTGACATCTGCTGCAGACGAAGTGCCTTGAACACCTACCCATCAGACTGTTTAGCAAACTTACCTGGAGAGATCAGTGGCATCCGACTATTCGACTCAGACATATCACCGATCCAGAAATATCCTACCAGGAGTTACCCAGTTATTTTATTATTCCTAAGAAACAGTTCTAATTTAAAATATTTTAAAACCGGTTAACCGTTGATTTTTGAATGTATGTGTGGGAATGAGGGCGAGGAAGAATAAGGAGCTGTAAAATCTTTTCATACATGTAGACTTCTCATTATCGTTTAAAACTTGGTTTATAAATAGTTAATTTTGTTGTTGTTTAAAGAAACATTGGTTTGGTGTGCTTTATTCTGGCGATAATGTGTTTAATTTAACAAATTTCTGGTAGGTGGGAAACTTTACTAATATGCTGTGATCTGTGGAGCAGTGGGACTGAATTAACAGTGCCTTACCCCCGCCATGGTCGTAACAATAAGAAGTGAATTAATTGGTGATCTCTTAAAAAGAACAATGGGTATTTGATCTGTAAACACTTGACTACATTAAGAATGGTTTTTAATTGTTGGCACTTTTAGGCATGAGTTTATAGATTTACATCGGGACAGAATTGACAGAACCTACCCTGCATGGAATTTGAAGTTTACCAAATTTGAGAATTGAGCTTTGCCAAAGCCTCCTTTTAGGAATTTCTCCACTCCTACTCCTGCTTACACACACACCCAGTGTGATATTGAGCCATTTAAAAAAAAGGTTCCAGGTTTATCCCTACTCTTTTCAAAGTTGGCTGCGTAACTCAGCTCAGACACAAAGTACTAGGATAAACCTCAAACCATCCTGAGTTCAAGGAGAAGAAATGCAGCTGAGTTTCTTGCACTTTATTAGTATCCACTGAGCCTTGCTGGAAGGCACACGTATCAATGAGCAGGTAGACTATTTCGGAACTGACAATGATGCTTTCCTTGGCAAGTTCAGCAGCCTGGCAATATTCAATGCCACAGGCCACATTTGAAGACAGACAACTTGCATTTATAGGGTACCTTTAATGTAAAAAACATCCCAACACACATCACAGGAGCATATTCAGATAAAAGCTAACACAAGATAAATGAAGATATTTTAGGTTTACTGGATGCTTGGTCAAAGAAATAGATTTTAAAGGAGATGTGAAGCAGTCTAGGGAAGGAATTCTAAAGCTCAAGGTCTGGACATCAGAAGGCATGTTGATCATGATGGGGCAAGGGAAGTGGGAGATACAGTGGCGCAGTGGTTAGCACCGCAGCCTCACAGCTCCAGCGACCCAGGTTCAATTCTGGGGACTGCCCGCGTGGAGTTTGCAAGTTCTCCCTGTGTCTGCGTGGGTTTCCTCCGGGTACTCCGGTTTCCTCCCACATGCCAAAAGACTTGCAGGTTGATAGGTAAATTGGCCATTAGCAATTGCCCCGAGTATAGGTAGGTGGTAGGGAAATATAGGGACAGGTGGGGATGTGGTAGGAATATGGAATTAGTGTAGGATTAGTATAAATGGGTGGTTGATGGTCGGCACAGACTCGGTGGGCCGAAGGGCCTGTTTCAGTGCTGTATCTCTAAACTACACTACACAGAGGCCGGAGTTGGAGGAAAGATCTTGGAGCTTTTGGAAGTTAGAGGTAGGGGAGTGAATAATCATACGGCAAAAAAATTTAGATGATATTCAGAAAAGCAGATCAACTTCATTCCTCTCACCCAACCATAGTCTTCCATGCCCAGCTATATCAGGGTCTAACAGACAAAATAGTCTACATTTTATTTTTCAGCTGTTGACAGTTTAGAACTAGAAACTTACTTTAGTGCTTCAATATATTTTTTAAAAATTCAGTGTGAAAGATATTATTGCAAACAAACAGGTGGCTTAAAAATTTAAAGCCGAAGGGACAGCTTCACCCTCCAACTCATCACTGAAACATCCCTCTCGTGCTCCAAAAGCCCAGGACTTCACTCACTAAACACAATGATGAAAGGTAAAAGCAAAATACTGCAGATGCTGGAAATCTGAAATAAAAACAAGAAATGCTGGAAATACTCAGCAGGTCTGGCAGCATCTGTGGAGAGAAAAGCAGAGTTAACGTTTCAGGTCAGTGACCCTTCTTCAGAACAATGATGAAAGGAGCAGATTTCAGGAGTACAGAGGCATGGTGAAATAGGCACACACATAGCAGATTAAATTAAAAGCAGAGAAGTTTGAAATTATGCATTCTGGGTGTAATAGGGTAAGGCAATATAAAATAAATGCCGCCATTTTGAAGGGGGACCGGAACAGAGAGCAAAACAAAAAATGGTGGAAATACTCAGGTCTGGCAGCATCTGTGGAAAGAGAAGCAGAGTTAGCGTTTCAGGTCAATGACCTTTCAATCAGAACTGGCAAAGGCTAGAAATTGAATAGGTTTTAAGCAAATAAAGTGGGGTGGGGCAAGAGATAACAAAAGGAAAGGTGTTGATCGGACAGAGGATCAGAGAATAACTGATAAGGTGGTCATGGAGCAAAGGTAAAGGTGTGTTAATGGTGTGCTGAAAGACAAAGCGTTAGTGCAGAGAGGGTGTGAACGGACAGAAAAATGAACACTCCTAGCCAAAAGCACAAACATGAAAAAAAAAAGCATGGGCAGGCACATGGTTTAAAAAAAAATGAAACAAACCAAAATAAAATGAAAAGTAAGAAAAAAATATAACTTAAAAGAAAAAAGTGGGGGGGGGGGGGGGGGGGGCGTCCTGTTCTGAAATTATTGAACTCAATGTTGTCAAATGGAACAGATACCCAAGGGTCATGTATGCCAATTTTTAAAAGGTGGCAGGATAAATTAATAAGGCTGTTAAGAAACTACAAGACCCTTGACTTTATAAATAGAGGAAGAACAAAAGCAAGGAGTTTATGCTAAACTTTTATAAATCGCTGGTTAGGCCTGAGCTGACATATTTTGTCCCATTCTGGGCATCACACCTTAGGAAAGATGCCAAGGCTTTAGAAAGAGACCGCAGCAAAGATTTACTGGAATGGTACCAGGGTGAAGGACTTAAGCATGTGGAGAGACTAGAGAAGGTTGGATTGTTCTCCTCACAAGCAGGACAAGAACAGATTGAATAGAGGTCTTCAAAATTGATGAAGTAAATAGGGAGAAAATATTTCCACTGGCAGCAGGGTCAATGAGGAGAATTTTTTTTAATATTAAAGTGAGGTACAATCTGGAAGTAGATTTAATAGCAACTTTCAAAAGGCAATTGGATATACATATGAAAAAAGATTTGCAGGGCTATGGTGAAAGAACAAAGGAGCAGAGATGGCACGATGAATGAGAGGTGATCTAATTGAAACATAAAACTCTTAAGGGGCTGACGGGGCAGATGATAAGACAATGTTTTCTCAGGCTGGGGAATCTAGAGCACGGAGTCATAGTTTCAGAATAAAAGGGTTGGCCATTTAGGACTCAGATGAGAAATTTCTGCCCTCAAATGGTTGTGAATCTTTGACATTCGCTCCCTCAAAGCTGTGGATGCTCAGTCATTCCGCATATTCAAGACACGGGTCGATAGACTTTTCGATACTAAAGGAGGATAATACCAGAAGGTGGAGTTGAGATAGAAGATCAGCCATGATCTTGTTAAATAGAAGAGCAAGCTTGATGGGCCAAATGGCCTGCTTTAGCTCCTAGTTATGACCTTATAAATGGTCGTCTCCTGTTCTATATGGTTCGATGACATTCTTCATCGCATGGTGCCATAATTGATGATACATCTCAATCTGTTATACACCCTTCCTAATTCTTCCACAGACTCACGATCTCACAAGACCGCCTCCCTCCCTCCACCCACCCCCCAATTATTACAGAACTGCAACAAATGCACAGTGTCATCCTCCAAGCACAGGCATAACCTGAAATTTCCATCCCATGACTGCCACACCCCTCCAGCACCATCCCAGTGCTCCCACATTCTCAGACCACATAATCAGTGTCCCACCTTGGAACATTCGTCACAATGCTACCACATTCAGGACCCTCTAATTCTCCCACTAGCTCCGCAACTTAACATCTCCCAATCCCACTTCTACCAGACTGCTACCATCTTACCAGAGCGAGGGCAGCTGATTGAGGCCTGGAGTGCAACTCGGGTAGGCTATCAAACCAGGTTTGAAGATAGCTCAAAGAGAATTTAATGCTTACAAATACCCTAACCATAGGTCATTTAACTAGATCGAATTTGTAGATACTCCAGTTATGCTACTAAAATATTTAAAATTTAACTGCAGATGAGTACTAGCAGGCTCAAGAGCTCCTTTTTGAGAGAGAGAATCAGAATCTGAGCTAAAGAGAAGTCAGGCAGCAGAACAATGTAGTGCCTGGCTGGAATTTTTACTGCTGCTACCAATTTGAACAGAAAATATAAAAACAGCTTTGGTGGTGCACAGAATTTATTTAAACATTTAGATCTGTACTAAGTATAGGTCCTGTCAAATGCTTTCCAGATTATAAATCAGGTGTATTTCAACAAAATTTTATAGCCCCTTTAAAATACAAAAATGGCCCAAGGTCCTTTGCAGAAACGTTATCAAACAAAATTTGACAGCGAGCCACACATGGAGAATACAGGACAAGCCGAAGAGGTTGCTTTTAAAAGGAGCAAACTCAAAAGGGGGGGGGGGGGGGGTTTAAAAGGGAGAAAATTCCAGAGATCAAGGCCGAAGTTGCTGATGGCATGGCTGTCAATGCTGGAGCAATGAAAATCAGAAGATGCGCAAGAGGCTGAAACTGGAAGATCTTGGGTGTTACAGGGCTGGAGGAGGGAGAGATGAGGCTACAGAGGTATTTGAAAACAAGGATAGGAATGTTAAAATGGAGGAGTGTCTGGACCAGCAACCAATGTTGGTCCACGAGTACAGGAGTGATGGGTGAATGGGATTTGGCCAGAAGTGCCGACTTGATGATCCATCTCGGCCTCCTCCTGAAGTCCTCAACATCACAGATACCAGACTTCAGCCAACTTGATTCACTCTGCGATATCAAGAAACGACTGAAGGCACTGGACACTGCAAAGGCTATGGGCCCTGACAATATTCTGGCAATAGTACTGAAACCCTGTGCTCCAGCACTTGAAGTGCCCCTAGCCAAGCTGTTCTGGTACAGCTACAACACTGGCATCTACCCAGCAATATGGGTAGATGCTACCCAGCCAAGTGGCACTCGCTTAGCAATAACCTGCTCAGTGACACTCAGTTTGGGTTCTGCCAGGGCCACTCAGCTCCTGACCTCATTACAGCCTTGGTTCAAACATGGACAAAAGAGCTGAACTCCAGAGGTGAGGTGAGAGTGACTGCCCTTGACATCAAGGCACACAATGGCATCAAGACAGAGTATGGCATCAAGGAGCCCGAGCAAAACTGAAGTCAATGGAAATCGGGGGGGAAAACTCTCCACTGGTTGGAGTCATACCTAGCGCAAAGCAGTCCATGTCGAAATGCAGCAAGAGCTGGAAAACATCCAGGCTTGGGCCGATAAGTGGCAAGTAACATTCGTGCTACACAAGTGGCGGGCAATGACCATCTCCAACAAGACAGAATCTAACCATTTCCCCTTGACATTTATTGGCATTACCATCGCTGAATCTCCTATCAACATCCTAGGGGCTACCACTGACCAGAAACTGAACTGGACAGAGGCTAGGAATCCTGCAGCAATTAACTCACCTCCTGACTCCCCAAAACCTGTCCACCATCTATAAAGGCACAAGTCAGGAGTGTGATGGAACACTCTCCACTTGTCTGGATGGGTACAGCTCCAACACCACTCAAGAAGCTCAATACCATCCAGGATAAAGCAGCCTGCTTGATTGCCACCCCATCGACAAACATTCACTCCCTACACCACCAACGCATAGTGGCAGTGTACACCATCTACAAGATGCACTACAGCAATGCACCAAGGCTCCTTAGACAGCACCTTCCAAGCCCGCAACCTCCATCACCTAGGACAAGGGCAGCAAATGCATGGGAACACCACCATCTGCAAGTTCCCCTCCAAGTCACAACATCCTGACTTGGAGCTAGGGCGGCACAGTGGCACAGTGGTTAGCACCGCAGCCTCACAGCTCCAGGGACCCGGGTTTGATTCTGGGTACTGCCTGTGTGGAGTTTGCAAGTTCTCCCTGTGTCTGCGTGGGTTTTCTCCGGGTGCTCCGGTTTCCTCCCACAAGCCAAAAGACTTGCAGGTTGATAGGTAAATTGGCCATTATAAATTGTCACTAGTATAGGTAGGTGGTAGGGAAATATAGGGACAGGTGGGGATGTTTGGTAGGAATATGGGATTAGTGTAGGATTAGTATAAATGGGTGGTTGATGTTCGGCACAGACTCGGTGGGCCGAAGGGCCTGTTTCAGTGCTGTATCTCTAATCTATAATCGCTGTTTCTTCACTGTCACTGGGTCAAAATCCTGGAACTCCCTTCCTAACAGCACTGTGGGTATACCTACCCCACATGGACTGCAGCGGTTCAAGAAGGCAGCTCACCACCACCTTCTCAACAGCAAATAGGGATGGGCAATAAATGCTGGCCTGGCCAGCAGTGCCCACATCCCATGAATGAATATATAAAAAAAAAATACAGGAAGTAGTTTTAGATTAACTCAAATTTATGGAGGATGGTAGATAGGAAACCATCCAGGAGAGCTTTGGAACAATCTAGTCTAGAGGCACAGATGAAGGTTTCAGCAGCAGATAATCTAAGGCAGGTGCAGAGATAGCAAATGTTAGAGATGTAAGTAGGTGGTTTTGGTGGTGGAGTAGATAGTGGGTTAGAAATTCATCTCGGGATCAAATGTGACACCAAGGTTGCCAACTGTTTGGTCAATGTTTGAAGCTGAAACAGAGAGGGGAATATAGAGTCTGTGGCAGGGACTGAAGACAGTGACTTTGGTCTTCCCAATATTTAGTCGGAGAAAACTGCAGCTTGTCCAGTAGAGAATATCAGACAAGCACCATAACAAATCAGAGTCAGAGGCGGAGTTGAGAAAAGTGGTGGAGAGTGTAGAGATGGGTGTCGTCATGTGGAACCCAAAATCCTTTTTTCAGATGAGACAACACAGATTAGAAATAGGAAGGGGCCAAGGATTGATCCTTGGGGAACTTTCAAGGTATAGGTGAGTATGAAGAGAGGTCACTGCACGGGATTCTCCGGTTTCGACTGAATAGATCGGAACAAAACTCCGAGAACAGTGCCACCCAACTGGACTACAGCGGAGAAGCATTGGAGGAGGATGGTGTGGCCAACCATGTCAAAGACTGCAAATAGGGCAAGAAAGATGAGGAGGGATCATTTAACCATATTCTAAGTGACTGAGACTGTCATTTTTGATTTTGATAAGGGCTGTTTCAGTGCTGTAGCTGGGTGGGAACCTGGAGTTATGGGGGACGATGGATACGGACTTGAGAGACAACACATTCAAGGACTTGAAAGGAAAAGGAGGTTAGTGATGGGGCAGTAGATTCTAAGGACGTGGGTCAAGGGTGGGCTTATTTTTTTTTTTAAATGAAAAGGGGTGGGGGATGATGGCAGATTTGAAGGGGAGGGAACCCTAAACAATAATCAACCAACAAGGGGCCAGGCAAGGAAGTTGGGTGGTCAGCAGTTTGGTGAGAATAGGGTTGAAGGAGCAGCAAGTGGATCTGAGGAACAAAATATGCTTTAGTTATTATATATAACTTTTATATTAATACATTCAATATTGTGAAGGATTCCCAGTTATAAATCTTTTTCACAAAATGGAACATGCTTTATTATGGAGTTCTCTATTCATTCTCCAGCAGGGAACAGTGAATTTTCTCAATAATGACAGCAAATGAGAAATACCCATTTTGACTAAGGTTCAAAAAAAAAATTCAGAAGTTTAAAAGATTTTTCAGATACAAGTTTTTCTTCTATCAAATACAAAGCAAAATAAATCAATTTACAGAGTGGAATCTGATAATTAAAATAGACAATGGAAGTGAATACAATATAATCTATGCATTTATGTTTATTTGGTTAACAGTCACCTATTTAGGACTATAGAATTCTTGCACATTAAAGTACTTCCTTCATTTCAACTAAAACTTGTAAAACTACCACCACGTTCCTCCACTGCCATTCCATCACTCCCACCTTGGAAGCTCCTTCCAAATGCTTCCACAGCCAGGACCCTCTAATTATCCCACTAACGCAACAACTTAAGAATTACTCTTCCTATTTTTATCATCGTCTGTAAATTTGGACACTACTTCCTCGAGCCCTATATTGGCGTAGAGTGAAGAGAGGTAGTTCCAGAAGACAGGCCTGTCGGACACATAGCATCATAGCGTACTTTCGCAACCCACATAAAACCACTCAAATTGCCTGTAACTTCCTGCCATCTGTCTCTTCCCTTCTAACTAATTTTAATCCAATTTGCTACTCCCTCAAATTCAATTAAATTTAATATTTTCCTGCGTGGTATTGCGAGCTTTAGTTTGTAATTTAAAGTGTGTGTGCGTGTTGCTCAATTGAAACTGTTCAGCTATTAATTGGCTGACCTCAAAATGAAACCAAATAAAAGCAGCTCAGAGAATCAGATTCATGTATAAAAGAAAGCTTCAGAAATATGATTTAGGGAATCTGTATGGAAAGCAACAGATATTCGGAAAAAGTCTCTATCAACGAACCCGACATAACCAAGATAAACACAAATCAGAGAAAAAACATTAAGCCACTTACTTTTATCAGTTCACAAGTAAAGTTCAATATCAGGTGAGTGTACTTTTAAAAAAGAAAACACAAATTCCAAAACCAACCACTGGAAGATTCAGTGGTTATAAAGAGTAACGCAAATCAACCGAAAGGTGCACATTTGAAATCAGATTAAGTTGAATGGGAAACAGTGTGTTGGCTTTCCATTAACAAGTCACAGAGAGCAGTAATTTTACTGCTGCTAACATTCAACACCAAAAAAGTGTTTTAAAAATATTTAATTTTTCTGCTAAGCTTTCTCCCCTCCCTGAAGGCATCAACTTCTTGCTGGAGTATGGCTCCTTGGATTCCCAATGCTCCTTGGTAGCCAACACAATGAGTGTCAGTTTATTGAACCACTTGACTGGGAGCAGGGAAGAGAATTAGAGAGGTGGGGGGTGGGAAACCACATTGCAGAGCTAAAACATTGCTTACATATAAAAACTGATAAACTTTAGTTGCTTTTATAAATGGTGTCATTTAATTCCAACTGTCTGTGAGCTAGGTCCCAAGTACATTGCTGAATCCAGCTCTGCACACTTGCTGCAAGAATTAGAGAGCCAGATTTAGCAGTGGAAATACTGGAACCTGGCTTACATTGGCCTCCTGAGACTTAAAATTAATAAAAAAGTAGTTTACAAAAAGTCAAAGGAGTCAAAATCTGTACTCTGTAGACTGGCCTCTTTTCTGCAGTAGCACATCATGCAGGATGAGACAATAGTTTCAAGTACAACAGTTACACTACTGCTGTCCCAGTACATAATGAGAAGAAACAAAGAACAAAGAAAATTACAGCACAGGAACAGGCCCATTGGCCCTCCAAGCCTGCGCCGATCCAGATCCTCTACCTAAACATGTCACCTATTTTCTAAGGGTCTGTATCTCTTTGCTTCCTGCCTATTCATGTATCTGTCTAGATACATCTTAAAAGACGCTATCGTGTTCGCATCTACCACCTCCACTGGCAACGCGTTCCAGGCACCCACCACCCTCTGCGTAAAGAACTTTCCACGCATATCCCCCCTAAACTTTTCCCCTCTCACTTTGAACTCGTAACCCCTAGTATTTGAATCCCCCACTCTGGGGATCTTGCTATCCACCCTGTCTATACCTCTCATGATTTTGTACACCTCAATCAGGTCCCCCCTCAACCTCCGTCTTTCTAATGAAAATAATCCTAATCTACTCAACCTCTCTTCATAGCTAGCGCCCTCCATACCAGGCAACATCCTGGTGAATCTCCTCTGCACCCTCTCCAAAGCATCCACATCCTTTTGGTAATGTGGCGACCAGAACTGCACGCAGTATTCCAAATGTGGCCGAACCAAAGTCCTATACAACTGTAACATGACCTGCCAACTCTTGTACTCAATACCCTGTCCGATGAAGGAAAGCATGCCGTATGCCTTCTTGACCACTCTATTGACCTGCGTTGCCACCTTCAGGGAACAATGGACCTGAACACCCAAATCTCTCTGTACATCAATTTTCCCAAGGACTTTTCCATTTACTTTATAGTTCAGAAGTTTCCAAGTAAGAAAGTTCAACTATTTCAAAGTAAAAATACAAAACTTCTACATAAAGTACTTGCTGGAGGAATAACAGGAAGTATTTTACACCAACATGGAAGTGGTTTAAAAGATGCTGTAAGCCAATTTGACGTATGAGAAACACAAGACTGATTAAAAGAAAATCACCGCCCCTGACTAATTTATGAAACCAAAATAACCACATCCTGTGGAGCTAGAGCTTTGTGTTTATTCAAATATGATTAAAAGATTTCAGGAACCGGTTCATGACAAATGGCAATTGATGCTGTTAAAGCACTATCCCTTTAACAATTTCTAGAGAGAAATGAGTACACACTAACAATTTGAAGTACTACGCCTTTGCATAGAGAGAGATTTGGAAGAGAAAGTTTCTGTGTGGAATATTGTGATAAAAGACTTTTAAAATAAATGTTTTTGTGACCACAACATGTAATAATGACTACACACACAGACTTGAATCTATTTACAACTTCTTCGAATCACTCCTTAATTTTAGCTTTGTGCCCATGCACACTCCCATTTTTGGCTGCAGTTATTAGCGGTAAGTGAAGTCACAGAACACTAACTTACAGTTACGTAGCACCTTTAATGCAGTAAAATGTCCTGAGGTGCTTCATAGGAGCGTTAACAAAACTTGACATCAAGCCACATGAGGAGAGATCAGGCCAAATGGTCTAATGCTTGGTCAGAAGTATGTTTAAAAGGAGTATCCTAAAAGGAGAAAAGTGAGGTAGAGCGACAGAGAAGTTTAGGGAGGAA
Source organism: Heterodontus francisci (assembly GCF_036365525.1). Lineage (NCBI taxonomy): Eukaryota > Metazoa > Chordata > Chondrichthyes > Heterodontiformes > Heterodontidae > Heterodontus > Heterodontus francisci. The sequence goes on along the minus strand of NC_090375.1, from coordinate 82,080,374 downwards.
ATTTCAATGTTTAAAGCCTTGGCAGCTGAAAACATGGCTACCAATGTTAGAGTGATTTAAACAGGGGATGCTCAAGAGGCCATTTGGAGCAGCAGATATCTTGGAGGGTTGTAGGGCTGCAGAAAATTACAGACCCAGGGATGGGTAAAATGAGGGGCGCTGGCCAGGGTGCATTGAAAGAGTCAAGTCTAGAGGCAACAAACACACAGATGAGGGATGAGCTGATGTAGGAATGGAGTCAGGGGACGTTAGGGTGGTGGAAATCAGCGATCTTAATGAGGCATGGATTTGTGGTTAGAAGCTCATCTCTGGGTTAATCATGACACAAGGTCATGAAAGATCTGCTTCAACCTCAGACAGTCACCAGGGAGAAGGATGGAGATTCTAGTATGGTCCCAGCAGATTGGAAGTTGGCAAATGTAACACCACTATTCACGAAAGGAGGGGGAGAGAAAACAGGGAACTACAGTTAGCCTGAAATCATTTATTGGGGAAAGGCTGGCATCTATTAAGGAAGTCTGAACAGTGCATTTAGAAAATCATAGTATCTGAGACAGAGTCAACATAGTTTCATGAAATTTATTAGTGTTTTTGAGGATGCAACTAGTAGGGTCGATAATAGCGCAATCAGTAGATGTAGTATACTTGGCCATCCAAAAGGCATTCGATCAGGTGTCACAAAATTTTTATACACAAGGGCTCATGGAGTTCGGGTGATATATTAGCATGGATGAAGGACTAGTTAATGGACAGGAAGCAGAGAGTACTGATAAGTGGGGCATTTTGATGTTGGTGGGCTGCAACTGGTGGAGTGCCTCAAGGATCAGTGCTGGGGCCTCAGCTACTTACAAGCTGTATTAATGACTGAGACGAAGAGACCAAGAGTAAGGTACCTAAGTTTGCTGATGAAACAAGGCTAGGTGGGAATGTAAGCAGTGAGGAGAACACAAAGGCTGCAAAGAGATAAGACAGTTAAGTGAGTGGGCAACAAGGTGGCAGATGGAGTATAATGTGGGGGAAGTGTGAAGTTATTCACTTTGGTACTAAGAACAGAAAAGCAGAATTTTTTTTTTTTTAAGTGTGAAACTTTTAAATGTTGATGTTCAGAGAGACTTGGGCGTATTCATACAAGGAATACAAAAAGTTAGCATGCAAGACGACAAATGAGATGTTGGACTGATTCAGCTGCACCTGATCACTGAAGCAGTTGCATTGTAGATAAAAACAGTCCCTCTTCCTAAAGACAGAAATCTATTAATTTCTTATTTATCCTGTGGTTCAATATCAAAAATAACAATGTAGCAATGCCCAAAGGCCCAACATTCATGCCAATGATATTCAGTAAAGGCCTTTGGTATAAAACTCATGAAAATAGCTGGCATCCACACTTATCTAGTTATAAGATCCAGTATTAAATTTGGTCTCAATGGCCCCCAATTACTTCCTACTTAACCCCCCAACCTGAAAACCTTTGTGAACATAGTTTGCTATTGTTCAATAGTGAGTGTCTTTGCTTATTATACAGCTACCTCCAAAGTAAGCACAACAGTGTCAATAACATAATACACAGCTGCATATACTTGCAAACCAATTTCAGAACAGAAATAGAGTTAACCATCAATATCGGTGAAATTCTAATACAACTAAGGCATATTCCAATTCACAAAACAATGCTTCTCAATGTCCTTTAAACAAAATTATTTTGATAATTACCCGTTAAGATTTTAGATTTAGATTTTTAGATTTAGAGATACAGCACTGAAACAGGCCCTTCGGCCCACTGAGTCTGTGCCGACCATTAACCACCCATTTATACTAATCCTACACTAATCCCATATTCCTACCACATCCCCACCTGTCCCTATATTTCCCTACCACCTACCTATACTAGTGGCAATTTATAATGGCCAATTCACCTATCAACCTGCAAGTCTTTTGGCTGTGGGAGGAAACTGGAGCACCCGGAGGAAACCCACGCAGACACAGGGAGAACTTGCAAACTCCACACAGGCAGGACCCAGAATTGAACCCGGGTCGCTGGAGCTATGAGGCTGCGGTGCCATCCACTGCGCCGCCCAGTTAAGTGCAATTAAATAATATGGCTTCCAAATAATCAACTCCATTTTGCCAACAATGGTGTGGATGGGAGCATGAAGTTGCAAAAGGGATAAACAGATCAAGTGTGTCTGCAAAACTGTGGCAGATAGATGAACGCAATGTGGAGCAGTGCTTCATGTGGTCCAGCCAGACCTGCCAATGAACAACTAAACCAGTGCACTTCGAACCAAGACATACATGCTAGAATATTTTCTTAATGGCAAGATGAGGGACTGTGAAAGACCAAAAAAGGGATTTATGGACACACATTGCTAGAAGCTCGTGCACAGCTACAAAAAGTAATCATAAAGGCTAAAGGAATGTTTGCTTTGTCTCAGAGAGGGGCTTTGGGGGTGGTGGGTGCTAGTGGTGGTGGGAGTAATGCTTCAGTTGAACAGAGCCTTAGTCAGACCCTATCTGGAGTACTGTGTTCAGTTTTGGACACCAGACCTTAGGGAGGATATATTGGTTTGGAAGATGCTGCAGTAGAGATTCACCAGAATTATATCAGAATTAAAAGGTTAAGAGTATCCCAGTTGCATAAATTTGATGTGAATGCCCTGGAGTTCAGAAGGGTGAGTGGTGAGCTAATTTTTGTTTATTTTTTGATTTTTATTTATTTAGAGATACAGCACTGAAACAGGCCCTTCGGCCCACCGAGTCTATGCCGACCAACAACCACCCATTTAAACTAATCCTACATTAACCCCATATTTTCTACCACATCCCCACCATTCTCCTACCACCTACCTACATGAGGGGCAATTTACAATGGCCAATTTACCTATCAACCTGCAAGTCTTTGGCTGTGGGAGGAAATCGGAGCACCCGGCAGAAACCCACGCAGACACAGGGAGAACTTGCAAACTCCACACAGACAGCACCCAGAACTGAATCCGGGTTGCTGGAGCTGTGAGGCTGCAGTGCTAACCACTGTGCCGCACAATTATATAATTGCGGTGTTTAAAACGATAAAGGCATTAGAATGGGTAGATACAGAAGAAAGCATTTTCTCTGGTCCGGTGACAGAATCAGAGCAAGGGAGTACAAACCTAAAATTAGAATTAGGTCATTCAGGAGTGAAATCAGGAACCACTTTTTCATACCAATGGTAGTGAAATGTAAAACTCTTTGCCTGTAAGGGTTGTGGATGCTTGGTCAATTGAAATTTACAAGACTGAGATTCAGATTTTTGTTGAGAAAGGGTTTCAAGGGCTATGGAGCAAACACAGGTAAATGGAGTAGAGGTTCTGATCAGCATGATCGGATTTGAGACTGAACTGGCTTGGGGGGCTCAATAGCCTATTCCTGTTGCTATGTAATTATCTCATGTATATCAGAATACAAACAAACATCCTAGAGCTTTATAGTTTTTTAAATTTTCAGGCTTTATTAATACGTTGTCATTCTGCACTGTACGCTAGAAAGACCTCCAGAACTTGTAAAAAATAAACCAAACAGCAAGGACATTTAAGTTATGAGAAAAAGGTCACAGATCCTTCGCCACCCACTCCCAAACCCTGCCGAAAAGAGCTATTGTCCTGGTTATACCAGCTTCACAAACTCACCCAGAGCCAGGATCTTCCAAAGCTATTATCTTCACTTTCACTGCTACTTTCTCCTGAAGAATCAAAATCCTCCTTGTATAAATACATTTTAAAAGGAGTGTTTTCCCTCCTGAAAACTTCACAAATCCTAGTTTATTGTAAATATTTTCCAATAGTTTGTACTCACAAGAAGACAACTAACATTCAAGTTTACCAAACACGCGATTGCAAAGTACATTTTTGTTTAACTGCCAGCTTGCAAAAGTAAAACAAAAACAAATAGATCACTAACCAATTGAAAGTGCAAATCAATTCCAACCTCACAAGATAAAAAGTTATATGGTCAAAGGCTGCTCAGAGTTTGAATTGATAGTAACAAGCTGGTCTCTATAAGCATGAACATGCATCTCATAGGAAATTGAGAAGAATTAGTTAATAATTAGATCAAGTCACATGTCTTTCACAAAGCAGAAAAACAAATGTCAGAGGAGCAATTGTTGATGTTTTTGACTAGTTTTAAAATCATGTTTACTCTTGGCATATTGGTTTTCTTCCTCACAGGTAAACACACCTTTGAAACTATTTATTAACAGGGGAAAAGGGCAGGGAGTGGGATTAGTTGAGTTGCTCTTGCAGAAGGCTGGTATAGACACAATGGGCCAAATGGCCTGCTTCTGTGCTGTTGTGATTTTATGACAAAGTAGAGTTTTCTAAGAAGAATGTGTTAAGCATTTTTTGCACTGAACGGAACAAAATGATTTTTTAAAAATGACAAGAAAACAAAGTGAAAGGAAAAAGCAGAAGTATCGGATAAAAATCGGAAGCATTAGTGCACACACTTTCTTAAAATCAACACTTCACAGTTCTGTACTCCACCCAACATAACAACTTGCGATACTGTTGCAAAGTATCTGACAAGAAAGATCAAGACCAAATGTTTGGATTGGACAAGCTTAACTAAATGAATTAGTGTGAATTTGGTTCAGTGCTCACAGTCAGAAATGTTATCTCAAGTTCTATTGCAGGACTTGGGGTACATACTCTAGATAGACAGTTTACTGAGGAAGTTCCACATTACTGGAGTTGTTGGACTGGATTTTACAGTCAGCAATATGCTGACCTTAAAGAGAGGTGCCCACAATCTGTGGTGCAGACTTCCCCTTTCCCAAAGGCTGTTTAAATCTGGCACCAAGTCAAGGGGATCTCCAGGCATCTAGCAGCATTGAGGTCAGCAAGCAAGGCAAGTAGCCACATGCTGAAGGATTCTCAGACAGCAAACCAGAAAGTCAAAAGCACCGAAACCCTTGATTTTTAATTTAAACTTTCAGACAGCCAAATAAAATGATTGGGTTTAGGTAGAAGCCAAAATAACAAGCAAACTTTAAAAAGATCTTTAAAATTATTATGGCGAAATTTAACATTCAACAAAAATAAAATGAGTTTTCCAGAGCCGGGGCATTTAGAAGTAATTTTGAGCTTAATAAACCATTAAAAATTCAGTTACACCTCATTCAAAAAGGTCAAGTGTTTCAAAGGTCTTTACAGTGAGACTAACAGCGTAAAGTGGAACTTTTCATCGATTTATTAATTGCTTAGGGACTGCACTCTGGGGGACCTCAACAGCACACCCGATGTTGCAGCCATCACTGGAAAATGTGGCCTCCATTATTTCAGAGCCCCCTTCTTGGTCACATTACCCAGCATCTGAAAGGAAAGAGGGTAGGGGAAAAAAAAAGGACCAACAGCACAAAAAAGAAACCAGAGAAACAGACAGACAGACAAAAGGAAAAAGACTACATAAAAAAAAGCGAGACAGCAACTTAAAGACACCAGAATCAAGATAGAGAAACTATATACTCCAATTTTGAGGAGCAACATAAGTCAGAATAAAATCTGTGTGCATGCATGTAATCCTTATTGATCGTACAAACTTTGTATTGCTACAATTCTCCAGTGAAAGACCGTAATATTATTAAAAGTTGAATTCAGTAAACTGCCGCAAGGCAAAATGTGACTGTTAATTTTATCACTGTAAAAAAGTCTGATTGTTAAATCATTATTATATTCCAACTTAGTGGTGTAAATTCTGCAGTATTAGTGAAAACATACTTCATATGTAACCTAACAAAGGCAAAATGCATTTCATCTATATACGGATTATCCAGAACACCTGGAGTATTGCGTACAGTTTTGGTCTCCTTATCGAAGGAAGGATAGTCATAGTTATACAGCACAGAAACATGCCCTTGGGCCCATCATGTCCGTGCCGGCCAACAAGCACCTATCTATTCTAATCCCATATTCTAGCACTTGGCCCATAGCCTTGTATGCTATGGCATTTCAAGTGCTCATCTAAGGGCAGCGCAGTGGTTAGCACCACAGCCTCACAGCTCCAGTGAGCCAGGTTCAGTTCTGGGTACTGCCTGTGCAGAGTTTACAAGTTCTCCCTGTGACTGCGTAGGTTTCCGCCGGGTGCTCCAGTTTCCTCCCACAGCCAAAGACTTGCAGTTCGTTAGGTAAATTGGCCATTGTAAATTGCCCCCCTAGTGTAGGTAGGTGGTGGGGATGTGGTAGGGAATATGGGGTAAATGTAGAATTAGTATAAATGGGTGGATGTTGGTCGGCGCAGACTTGGTGGGCCGAAGGGCCTGTTTCAGTGTTGTATAAATAAATACTTCTTAAATGTTGTGAGGATTCCTGCCTCTACCACCCCTTCAGGTAGGGTGTTCCAGATTCCAACCAACCTCTGGGTGAAAAAGTTTTCTCTCAAATCCCCTCAAAACCTCCTGCCCCTTACCTTGAATCTATGCCCCCTGGTTATTGACACCTCCGCTAAGGGAGAAGGTTCCTTCCTATCTACCCCCTCATAATTTTGTATACCTCAAATCAGGTCCCCCCCTCAGCCTTCTCTGCTCTAAGGAAAACAACCCTAGCCTATCCAGTCTCTCTTCATAGCTGAAACGCTCCAGCCCAGGCAACATCCTGGTGTATCTCCTCTGCACCCTTTCCAGTGCAATCATATCCTTCCTATAATTCTTTGAGGATATAACAAGCAGAGTGGATAAAGGGGAACCAGTGGATGTAGTGTATTTGGATTTTCAGAAAACATTTGATAAGGTGCCACAGAAAAGGTTATTGCACAAAATAGCTCAGGGTATTGGGGGTAATGTGTTGGCATGGATTGAGGATCGGCTAACATACAGAAGGCAGAGAGTCGGGATCAATGGGTCTTTTTCAGGTTGGAAAGCCGTAACTAGTGGGGTGCCACAAGGATCGGTCCTAGGGCCTCAGCTACTTACTATCTACATTCATGACTTACAGGAAGGGACAAGAGTGTAGTGCATCTAAATTTTCTGATAGAAAAGTAAAAGGGAAGGCATGTTGTGATGGGGACACAATGAATCTACAAATGGATATAGATAAGTTAACTGAGTGGACATAAATTTGGCAGATGGTGTTCAATGTGGGAAAGTGTGAGGTAATCCACTTTGGTAGGAAGAATAAAAAGGCAGATTATTTAGATGGAGAAAGACTACAAAATACTGCAGTAGAGGGGGATCTGGGTATTCTTGTGCATGAAACACAAAAGGATAGCATGCAGATGCAACAAGTAATTAGGAAAGCAAATGGAATTTTGGCCTTTATTGCTAGGGGGCTAGTGGCTTAGAAATAGGGAAGTCTTGTTACAACGGTACAGGGTGCTGGTGAGGCCACACCTGGAGTACTGTGTACAGTTTTGGTCCCCGTATTTAAAGAAGGATATACTAGCATTGTAGGCAGTTCAGAAAAGGTTCACTAGGCTGATTCCTGGGAGGAAGGGGCTGTCTTATTAAGAGCCGCTAAACAGGTTAGGCCTTTATTCATTGGAGTTTAGAAGAATGAGAGGTGATCTTATAGAAACATAAAAGATTTTAAGGGGGCTCAACAGGGTAGATGTTTAGAAGATGTTTCCGCTAGTGGGGGAAATCTCGAACTAGGGGACATAATTACAGAATAAGGGGGCACACATTTAAAACTGTGCAAAATGTGAAAGAATTTCTTCTCTCAGAGTGGTGAATCTCTGGAATTCTCTGTCTCAGAGTTGTAGAGGCTAGGTCAATAAATGTATTCAAGGAGGAGGCAGATAGATTTTTGAAATCTCGGGCAGTCGAGGGATAGGCAGAGCAGGCCCGAAAGGGAAGTTGAGGACTGGGACAGATCAGCCATGATCTTATTGAATGGCAGGGCAGGCTTGAGGGCTGAATAGCCGACTTCTCCTCCTAGTTCTTATGTTCTTATAGTGTGGCGACCAGAACTGTACACAGTACTCCAGCTGTGTAACTAGCGTTTTATATAGCTCCATCATAACCTCCCCGCTCTTATACTCGATGCCTTGCCTAATGAAGGCAAATATCCCATCTGCCTTCCTAACCACCTTATCTACCTGTGCTGCTGCCTTCAGTGATCTATGGACAAGTACACCAAGGTCCCTCTGACACTCTGTACTTCAGGGTCCTACCATCCATTGTATATTCCCTTGTTTTGTTAGTCCTCCCAAAATGCATCACTTCACACTTCTCAGGATTAAATTCCATTTGCTACTGCTCCGCCCATCTAAATCATCCTGTAATATAGGGCTTTCCTCCTCACTATTTAAGTCATCAATTTTTGTGTCAGCTGCAAACTTACTGATCATACCTCCTATATTCACGTCTAAATCATTAATGTACACTACAAACAGCAAGGGTCCCAGCACTGATCCCTGCAGTACACCACTGGCCACAGTCTTCCAATCACAAAAACAACCCTTGACCATCACCCTCTGCCTCCTACCACGAAGCCAACTTTGGATCCAATTTGCCAAATTGCCCTGGATCCCATGGGCTCTTACCTTCTTAACCAATCTCCCATGCGGGACCTTATCAAAAGCCTTACTGAAGTCCATATAGACTACATCAATTGCTTTACCCTCATCTACACACCTAGTCACCTCCTCGAAAAATTCAATCTAATTTGTTAGACATGATCTCCCCCTGACAAAGCCATGCCGACTATCCTCGATTAATCCCTGCCTCTCCAAGAGGAGATTAATCCTGTCCCTCAGAATTTTTTCCAATAGTTTCCCTACCACTGATGTTAGACTCACTAGCCTGTAATTACCTGGTTTATCTCTACGACACTTCTTGAATAATGGTACCACATTCACTCTCCTCCAGTCCTCTGGCACCTCTCCTGTGGCCAGAGAGGATTTGAAAATTTGTGTCAGAACCCCTGCAATCTCCTCCCTTGCCTCACATAACAGCCGGGGATACATCTCATCTGGGTCTGGGGATTATCCACTTTTAAGCCCGCTAAAAACTCCTCCCTTTCAATGCTAATTTGTTCAAGTATATCACAATCCCCCTCCCTGATTGCTACACTGACATAGTCCTTCTCCATAGTAAACACAGATGAAAAGTAAACACTTAAAACCTCAACTACTCCCTCCAGCTCCACACACAAATTGCCATTTTGGTCCCTAATGGGCCCAACTCTTTCCCTGGTTATCGTTTTGCCCTTAATATCCTTATAAAATGCCTTGGGATTTTCCTTTATGTTGCCCAGTGTTTTTCATGCCTCCTCTTCACTTTCCTAATTACTTTTACATACCCCCCTACACTTGTATACTCCTCTAGGGCCTCCACTGTTTTCAACCCTCTGAATCGGCCATAAGCCTCCTTTCTTTTTCCCTTATCCAAATCTCTATACTCCTTGACATCCAGGGTTCCCTGGAATTGCTGGTCCTACCCTTCACCTTTACAGGAACATGTTGGCCCTGAACTCTCACTATTTCCTTTTTGAATACTTGCCAGAGAGGGAGTGCAACAGAATTTCACCAGACTAATCCCTGGGATGGCAGGATTGTTTTATGAGGAAACTGGGCCTGTATTCTCTCGAGATTCGAAGAATGAGAGGTGATCTCATAGAAACTTACAAAATTCTTACAGGGTGTGACAGGGTAAATGTGGATAGGATGTTTCCTCTGGCTGGTCAGTCTAGTCTTTGGTGTTTTTGCGACTGGAGGGCTGTTCCCAGTGGCATTCCACAGGGCTCAGTACTGGATCCCCTGCTTTTTATGGTACATATTAACGATTTGGATGTAAATCTGGAAGGCATAAACAAGGTTTGCAGACGACAGAAAAATTGGCTGTGCAGTAGATAGCGAGGATAGCTGTAGGATGGTCTGGTCAGATGGGCAGGAAAGTGGCAAATGGAATTCAACCTGGAGAAGTGCGAGGTGATGTATTTAGGGAGATCAAACAAGGCAAAGGAATACACGATTAATGGGAAAATACTGAGAGGTGTACAGGAAGTGAGGAACCTTGGAGTAAATGGCCACAGATTCCTGAAGGTAGCAGGACAGGTCAATAAGGTGGTTAAGGAGGCATATGGAATCCTTTCCTTTATTAGACAAGGTATAGAATATAAGAGCAGGGAGGTTATGCTGGAACAGTATAAAATCATTGGTTAGGCCACAACTTGAGTACTGTGTGCAGTTCTGGTTACCTCATTACAGAAAGGATGTAATTGCACGAGAGAGTACAGAGGAGATTTATGAGGATGCTGCCGGGGCTGGAAAAATGCAGCTATGAGGAAAGACTGGATAGGCTGGGGTTATTCTCCTCAGACCAGAGAAGGCTGAGGGGAGATTTGATCGAAATGTACAAAATTGAGGGGCCTGGATAGAGTGGAGGTGAAGGGTCTATTCACCTTAGCAGAGAGCTCAGTGACAAAAGGGCACAGATTTGAAGTTGATTGGTAGAAAAATTAGAGGGGAGATGAGGAAAAGTTTTTTCACTCAGAGGCTGGTGAGAGGTCTGGAACACACTGTCTGAAATGGTAGTTGAGGCAGAAACCCCCAACTCATTCAAAAGGAGTCTGGATATGCACCTCAAGTGCCATAATCTGCAGGGCTGCAGACCAAATGCCGGAAGGTGGGATTAGAAAGGGTGGATTGTTATACCGCCGGCACAGACACAATGGTCCAAGTGGCCTCTTTCTGTGCCTTAAACTTTCTATGATTCTAACCAGGGGACACAGTCTCAGAATAAGGGGCAGGCCATTCAAGACTGAGATGAAGGGGAATTTCTTCACTCAGAGTGGTGAATCTTTGGTATTCTCTATCCCAGAGGGCTATAGAAGCTCAATTATTGAGCATATTCAAGATAGAAATCAATAGACTTCTGGATACTGAAGACATCAAGGGATATGGGATAGTGGGAAAAAAATGGCATCAAGGTAGATGACCAACCATGATCTGTTTAAATGGTGGAGCAGGCTCGAGGGGCCAAATGGCCTGCTCTGATTTTCTAAGTTGCTATGGGATTTGTTTCAACCCATATGCAGCCCAACGTAACAAGACATGCAAAATGTATGATGGAAAATCACAAAGCTGTGAAGGCATGTTTTGCCAGAGAACAGAATGATTTCTAGGCTGGTTACATTTCATTTTACCTCTTTTGGCACACAGAATGTCACAGCTAGCTCATAACATTGTGTCCCTCACTCTCCATGTTTTATGTCATTTACGTTGACGTAAAATTTCTTTTGTGCCATACATCAGGTTAGATAGCAGGATGCCTACTGCAGGCAGGCAGAGATGATTTTTATCTTATCCAGGAGTGAAACAATGGTATTTTAGACCATTGTGCTATCAAGGGTGTGTAACTCAGCCTGCAGAATAGAATTTTAAAAACGCCATACGTATAAAAAAAATGACATAAATACAGAGTATAACCAGAAAAGACACTTACAAGTTTACGTCTCAACTCATTACCTTTTACAAAGCTTTACAGATCACAAATTCTGCTAAATATATTTTAAAATAATGAGAACCTTCAGCCTAAACACATTTATGTGTGTCCAAATACATGGCTTTAGTACTGTACAGCAAGAACTGTGCAGTGACTCAAGTTGACAGATGTGCTGCAGACTGGGCATGTAATCATATGAAGCAGAGCTAGAGGCCAATCTATGAGGGACAAGGAGGTTTGTCCAAGATCGTATATTCAATGACAGTGTCTTGTCAAGAGTTTAAAATTAGTAGGAGCCAAAATGGTTTTCAGATCAGCAACTAAATTTAATTCTGAATAAATAGGAGGTTTAAAAAAATCCTGTAAACATATGCAACCCCATCTTACTCAGGAACTGGACAAAACATAGTCTATCCTCTCAAAACCTGCATTATCTTTTGAAATATCAAGAAAAATGACAAGACTGTTGCAATATTTTAATGAATTTTCACATAACAACACTTCATTTTTATCACTAGAGGTTTAATTTTTTTAAATGCTTTCAGAAGAGAAAATTGAAACATTGGAGAATGTTCTGAATATGCAAGTACAGAATGGGCATGATTATAGAAGAAAAGCAAAACACACCCATTCGTCTGTCCATCCTCTGTTCCACTTCACATTTAAATTAACTTTCACTTCTTACTTTCATGCTAAGCAACCACACACTGGCTACTCTGTGTTCGTGGCAAACAGGCTGCAGCCTTCTTCACGACTTGCAGCATCAATAATTTTCCATTTGCAAATCAGCAAGTAGAAACCATGCATGCATAGACAGAGACCAAAGCAACTGGGGTCTTTTGTTAGTACAGTTATGGAAAGGCATTTTTCTGGGTAGGAATACTTGAATTCCTTTACAATGAACAATCCTTAATGTTGACTCCCCAAACTCTGCTTCCCATCATTGACCAATGCTTGTCTTTCAAAGAAGTAGTATTGAAAACTGGATGATAAAATATACATAACACAAGAAATATGAGGACTAGGCCATTTGGCCCCTCGAGCGTGCTTTGCCATTCAATAAGACCATAGCCAATCTGATTATGGCCTCAACTCCACTTTCCTGCCTGCCCCCACAACCCTAGATCAAAAATCTGTCAAACTCAGCCTTGAATATATTCAATGACCCAGCCTTCACTGCTCTCTGGAAACAGAATTTCAAAGGTTAAAAGACTCAGAAGAAAATCCTCATCTCAGTCTTCAAAGGGAGACCAATTAATTTGAAAGGTTGCCCCCTAGTTCCAGATTCCCCCAAGGGGGGAAACATCCTCTCACCATCTACCCTGTCAAGCCCCCTTAGAATTGTATGTTTCAATAAGATCAACTCTTATTCTTCTGAACTCCAAATGAGAATAGGGTCAACTTGCTTAATTTTTCCTCATTAGGCAACCCCTTCATCCCAGAAATCAAACTAGTGAACTTCTCCAAACTGCCTTAAACTGTACGCAGTACTCCAAGTGTGGTCTCACCAATGCCATGTACAGGTGTAGCAAGACTTCCCTACTTTTATACTCCATCTCCCTTGCAATAAATGCCAACATTCCATTTGCCTTTGCTTTGGTTGTATCGGCATCACAGACTACACATCCATATTCAGACAAAAGGAGCAGAGCAAAGAGGCAGGTCCTCAAGTCTACCTCAGCCGAAACAGGAATTGAACCCACACTGTTGACATTATTCTGAACTACACACTAATCTAAAAGCAAAATACTGCGGATGCTGGAAATCTGAAACAAAAACAAGAAATGCTGGATTCACTCAGCAGGTCTGGCAGCATCTGTGGAAAGAGAAGCAGAGTTAACGTTTCGGGTCAGTGACCCTTCTTCGGAACACACTAATCACCTAGCTAACTGAGCTAGGAGGCCCCTGCATACTAACTTTTAGTGATTCATGTACAAGGACACCCAGATCCTTCTGTACCGCAGCATTCTGCAGTCTTCAAGTTAAATTATGGCTGCTATCCCAACAAATCGAAACACATCCTATAACTTATAAGTTCAATTTAATTCCAAAGACACTATTTGGGAAATGAGTGAAAAACAAATGTGTCATTTAGAAACAGAACAACAGAGCCTATTATGGTGGATTTAGTTTTTCATTTTGATGCCATTAACTGCATAATTGGGCTGGTTTGGCAATCAAGCTACGCAATTGACCATTGATGATGTCTAAATTAAACTAAATCAGTGATTAACAGTTTGTACAGTGCATAAATGAAAAAAGTCTGAAGGTTATTGTTCATGGCACTTCTCTAGAAAGGAAGGCTACACCTGCTTATGGTACGTTGAAGAGCAGCATTTTATACTGGAAAGCCTTAAACTTCAGAGCCTGATTTCAAGTAACTTGGTCAGTAACAAATATTCCTGCTCACAACTAATCACTAACTAGAATAAGCTGACCTTTTATGCAATCACGTAGCCTCGCATTGACTTTTGTAACAGCAAAGGATATTATTCAGTGCTGTTTTGTTTGGGGACTCGGCTATATATCTTCCAGGTAACAGAACAGATAAATCATGCACAGTTAGTATGGTATTAAAGTAGATAATATGACATTTCAAAATGTAAACATTGTACATCAAGCCTTAATAAAACAGAAGTACCTTCAGTTTCAACTGGGAGATCCAGTGGATGCCAGTACACACAAGAATCAAAAAAAGACAGGAAACTTGCTATCGCTATAATACCAATTTCTAAACACGTGCGCTGTATGTGCCATTTAAAAAAAGAAACCTCCAATTAATTGTCAGCAGTAAAGTCATATGGCAAATTCAGATGTATTTCTTTAATTTTACTTTTACAGAGTATTAGCATAAAAGAACTTGTTTTTACAAACTACCTTTAACAAACTCAGGATGTCCCAAACTGCTTCAAAATCAAATGAGTACTTCTGAAATGTAGTCACTTATTACATGAAAATATGTAGTCTTGAATAGTAAAAAAAAAATTTCTCCATTCGAACTAAAATGAGATACAATAAAAGGTGAACCGTAAACTATATGCCCTTTCAGCAGGTTTATAAATTTCCACAAAATTAAAAAGTCAAAATGGTCAAATTGGGTCCAGTTTCCAAATGCTTGAATAATGTTCTTCAAAACGCTGATTGTTTTAAGAACAGCAAGTGGCAGGATTTGTAACATGGTCAAACTGGAACGTGCCCTTTTTCAAACTAACCAAGTTAGCAATGAAAGTATACATAAGTTTCTGTTAAAATCCAATTAAATCTCAATTTAATTAGGCAACCAGTCATGTTTGGGCATATTGAGTGAAATTTCCAGCTTGCCAAGTATCAAAAGAATTCCAAAATGACCATCCTTCATATGTTGAGCCTCGACAGCAAGATTCAACAAAGCATTAAGAGCGGCAAAAATCTCAGTTCAATCCAAGGTCAATTCTATCTTCAAGCCTCAGTACACAATTTACCAGCAAGAGTCACTAGACAGCAATCAGGACCAGAAACATTAACAAATTCTTCCCCCAAGATGATCAACTGAAGCACTGCTGGCAAAATCAGTTATACCACACCATTCAGCGCATTTAATACAAGGCTACTGAGGTGACACAGTAATGTCAATGTGAGAAGGTTAACAGGTGGGTGCACAATGAAGTATTATGCATTTTTTTATAAAAGCAAACACCATGTCCAGCGTGATGCCACTACCAAACGCATTTTCCCCTCCCTGTCAGCATTCCAAAGGGATTGTTCCCTCTGTGACACCCTGTTCCACTCATCCATTACCCCCAACACCTCAACCCTTTCCTATGCAATCGCAGGTGGTGTTATACCTGCCCTTTTACCTCCTCTCTCCTCACTATCCAAGGCCCCAAACACTCCTTTCAGGAGAAGCAGCGATTTACTTTTACATCTTTCAATTTAGTACACTGTATTCTCTGCTCACAATGTGGTCTCCTCTACACTGGGGAGAGCAACGCAGATTAGGTGACTGCTTTGCATAACACCGCCATTCAGTCTGAAAGCATGACCCCGAGCTTCCGGTTGCTTGCCATTTCAACACCACCCCCCCCTGCTCTCATGCCCACATATCTGTCCTGGGCTTGCTGCAGTGTTCCAGTGAACATCAATTCAAGCTCGAGGAACAGCAGCTCGTTTATCGATTCAGCACACTACAGCCTGCCAGACTGAATACTGAGCTCAATCATTTCAGAGCATGACAGGCTCCCCTTTTTATTTTTAGTTAATTTTTCTTTTTGTTTATTTTATTTTAATTTATTACTCTTTTTTTTTTAAATCATGTGCATGCCCACTGTTTTTTTCCCCCCACGTTTGTGCTTTGGCCCAGGGCTGTTCATTTTTCTGTCAATTAACACTCCCTCTGCACTAACGCTTTGTCTTTCAGCACACCATTAACAGACTGTTTGCCTTTGCTCCATGACCTTCTGATCAGTTATTCTCTGTGACCCTCTGTCCCATCAATACCTTGCCTTTTTTTATCTCTTGCCCCACCCCCACTTTATTTACTTAAAACCTATTACATTTCTAACCCTTGCCAGTTCTGATGAAAAGTCACTGACCTGAAACGTTAACTCTGCTTCTCTCTCCACAGATGCTGCCAGACCTACTGAGTGGTTCCAGCATTTCTTGTTTTTATGCATTTTTTTTAGTGTTTGAAACTAACCCAATAAAACATCTTGATTGGCTCGTCAAATTCTGGTAACTTGCCTCATGTCCATTCTCCATGTGCCAGCTTGTGGATTTTGGCAGACTAAATAGCAAAGACAAATCTGATCCTGTCTTCACTCAACATGATAATTTGAAGTAACACTAATTTTAACAATTACTAGCAAATGTAGTAACTTTTAGATAATTGTATTTGACTCCAACAATTTAGTTGATGTAGCCAAGTAGTGCAGGACAGAAAACTGCAAATTTGATTATTGAATCATGCTCTCTTAGCTCACCTCAAGCACAGTCTTGGCCAATGAAGGAGAAACTGTCAGGATTCCAGCTCTTGATTGCTATCCAGTGATCCCTGTTGAAAAGGATGCTTGCGTGGAAAGGATTAAATATCCAACAGTACAAACAAGGTTGGTAGTCCCATTAAGCTGGAAATACACAAAATTACTTTCTTCCTCTAATCCACTAGACAACACCCAGTGCTTAGTACAATGAACATGACTCCTTTTAATCGAAGTTTGGAAAACTTCACTGCCTAATCTAGCAGTCCTGGAAGTGTCAGATTTTCTAATATTGTTCTTGTTCCCAAAAACCTCGCCACAATCCCAAGGCCTTAGTTACTGGGCCTTAAAAAAAAAATTGCAAATTTTAAATGAATTCCATCTAGCAGCATCTTAGAATTTATTGGAAAATTTCAACAATTTCAGCTTGCTACAAGTACTATTTCCAAGATTTCAAAGCCAGCATATAATTCCCCAACCAATTTCTCTCTATGCCAGCATCTCTACCATCAACTCTTTCAAAGCTTAAACCTATTTTGTGCTTGCAGGAAACTGATTTTCTATTTCAAGTATGTTTGAAAGGAAGTCACGTTCAATTCCTATATAGGTCTGCAACAAAATGGAAAAGATAAATTCCACTTCTGTTTAAATGCTTATGTATCAGAGAGTCATACAGCACAGAAACAGGCCCTTCGTGTCTGTGGCGGCCATCAAGCACCCTACCTATTCTAATCCCATTATCCTAAAGGAAAATGACAAGAAATATGGGCAAAGTGCACAACTGCTTGTATAAAACATATGCAAAGACTAATTTTCTGCTGGTCTCATGAAAGCAATATTTTTTCTAATTCTGCAATTGAGCATGAAGAAATGTGTCAAGAAAACCCTATATGCCAAATGAGAAATATTAATTCATTGGTTGGAAACTTGCATTAGACGTTTAATGGAAAAATGCTTACAGTTCACTTTTTAAAAACTGGCAGCCAAAATGGCCAGCACAATTTGCATCTGAAATACCAGCAGATCAAATTGGATACAAACGTCTAACAAGAAGCCCAGTCAGGATAATGCTGTGGCTAAATGAGATTATCCAGATCACCCTCATTAGCGGGACATTCAAAGCTATCTTGAGGCATTCATAAGTGGAGACATCCCTCCAGCGGCTAAACACTGACAGTACCAGAGGTTTTGAGTTTTAGGCTTTGGACCTTATTAAAAACAAAGGGGATTGAGAACCACGTGACTGCCCACCTCTGAAAACAAAAGAGAATTTTGTTCTACAGACAAGACACAGCAGTAACTGAGACCGTAGCAGCAGAGAAAGCTGTTCACCTCCCATTCTTTCTCCCCTCAGAAAATATCAAGTTCAAAAACCATCTGTGACTGTGAACCTTTCAAGCCTAGACTGCTACAGCCAGAGACCAGAGGAAGAGAGCCACCACAAGTCTGCCTTCAAGAAAACTGAGCAAAGCAGGCCAGCCACAAAGTGCACTTTGACCAGCCAAGAACTTCAAAAATACAACTTCAGCCAGAACACCAACAAATCATCCAACCTCACTGACTGTGTATTTAACTTTTATTTATTCTGGACTCTAATCCAACCAAAAAAACCTACTTTCCACTTTGTAATCTATATGTGCGAGATTCTTGTGAGAATGTGTGAGTAAATGCCTAGCTTTTTTATTATTTTAGATCAGGTTTAGCTCAAGTATAATAAACTCACCTCTTGTTTAAATTCAAGAAAACCTGTCCAATTGGTTCTTTCACGATCGTATTAAAGGAAAAAGGTAAAACACTCACTGAGGTGGTAAGCACGACCACTGTTTAAAAAGGAACAAACACTGCTGCGGTCAAATAAGAGGAAAGGCAAGAAAGGTGACTGAGGCCCCCCTCCTCACCTGGCCGTAACAAATGCCTTAATTCTCAATGCTCCTGGAACAAAGTGACTGCAGCTCATCCATTATTCGACTGCATGTATTCGATCCTAGGATTTAACTTTTATTTTAGCCTAAAAATATACTTGCAAGGCCCTACTTTAATCGATTTAAATCCCCTGATCTAGAAAAACTAAATTAACAACATTCGGATATCTGCAGTACAAATAACAAGTTTACAATCTGTATTCACTTCAGCAACTTGTTAAAGTTAGACCGAATGTGAAATGTATTACAGACTCGAAAGGGATGTGCAACGTCAGGAATCCCCTTTCAATGATTTTTTTTTTAATTCATTCATAGGATGTGGGTGTCGCTGGTTAGACCAGCATTTATTGCCCATCCCTAATTACCTTTGAGAAGGTGGTGGTGGTGAGCTACCTTCTTGAACTGCTGCAGTCCATGTGGTGTAGGTACACCTACGGCACTGTTAGGAAGGGAGTTCCAGGATTTTGATCCAGCGACAGTGAAGGAACGGCAATATAGTTCCAAGTCAGGATGGTGTGTGACTTGGAAGGGAACTTGCAGGTGGTGGTGTTCCCATGCATTTGCTGCCCTTGTCCTTCTACATGGTAGAGGTCATGGGTTTGGAAGGTGCTGTCTAAGGAACCTTGGTGCATTGCTGCAGTGCAGCTTGTAGATGGTACGCACTGCTGCCACTGTGCGCCAGTGGTGGAGGGAGTGAATGTTTGTAGATGGGGTGCCAATCAAGCAGGCTACTTTGTCCTGGATGGTGTCGAGCTTCCTGAGTGTTGTTGGAGCTGCACTCATCCAGGCACGTGGAGAGTATTCCATCACACTCCTGACTTGTGCCTCGTAAATGGTGGACAGGCTTTGGGGAGTCAGGAGGTGAGCTAGTCGCCACAGGATTTCTGGCCTCTGACCTGCCACAGTATTTATATGGCTACTCCAGTTCTGTTTCTAGTCAATGTTAACCCCCAGAATGTTGATAGTGGGGGATTCAGCAATTGTAATGACATTGAATGTCAAGGGGAGATGGCATCTGAACCTTAGTGACCACCGAGACCAACAGTCCATGTCCTCAACCAGTAAGATTCAAGGATTGAGAAAGAGACAGGAAGGATGATGGAGAGGGAAGGTGGATTCGATGTGAAATCAGGTACAGATGGCAAATTAAACAGGGAAAGAAAGATTGGATTGAGAGACAGAGGAAAAGAACGAACATTTTAAAAGTTAGAATTTTTAAAATCTCCAAGAAGAATTTATTACCTGCAGCAATGAGACTCAGTTTAAATTGTTCCCTTTCTGGGGGCAGAGAGGTTGATTGGCATTCAACAACAATTATCAAGTCTTTAAATGGGTAAATACACTGTTAATTATGACCTCGAATTTTCTATGGCGAATTACATTTAATGGATAATTAATGTGCAAGTCCAACAAGTTCTTACAAATAACATGGAGGCTAAAAGTAAGACTCCACTTCTGAGGTGGACATTGGAGTTGAGTAAATCAGCCAGCAAGTTTGGAGATTTATAACTCAGTATATCTCCTCTTACCCTGAAATTTGCATATTAATAACAGTGGGTATCATGAACTCAGCATTCTTGTCCCAGGAAGATCTGCACATTAAAATTTTGATTTAAAAAGTAGTTCAAAGTAAACAAGAATCTACAAGTCCTAGAGGTGAGGTCTTCAAACGAGAACATAATTGGGGCTGCTCCTCTCAAAAATTTATAATGTAATCAGCCACATAACATCTCTGTATACACTTGCCTATGTTCACACAATCTAAGAGCTTACCCACGAGTCACTGCTTTAACCTCATTTTCTCTATTAAATACTTAAGTCTACCCGCTAGTTCAGATTCTTATTTAGACAGATTACAACATTAACCACAAAAATACTGTGATGTTTTAATCAAGAGGGAACATGGTGGATTTCGTAAATAGATCTCCTAGCTATACTACCCATTTTGTAATTATGCAAAGCAAAAATTATGCATGAATACAAAACATCCAGGACAATTTGACACGTCAAGTTGCTAAACTAACAGCATTTCAAATTCAGAAAGTAGCAAAAGATCATTTCCAAGTCTTACACTATTTCAATCAGAAACCACCTGAAGTATAACTGCAATCAATGTAAAGCAAAACTTAGGGTTCCAGGACGAGCTGCTGGGGAAGTTGTCAGACTTAATTTTACATGGACAGAGGGCAACTATCCCTAATTAGTGGGATGCAAAACTAGCAATTAGACAAACTCCACATCAACCTGATGAGGTATCAACATCTATAACATATCAGCAACCTGATGTCAGAACTGGATTCATTTTTGTGTAAGCTGCTCGCAAGTCACTTATCTGGTTTACAATACATATTATTGTGGCATATGTAAACAGCAAATAAATTTGAAACACCATTCGTAACTGCAAACATTGCAAGCTCACATGGTATTAACACAAATTTATATAGAATGGAACTGAGCAAATAAGCTGTAGATCAACAGAACACAACTCAATATCAGTCAAAACTATTACCAAATAAAAACTGAAAGTGCTGGAAAGACTCGGCAGGTCAGACAGCATCAAACAGAGTTCTTAAGAAAGGTCACAGACCTGAAACGTTAACTTTGCTTCTCCATCTACAGATGCTGCCTGACCTGCTGAGTATTTCCAGCATTTTCTGTTTTTTATTTCAGATTTCCAGCATCTGCAGCATTTTGCTTTGGAAACTATTACCAACTTTGTTGCGAGTCCTTCACACATAAAACACCAAGTAAAAGCCCAGCATATATCAATTCTTAGGAAAATTATATTTGTTTACTAACCCCTCTGGAGGATTTTGACCCATACAATATCAAAAGTAGTTCCTGATCTGAATTTAGGGTTTTCTCCTCCAATTATCTTTGTTTACCCCTCCTCTCCTGGAGAGAGTAAGGAATACTTAAACATAATTCCTTAAGTATAAGCCGACGTTACCTCAATCAGATAGTAATTCTTTAGGTGAACAGCATGTACTGTTGCTGCAAGTCTTTCTAATTGTGATCTTTCATTGAGCCTGCCCACCTGGCATCTGCAAACAAGTACTTTCACCTGGAATTGCTGAAGAGCAATCGATACTACGAATCATGCTGCTTCCAGTCCAGACTGACACACTCGAGACCAACTGGAATGTCCCAGTGTGGCCCCCAGTTGAGAACACGAACTCAGTAGCGAGTGATATTTAATAATAAAAGGATAGTGGAAAAGTCAGATAAGAGATATTTTAAACTCAAGTGTTATAGAAAGAAGGAATGTTATAATTAGTCGAACTGTTTATACAGTAATGGAATCAAGTCAAAAAATACTTGCAAGGATCGTTATCCTAAATATTAAATTTACGGCCATTTAATCGTTGTTTAAAAAAAATATAATTGATGATTGTAGTGTATTCGAGATGATAAAGGCATGTGGCATCTGTTAGACTACTGCCATATTAAAATAAAATATGCTTAATTACATAACTAGCGAAATAAGCAGCGTACTTGTCCAAACGGACCAATGAAGATACAAACATTAATTTGAACAGAAAACACAAGTTAAATTGTATATAACACAATCTTTTTCTGAATACCAAACCATCCACTGAGTAGGTGCCATCTTAGCAAAGCACAGATACGAACCGGCAGAAGTAATAACCAGCATCATTTCACATACATTCACTGAATGCCCCTATTACCACAGAAAGGTTGGAGAGTACAGGCATCCTGAGGCTGACTCTGGATGGGTGAGGTGGCACCCGGCAAAAAGCGCACTGAGGCGGGGGCGGTGGAACAACCAACTAACAAGCCACATAAACGTTCTTTACCCTTCATCTCAAACGCGCTGTTTAAACGATAAAGATAAGCGATTTTAAAGCTATATTAAATCAGAACTACACAAAAAAAAAAGTACAGTGGCGCTGCCAATAGGGTTGGGAAAAGCTGGAGCGATGGGAACCGTTAGCCCAGATAGCATAAGTTTGATCAGTCAAATGGGGAAAAAGGAGGACTCAGATTTCTTACCCTTGGCTGAAGTGAGCCAGCTGAAACTTCTCCGTGCTGCTGGCTTTATTCCCGACTCCAAGCCGCCACTGAAACACAGAAGCGAAAGTGCTACATTAGCTGTCGAACGTTCTATTTCCTGTTCTGGTTCCAATGCTGCCTGCGAGAGCCCGGCCCACGTGACCCGCGGCCGGGGCGCTCCCGCTCCGCCTCCGTGCACGCGCGCTACCACATGCAGCTTGCAGCTTACCAAAACGTTAGTATTCGCCTCGGCTCTCCACAATTTCAGGATGGGGAGAATGAATATTCTAATGCGAAGTCTTTTTTTCTCTCTGTCTTATAAACGTATCCAATATAAAACGATACAATCACGAAGGGTGAGGTATGCTACTTGGCACTGTTCAAATCAAAGACATCCCAATCACCAAAGAAATGAGCCCTTCTCAATAACGGACAAAATACATTGAGTAAAATAGTCCCCTGTCAGGTCTACTTCCTAACATGATGTATGCGACTTTGTCACTTTATTCAGAGGTAGATGTCTTACCTGTAATGGTCGTCCTGCTGGGGATCCAAATCGAATTAAATCCCTATTTCGCCGGCCTCTGTTCGTACCTGTAATTCCTTTTACAACCAGGTTAGTGCCTGCTGTTCTTGCAGCTTCCCTATTTTGCTGCTCCGCTGAGTAAGGGCTGACAGGGGCTCCAAGAAGTTAAGAGAGAACTGCTAAAGTTTCAGAACTTTTGATGGAAGGTAATAGAACTGAAACGTTAACTGCTTCTCTCTCCACAGATGCTGAGTATTTCTAGCACTTTCTGTTTTTATTTCAGATTTCCAGTATCCGTAGTATTTTGCTTTTTATTTAAGAACTTTTAATTATTTGAGCCTGCTAATTTATGGTTGCTTCTGTAAAATTTAATGCTGAATAAATACTATTCGTTTTGAGTCTGAACAATATGCTTTAGCAGGGTAGTGTTCTGTCAATTCCGAGCCATACTATTTCGAATGCATACCTGAGGTTATGATTAATTTTCACCTCTATAGTATTCTATCTCATATACGTTTGTACTGATTAGTTTATTTAGAGCTGCCTGGTGTTACCATATACCTTACTGAAGTAATCTTCTCCGATTTTGTGAGATCAACTCATTTAAGTATTTTTGACTGCTCAGCACAAGCATCCCAAACTCTGGGATGCCTACTCCTGGGATTACACAAGACATGTCTGGGTGATATGTGGGCTAAAATTGTTTAATACTGGATTTAAGGTATAATGCAAACAGTTAAACTGTTTCCCTCTTCTTTTAATTCATTAACCTTTCATTGCATGCATGTGTAAAGAGAAGGACATTAGAATGCTTTCTGATAAATGCTTGCTCTGTTGTATTTTTTTCCAAATGCAAGGACATGCAGCATAGCCAAGGACAGGCTGGTGGGTTTGTTCCTGGTGATAGGTCTCTATGCCATTTCAGCACCAGTGACTCGTCAGTCCATTCTTTGAGCTTCCTAGTGTGGGTCAGAGTCCTCTACAGAAGACTCATCCTCTTCCGAACTGCTTGGAGCCAGTAGGGTTATCTGGGAAGAGGAGACCATCACCTGCACTTACTTGACCTTTTGCCTGGAGAAGCGAGACAACCCACCAACTGCCGGCAGTTTCCTGAGGTCACGGGACTCCTGGCTGGAGATGGACTTGAGTGGTTTGGAGGAGCGTGAGGAGTCAACTGCTCCAGCCCACTGACCTCACCATTGGCTCCAGGAGACCCCCCCCCCCTGTCCCCAGGCCAGCTTGTCCGGGGAAGGAGGAGCATGCTATCCACTCCCATGGTGAGTCTCTACACCCCCAACAGGAGTCTGGTTCTTCTGGGATCCTGCTGCCACTGATTGGCACAAAGGATCTAGGAGAAGCAGGCAAGACTGGAGGGTTCCTGGTACCGTATGATGCAGAGCAGGAGACTCTGCTGAAAACGTCACCAATTTAGGTAAGAAATTCAGAGTTTTCATACTTTTAAAAAAAACTCTCCAACACCGAATCAAAAAATCTACGTATCATTTAACACTCATTAATGAAATATATAATAGCAATTTATATAAATGTGTGCATGATGGTACCAATATTTAGAAGGGTAACTTTGCTTCTCTCTCCACAGATGCTGCCTGACCTGTTGAGTATTTCCAGCACTTTCTGTTTTAATTTTAGAAGGGTATTGTCTTGATGAAAAGTTCAATTGATTTATGTGTAGATACAACACAATAACCTGAATAGCAAACTCAAATAAAAACTTTCATTCATATAGTACCTTTGACACAAAAAAACTTCCCAAGGGATTTCACAAGTGGAAATTGGCAGGGAAAGGGAGCGAACCACAGAGGGGAAAACCAGAAGCTGGCCAAAAAGATGGGTTTTGAGAAGACATTTAAATGAGTCAAGACTAGCAGACGTACAGAGGACTTTAGGGGAAGAGTAAAGCCAATGTCACCAAGGAATCCACCACTGGTGAGGTAAAGGAGGTGAGCCGTATTTAAAAAAAAAATCAATCAGAGGAATGAAGGATGCTGCAGGAGGAAAATAAGACTTGGAAGGCATTATAGAGATAGGGTACAACAAGGCCTTGAAGGAATTTGATCAGAATGAGCAGTTAAAATGTAATATGTTGTGTGACACAGGTTAGTGTAGATCAATAATGGGCCTTAGTGCAGAACAGGACACAAGTTGCTGTTGTTACTGTCAAGTGGGGAGGGTTCGAAAGGTTTCCCTCTTTTCCCTCTCCTTGTTTGACCACAACATGTTTAATTCTTTCTTAAAGTGCATGTACTGGCCAATTCAGTAGGTGTTTGATTACTTAATTGCTCTGATCATAACAAGAACCAATCGGACATGTTTTCTTGAGTCAAAAAAGAGAGGTTAACATAATTGTACCTAAACTGAACTAATAAAATAATGAACAATGTGCCAACTTTCACTCACTCTCTTACACACACAGACACACATACACATACTAGAGGTTTACATACACGCACATAAATAACTTAGAGTGGGGAAAGGTAGATTGATTGAGTTAGAGTCCATAAAAATAAAAATGTATACAGTCTGTGAAGTTTGGTGATTCGGCTGGCTTCTAGCTGAATTCAGTAGTCCTGAAGCTTTTAGTTTGAAGGGATAGGTGACTGGTTTGGTCAGTCTCTTGGAGATAGCGATGTGGATTATTTCCTCCAATGGGGTTTCTGATTGTAGCTGGAGTGTGCAAAGGTGGTCAGTCAGCAAGCAGGATTTGAAAGCATTTAAGCTGGACTAGAGAGAGAGGGGCCCCCACTTAGGGTCTGCTCATGTCAGAGTCCAGTTGCCTCTCCTCTGCTGCAGAGAAAACACCAATTTAAAACCACAGATGGGGAGGGACTTGTCACGTGACAGTCACTCTTATTCAAACATAGCATTTGGCAGTATTTCTGCTTCTTGGTGAGAGAACAGGTAGTTCCTTTAAACTTCCTGGGTCTTGGTTCTTGCTGGGTACTGAGCAGACATTTTGTGTCTCTCCTCACAGTCTGTTGCAATGTAGGAAACAGTATTTTAACTGAGGGGATCATCTTAAGCTGAAAGGATGACTTTGCTGGCAGCTTGTCTTTTAAAAAAAAATATAAATTGAGATCTCCAGTCAGTGGACCAAAGAAAATTATCATTCAGCAAAACACATTGGTGTAACACTGTTTGAACAAGTGGCAGTTTGTGGAGGATGGGAGGGTGTTGGAATGATCAAGTCTAGAGGTGACAAAGAGTGGTTCAGGGTTTCAGTAGTAGAGGGACAGCAATGCTGCATAGGTGGTGTTGGTGATGCTTAGGATATGGGATTTAAAAAAACGCTCGGTATCAAATTGAAAATTCAATCTGTAGTGAGTGGCTGGGAAGTGGATGAAATCAGTGCTTGGAGAAGCATGGATTTGTTAAAAACAAATTGTGCTTGACTATCCCCGTTGAATTAATGGAGAAGATTAATGAAGGTAGTGCAATAAATGCATACATGGACTTACTGCAGGCATTTGATAAAGTATCACATAACAGACTTATTTGGAAAATAGAAGCACTTGTGATTGAAGACACAGTAGTAACTTGGGTAGATAATTGACTAAGGAATAGGAGACAGAGTGTAGTGGTGAATAGATATTTTTCAGATGGCGAGAAGGATGCCTCTTTACAATCCCTTTAGGGACTGTTAACTTTTAAAAACGGTAAGTTGAGTTCCCAGTTATTCCTGAAAGAATTATGCCATAAGATTTCACATTTTAAACAAACTTTACTGTACAAGAGTTAAGCAAAACCATACACTATTAACTTAACACTCCCATTTGGAAGCACTTCTATGTTAAACTTAAAATCTTAACAGGAAGACGTATACTTCAAACTCTAAATCTCAACAGAACACTCCTATTCAACTGTTCGTTCCACCCCAAGTCCGTGTAGAGATGCAGCAGGACCTGGACAATATCCAGGCTTGGGCAGAAAAGTGGCAAGTAACATTCGTGCCATACAAGTGGCGGGCAATGACCATCTCCAACAAGACAGAATCTAACCATCTCCCCTTGACATTCAATGGCATTACCATTGCTGAATCCCCCACTATTAACATCCTGGGGGTTCCCATTGACCAGAAACTGAACAGGAGTAGCCATATAAATACTTTAGCAGGTCAGAGGCTCCCTCTGACTGTCTACCATCTACAAGGCACAAGTCAAGAGTGTGATGGAATACTCTCCATGTGCCTGGACGAGTGCAGTTCCAACAACACTCGAGAAGCTTGATACCATCCAGGGCAAAGCAGCCCACTTGGGTGGCACCCCATCCACAAACATTCACTCCCTCCACCACCGACGCACATTAGCAGCAGTGTGCACCATCTACAAGATGTACTGCAGCAATGCACCAAGGCTCTTTAGAAGGCACCTTCCAAACCTGTGACCTCTACCACCTGGAAGGACAGAGGGAGCAGATGCATGGGAACACCACCACCTGCAAGTTCCCCTCCAAGCCACACACCATCCTGACTTGGAACTATATTGCTGTTCCTTCACTGTCGCTCAGTCAAAATCCTGGAACTCCCTTCCTAACAGCACTGTGGGTGTACCTACCCCACATGGACTGCAGTGGTTCAAGAAGGCAGCTCACCACCACCTTCTCAAGGGCAGTTAGGGATGGGCAATAAATGCTGGCCCAACCAGCGACGCCCACATCTCAGGAAAGAATTTTTTAAAAAAGAACCAGATAACAGCCTTGGGGTCCCCCAGGGTTCTGTATTGCGACCATTGCATTTTTTGTTTTATATTAATAACATGGGTGACAGTTTGGCGTAATAAGCAGCTCGGCTTATATTAATCATATCTTATAATTCTTATAAGATCTAATAAAGGAGGCATCCTTTATTAGATCTGATTAGAATTATAAGATATTTATTTATATTTATTTATTTAGAGATACAGCACTGAAACAGGCCCTTCGGCCCACCGAGTCTGTGCTGACCATCAACCACCCATTTTATACTAATCCTACATCAATCCCATATTGCTACCACATCCCCACCTTCCCTCACTTCCCCTACCACCTACCTATACTGGGGCAATTTATAATGGCCAATTTTCCTATCAACCTGCAAGTCTTTGGGAGGAAACCGGAGCACCCGGCGAAAACCCACGTGGTCACAGGGAGAACTTGCAAACTCCGCACAGGCAGTACCCAGAATTGAACCCGGGTCGCTGGAGCTGTGAGGCTGCTAATTAAGTAATATAATTAGAATGTATGGCTACCATTTTCATCTTTATCTGTCCGCCAGAGTACGGTGTACAGTTGGCAATAATTTTTAATAAATGAAAGAAATTAAATAGGATGGATAGTCGGGGGTTGGTGGGAAGGAAAAGGTGCAGAGGGTTAATAAATGTGTTGTTCACCTAATTCTCCCAATGACAGATGTTAATTTGCCATTATGCTTCAGTATCCAATTTGCCGAGCAGCTTATTACTCCAAACTGTCACCCATCACTTCAAGCATTATGCACTTATGCTGGAACAAACAACCTCATCCATCACGTTCATAGCATTGTTTAAGTTGTATAAGTGAGTTATAGTTTGTATTTTTTATACAATGCTTGGGCATTAAAGAGGTTAAAATATTAAACTTGTATGCTGAAGGGGCATGTGGGCATCTGGTAGAAATTTCTGTTATGACCATGTGAGAAAGAGGTCTGGGGTTCCCTCTCAGCCTTCACCTGGTCACAAGGTTTAAGAAGAATACTGGGCCCCAACAAAAAACAGGATCTACCTACAATCAAAGACTCTACAGTGAGCTCGAAGAAGCACAGCAACAACTTTTATTTATTTAGAGATACAGCACTGAAACAGGCCCTTCAGCCCACCGAGTCTGTGCTGACCAACAACCACCCATTTATACTAATCCTACATTAATCCCATATTCCCTACCAAATCCCCACCATTCTCCTACCACCTACCTACACAAGGGTCTTTTTACAGTAGCCAATTTACCTATCAACCTGCAAGTCTTTGGTCGTGGGAGGAAACCGGAGTACCCGGCAGAAACCCACAGTCACAGGGAGAACTTGCAAACCCCACACAGGCAGTACCCAGAACTGAACCCGGGTCGCTGGAGCTGTGAGGCTGCGGTGCTAACCACTGCACCACTGTGCTGCCCCCTTCAGAAATTGCCTCAACCTTTTCCACTTCATTTTTCTTCTGCTCTTTTCTGTCTCTATTTGCATATGTGTATCATGTATGCATGCTAGCATGGGGCGCAGCGTGTAACCGTAGCCGTTAACTGAATTAGAGTTTAAGTTTAATAAATTTAAACTTTTCTTCTTTAAATCTAAGAAAGCCTATTTGTGCTGGTTTCTTTGCCTTCTAATTGGAAAGCGAACAAGGATTCACCAAGAGGGAGCTAAAAACACTGTGTTTAAAATTAAACCGTTATGATATGACCAGGTGAAGGCTGAGAGGGAACCCCAGACCCATTTTTTCCCGCGCCCGACCTGACCCCCGGAATGTTCAGTTAACCTAGTTTCCGTTTTTCACTTTTTTTAAGCTTGTGCAGATAAGCAACAAAAACTGTAACTGGACTTGAAAGGTTGTTTAAAAAGTACGTTAAGATTGGAACCACGTACTGGAGGTGGTGATAGTGTGTCTGACCTGGCCCGAATCGACCTGAGCCCGAATGCCAGACCCAGAAGAGTGACCCAAACCTGACACGTGTTGTCGGGTCCCGTTGGGTTGGGGTCAGGTAGCCATGGTCTACATACTAGGGCCTTAAAAGAAGGGCTGCATTGACTGACTGCAGCACTAGGTGGTGCAGTACTGGCACATGCGCAAATGCAGTCTCATCCACTGAAACGTCACTCTGCGACATCTCAGGCAGCAGCCAGTAATAAGGATGGTGCTGCTTAATTTATCTCAAAAAAACAAATTAAACCCAAATCCCTTCAATTGCTGCAATAGTCACCTCCATCCCACCCTCAACAGTAACCCGCTCCCTCCTGCCATCGCGCTTCTCTTCGCCGCTCTTCATGCGCCTGTCTGCTCACCGCTCACCCCCGACTCACCGCTGCTTTCCCTCAGCCACTCACTCCCGCACTTGACGCTCCCCCCTTGACCGCTCGCTCTGTGCTCCCTCCCCACATCCAGCTGCTCGCTCCAGGCCTCGCCGCTCCACCCGCCTCAAACGTTTGCTAGCCGCCTTGCTGCTATGGCAACTTGTTCCCTGCCACACCCCCCCAACCCCCGCCGCTTCTTCAGGCAGCGAGGCGGGAAGCAAGCAGCCGAAGAGAAAGTGGGAAGGATGGGAGCGAGTGGCTGAGGGAAGACAACAAGAAATTGAAAGCGGCAATTGAAGCAGGGATGGCGGGAGGGAGCGGCGGACTGTTGGGGGGGGGGGGAATGGAAGTGGCGATCGTGGCTATTGAGGGGTGAGGACATTATTGCGTGGTGACGTCAGCACGCACATGTGCGCGTTCATACTGGCAAATGATGGCATGCACCGTTGACATCCATGTACATGCTCTGCGTTGCCAGAAGTCACTCTATAAAGAAGTGGCTGCAGAAATAGTGGATGCATTGGTTGTAATTTCATCCAAAATTCCCTAGATTTTGGAAAGGTTCCAGCAGATTGGAAAACTGCAAATGTAACACCTCTATGCAAGAAAGGAGGGAGACAGAAAGCAGTAAATTATAGACCATTTAGCCTTAACATCTGTCATTGGGAAAATGCTAGAATCCATTATTAAGGAAATAGTCGCAGGACATTTAGAAAATCATAATACAATCAAGCAGACTCAACATGGTTTTACGAAAGGGAAATCATGTTTGACATATTTATTAGAGTTTTTTGAAGATGTAACAGGGTGGATAAAGGGGAACCAGTAGATGTGTATTTGGATTTCCAAAAGGCAGTCGATAAGGTGCCACATAAAAGGTTACTGCACAAGATAAGAGCTTGTGGTGTTGGGGGTGATATATCAACATGGATAGAGGACTGGCTAACAGGAAACCGAGTAGGGATAAACAGAGAATTTTCAGTTGTAACTAGTGGAGTGCCACAGGGATCAGTACTGGGGCTTCAACTATTTAATATCTGTATTAATGACTTGGATGAAGGGACCGAGTGTATTGTGGCCAAATTTGCTGACGATACAAAGATAGATGGAAAAGCTAGTTGTGAGGACACAAAGGGTCTGCAAAGGGATATAGATAGGTTAAGTGAGTTAGCAAAAGTTTGGCAGATGGAGCAGAATGTGGGAAAATGTGGGGTTGTCCACTTTGGTAGAAAGAATATTTAAGCAATATTTTGCATTTCTGGAGAGGGACTGCAGAATAATGCGGTACAGAGGGACCTGGGTGTCCTTGTACATGAATCACAAAAACTTAGCATGCAGATACAGCAAGTAATTAGGATGGCAAATAGAATGTCAGCCTTTAGTGCAAGGTTGATGAAGCATAAAATTAGGTTAGTAATGCTACAACTGTACAGGGCATCGGTGAGATCACACCTAGAGTACTACATACAGTTTTGGTCTCCTTACTTAAGGAGGGATGTACTTTCATTGGAGGCATTACAGAGAAGGTTAACTGTACTGATTTCTGCGATGAAGGGGTTGTTAAATGAGCAACGGTTGGGCAGGTTGGATCTATACTCGGAGTTTAGAGTAATGAGAAGTGATCTTATTGAGGGGGCTTGACAGGGTAGATACACAGAGGATGGTTCCCCTTGTTGGGGAATCTAGAAATAGCGGCACAGTTTCAAAATATGTTGTCTCCCATTTAAGACAGAGATGAGGAGGAATTTATTCCCTGCGGGTCATTAATCTTTGGAACTCTCTTCCCCAGAAAGCAGTGGAGGCTGAGTCATTGAATATATTCAAGGATGAGTTGGACAGATTTTTGATCTACAAGGGAGCCAAGGGGGGCCAGCAGGAAAGTGGAGTTAAGGCCACAATCGGATCAGCCATGATCTTATTGAATGGCGAAACAGACTCGAGGAGCCAAATGGCCTACTCCTGCTTCTATTTCTTTCTTATGTTCTTATATAATTCCAAGTCAGGATGGTGTTTGACCTGGAGGGGAGCTTGCAGGTGGTGGTGTTCACATGTGTCTGCTGCCCTTGTCCTTCTAGGTGGTAGAGGTCGCGAGTTTGGAAGGTGCCGTTGAAGGAGGCTTGGCGAGTTGCTGCAGTGCATCTTGTATGGTATGCACTGCTGCCACTGTGTGCTCGTGCTGGAGGGAATGAATGTTGAAGGTGGTAGATGGTGCTGATCAAGTGGGCTGCTTTGTCCTGGATGGTGCGAGCTTCTTGAGTGTTGGTGCTGCAATCATTCAGGCAAGTGGAGAATATTCCATGACAGTCCTGACTTGTGCTTTGTAGTTGGGGGACAGACTTTGGGCAGTAAGGGAGTGAGTCACTCACTGCAGAATTCTCAGCCTCTGACCTGGTCTAGCAGCCACAGTATTTATATGGTTGTTCCAGTTAATTTTCTGGTCAATGGTAACGCCGAGGATGGTGATATTGGGCGATTCAGTGATGGTAATGCTGTTGAATGTCAAGGAGATGGTCAGATTCTGTCTTGATGGAGATGGTCATTGCCTGGCACTTGTGTGGTGTAAATGTTACTTGTCACTTATCACCCCAAGCCTGCATGTTGTCCAGGTCTTGCTGCATCAGGACACGGCAGTATCTGAGGAATCGCGAATGGTACTGAACACTGTGCAATCATCAGCGAACATCTCCACTTCTGACCTTGTGATGGAGGAAAGGTCATTGACGAATCAGCTGAAGATGTTTCAGCTAGAACACTACCCTGAGGAACTCCTGCAGTGATAACCTGCGGCTTAAATGTTTGGCATCTAACAACCAAAACAGTCTTCCTTTGTGCTAGGACATTGCCCCCTGATTCCCGTTGACTTCAATTTTGCTGCGGCTCCTTGATGCCAAACTCGATCAAATGCTGCCTTGATATCAAGGCAGTCGCTCTCACTTTACCTCTGGAATTCAGCTCTTTTTTTCTATATTTGGGCTAAGGTGTAATGAGGTCTGGAGCCGAGTGCCCCTGGCAGAACCCAAACTGAGCATCACTCAGCAGATTACTGCTGTGTTAGTGCCGCTTGATAGCACTGTCGATGACACCATCCATAACTTTACTGATGATTGAGAGTAGACTGATGGGCAGTAATTGGCCGGTATGGATTTGTCCTGATTTTTGTGGACAGGGCATACCTGGGCAATTTTCCACATTGCCGGGCAGATGCCAGTGTTGTAGCTGTACTGGAACAGCTTGGCTAGGGGCTCAGCTAGTTCTGGAGCACAAGCCTTCAGTACTAATGCCAGGATGTTGGCAGGGCCCATAGCCTTTGAAGTATCCTGTGCCTTCAGCCGCTTCTTGATATCTTGTGAAGTGAAATGAATTGGCTGAAGACTGGCAACTGTGATGTTGGGGGCCTCGGTGCTTCTGGCTGAAGATGGTTGCAAATGCTACAGCCTTGCCTTTTGCACTGCTGTGCTGGGCTTCCCCATTGTTGAAGATGGGCATGTTTGTGGAGACCTGCCCTCCGGTTAGTTGTTTACTTGGCCATCACAACTCACGACTGGATGTGGCAGGACTGCAGAGCTTTGATCTAATCCATTGGTTGTGAGTTTACTTAACTCTGTCTATCACATGCTGCTTCCCCTGTGCAGCATGCATGTAGTCCTGTGTTGTAGCTTCACCAGGTTGGCACCTTATTTTTAGGTATGTCTGGTGCTGTTCCTGGCATGCTCTCCTGCACTCCTCATTGAACCAGAGTTGATCCCCTGGCTTGATGGTAATGATAGAACGAGGGATATGCTGGGCCATGAGGTTACAGATTGTGGATGAATACAATTCTTCTGATGGCCCACAGCGTCTCATGGATGCCCAGTTTTGAGCTGCTAGATCTGTTTTGACTCTATCCCATTTAGCGTGGTGGTAGTGCTACACAACACGATGGATGGTATCCTCATGTGAAGATGGGACTTTGTCTCCACAAGGACTGTACAGTGGTGACTCCTACAAATACTGCCATGGACAGATGCATGTACAACAGGTAGATTAATGAGGGTGAGATCAAGCAGGTTTTTGCCTCTTGCTGATTCACTCAGCACCTGCCGCAGGCGCAGTCTGGCAGCTATGTCCTTCAGAATTCTGCCAGCAGTGGTGCTGCTAAGACATTATTGGTGATGGGCATTGAAGTCCCCCACCCAGATTACATTCTGTGCCCTTGCTACCCTCAGTGCTTTTTCCAAGTGGTGTTCAGTATTGAGGAGTATTGATTCATCAGCTAAGAGAGAAGGTAGGTGGTAATCAGCAGTCGGTTTTCTTGCCCAGGTTTGATCTGATGCCATGAGACCTCATGGGGTCCGGAGTCAGTGTTGAGGACTCCCAGGGCAACTCCCTCCTGACTGTATACCACTGAGATGCCACTTCTGGTGGATATGTCCTGTCCCAGAGGCAATTTTGCTACAAGTACCCAGATGTTAGTAACAAGGGCTTTGCAGGGTTGTCATGAGCCTGTCATTTTTTCTCTCTGGGAAATATGTGGTGTGTCTTTAATAGAGCAAAGGATCATCAGTACTACTTTAAGAACCAGCAAGCCTGGAGTTGAAGAAAGTGCATTTTGGTTGCCGTTGGATGCAAGCATATTGAGAGGGAACTAATCAGCTTCAGAGAATGCATCCTGGTTACCT
Source organism: Heterodontus francisci (assembly GCF_036365525.1). NCBI lineage: Eukaryota > Metazoa > Chordata > Chondrichthyes > Heterodontiformes > Heterodontidae > Heterodontus > Heterodontus francisci. The sequence continues at coordinate 82,045,850 of NC_090375.1, read as the reverse complement.
GGCAACAGTCATTCAGGGACCAAGGAGCGGATATACAATATAAAAGCAAAATACTGCGGATGCTAACCCCGACATGGTCATCAAACCTGCAGACAAGGGTGGTGCTGTTGTTGTATGGCGTACCGACCTCTACCTTTCAGAAGCTCAACGCCAACTCACAGACACCTCTTCCTACCTCCCTCTGGACCATGACCCCACCACCGAACATCAAGCCACCGTCCAAAGGACTGTCACTGACCTCATCTCCTCTGGAGATCTTCCCTCTACAGCTTCCAACCTCATAGTCCCGCAACCCCGGACAGCCCGCTTCTACCTCCTTCCCAAAATCCACAAATGGGACTGTCCCGGCAGACCCATTGTGTCAGCCTGCTCCTGCCCAACTGAACTTATTTCTTCCTATCTAGACTCTATCTTTTCTCCGCTGGTCCAGTCTCTTCCCACCTACATCCGTGACTCTTCTGATGCCCTACGTCATTTTGACAATTTCCAGTTTCCTGGTCCCAACCGCCGCCTCTTCACTATGGACGTCCAATCGCTCTACACCTCCATCCCCCACCAGGATGGTTTGAGGGCTCTCCGCTTCTTCCTGGAACAGAGGCCCAACCAGTCCCCATCCACCAACACCCTCCTCCGCCTGGCTGAACTTGTTCTCACATTGAACAACTTCTCCTTCAACTCCATGCATTTCCTTCAAGTAAAAGGTGTCGCTATGGGTACCCGCATGGGTCCTAGTTATGCCTGTCTTTTTGTGGGATATGTCGAGCATTCTTTGTTCCAGTCCTACTCAGGCCCCCTCCCCCAACTCTTTTTCCGGTACATTGATGACTGTATCGGTGCCGTTTCCTGCTCCCGCCCCGAACTAGAAAACTTTATCAACTTTGCTTCCAATTTCCACCCTTCTCTCACCTTTACATGGTCCATCTCTGACACTTCCCTTCCCTTCCTCGACTTCTCTGTCTCCATCTCTGGGGATAGGTTGTCTACCAATATCCATTATAAGCCCACTGACTCCCACAGCTACCTCGACTACACTTCTTCACACCCTACTTCCTGTAAGGACTCCATTCCATTCTCCCAGTTTCTCCATCTCCGACGCATCTGCTCTGATGATGCTACCTTCCATGACGGTGCTTCTGATATGACCTCCTTTTTCCTCAACCGAGGATTTCCCCCCACTGTGGTTGACAGGGCCCTCAACCGTGTCCGACCTATTCCCCGCACCTCTACCCTCACCCCTTCCCCTCCCTCCCAGAACCGTGACAGGGTTCCCCTTGTCCTCACTTTTCATCCCACCAGCCTCCATATCCAAAGGATCATCCTCCGCCATTTTCGCCACCTCCAGCGTGATGCCACTACCAGTCGCATCTTCCCCTCCCTTCCCCTGTCAGCATTCCGAAGGGATCGTTCCCTCCGCGACACCCTGGTCCACTCCTCCATTACCCCCACCACCTCGTCCCCGTCCCAGGGCACCTTCCCTTTCAATCGCAGGAGGTGTAATACCTGCCCATTTACCTCCTCTCTCCTCACTATCCCAGGCCCCAAACACTCCTTTCAGGTGAAGCAGCGATTTACTTGTACTTCTTTCAATGTAGTATACTGTATTCGCTGCTCACATGTGGTCTCCTCTACATTGGGGAGACCAAGCGCAGACTGGGTGACCGCTTTGCGGAACATCTCCGCTCAGTCCGCAAGCAGGACCCTGAGCTTCCGGTTGCTTGCCATTTCAACACTCCCCCCTGCTCTCATGCTCACATCTCTGTCCTGGGATTGCTGCAGTGTTCCAGTGAACATCAACGCAAGCTCGAGGAACAGCATCTCATCTACCGATTAGGCACACTACAGCCTGCCGGACTGAACATTGAGTTCAATAATTTCAGAGCATGACAGCCCCCCACTTTACTTTCATTTTTAGTTATTTTTTCTTCCTTTTTTTTTTTTGCATTCCTTTTTACATTTTTTACAATCTTTTTTTGCATTTATTTCATTTCATCTTAGTTTGTTCAGTTTGCTTACCCACTGTTTTTTTCAGGTTGTTTTTCTTCAGGTTTGCACTTGCTGATGTTCAATATTCAGTATATTCACACCTAATCTGTACTAATGCTTTGTCTTTCAACACACCATTAACATATTGTTTGCCTTTGCTCCGTGACCTTTTGGTCAGCTATGTGGCCTGGTCCAATCTGCACCTTCTCCTTTGTTATCTCTTGCCCAACCCCCACCTCACTTGTTTATAATCTGTGACTTTTCTAATATTTGTCAGTTCCGAAGAAGGGTCACTGACCCGAAACGTTAACTCTGCTTCTCTTTCCACAGATGCTGCCAGACCTGCTGAGTGAATCCAGCATTTCTTGTTTTTGTAGCGGATATACAATGTTGCGATTATTTTTTGAACTGGCTTTTTAGTTGAAGACAATCTGTTCGAACAGAACACAGCTGGTGTTAGTAGAGCATGGCCACCCAACCCGAACCCGACGGGACCCGACGACATGTGTCATGCTCGGGTCGGGTCACACTTCCGGGTCCTGTAATCGGGCTCGGGTCAGGTCGGGTCAGGCTAGATCAGTACACTCTATCACCACCCCTGGTAAGTGGCTCTAATCTTAATGTACTTTTTGGACTAGAAAGGTTTTTTAGTTACAGTTTTTTTTAAGCTTGTGCAGATAAGTAACAAAGTGAAAAATGGAAGGTAGGTTAACTGGTGGTCGGATCGGGCGTGGGAAAAAATGAAAGGACTCGGGCCGGGTCAGGCTCAGGGTCAGATGTGGTTCTGTCGGGCTTGGGGTGGGTTTCATTTGCAGACCCGAGCCAGCCTTTAGGTGTCAGCACCTGAAAGAAGAGCTCTCAGCCATTTAAACTGAAGGAAGAGAATTTAGTCTGTTTAATTATTATTATTACCTCAAAATTCTGAAAAAAAGCAAAGCCAAAACAGAGATCTCTGATAATTTAAACTGAAGGAAGGGAAGTTAGACTATGACAATCTTTTATCCCTCAAAAACTCTGAAGTCAGATTGATTCTATTGAAAGTGTTTGCAAGTTGTTAATTGTTGAAATCCATCACTGAAGAAGGAAGCATCACTTACTGCTGGAATTAGACTACGGACTGTTCTACTGTGGAAGAACCTTTTTTCCCCATCAGATGGCTGTGAGGACTTCAAGCTACATTGGACTGTGAATTTGCAAGGACTCTAATTTTTTCTATTTTAAATGTTGTTTATATATTCATTGTGTGTAAGAATTTAGTTTTTTAAATTAACCAGTTAATTTGTTGATTCAAAGACACCTGGTTCGGTTAGCCTCATTCGGGGGTTAATAGATGGTACAATTTGGCTGGGTCTTTCTTTAATTTGGAAAGTTTAAAATGATATGTTCGGCAATCTGTGGAGGGTCGGGATTGAATTAACAGTGTGTTTTTCCCACCACAATCAGAATCGTATATTTTGATTGGGGACTTTGACTGGAGCGGTCGGTCATAACAAGGTTGACGGGTTGCATCTAAACTGGAGGGGGACCAATATCCTTGCGGGGAGGTTTGCTAGTACTACTTGGGAGGGTTTAAACTAGTCTTGCAGGGGGGTGGGACCCAAAGTAGTAGTCTCTCAGATGAGATAGTTGAGGCAAATGTAGAGGTTAAAGCAAGCAAGCCCAGTAGGCAGGCCGGGCAGGGGCAGGACAGGGAGCATGGAAGGTCTGGTAAGCTAAACTGCATTTACTTTAATGCAAGAAGTCTTACAGGTAAGGCAGATGAACTCAGAGCATGGATCGGTACACGGGACTGTGATATTATAGCTATTACGGAAACGTGGTTGAGGGATGGGCAGGACTGGCAGCTCAATGTTCCGGGTACCGATCCTTCCGGCGTGACAGAGGTGGAGGTAAGAAAGGAGGGGGAGTTGCACTATTGATTAGGAAGAACATCATAACAGTACTAAGAGAGGATATCCCAGGGGGAACATCCAGAGAGGCCATATGGGTAGAACGTAGAAATAAGAAAGGGGTGATCTCTTTGATGGGATTATACAATAGGTCCCCCAATAGTCAGAGGGAAGTGGAGGAGCATATATGTAGGGAAATCACAGATAGGTGTAGGAATTATAGGGTTGTGATAGTAGGTGATTTTAACTTCCCTAATATTGACTGGGACTGCCTTAGTGCTAAGGGATCAGATGGGGAAGAATATGTTAAGTGTGTCCAGGATAGTTTTCTGAAGCAGTATGTGGATGGCCCCACGAGAGAAGGGGCTACACTCGAACTCCTCTTAGGAAATGAGGATGGGCAGGTGGTTGATGTGTCAGTGGGGGAGCACTTTGGGACCAGTGACCATAACTCTATTAGCTTCAAGATAGTTATGGAAAAGGATAGGACTGGTCCTCAGGTTGAAGTCCTAAATTGGGGGAAGCCTAATTTCGATGGCATCAGACAGGTACTCTCAAAAGTTGAATGGGAGAGGCTGTTTACAGGTAAAGGGATGTCTGGCAAGTGGGAGGCTTTTAAAAGTGAAATAGGAAGAATTCAGGGTTGGCATGTTCCTGTTAGATGGAAGGGCAAGGCTGGCAAGTTTAGGGAACCTTGGTTGATGAGGGATATTGAGGGTCTGGTCAGGACAAAGAAGGAGGCATATGTCAGGTGTAGGCAGCTAGGATCGAGCGAGTCCCTCGAGGAATATAGAGGATGTAGGACTACACTTAAGAAGGAAATTAGGAGGGCAAAAAAGGGCCATGAGATTTCCCTGGCAGATAACATAAAGGAAAATCCGAAAAGATTCTATAAGGATATTAAGAGTAAAAGGGTAGCTAGGGAGAGAGTAGGTCCCCTGAAGGATCAGTGTGGCAATCTATGTGTGGAGCCACGGGAAATGGGCGAGATCTTAAATGAATATTTCTTGTCCGTATTTACCATGGAGAAGGTCATGGAAGCTAATGCGTTCAAGGGAGGGAACACTGATATCCTGGAGCATATCAACATTACAAAGGAGGAGGTGTTGGAGGTATTGGAGCACATTAAGGTGGATAAATCCCCAGGGCCTGACCAGGTGTATCCTAGGATTGTATGGGAAGCAAGGGAGGAGATTGCTGGGGCCCTGGCAGAGAATTTTGTATCATCGTTAGCCACGGGTGAGGTACTGGAAGACTGGAGGAAAGCTAATATTCTGCCTTTATTTAAGAAGGGCAGCAGGAATAAGCCAGGGAACTACAGGCCAGTGTGCCTTATATCAGTGATGGAAAAGTTATTGGAAGGGATTCTGCGAAACAGGATTTATATGCATCTGGAAAGGCATAGTCTGATTAGAAATAGTCAGCATGGCTTTGTGCATGGAAAATCATGTCTCACGAATTTGATTGAGTTTTTTGAGGAGGTGACCAAGAGGATCGACGAGGGCAGGGCGATGGACGTTGTCTACATGGACTTTAGCAAGGCCGATGACAAGGTTCCGCATGGTAGGCTGGTCCAGAAGGTTTGAACACATGGGATCCGGGGTGAGCTCGCAAATTGGATACAAAATTGGCTTTGTGTTAGGAGGCAGAGGGTAGTAGTGGAGGGTTGTTTTTCAGATTGAAGGCCGGTGACTCGTGGTGTGCCGCAGGGATCGGTGCTGGGCCCTCTGTTGGTCATATATATTAATGACTTGGATGTGGATGTAAGGGGCATGATTAGTAAGTTTGCAAATGACACCAAAATTGGTGGTATAGTGGACAGTGAAGAAGGTTGTCGAAGGTTACAACAGGATATAGATCAACTGGGAAAGTGGGCAAGGGAGTGGCCAATGGAATTTAATGCAGACAAGTGTGAAGTGATGCATTTTGGGAAGTTAAACCAGGGCAGGACATATACAGTGAATGGCAGGGCCCTGGGAAGTGTTGTTGAACAGAGAGACCTTGGGGTGCAAGTACATAGTTCCCTGAAAGTGGCAACACAGGTAGACAGGGTGGTGAAGAAGGCGTATGGCATGCTTGCCTTCATCGGCCGAGGCATTGAGTACAAGAGTTGAGAAGTCATGTTACAGTTGTACATAATGTTGGTTAGGCCGCATTTGGAGTACTGTGTGCAGTTCTGGTTGCCGCACTACAGGAAAGATGTGATTAAGCTAGAGTGGGTGCAGAAAAGATCCACAAGGATGTTGCCTGGTTTGGAGGGCATGAGTTGTAAAGAGAGATTGGATAGGCTGGGTCTGTTTTCCCTGGAGCAAAGGAGGCTGAGAGGGGACATGATAGAGGTATATAAAATTATGAGAGGCATAGATAGGGTAGATAGCCAGAGTTTGTTCCCATGGTAGGGGTGACTAAAACTAGAGGGCATAGATTTAAGGTGAGAGGGAGGAAGTTTAAAGGGGATCAAAGGGGTAAATTTTTCACACAAAGAATAGTGGGTATCTGGAATGAGCTGCCTGAGGAGGTGGTGGAGGCAGGAACAGTAGCGACATTTAAGAGGCATCTGGACAGGTACTTGAATGAGCAAGGCATAGAGGGATATGGAATTAATGCAGGCAGGTGGGATTAGTATAGATGGGCATTATGGTTGGCATGGACGCGGTGGGCCGAAGGGTCTGTTTCTATGCTGTACGACTCTATGGGTCAGCTGGCCATTGTTGTTTCCAGTGCCTTGGTTGACGCCGAGTGGTCTGTAAAGTTTTATTCATTTTTTGACTTTTCTGTAGCAGTTTAGAAAAACTAAGTGGCTTGCTAGATCATTTTAGAGGGCAGTTAAGAGTCAGCTATAATAAAAACAAGAAATGCTGGAACCACTCAGCAGGTCTGGCAGCATCTGTGAAAAGAGAAGCAGAGTTAACGTTCCGAATAAGGGTCACTGACCCGAAACGTTAACTCTGCTTCTCTTTTGACAGATGCTGCCAGACCTGCTGAGTGGTTCCAGCATTTCTTGTTTTTATTTCAGATTTCCAGCATCCGCAGTATTTTGCTTTTATATAAGAGTCAGCTTTGTTGCTCTGGGTCACATGTAGGCCAGACCAGGTAAGGACAGCAGATTCTTTCCCGAAAGGGCATTATTGAACCAGATGGGCTTTCACAACAATAGTTGCCATTACTGAGACTAGCTTTTAATTCCAGATTTATTTATTGATTGAATTTAAATTCCACCAGCCGCTGCAGTGGGATTTGAACTTGTGTCCCCAGTTCGTTTGTTAGGGCCGCTGCGTTACTAAACCAGTTACATTACCACTATGCCACCATTCCATCAAGGGTGATAATACAGTTTTAAAAAGAAAAGATGGTTCTAGGATTGAAACTATTTGGCTTGAATTGAGGAACAGAGGGGAAGCAGTTACATTGTTTGGAGTCAGAGCTCCAAACTGTGAGAATAAGATAGATGAGCATGTTTTTCAGCAAATATGTGGACTTTTGGAAAGTATTCAACAAAATGCCACACAGTAAGTTCATTCAGATGGAAGCCCATGGAATTAAGGGGCAAATGGCAGGATGGATACAAAACTGACTCACTGACAGGAAAAAAAGGGTGGCAGTGAATGGATATTGTTCAGATTGGGAGACGGTTTGTAGTGGTATTGCCCGAGGATCAGGTTAGGATCTATTACTCTTTGCACTTTTCCTAAATGACCTACACTTGGGTGTCGGGAGCAGCGTGATAAAGTTTGCAGATGATACAAGACTAGGCAAAGTAGTAGGTCAGGAAGAGTCTAGTTATCGGCTTTAGGATGACATCGGCAGGATGGTGAAATGGACAGAAGCACGGCAGGAGAAGTGTGAAGTAGTGCACTTTGGGAGGAATAGCATGGAAAGACTGCGTGCTCTAAGTTGCATGATTTTGAGAAGTGTAGATGAGCAGAGAGACCTTTATATCCATATATGTAAATCCTTAAAGGTGTCAGGGCAAGTTGATAAGTCGGTTAAAAAAGCATACTTGTGTTAGTTGGAGTTATAAATAGACGAATAGCATATAAAAGCAAAAAATCATGCTAGAACTTGATAAATCACTGATTAGGCCTCAGCTGTAGGATTGTGGACAATTCTTGGCACCACACTTCAGGAAAGATGTAAAAGCATTAGAAACGAGGTTTGCCAGGATGTTATCAGTGATAAGTGATTTCAGTTTTGAGAGATTGGACAAATTAGGACTGTTCTCCTTGGAACGCAGAAGATTAATGGGTGACCTACTACATGTTTTCAAGATGATGGGAGGTTTTGATAGAGTAAATAGGGTAAAAATATTCCCTGTGGTGACTGGATCAATGGCAAAAGATCTAAAGAGGAGATGAGGAGAATTTTTTTTCCCTGAGTTGCCAGGATCTGGAACACTCTACCTGTAAAGGTGGTGGAAGCTGATTCCATAAATAATTTTAAAAGGGAGTTGGACAGGTACTTGAGGATGAGGAGCTTGCACAGTTATGGATAAAAAGCGAGGATATGGGACTAAGCCCAACTGCTCTTTTAAAGACCCAGTGCAGGCACAATAGGCCAAATGTCCTCCTTCTGTGCTTCTATGAGCTCGATTTCTGGACCCGCTGGGGTCTCACCAGCCTGTGTGCCGGATCTCCGGCTACATCCCGCCTCATGGCCATTTTTGCAGAGGCGGAATTGGGGGCCATAGGACTACCTGCCGATCAGGCTTGTTAAGAGCCTAACTGAGGTGAATTAAAAGAGGAATTTTGCAGTTGGCCTCCAGATTCCCGAAGGGGGTTGCAGTTTTACTGCCTCGAGGTGGCCTCCCGGCGACCGGTGGGGCAGTGGGGTAGCATCCAGGCAGGCCTAGAGGTCCTCCCTGCCTGCCTGGGTGCAAAAGGAGCCAAAGGCCACCCTGTAGAGGGGTTCCTTTGCCACCATGGTGGCCTGATTGCAAAAGCGATTTTTTACTTAAAAGATTTAAATAAGTAGGAGAGAGGGTGTCTCCACTTTGAAGCACGCTCTCTATTATTTACCTTCCATTACAGCCTGCTGCTCCTTTCAAGCTGGAAGGTCTCTGATAGGCCCTCCAGCTTCTTTTTTATTTATTCATTCATGGGATGTGGGCATCACTGCCTATGCCAGCATTTATTGCCCATCCCTAATTGCCCTTGAGAAGGTGGTGGTGAGCTGCCTTCTTGAACCACTGCAGTCCATGTGAGGTAGGTACACCCACAGTGCTGTTAGGGAGTTCCAGGATTTTGACCCAGCGACAGTAAAGGAACGGCGATATAGTTCCAAGTCAGGATGGTATGTGACTTGGAGGGAAACTTGCAGGTGGTAGTGTTCCCATGCATTGCTGCTCTTGTCCTTCGAGGTGGTAGAGGTCATGGGTTTGGAAGGTGCTGTCTAAGGAGCCTGGGTGTGTTGCTGCAGTGCATCTTGTAGATGGTACACACTGCTGCCACTGTGCGTCGGTGGTGGAGGGAGTGAATGTTTGTGGATGGTGTGCCAATCAAGTGGGCTGCTTTGTCCTTGATGGTGTCGAGCTTCTTGAGTGTTGTTGGAGCTGCACCCATCCAGGCAAGTGGAGAGTATTCCATCACACTCCTGACTTGTGCCTTGGAGATGGTGGACAGGTTTTGGGGAGTCAGGAGGTGAGTTACTCGCCGCAGGATTCCCAGCCTTTGACCTGCTCTTGTAGCCACAGTATTTATATGGCTACTCCAGTTCAGTTTCTAGTCAGTGGTAGCCCCTAGGATATTGATAGTGGGGGATTCAGCGATGGTAATGCCATTGAATGTCAAGGGGATATAGGTAGATTCTCTGTTGTTGGAGATGGTCATTGCCTGGCACTTGTGTGGCGCAAATGTTACTTGCCACTTATCAGCCCAAGCCTGGATATTGTCCAGGTCTTGCTGCATTTCTACACGGACTGCTTCAGTATTTGAGGAGTCACGAATGGTGCTGAACATTGTGTAATCATCAGCGAACATCCTCACTTCTGACCTTATGATTGAAGGAAGGTCATTGATGAAGCAGCTGAAGATGGTTGGGCCTAGGATGCTACCCTGAGGAACTCCTGCAGTGATGTTCTGGAGCTCAGATGATTGACCTCCAACAACCACAGCCATCTTCCTTTGCGCTAGGTATGACTCCAACCTGCAGAGAGTTTTCCCCCTGTTTCCCATTGACTCCAGTTTTGCTAGGGCTCCTTGATGCCATACTCTGTCAAATGCTGCCTTGATGTCAAAGGCAGTCACTCTCACCTCATCTCTTGAGTTCAGCTCTTTTGTCCATGTTTGAACCAAGGCTGTAATGAGGTCAGGTGCTGAGTGGCCCTGTCGGAACCCAAACTGGGTATCACTGAGCAGGTTATTGCTGAGCAAGTGCTGCTTGATGGCACTGTTGATGACACCTTCCATCACTTTGCTGATGATTGAGAGTAGGCTGACAGGGCGGTAATTGGCCGGGTTGGACTTGTCCTGCTTTTTATGTACAGGACATACCTGGGCAATTTTCCACATTGCTGGGTAGATGCCAGTGTTGTAGCTGTACTGGAACAGCTTGGCCAGGGGTGCAGCAAGTTCTGGAGCACAGGCCTTCAGTACTATTGCCGGAATATTGTCAGGACCCATAGCCTTTGCAGTATCCAGTGCCTTCAGTCGTTTCTTGATTTTACGCGGAGTGAATCGAATTGGCTGAAGTCTGGCATCTGTAATGCTGGGGACTTCAGGAGGGGGCCGAGATGGATCATCAACTCATCACTTCTCGCTGAAGATTGTTGCAAATGCTTCTGCCTTATCTTTCTCACAGATGTGCTGGGCTCCCCCTCATTGAGGATGGGGTTATTTGTGGAGCCACCTCCCTCAGTTAGTTGTTTAATTGTCCACCACCATTCACGGCTGGATGTGGCAGGATTGCAGACCTTAGGTCTGATCCGTTGGTTATGGGATTGCTTAGCTCTGTCTATTGCATGCTGCTTACGCAGTTTGGCATGCAAATTGTCCTGTGTTGAAGCTGCACCAGGTTGACACCTCATTTTGAGGTATGCCTGGTGGTGCTCCTGGCATGCCCTCCTGCACTCTTCATTGAACCAGGGTTGGTCTCCTGGCTTGATGGTAATGGTAGAGTGGGAGATATGCCAGGCCATGAGGTTACAGTTTGTGGTTGAGTACAATTCCTCTGCTGCTGATGGCCCACAGCGCCTCATGGATGCCCAGTTTTGCATTGCTAGATCTGTTCGAAATCTATCCCATTTAGCATGGTGGTAGTGCCACACAACCCGATGGAGGGTATCCTCAATGTGAAGGTGGGACTTCGTCTCCACAAGGACTGTGCGGTGGTCACTCCTACCAAAACTGTCATGGTCAGATGCATCTGCGGCAGGCAGATTGGTGAGGACAAGGTCAAGTATGTTTTTCCCTCGTGTTGATTCCCTCACCACCTGCCGCGGTCCCAGTCTAGCAGCTATGTCCTTTAGGACTCGGCCAGCTCGGTCAGTAGTGGTGCTACCGAGCCACTCTTGGTGATGGACATTGAAGTCCCCCACCCAGAGTACATTTTGTTCCCTGGCAATCCTCAGTGCTTCCTTCAAGTGGTCTTCAACATGGAGGAGTACTGACTCATCAGCTGAGGGAGGGCGGTAGGTGGTAATCAGTAGGAGGTTACCTTGCCCATGTTTGACCTGATGCCATGAGACTTCATGGGGTCCGGAGTCGATGTTGAGGACTCCCAGGGCAACTCCCTCCCTACTGTAGACCACTGTCCCACGACCTCTGGTGGGTCTGTCCTGCCGGTGGGACAGGACATACCCAGGGATAGTGATTGCAGTGTCTGGGACATTGTCTGTCAGGTATGACTCCTTGAGTATGACTATGTCAGGCTGTTGCTTGACTAGTCTGTGGGACAGCTCTCCCAACTTTGGCACAAGCCCTCAGATGTTAGTAAGGAGGACTTTGCAGGGTTGACAGGGCTGTGTTTGCCGTTGGCGTTTCCGGTGTCTAGGTCGATGACAACCCGCCCACTGTTCTTAATTGGATGACGACCCTGTCTTAACCTCAATTAAGGGGTGAAAATTGCAATGAGTTAGTATTTCCCCCGGGAGCAAGTTTCATGCTGTAAGCTAATGTATTATTTGGGGTGACTGCAACAACTATCGTGGAATCTCCTTGCTCAGCATAGTGGGGAAAGTCTTTGCTCGAGTCGTTTTAAACAGGCTCCAGAAGCTGGCTGAGCGTGTCTACCCTGAGGCACAGTGTGGCCTTCGAGCAGAGAGTTCCACCATTGACATGCTGTTCTCACTTCGGCAGCTACAGGAGAAATGCCGTGAACAACAGATGCCCCTCTACGTTGCTTTCATTGATCTCACCAAAGCCTTTGACCTCATCAGCAGACATGGTCTCTTCGGACTACTAGCAAAGATTGGATGTCCACCAAGGCTACTAAGTATCATCACCTCATTCCATGACAATATGAAAGGCACAATTCAGCATAGCGGTGTCTCATCAGACCCCTTTCCTATCCTGAGTTCCGTGAAACAGGGCTGTGTTCTTGCACCTACACCGTTTGGGATCATCTTCTCCCTGCTGCTCTCACATGCATTCAAGTCTTCAGAAGAAGGAACTTTCCTCCACACAAGATCAGATGACAGGTTGTTCAACCTTGCCCGTCTAAGAGCGAAGACCAAAGTACAAAGGTCCTCATCAGGGAACTCCTCTTTGCTGACGATGCTGCATTAACATCCCACACAGAAGAGCGTCTGAAGAGACTCATCAACAGGATTGCGGCTGCCTGCAATGAATTTGGCCTAACCATCAGCCTCAAGAAAACGAACATCATGGGGCAGGACGTCAGAAATGCTCCATCCATCAATATTGGCGACCACGCTCTGGAAGTGGTTCAAGAGTTCACCTACCTAGGCTCAACTATCACCAGTAACCTGTCGCTCGATGCAGAAATCAACAAGCACATGGGAAAGGCGTCTACTGCTATGTCCAGACTGGCAAAGAGAGTGTGGGAGAATGGTGCACTGACACTGAACGCAAAAGTCCGAGTGTATCAAGCCTGTGTCCTCAGTACCTTGCTCTATGGCAGCAAGGCCTGGACAACGTTTGTCAGCCAAGGGCGACATCTCAATTCATTCCATCTCCGCTGCCTCCGCAGAATCCTTGGGATCAGGTGGCAGGACTGTATCTCCAACGCAGAAGTCTTCGAGGCGGCCAACATCCCCAGTATATACACCCTACTGAGCCAGCAGCACTTGAGATGACTTGGCCATGTGAGCCGCATGGAAGATGGCAGGATCCCCAAAGACACATTGTACAGCGAGCTCGTCACTGCTTTCAGACCCACCGGCTGTCCACGTCTCCGCTTTAAAGACATCTGCAAACGCGACATGAAGTCCTGTGACATTGATCACAAGTCGTGGGAGTCAGTTGCCAGTGATCGCCAGAGCTGACGGACAGCCATAAAGGCGGGGTTAAATTGTGGCGAGTCGAAGAGACTTAGCTGTTGGCAGGAAAAAAGACAGAAGCCAACTGTGTAACAGCCTTGACAACCAATTTTATCTGCAGCACCTGTGGAAGAATCAGTCATTCTAGAATTGGCCTTTATTGCCACTTCAGGCGCTGCTTCACAAACCACTGACCACCTCCAGGCTCTCACCCATTGTCTCTCAAGACAAGGAGGCCAAAGAAGAAGATTTATCTTAATTGTATTTATCAGTCTTAATCATGTAAACTGTGCTTTTATTTCTTTCATATATATTAATGAACGTTAGCTGATTGTGGTGGAGTCCTGTGGGCGGAGGTTGTCTCATGGTGGTAAGAAGATTGAGGCAAAGGTCATCGGGACGAAGGGAGAAGAATTCTGATCGAAGACATCATTCACTGGGGTTCATATAAGGCATTTTAAAAATAAAAGACAATGTAAGTGAGCAATGACCCCCACACACATACACACAAAGAGACAGACGAATCAGGATTTTTAAAAATTCATTCATGGGATGTGGGCGTTGCTGACGAGGCCAGCATTTATTTCCCATCCCTAATTGCCCTTGAGAAGGTGGTGGTGAGCTGCTTTCTTGAACCGCTGCAGTCCATGTGAGGTAGGGACACACACTGCTGTTAGGAAGGGAGTTCCAGGATTTTGACCCAGCGACAGTGAAGGAACGGCAATATAGTTCCAAGTCAGGGTGGTGTGTGACTTGGAATGGAACATGCAGGTGGTGGTGTTCCCATGCATTTGCTGCCCTTGTCCTTCTCGTTGGTAGAGGTCGTGGGTTTGGAAAGTGCTGTCTAAGGAGCCTTGGTGCATTGCTGCAGTGCATCTTATAGATAGTACACACTGCTGCCACTGTGCGTCGGTGGTGGAGGGACTGAATGTTTGTGGATGGGGTGCCATTCAAGCGGGCTGATTTGTCCTGGATGGTGTCGAGCTTCCTTAGTGTTGTTGGAGCTGCACCTATCCAGGCAAGTGGAGAGTATTCCATCACACTCCTGTCTTGTGCCTTGGAGACGGTGGACAGGCTTTGGGAAGTCAGGAGGTGAGTTACTCGCCGCAGGATTCCTAGCCTCTGACCTGCTCTTGTAGCCACGGTATTTATATGGCTACTCCAGTTCAGTTTCTGGTCAATGGTAACCCCGAGGATGTTGAAAGTGGGGATTCAACAATGGTAATTCCATAGACTGTCAAGGGTAGATGGTTAGATGCTCTCTTGTTGGAGATGGTCATTGCCTGGCACTTGTGTGCCGCGAATGTTACTTGCCACCTATCAGCCCAAGTCTGGATATTGTCCAGGTCTTGCTGCACTTCTCTGTGGATTGCTTCAGTATCTGAGTGATATTGAACTCAACAGGGGCAGGATTACAGGATTGGTGTGGTAAAAAGAGACTGCTGGGACAAGTGCTGGATCAAACCATTAGCCCAGAGATAGTGGGTTGGAAACAGTACTACAAGTCTGCAGCAGAAGGGATTAAATCAAGGAGGAAAAGAGAGTTAGTCAGTGATGCAGCCACAATATTTAATACTGGTACTTTGTTAGCGAATAGTTTGGATTTGGTCTCTCTGGAGATAGAGATGCAAAACCTTCAGGGGAAAATTAAGGACATTTTGATTCGAGAAAAAATCAACCAGGGCTCTGAGCTAAAAGAGGATCACATTATGACAGTCCACCTGGTAAAGGTGGTGGAACAATTGGAATATCATATTAGGACTATAAATAAACTCATCCAGGAGGATAGGAACGTTTCTTATCAGGCTGCCTGGGAATAATGTGTGTATTATTTATGGCTCCTGGTTGGTAGAGTAGGCCAGGGAAAATCTGAGGCAAATTCACATGAGGTAGTGCCCTCTTGGGTCATGAATAATCATCTGGAAACATTGACTAAATATGAAAACGTCACTGTGTGCCAACTCAGAGGTTTGTTTTAGGTATATTATGTAAAGATAGATTGTATAGAGGAAAGTCTTTAGGTGATGGGATTGGTACTTTACTTTCCTGCAATACCGCATGGGGTGACACCAGTTCCGATATATAGGGTCGAGAATATCGGGGTTATAGAAGGTATTATGACCAGGTGAGAAGGGGTCTAAGGGTTCCCCCTCAGCCTTTGCCTGGTTTAACCGTAACAGGGTTTAATTTTAGAAACACTGTTTTTAGCTCCCCCTTCATTGAATCCTTGTTCACTGCTCCAATTGTAAGGAAAATAAATCAGACAGGTTTCCTTAGATTTAAACAAGCAAGGCAGAAGTTTATTAATCTTAAACTCTAATCCAGTTAATGACTACGAATATGCGACGTGACCACACTAGCATGCATACGCGATAAACACACACGCAGATGGAGACAGAAAAAGTAGAAAGAATAAAGGGGAAAAGTTTAAGCCAATATCTGTTAGTTACTTACTGTCCTTTGAGTTCAATGTGGAGTCTTTCATTGCCGGTCAGTCCTGCTGTTCGTTGGGGCCCAGTTCATGCTTCAACTTGTTTCGATGTCAGAGTCTTTTCTCTCTTGAGGTCTTCCGTGGGTCCAGTGGCTTGGGAGAAGGCAAGAGAGAGACAGCCAGGAGAGCGGCTTTCTTGTTCCAAACTGCCATATTCTGAATTCTTTTCTGTGTGACACAAATAAAAACCCAAGTTGGCCAGCAGGTCAGTAATGCGACTAACTGACTTAACCACTTCTGTGTTTGTGGATTGTATTGTCTAAGCAGGCCCTGGAATGCGCTTCCTTGCACCTTCAAAATCTATGTGGGTTAATTGGATCAGGAAATAGTCCTTTGTCTCCACAAGCAGCATCTCTTAGTATGCAAATGTCCTTTCAGCCCAGTGTCTGGTGAACGTCAAACGTCATTTCTTCACTCCAGCAACAGTTTAAAATCAATGTACATATGACAAAATTAATATGCCTCATTCTTGGCAGATGGGGGTCTGCATGACAAAGGCGAATACCATGTACAGTATCATGATTCTTACTATATGCAGTGAATTTGGGTGATTATATAATGGGAGGGTTGTACCACTCGACGGGGTAAAGTGGTCTGACCCTATAGGATGGAAAACATGGTCAATTGACCTGTGGGTTTAACATCACAGAAGAAAATTGTACCATGGAGATAGTGAAGGCAATCTTTAAGCCTACTCAGGTAGCCTATGTAGGGGAGGGGGAGTATTGTGTTACCACAGACAGGAAATGGTATCAGTATGGGTCGAATTTGAAATGCCCAGTAACCCTACCTACATTTTGTTTTACTCCTGAGAGACCTGCAAGGGTTGGGGAAAGAGAATTGGTGCATATTTACAGTCATAACAGCACTGAAATTAAAGCCTGGGATACTAGTAAAGTGGAGTTGTGGAAAGATATTCCCCCACTACCAGAACATCTAGTCGAGCTGTGGGAAGAGATTGATAAATCCCAGAAAATATACTGTCAGTTACAACAGACAAATGAGATCTTGCAGGAAATCCAGACCCTTAAACTATGGTCGTGGTGGGATATGTTATGGGACTTAAGAAGGTATATTGAAGTCTACCCTTAGATATGAATCATCTCTCATGTGTTACTTGTTGATTATTGTCATGTATCTATTGTATGATTTATGTCGCCGACGTAGAAAGCTGAAGCAATGGGCTAAAAGCCTTGTACAGAACAAGAAAAGCTTATATGTGTGGTAATGTTCTCAGAAATCGAAATTATACACTTAAAGGGTTGATGCTGTAAGTCAGTGCATTATTTACCTTAATTGTATTAATCAGTCTTAATCATGTAAACCGTGCTTTTATTTTTTTCATATTAATAAATGTAAACTGCTTGTGGTGGAGTCCTGTGGGCGGAGGTTGTTTCGTGGTGGTAAGAAGATGGAGGCGAAGGGCATCAGAAAGGGAGAAGAATTCTGATCGAAGATATCATTCACTGGGGTTCACATTGGATTTTTAAAAAATAAAATATAATGTAAGTGAGCTAAAGCCCGCACACATACACATACAGACATACACGCCCTACGCAGTAGGGCGGCACAGTGGCGCAGTTGGGCGGCGCAGTGGTTAGCACCGCAGCCTCACAGTTCCAGCGACCCGGGTTCAATTCTGGGTACTGCCTGTGTGGAGTTTGCAAGTTCTCCCTGTGTCTGCGTGGGTTTCCTCCGGGTGCTCCGGTTTCCTCCCACATGCCAAATACTTGCAGGTTGATAGGTTAATTGGCCATTAGCAATTGCCCCTAGTATAGGTAGATGGTAGGGAAATATAGGGACAGGTGGGGATATGGTAAGAATATGGAATTAGTGTAGGATTAGTATAAATGGGTGGTTGATGGTCGGTGGGCCGAAGGGCCTGTTTTAGTGCTGTATCTCTAAATAAATAAATTTCTGTCCACGCTATACCAGCCTGGCTGTTCGAACATCAAACAGCCTGTCTACGACCACACTCGGGCTCAATGGTCTTTTGAAATACGTGTGAATGGTTTCCTTCTTGCCTTATCAGGATGCAGATGTCACATCCATGGGTGGTATGCACCTAAGACCCCCACCCCTGCCAAGAGCAGGATATGATCACATGCAGGTGGTCTTGCATAGCCAGGGATAAGGCACTGAAACCCAATCTGATGACCTAATTCAAAACATTACCTTGTATGCCAAGGGCCAGGGTCAGGAAGGTGTATAAAGCTACAACCCTCAAGGGTATTGTTACTGCAGTCAGGAAAGTGGCCTGGTCAGCTATTCTGAAGTCGCACCTGGAGATCTGTTAAAGGATTCACCAGCTGAGATGGACCCTGGCTCGCAGGATTCTTAAGAAACCAGTGTCATTGTGAGTATGTACTATTGCTTAGAGATTTAATTAAGGTGTATCACATGTAGTGAAACAGTATCCAAGTTGTTGTGTGCCATTGATATCAAGAGTAAAGACAAGAACCGTTAGACCAGAGAGGGAGGGGGGCGGGGTCTTCCAGAACCTGGAAACAGTTCCAACTTCTGCTTCCAGTGCCCAGAGGGAAAATCCAGCCCCATGATTTTATGATTTCTATAAGTAATATTTATTAAATTAAAGTTGACGACTGTACATTCAGAAGATTGAATTGTTAGTAAATGGATTGCTTAACAAATTATAAATATATCAGTATTTTCTAGCCTGACCTGAGAAAAAACCCATAGTATTTTTGTGGCATCCATTTCTTTGATCTTTCTTTGGCAGTTAATGTCAGAGTTTTACTTTGGGCTCAGGTCCACTGGCTGCTAAGTAGAGACGAGCCCAACTAATTTCTTCTTATAAATAGCTTCCCTGTGTACTAGATAAGTCTGATCCTGCTGACACTCTCCAGATACTCACTTCAGCACAAACGCATGAAGGTTGCTGCTGTTTGTCGGTCTCTGATCTGTAAAATTTCAACAATTTTCGACCTTTTTGAAGTAATCTGTGAGCCTTTTTTAAAACTATCTCTATTATTTTCTTTGCTTTAACAAATCTATAGATGCATTGTTTGCAAACATGTTTACAGGTTTGTTAAACCTAACACACAGAGAAGAGTATTCATCTGTGTTTTCTATCATCCTTTTCAAATTCCCAAATAATTGTAAAATCATGGTGTATTAGAATTTTAAATGTACCTCAAAAAACAGTAAGGTTCTTCATTTTTCTCCTCCCCTTCCAGCCCCTATTTCAGCAGATCCATTTCAGCAGATTATTTGACTATGGATAACATCGCTGAGACTTATTCAGTTTTTACCCGACGTCTATACATGTACTTTCCAACAGAAATCCTTTAAAATTCCCATCCTTGTTATTATATTCCTCCATGGTCTCACCCCTGTCTACTTCTGTAATCTCCACCAGCCCTACAACCCTCTGTGATAGCTGCACTCCCCTACTTTTTGCCTCTTGAACATACTGATTTTAATCACTCCACCATTGGTGACTGTGCCTTCGGCTATCAAGGCTCTAAGCTCTGGAATTCCCTCCCTAAACCATTATACCTCTGTTTCCTCCTTCAAGACACTTCTTAAAATCTCTTTGACCAAGCTTTTGGTCAGCTGCCCTGATATCTCCTTACGTGACTTGGTGTTTTATACTTCCCATGTGAATACAAGTTGTTGTTGTTATTTGATAGCGGTCAGTACTGGGAATCCTGGCTGATATTTCCCATCTTTGTTCCAGGAACATTTTGGCTAATCATAATGGCCTACTGCTCTGCTGGCTGAGATCAGCTAACTCAGCACGGGAAAGGGATTAAAACTGTGATCTCTCTCACCTGTATCTCCCAATGCCACACCACATAGTGCTTTTATTCACAGAGCCTAGTGGAGTGCCCTGTTCTTCATTTTCACCACACACATGTGGAGAATATCGAAGGGAAGCAAATAAGGCAATTAAAAAGGCTGAAAGGAACCATGAAGAAAGGCTGCTAAGTAACTTAATGGGAATAGTATAGAGCTTTGTTTTTTATTCGTTCATGGGATGTGGGCATCACTGGCCGGGCCAGCATTTATTGTTCATCCCTAATTGCCCTTGAGTAGGTGGTGGTGAGCTGCCTTCTTGAACCGCTGCAGTCCATGTGAGGTAGGTACACCCACAGTGCTGTTCGGAAGAGAGTTCCAGGATTTTGACCTAGCGATCATGAAGGAACAGCAATATAGTTCTAAGTCAGGATGTTGTGTGACTTGGAGGGGAACTTGCAGGTATTGTTGTTCCCATGCATCTGCTGCTCTTGTCCTTCGAGGTGGTAGAGTTCGGGTTTGGTAGGTGCTGTCTAAGGAGTCTTGGTGTGTTGCTGCAGTGCATCTTCTAAATGGCACTCACTGGTGCCACTGTGCATCGGTGGTGGAGGGAGTGAATGTTTGTGGATGGGGTGCCAATCAAGCGGGCTGCTTTGTCCTGGATGGTGTTGAGCTGCTTGTAAAAACATAAAAGATAAAGGAAGAGTAGGGATGATCAAAGATGAAAAAGAGAATCTAATGGAGGATCAAGAAATGTCATAGATACTAAACGTGTTCTTGACTGCAGATTTCATAGTAATGTGTGGCAGTGGGAATGAAGTGTACAAGAGGAGGAGTGGAGTATTTGAATAGGATAGTTCGTGAGTTGTTAAGCACGTGGCATAAATTTATGATCATCATCAAAAGAATGAAGGGAGAGGTTGGGAGAAATGCTTTTACTTGGGGCATTCCATGCCCTGACAGCCTTCTATCAGAAACAGTGGTGGAAGCAGAATCCATAATCAATTTACAAAGGGGAGCAAGTAGATATTTGAAAAACAAAAGGGAATGGGTGAAGAGCAGGGAATTACAATAATGGCTTGCTCTTTCAATGAGCTAGCACAGTCATCATGAAACAAATGGCTTCCTTTGCACTGTAATATTTTATGATTCTAAAACTTGGTAAACTTAAAAAATCTGAAGGTGAAATTTCCCCTCTATAATCACAGACTCAAATAATTTCACCTCTATAATCACAGACTCAAATAATTTCACCTCTATAATCACAGACTCAAATTATGAGACAAGCACATGTAGAGACCACAAATGTGTGTGTATGCAATTGCAATTTGGGCTGATGAGTACGAAGTGCGGTTTGTCAGCCCATTATTATATCCAGTACATGGCTTGGCTGTAGGTTGCCAATTATCTGCAAACAAAGTGCAGCACAGTGGCGCAGTGGTTAGCACCGCAGCCTCACAGCTCCAGCGACCCGGGTTCAATTCTGGGTACTACCTGTGTGGAGTTTGCAAGTTCTCCCTGTGTCTGCGTGGGTTTCCTCCCACATGCCAAATACTTGCAGGTTGATCGGTAAATTGGCCATTAGCAATTGCCCCTAGTATAGGTAGGTGGTAGGGAAATATAGGGACAGGTGGGGATATGGTAAGAATATGGAATTAGTGTAGGATTAGTATAAATGGGTAGTTGATGGTCGGCACAGACTCGGTGGGCCGAAGGGCCTGTTTCAGTGCTGTATCTCTAAACTAAACTAAACTAAATCTAAACTAAAGAAAAAATCTCAGAGTTAGATTGGAAATACATAGGTCATAACCATGTTATTTATGTCAAAACAGTGAGAATGAATTTGTGAGACAACTTGGGATGTAACTGCTGATTGACAAAGTATAAATAAAAATTAAGCTGAAAATTTTTCTTTGAATAGATGCAGCATTTACCAGTAGCTGAAATGCCTGAAGAAATTAATAACTTCATGGTATCAGACATGTACAACATTCTGAAGTACCCATTCCGCTTATGATTTCAGAACATCCTTATTAAATCAAAGTTGTAAACTATAAACTATACTTTTTAAAAATTCATTAACTTTTTGGAACATTACAACTATTGGGCAAGGTTTTCCATTTCCAGGTCCCGACCCCACTCCGAGGGGGAAGCAGTTTTGGGTCCCGATTTTTCCCGAGTTCAGCCCTGATTGCCTGGAGAGCAGGTTTGGCGGTCAATTAGCAGCAGTGAGTGCAGGAAGGAGGTGGGAGGCTGAAAGTGCAGACCCAATTTCAAGACATGACGGCAACCATTACTGTGGTAGCTGTCTTGCAGGGCAATGGCAGGCTGAGGTGAGCATGAAGAGAGGAATAGGCCAGGCACCTGTGGCAGGGCTGCCCCACAGCTTAGCGAAACCGCCCTTGAGGTCATCCTGGAGGCACTGTGAGAAAGAGGGGTCTTCTACTTGGAGGGTGGCAGGAGGCCACCCTGCCAAACCAAGCAGGCCTGGCTAGAGGTAGCAGAATGTGTGAGCAGTCGCAGTGTTATCAGGAGGACCTGGATCCAATGCCACAAGAGGTTTAATGACCCTCTTTTTCTTCTGTCAAGGTGAGTACAGCGTGACACCCAGAGGACAGGCCTCCGTTTTGTAGCCACCAGTAGGCACATCAGCTGAGCAGCCTGAGGGTGCATGGTGCTCCTGAACATGGGAGAATGTGTGCCCAGGGTAATCATTGACCAGTCAGCAAGGCTCAAAGCCCTGGTGCTACTGAGGAGTTGGCAGCACTGATAAATGCAGCATCTTATTTAAATGAGTTGATTGAATTGGTGAGAGAGCCCAACGTTGCCTTATCTCTCTCTCTTTTCGTCCTGTGTTGTCTCAACTGATGATGCCATCGATGCCTTACCACCCGCCCCGACACGTGATTGGCTATTATGATAATTGGCCGCTGGCCGCGTGATTGCGGTGGACTGACTGCACACGTGATGAGCAGCGACAGTTTCCACTTCCGGGTCTGCGCCAGGACCTGCAATGGATTCACTAAATACACTAAGAGTTCACTAAACACAGGAGAGGAGGGAACAAATTGCTAGGGAGAGGGTGTGTACAGGAGGCGGAGTGCCCCAGCTCGTCATCTTGATTGCATTGGCGGAGGCAGCACTTGACATCTCCAGGGTGGTACCTCATGAGGAAGTGGGCAATGGAGAGATGGGAATACGACTCCCACTGCAGCATAATCGGGGTCCTCAGACAACATGGAAGCCACAGACCCAGCACTGTCACATCATTCAAGTGCACCCTCCACCAGTGCAGATACACTCACATCAGTTGGTCCTCGTGCGCAGTTAGAAAGGGTGACACTGGGCAGAATTTAGTGAACCCATTGCAGGTCATGGCACAGACCCGGAAGTGGGCACTGTCGCTGCTCATCACGTGTGCAATCGGTCCATTGCGATCACACGGCCGGCAGCCAATTATCATTATGGCCAATCACGTGTTGGGGCAGGCGGCGAGGCATCAATGGCATCATCAGTTGAGACAACACAGGTGCTGGCGCCAACTTTAAAGCGCTGCCAGCCCTGCTTAAACTGCTATTTCATTTACTGACTTTGCTGCTGCTTTGCCTGTGAAGTTTTGCCATTGCTGAACTGCTGTGCTGCTGCCACCTCCACCCCCTGCCTGGAGTTCTTCTGCGGCCGAACTGCTGTTTATTTAGTTTAGTTTAGAGATACAGCACTGAAACAGGCCCTTTGGCCCACCGAGTCTGTGCCGACCATCAACCACCCATTTATACTAATCCTACACTAATTCCATATTTCTACCACATCCCCACCTGTCCCTATATTTTTCCTACCACCTACCTATACTAGGGGCAATTTCTAATGGTCAATTTACCGATCAACCTGCATGTCTTTGGCATGTGGGAGGAAACCGGAGCACCCGGAGGAAACTCACGCAGACACAGGGAGAACTTGCAATCTCCACACACACAATGGCCTTCACAGCCCCCCCTTCCCCTAAGCAGCACTGTTCGTGGCTGCCTATCCATCAGAGCACAGAAGCCTCATCTCTGTGCCGCTAGCTTTTAACTGTCGTGAACCCAAAGGCATGTGATTGCTGTCCGCCATCCACTAAATCACAAGCCCACCATTAAATCGATGTGAATTCGATGCAAATACATTACAATTAACTGCTCAGCAATTTAAAATAGATTCCCGTCACGACGGGGTGGCATTGCCAACTAGGTGCTTTCCCATCGCTGACTAAATCTACAAATGGCTGCAAAAGATTCAGCCCACTGTGTGAAGAGTGCATTACTAGTGATCAGGAGGAGGTGAGAGAGGCAGAGGAACCTGTGGGCAGGCCCTCTTGGAGGATGGCGGACAGACACAGAGATAGTCAGTTGGGCGCAGATGCATTGTGTCAGGAGTCACAAACCAAGGCGGCTCTACTTTGACCAGCAACGTGAAGTGAGTACCCACATATAGGAGTTCCTTGAGGCAGTGTGGAGTCATGGACTGAAAATGGAGGAGTCCATTCACCTCGTGCACCACTATGGCTCAGCATTTTGAACGCAAGAGATCCTCCATTGAGAGAGTGGCCAACTTCATGGAGAGCCATATGTGTTTGCACTCTGAGTTGAGGCAGGAACTGCGCATAGAATGCATGCAATACTCCGGCATTGACCATTCGGTGGCGCTGATGGTGCAAAGATGTATGGAGTGAAAGCTACTTGCACCCCATTTGGTGATCCCCTCCAGCAATCCAGGTCACCATCAAAGGACTGAGGCAGTCACTGATGAGGATGAGGGTGCCACCCATCGTGGGGTGCCGTCATCGTCACCGGCCTTCCTGGTCGCTCTGACTGAGGGACTATCTATGAGGCAGGGCCCTCTGAAGGAGGATTCCCCTGCATTGACGCTGGTGGAGATGCCCCCACTAGCATCTCCACGACGAGGATGACTGCCACGGGCATCTCAGCTGCCTGCATCCCATCTGTGGCCACAAGGGGAGCATTGTGATATGAAGGCATACCCCACTGCCCTTTGTGGCTGTGAGGCTCCATATGTTTGAAATGGTATGTACTACCCAGCTTTCGCAAATAGGGCATCGGTAACCTGCAAAATGCAATAGTGTGTTGCCTCGTGTGAGATTCCACCAAGGTCCACTGCTTTTTAAAAATTCTTTCATAGGTTATGGCTGTTGCTGGCAAGCCAGCATTTGTTGCCGATCCCTAATTGTCCTTGAATTGAGTGGCTTGCTAAGGCATTTTAGAGGGCAGTTAAGAGTCAACCACATTGCTATGGGTCTGAAGTCACATGTAGGGCCAGACCATGTAAGAATGGCAGATTTCCTTTCCTAAAGGATATTAGATCCTTGCAACTAGCCAGTGGGTTCAAAGAAGTTCAAGGCCACAGTGACTTTCATGGCTACTGGCGAGAAGTACTGTGAGTTGTCATGCTAAGAATGAGGCACATTAATTTTGTCATGAACATTGATTTTAAATTGTTGCTGGAGCGAGGAAATGATTTGTTAAACAGATCAGCCGTGACTGGAAAAGACACTTGCATATTAACAGGTAGTGCTTGGAAGGACAAAGAACCATTCCCTGACACATTCAATCCACAATAGACCTTGATCACCAGGTATTGTGTGTAACAGGAGCATTCCAGAGACTGCAAAGGTGATGCAATCCAAGACTGGTTAGACCAGCTGATCACATGACTAACTGGCAGTTCCAGGGTCTTTTGAACTAGCCACAGAGAGTTTGAACTGAGAAAGACTGTTTGCTCCTGGACTGAGAAGATCTCTCCTGTCTGCTCCTATCTCTTTCTCACAAGCCTCTGAATCCATTGAAGACACTTGAACCCCAAAAGTGAAAAGTCTCCTACAGTGAACAAGGTTTAAGAAGAATACTGAGCTCCAACGAAAAGCAAGATCTACCGACAATCAAGGACTCTACAGTGAGCTCGAAGACCCGTAACAAAAAGTCTTCAGATATTGCCTCAAACTTTTCCACTTTATTTCTTCTGCTCTTTTCTGTCTCTATTTGCATGCATGTATCGCATATGCATGCTAGCGTGGGCGTGTCGTGTATCTGTAGGCGTCAAACGAATTAGAGTTTAAATTTAATAAATTTCAACCTTTCTTCGTAAAACCTAAGAAAACCTGTTTGTGCTGGTTTCTTTGCCTTATAATTGGAAACCCATGAAGAAGGATTCACCAAGGGGGAGCTAAAAACCACAGTGTGTTTAAAAATCAAACCCTGTTACGGTAAGACTAGGTGAAGGCTGAAAGGGACCCGATACACCTTTCTCACCTGGTCGTAACAGAGGTCTGAGGTCTTCTTCAATGAGAGCACAAATCTCAGATACCATGTGCGTAGATAAGTGCAGTTTCCAGTGGCACTGATTCTCAGACATGTTCAGGTAGCTGCTTCTTCGGCAGTATACTCAATGCTGAGGATATGGCCTTTGTTGCCATCCTACCCCTCGTGCCTCTTCTCTGCCCTCCTCATGCTCAGGGCTCTACATCTGCCCCTGAGGATGTTGATCCTCATTGCACTTGTCCATATCACTGTGTACCTTAATACCATGTCCAGCTATGGCCTTGTTTGCAGTCAGCTGTGCTAACAATGCTTACTTTACCCCCCTCTTATGATCCCCGGAGGGTCATGACCCCCTCAACTGACCAAGCATGCACAGACCACTTGCTTTGCTAACTCTGCTCGCCTGATGGCAACTGCGTGCCAATGGAAGAGCGCCCCTCTCACCCAGACACCCGTTTATGAGCCCATTTCATTGAATGGCGTGGCCATGACTGGCTCCCTGCTGTGTTGTTGTCTCTCTCTGCTTGGACTGTCCCATGTGCAGCATGGATCCACTGCTTTCCTATGAAAACTGTAGACTAGCTGACAAGCTTGTTAATTAGCTTAAATCAGGCGGGTTGCTGGGTCCCATCTTCCTCCCTGCTCAGCAAAATCGCTGACTGTTGGAACAGTAACAGGAAACTGGCATGACTGCCGGCATCGGACGATTTTGAGCCCATCCGCCTCAGTTCCCATCCCCAAATGGCCACCAGAATCCTACCAATTGTGCCAAGGTCACACTTCTGCTTTTAAAATTTATTTTTAAATGTCTTGCTCTTCAATTGAAAAATGTAGAAATCAAACAAATGGAATCTACAAATATGTCATTGCAAACTTTTAATAAAGTGTCACACAATATAGGTTTAAAATCAAGATTTGCAAAAATCTTATAAAGTACGTCAATATAAGGGCCTGGAGTTTCCGCTCAGTTACGTTAGTTTTCTTGGCGAAATTCACCCAAAATCAGAGAAACCAGCATAAAAGATCGCAGAATTTTAGGAACAAATCATGTTCAACACAAGTCGAGTATCCACGATCTTTTGCATTAGTTGAAAAAACGTTGAGCTAGAAGCCCAGTTTTGGCCTTTGAGGAGACGTTTAGGATACATATAGGCACAATTTGAAATCTCTGAATATAATTATCTTTTAATTTATGAAAAACCTTACTACTATACACCAATATGACTAACAGTGGTTCTGTGTTTTTTTAAAGGTTATTTTCACTTATTTGGGTTGGCCCAAATAGGTTACTTACAGGTGGTGGATTTCACACTGATTAAAATGCTTTTTTTTGGTAATAATCCAATTCTCGCCCAGCTGTATTAACCACTCTTAAATGTCAAAATATTTTTGAAAGCAAAATTTTTAAAATAAATTTGCATTCTATAATGCTGTCTGATTGTGCTGTTACATGGCAGAATTTATGTTCGCCATTATGCAAATGTGCTTGAAAGGAAATGCTGGGGAAAAAAGCACTTCTGAATACCAGTGCACTTTTAGGCATAATTTAGCAAAACCTTTAACTCAATGTGTGTATCTGTACTAATACATTCAAAGAAAGGAAGAACTTGCATTTATAATATCAACAGCAACAACAACTTGCATTTATATAACATCTTTAACATAGTTAGATATTCCAAGGTGCGTTATCAAATAAAATTTGACACCATAAAGAGGTTCTAGGACAGGCGACCAAAAGCTTGGTCAAAGAGGTCTGGAGAAATTTGAACACTAGGATGAGAATTTTAAATTTGAGGCATTTCCAGACCGGTAAGTAGATCAGCAAGCACGGGGTTGATGGGTCAAAGATTTTTGTTGTGAGTTAGGATACAGGCAACAGAGTTTTGGATGTGCTGAAGTTTATGAAAGGTAAGAGGCCAGCCAGGAGACCATTGGAATAGTTGAGTCTGGAGATATGAAAAGCATCAATAATAACAACTTGTATTTATATAACACCTTAAATATATGAAAAGGTCTCAAGGCATTCTATAGAAGCATAATCAAAAAAAATATTGATACCAAGCCAAGGAAGGGGGTATTACGGGCAGCACAGTGGCGCAGTGGTTAGCACCGCAGCCTCACAGCTCCAGCGACCCGGGTTCAGTTCTGGGTACTGCCTGTGCGGAGTTTACAAGTTCTCCCTGTGACCGCATGGGTTTCCGCCGGGTGCTCCGGTTTCCTCCCACAGCCAAAGACTTGCAGGTTGATAGGTAAATTGGCCATTGTAAATTGCCCCTAGTGTTGGTAGGTGGTAGGAGAATTGTGGAGATGTGGTAGGGAATATGGGATTAATGTAGGATTAGTATAAATGGGTGGTTGTTGGTCGGCACAGACTTGGTGGGCCAAAGGGCCTGTTTCAGTGCTGTATCTCTAAATAAAATAAAATATTAGGAAAGCTTGGTCAAAGAGTAGGTTTTAAGGAGAAGAGCAAGGTGGAGAGATTTAAAAAGGGAATTTCAGAGTTTAGGGCCTAAATGGCTGAAGGCACAACTGCCAATGTGGGGCAAAGGAAGTGATGGATGCACAAGAGGCTAGAGCTGGAGGAGCATAGAGTTCTCAGAAGGTTGTAGGGCTGGAAGAGTTTGCAGCGGTAGGGAAGGGCAAGGCCACAGAGGGAGAAGAATTTTAAAATCAAGGTCTGGGTGGATCAGGAGGCATTGTAGATCAGTGAACACAGAGATGATTGGGATTTGGAATACAGGCAGCTGGGTTTTGGATGAATTCATGTTTATGGAGTGTGGAAGAGGGGAGACCATTGGAGAGCCTTGGAGCAGTCGCGTCTGGAGGAAATAAAAGTATGGATTGCTGTTTCAGTGGCAGATGGGATGAGGTATGGGTCGAGATGGACAATATTATGGAGGTGGTAAGTAGGTGTTCTTTGTGATGGAGAGGATATTGGGTTGGAAGTTGATCTCAGGTCACAGACAATATCATTTGGGACTTCAGGTAGGGCCTTTTCAGTGGTGAGGTGGGGCAGGCATGAGTTTGAAGGAAAGATGAAAACGGATTTTGGCAATGACAGTATGGTCAGGGATTTTGGAGAGGGAAGAGAGGTTGAATATGGGGCAGGGGTTTGCAAAGACAGAGGGGTCAATGAGATTTCTTCAGGAGGAGGTGATGACACCAGATTTGAAAGGGTGCATGGCAGTAGTACCTGAAGAGAGGGAACCATTCACAATATCAGATAGCATGGGGGTCAGGAAGGGAATTTGGTCAGCCATTTAGTGGGAATAGGGTTAAGGGAGCAGGAGGTGGATCTCATGGACAAAATGAGCTCAGAGACCATGAGGGAGATAGAAGAGAAATTAGATGGAAATGCAAGTTCAGGGCTAAGGCAGAGGTGGGATTTGGGGGAACTTTAGTTTTGTGGCTAAGAGGAAGGGATGGATCTGGTACAGGCAGCTGAATGGTTGGTCCCAATCTTGGTGATAAAGAAGTCTGTGAGCTCCTCACACTTGTTATTGGAGGGCAGGAGAGAAGTGATTCAGGAGATGGTTGGAGAAAAGAAGCCAGGGTTATTTTTGCATTCCAGGATATCTGGATAAGTTCAAGTTAATGGAGGGCAGAAGATGGGAGACCTTTAGAGACCATTAGTATAGTTGTGTCTGGAGTGAATAAAAACATGGATGATGGTTTCAGCGGCAGATGGGCTGAGACATGGTTGGAGAAGTGAGCAATTTTGGCAGAAAGCAGAAACTGGTAGTGTTTGATGGTGTCCAGCCTGATCTGGCGTAGAATGGCTAAACTAGTTGTGTGTGATTTTTAAAAATTCAAATCTGCATCCCTCAAGTGGGTGAGTCAAGGGTTTGGTTGCGGGGGGGTGGCAGAGGGATTCGCGGGTTCAACAATCGAGATTCTGGGTCTGGGTTGAGCTCACGGATTGCAGTTATTGATGTCGCAGTTTGGGGCTGAGCATAATGTGTTAGGTAGGGAGCAGAGGGGAGATTGGGATCAGGGGTCAGGTGTGGAGTGGCAATGATAAGGGAGAGGGGCCGATGGGGATTGTACTCTTTAATGTGGAATCTCGAGTGTTCCTGCTCTTTCTGGTTCTGTATTCTGTTACTTGTTTTTTGTTGCAGCAATCCTACATTTGGATTCTCTGAGAGCAGTCAGCAAATGGTATTGGCTGCCTCTGGACAAATCGATCTGGGAGAGAGTATTTCAAACATGTGTTAGAATCTGTACTTGTACCTGCAAAAGCATGGGAAAATGATACCTCTTGTTTGTCCTTACTCAAATGATGGATGCCTGGAAATATATGCAGGCTTTGTGCCTGCCATATTAGGGCTATAGGTTCCAATATACTTAGAGTGGATCTCAAGTGACTTCTATACCATTTTATGGGGGAGAATTTCTGCAGGGTTGTTCTGATCACTGTTGAAACTTCAGTGAGCGATCAGGGAAAATCCTGTGAGTACAACGTGTTTCTCTGGGGGATCTACTAATCTATCAAACTTACAAAGAAATTCCAGTCTTATAGGTATTACAATTAGATTTTGTCCAATGCTTGTATTTATGCTGTGAATATATATGCCCAGTTTTCCTGTCTGGTGGATATCTTGTCAGCATATAGTATTAGAATAAACAGCACAATATATTATGTAATAATAAATAAAGGGGGTAATTTGACAACATTGCACTGCTACTCGGAACCTTGCTGGCTGAGAATATGTCTGAAATCCAGACATTTGATCAAATTCTTAACATGCTTCCAGTGGGTGAGGCTCACCACCAAAAATGCGATGTTGTAAAATTACCTTTATGCGGTATACTTTAACATTTAGTGAAATAACACCCTATATTGCTGCAGTCCAGATTGCATGGTGCACGATTCAATTATGGGAATCAGTGACTGACTGAGAGGTCAGCACAAAGGAAGGAATAAAAAGAGATATTTCACGATGCTGTGTTTCTGGAGTCAGCTTTGTTAGAAAGTATTGCAGACTGAAGCTAGCATTCTAACTCTATAGCCCCAATTCTCTGTTCAGTTTCACTGCATTTGACCTAAAATCACCACTTCAAACTTCACATGGACATCATAAAGGATAACACATAAATTGCAGTCTATTTAAAGAATGTAGCACAGTAGAAGGTTCAGATGATATAAACTGTTTGAAATTTCTAATGGTTTATGACTCATGGGAGTCCTTTAATACCTTTGTAGCATAATCCAATCTATGTGTTATTCTTTATATACTATTACTATAACTAGTATTTCAAACTGTTTCATGATGCTGAGTATCTGTCCATCATGAAGTCTTGAGAAGCTAATTCTTGAGTGACTTAGCTTTCTTCACTTTTAAGTATAACTTCTGTCAGTACTGTATATATAACAGTTATCTCTTTATTCTTTCAGTCATTTGGATTTTGAAATACAGCCGAATCTGATGCTTCTTGTACTATACAAGGTTGTGTCAGCTGCTCACTTTTCTCCAAGACGTTGATTTCACCTACTGTTTCTTTGTTGGTAGTTGAGTTTGGAATTATCTCATGAGATTCAGGAAACGTTATTGGATCGGGAGTTTCTTCAGTTGCAATAAACTCTTCCACGTGTGGTTTTCTCAAATCTGTATGCATCACAGATCAACAGTACAGTTCGTGACTAAGCCAAAAATGGGTGAGAAGTAAAAATGTAAAAAATTTCCAACTTGACCCCAACCTGCCTTGAACCCACCCATATCTGATTTTAATGGAGGCAGGATAGGAGGGGTGAGACACCCCACTTCCAGGAGATGGGTCCCTCATTTAAATATTTTAATGAGGCTGTATTCCTCAGATTTCTTCCTCTGTTCCAGCTTTAACAAAGAGATATGTTTTTGCAGTACTGCTTGTGGACCATGAGGAGTGCTTCCCTGACCCATCATTTAAACCTCTTGGCCTCGCCAATGATTGGACCCACCACCGCCACACCCACTCCCCCAACCACTATCTATTGCCCTTCCAATGTCGTTCACGGCCCTTGACCTCCTGTCAACACTCTCTGATCTCTTCAACCCTCCGTGATCTTCTCCCCTCCTTCTCTGATCTCTCCACCTCTTCACAATCTTATTCCCATCTCCCCCTGTCTCTCCCAACTGCCCCATCACTGTCCTCCTTGACTCCCTGAATCTATCTCTCCCTCCTCTATGTTCTCCAGCTGCAGCCAATAGCTGTAACCCTAATCATCCAAGAGCCAGCCAACCTCTCAACTTTGCTACTGCAAGTGGGAAACAGATTTCAAAAATCAGGTGCTGTTGTTAAATTTGGCAAGACCTGAGAGAAACCTATTCTTCTAAGTTCCCTGACTGCAAAACTGTCTGTTCAAAAAGACAGCTTCCCACCAAATCCAATAATAAGATAATGGTTTATGATTGTTTTATGTTTTGTTTAGTATACAATAACCATAAAGTAGACATTAACCAGTAATGGAATAATCACAAAATAGGATGCAGCAACGTAATAAGAACATTGAGATTGCAGATTGAGAACAAAAGGTTTAATTGAACCCTTTTTTAATCATTTTAAACAGATTTATAAATAAAGTGAAAGTTGCTTAAATGATGCTTCATGGTTGATTAGATTTTCTGATTTCTGCTTTAGGATCTCTTTAGTAGGACTAGCTGTTAGGTAGTGATATCTAAGATGGATAAGTGGGTAAAAGCACCAATGTACAATGATAAATAGAATAATGTTTTTGGTCACTTGTTGGAGTTTCTAACTTGTTACATTAAACAGTTGAACAGCAGAATCATGAAGCAGCATTAATAAAGCTATTATTACACTGTTATTTCATACACCACTCACCAAAGCCTACAGACCCCTATCACATTTTGGATTTTCAAATTATGCTGCCACAAGGGACCTTTTATGTAATATATGTCAAAATGCTAGATTGAGTTAGCTTTTAAAGGGTTAAATTCACAGGACAACAGTACTGGAGATGTAGATTAAGATTTTGGCAGAAAGTCTGAACCAACATGGTTTGAATGAAAGTAAATTTGGGTATTTCAGTGATCATTCATATCTACATTGGTTGAGCGGATGATTCATTTGAGCTCAACATGGGTAGTTGCCAGTGTAGTTTGGTAAAACTTTGTTTCCTGGAATCAGAATCAGCAAAAAGAGACAAAAGACATTATTGAGGATCAATCAGGTATAACAAAGGTTGCAAGAAGGCAGGTCTTAGACTGAATGGGGAATTAAGATCTAGGATCCAAAAGGAAAAAAATATAACGTGAATATTCCTTCTGCTGTCTGTGCTTGTGTGTTGTGCTTTTTCTGTTTTGTGTTTTTAGAAACGTTGCAAAAGAAATATTTAAAAGTCTGGAATTTCTCATTTTTCTAGTCATGTGTTTTCTGCAAAATAACCCAGTTTTTTGATTTGTCATGAACCTTGTCTTGTCATAGTGTTTATCATTTCCAGCTATTATTTAGGAAGGATGTGAGAGTGTAGAGGAGATTTACCAGAATGATTTCAGGGATGGGGGATTTTAGTTACAAGGTTAGGTTGGAAAAACTGGGTTTATTCTCCTTAGAACAAAGGAGATTGAGGGGTGATTTAATAGAAGTGCACAAGATTAAGTTAGACAAGGAAAAACTGTTTCCATTAGCTAATGGTAAAAGGACTAGGGGGAATAGATGCAGGAGGAATATGAGAAAGAACTTTTTACGCAGTAATGGTAATGACCTGGAACTCGCTGCCCACAAATGGTGGAAGCAGAAACAATCAATGACTTCAAAAAGAAATTGGATGGGCACTTGAAGGAAATAGACTCACAGGGCTACAGGGATCAAGCAAGGTGTGGGACGGACTGAATACCTCTGTAGAGAGCCAGCAGAGACTCAATGGGCTGAATGGTCTCCTTTGCCATAAAAAGGCTGGAGAATAACACTTTGGGGTATGTACAAGTTAAAATATTCAGTTTGTAGATTAACAGGGCACATTGCTAAGCCTCCTGATTATGTTATTGCATTGTATAAGTAAATATTGGGCAGTATGAGTCAAGATTGGAATGTAAGGGATATGGGATCTGCTGAGGAAGCAACTGATCCCAATAAACCCAAAAAGTTATCTATAGCAGACTCCAAATGTGTAACAGTCACCATCTGATTGAAACAAAACTTCTTTTTGTTTGCAACATTCAACTAACAAATACCCTTTGAAACCCATCATCATGCCAATTGCATGTGATGTAATTGTTGCAAAAATTACATACTGCTCTTTCCAAACTAAAGATGATTTGCAAATATATATGTTTGCAGTAACATTACCTCTTTAAAGGAGGTGTGTTTTAACTGTACTTGGTAATATTTACTCAAATATATATGTTTTAATGGTAATTGTGTGGCAGTACAGTAGGTTACAAATAAACTGATTTGTTCAATCATGCTGTCTTTTTCTTTAAATTGTCCATTTTATGTACTTAAAGTATCAATATTGTTTAACTAAGTGTTTGAATTGATGTATAAGTAGACCTGCTGCAAGTGCCATTGCAGATAACCTGACAAACATTTTCCCACGACAAAGAAACAGTGTCTCTTACCTTCATCTGTATCAACAGCTGTTTTTCTCCCAGTTGTAGTCTTTGCTGTATCTTTGGTCAAGGTTTCCTGAACATTGCCAGCAGCATCAGCAATGTACATAGCTACACACAGTTCTCCACAGGATTTGGAAATCATCAGCTAGTCAGAAGAATCATTAATTGGTTATGAGTAAACATGTTGCCCTGTGTATAGGCAATGAAATCCAGAGAATAAACAAAACTGTAATAATGATTTTGCATCTCCCTGGTGGTTATTGAAATTACACGCCACGTTACCATCTTGACATTAATCATATAAAAACTAGATAAGATTAATTTATGTGTAAATATTGTTTATAATTTACAGTAATTTGAAAGATTAGTATTGCTTCTATATTGAGCCATTAAAAAGAATGATACAAGAGAGATAGCACACAAGCTTACATGTAGAACTAGTTTCAAGTCTGGCACATCTCTCTTTCAATAAGGATCACTCCAAATTGCTAAGGCTATAAATCTAGTTTCTAGTCTTTCAGCTAATGCTGCATTTAACATTGTAAGAAGCTTCATAAACTACCAGTGTTCTGCTTACAGCAATACAGATGCAACTCAGAATGCGACAAGCATCTTGGATTGTTACACTACTTTAAAGGTACTGTACAAGTGTAAATTGCTGTAGATGTCCAACAATAAGATACCAGCTAATGAGGTTAATATTATTATATGCTATATGCTTCTTAATTCTGAGATAAGTGATGTATCTGCTTGTTAAAGTCAATGGAAAAGAAAATCGGCTGGAGTGGGTCGTTGATTTGCCGTTGCTTGTTTTGCAGTACTGGCCAAGATGAATTTATATCTCCTAATGTTTTTTGTAAAGTCACAGCAGAAATTGTCCAGGGTATCAAACCTGTCTATAGTAATGAATTTGTTGGAATTTACCAAAAATGTTCTTCATAAATTCCTTTTAAACTATGACATTACTTTTCATTAATAAACAGAGGTGAAATGTCCAAGGGCAGGATTTTTCCCATATATTTTGGAACCCCATTATCATGGACAAATGGGTGTCAGAAACCCCCCTGCCCCCCCCCCCCCCCGTGTTGGGAATAGTCACCAGGCTGTGATTTTCCCCAAATTGGCCAATTAGTGGCCAGAGGGTGGGCCAAGAAGAGGCCCTCCAGCACTAGAGAAGCAGCAGGCTACCCTTACAGGTAACTGAGGGAGAGGGCGGCTCAAGATGGAGGCGCCCTCTCCAACATTTTTTAACTCTAATTTAAAAAATGGTCTCGGCAGCTGGGCAACGTTGTGGAAGCCCCTTCACAGGATGGGCTGCAGCTGAAGCCACGCAGGCAAGGAGGACCTCTCGGCCTGCCTGGAGTGTTCGATGCCCTGGTCTGCTGCCAGGTGGCTGTGTCCAGGAAGCGACAATGTTTCCCGACGCCTCTGGGGACCTGGAGGCCGACTAGAAAATTCCAGTCAGCCTCTGAGAATAGGCCTTAATAGGCCTTGAATGAGGTTAATTGGCTACCCGCTGCTTGTGGTCGTGTAGCCCTGCCACCAACCCCCCCATCCCACCTCTGGAAAAATGGCCCAGAGACAGACGGAGTTGGGGAACTGGCATGCCGGCAGCATGAATTTACATCCCCACCTGCCTCTGTGTCTGCCCCCATCGGGGCCTAAAAATTCAGCCCCAAGTCTCAGAAGGATAGACTATCTGAAGGAGGGCCAAGTCCTGCTCTGCTTCAACTATAGTTTGTGCTACAAAATTTCACATTCTTACCAACCTTTGTGCAAAGAAACTTTCTTCTTGCCTCTTTTTTTTTGTGATCATCTTATATGTGTGATCTTGTTTTATTGTCTTGCTGACAATGGAAATAATCCTTCACTGTTTACTCTTCATAATCTTACTATCTGATTACCCCTCAACCTCCTTGGCCCCCATGAAAATAAGCTTCAACTTAAGTTTCGCTGGTGAGTTTTCTCTGTTGGACAAACCTGGACTCTGCATAGCAACAACAAATTGTATTCATATGCAAGTCACAAGGTGTTTCACAGGAGTGCTGTTAAACAAATTGTGACATCGGGCGGTATAAGGAGAAATTAGGACAGGTGACCGAAAACCTGGTCAAATAGGTTGGTTTTAAGGAATGTCTTAAAGAAGGAGAGAAAAATAGAGAGGCTTGGTGCCTAGGCAGCTGAAGGCAGGACCAGCAGTAGTGGAGTGATTAAGATAGGGAATGCACAAATGGCCAGAACTGGAGGAGTGCAAAGATCTTGGAGGGTTGTAGAACTAGAACAGATTACAGAGATAGGAAGCAGCAAGGCCATGGAGGGATTTGAAAACAAGCATGAGAATTTTAAAATTGAGGCATTGCTGGACCAGCAGCCAATGTAGGTCAGCGAGCACAGGATTGGGAGAAGGGGGTGGGGTGGTGATCTTATCAGAAGTGTTGAAAGTTTTGGAAGTTTTTGAGAGTGGCAGATTATTTCCATTGTGAAGTCATTCAGTGGACACATTCCTGATGTGTCCTCCTGGCACACAGAGCCCCGGGCTGGAAATGTTCATTTGTAATGCCAACTCATGGCACAGTTCTAAAGAGTGTGCAGGAACAGAGAGACCTGGGGATGCATGTCATTGATCTTTGAAGGTGGCAGGACATATTGCGAGAGTGGTTACGAAAGCATATGGGATATGACTTAATAAATAGACACATTGAGTACAAGAGCAGGGAAGTTATGCTGAGCCTTTATACTGCGCTGGTTAGGCCCCACTGGAGTATTGCATCCAGTTCCAGTCGCCACACTTTAGGAAGGATGTGAGGGTCCTTGAGATGATGCAGAGGAGATTTACCAGAATGGTTGCAGGGATCAAGGATTTTAGTTACAAGGTTAGGGTGGACAAAGCTGTGTTTGTTCTCCTTGGAACAAAGGAGATTGAGGGGAGATTTAATATAAATGTACAAGATTATGACAGGCTTAGATAAGTTAGACAAGGAAAAACTGTTCCCATTAACAAATGGTACAAAGACTAGGGGACACAGATTGAAAGTTTTGGGCAAGAGATGCAGGGGGAATATGAGGAAGCATTTTTTTTATACAGAGGGTGGTAATGACCTGAAACTCACTGCCCGCAAGGGTAGTGGAAGCGGAGACAATCGGTGATATCAAGAGGAGGTTGCATGGCCACTTGAGGGAAATAGACTTGCAGGGCTATGATGATCGAGCAGGGGAGTGGGACTGACTGGTTAGCTCTGTGGAGAGCTGGAATGGACTCCTTCTTTGCCGTTAATAACGCTATGACTATGACTCATTGACATATTTCTGCCACAGATAGATTTGATGCTATCATATACATTCAATACAAGATTTTCAGCTTTAATAGTGATTTTAAGGTTCACAGGGAGCACATCCTAGGAAATGACCGACGTAGTCTGTCACTTCCAGGAATGAAACAATGACAGGCAGTGCATTCACTATTACCAGCAATATGGCCATTGCTGCTCCATGCCTGGAGAGAAGGAATGCAAAATTGTCTCTTATATGGATGGATGAAAAGCAAATAAAGTATTCATGTGGTTGCAAAATCAATATACAAAAATGTTTTGTTATCTCCACTTGAAGTTGAAGTTAGAAATTAACATAGGACGAACAAAAAACTGTAAATTTGTATGTAAATGGTCTATAAAGTCAAAATAGATATATTCAATATTCAAACAATGTTTACATAGAGGAACAGTAAGGAACAAGGAATACTGTCATCAGATTACCACAGCTCCCTACATTACATCAATGACTACACTTCAAAAATACTTCATTGGCAGTAAAGCACTTTGAGATGTCCATCGTGAAAAGCGGTATATAAATGCAAATCTTTTTTCTTTATATCAATTTTTTTTGTATGGGCTGCACAATGTTTATGCAAAAATACATTAGTCATTCCTATTTTTGGATATGCCAACATATGGCTGGTTAGACTTATGGGAATCCATCAGCTAACAGGTCTTCCACACGATGGGCTGAATATTACCTTTCTGGCCCACTCAGGGCGGGGGGAGCCAGCACTGTGTCAAGAACCTGAATGTTTCAGCAGTGTGTCCGTCAGTGCCTTTTTAACTCAGCCGCCGCATTTGCATTTCACTTCTGGATGTCCCAATCAAATAGAGGAGGCAGACATGATGACATCCTGCAGCAAACTGTTTCAGCTCTACTATTTAAAGCGACCCAACAAGGCTCAGAATGGAAGCATTGTCAAAGTGTCAAAACAGAGCCAGCAACTTAAAAGATGGAGTGTCAATATGCAAAGGCAGCACCACACTTTTCAGATGTATCCCTGGACATCATGCTGCAGGCTGTAAGGGCCTGCAGGAAGATTCTGTTGCCTGCGGGCTGGAAGAAAAAGCCTGCCGCAGAGAACAAGCAGGTGTGCCTGGAGGTGGCTGAGGAGATCAGCAGCAGGAGGAGTGTGGTGCCTCGATCCTGGATACATTGTTGCAACTAGTTTAATGACCTGATCAGGGCTGGAAAGATGAGTGGCATGCCTCCTCATTCTGCCTTCTCCTGCACATCACTCCTCAGACTGACACACCTTGCAACTCTACCCATTCCTCCCTCTCCAGGCACCTTCTCTCATCCCCATCTGACCAGCCACCACCACTGACACCTGTAGTATGAGGATGTAAAGGGTTAATACTAAAGACAGAGAGACCCCTCCCACTGTATGAGCAATGATGTAACAGTCACATGAGAAAGGCTTGAGAAGAAGAATGTATAACAGTATGAAGGATGCTAATTTAGGTGGCTTGTGGAGAGTATATATAGTAGCTATAAATAATAGAATTGTTAGTTAACCTTTACCAGTTAGTTTACCTTTACCAAGATCTTCTCTAGACTGCCCTACAATGCTATTAATACAAACCCACCAATGCAACATGGTGGCAATGGTGAAAGCGACCAGGAGAATTTGAAAATCTCCTAACCTTTGGAACTGCTGTTGACTACCCAATTTCCAACTAGACCTTGGCAAAGGCTAAGCATGGATTTATTCATGTTTGGTGGGAAGTCATATATCATCATTAACGACTACTTTTCCAGGTGGATAGAAGTCAGATGATTACATTCTACGACCACCGAAGCAGTTATCAGATTTCTTATGGACATCTTCGCGACACACAGGATTCCGGATGAAATATTATCAGACAACGGACCACAGTTCATGAATGAATGTTTTACCCAGTTTGCCATGAAGATGGGCTTTCAGCATCTTACGAGCTCACTGAGGTATCCACAGTTCAATGGTGAGGCAGAGCGAGGTGTAAGAGCCAAAATCTTTACTCAAGAAAAATAAAGATCTTCCTATCTCACTCATAGTATATCGTTCAACACCACTGATGTACGGATTATTACCAGCAGAGTTACTAATGGGAAGGAAGTTAAGAACACAGCTTCTAGTATTGCCTCAACAATTAATACTGGATTGAAGACTCAAGGCTACGTGAACGTTTGAGAAAGAGAAAATTCCTGCAGAAGGAAACAAACTCAGAATTACAATAGGAGATTTCAAGCAAGAAGCTTACCCAAATTAAACAATGGTCAAAAAGTTTGGATATGTGATGGGGAACAAGAAGGTACAGCGATCCATAAACATGAGGACTATCAGCAATCGTATATGAACAAATGAGGGGAGTATACAAAGGAATTGCAGGAATATCATTCCTATTCCACAAAAGCAACGGCCAATAGTCCATCTGCAAGATCTAAATGAAGATGAGCAAACCTAAAACGAATGGAATACTACAACCCGTAGAAACGAAAAACCAAATCAGCAACCAATACTTCCTACAAAGACTATTGATGTCCCAGACAGATTACAACCAGATCGGGGAGAGTTGTCAAACCTCCAATGAGACTGAATCTGTAAAGTCAGAGATTGTGGGGAGAGAGTGTAGTTGAGAAGTCATAAATGTATATATGTTTGTAAAAATGTTGGATAAGACTTGGGGGTAGATGTAGAATAAGGATGTAAAGGGTTAATACCAAAGACAGTGAGAGACATCCCTGCCAACGGTATGAGTAATGATGTAACAGTCACATGAGATAGGCTTGAGAAAAAGGAAGTATAGCAGCATGAAGGATGCTAGCTTATGTGGTTTGCGGAGAGTGTATATAGTAACTGTAAATAATAGAGTTGTTAGTTCACCTTTACCAGAGTCTAAGACTCTGTAAAACGCCCTATAATGCTACTAATACAAATGCAACAATACCCTCATCTCTTGGCCATGCCACCCCCATCCCCCACAGTGACCCTCCACAAATGTCCTTCCATCCTCTCAAAACGTTCCAAGCTCACACTCAGAGGTCCCTTCTACTTCTTCTTGATGGAGAAGAGAGCATGGAACAGCAGGGAGGGGTAGAGATCCAGAAGTGGCCCTTGATTAATTGCCACCTTGACAGCTGTGGATGAGGGGACAATGAAAATAATCAGGGTTTCGGTATGCATAGCCACTGACAATGGAAATATGGCAGTCTCCCTGCTACCT
Source organism: Heterodontus francisci (assembly GCF_036365525.1). Taxonomy (NCBI): domain Eukaryota; kingdom Metazoa; phylum Chordata; class Chondrichthyes; order Heterodontiformes; family Heterodontidae; genus Heterodontus; species Heterodontus francisci. The sequence goes on along the minus strand of NC_090375.1, from coordinate 82,004,908 downwards.
GATGCCAGAAATAAATATAACACAGACACATGGCATACAACACTCACTCATGTTAACCTGAAGTTAGCAGCCACTGAAATATGATGATTTGCACAATGATGACTCAGAACCCTCTCATCTTGTTAATTCTAAGTCATGCCTTTCAACTCACATAGGTCCTACAAGCCTCCCTTCGGAGGTGGTGCCAGAGGAGAACCAAGCCCTCAGAGGAGGTCACTCATTCTGAGGATGCACTGCCACATGATTCATGTACACCCTCCACCACCTCAGATATACACACCTCAGGGAGAGGGGGGACACCAAGAGAGATAGTTAGGTTGTCACATGGTTGAAACACACTTAACAAGTTTTAGAGATACAGCACTGAAACAGGCCCTTCGGCCCACCGAGTCTGTGCCGCCCATCAACCACCCATTTATACTAATCCTAAACTAATCCCATATTCCTACCACATCCCCACCTGTCCCTATGTATTTCCCTACCACCTACCTATACTAGGGGCAATTTATAATGGCCAATTAACCTATCAACCTGCAAGTCTTTGGCATGTGGGAGGAAACCGGAGCACCCGGAGGAAACCCACGCAGACACAGGGAGAACTTGCAAACTCCAAACAGGCAGGACCCAGAATTGAACCCGGGTCGCTGGAGCTGTGAGGCTGCGGTGCTAACCACTGCGCCACTGTGAGAAGGAGCAGGTGGTGAAGATAGGTACAGCAGTGGAGAATCCTTCAGAGGGCACAAGACACCCAAGCAAACACACTTGTGTTACTACAAATCCTTTTTTTGGAGGGCGCAAGACACTGCAAGTTCTTCTCAGCAGGACACAGATGCTGAGCCTCAGGGGCTGTCAGGGAATGAGGTTCTGTCATCCTTTCCGGAGCCACTGTGCACAATTGGAGAGAGATTGGAGGAGTCCAACTCTGGCACAAGTACCATGATGTCTTATGCCTTTCCACTGATGTCTACATCCATGGAAAGGGTGGCACCTGCATTGGGTATCAGACACAGCAAGCAACTGAATGCATGCTGATCCTCACCAATGGCCTGGCTGCCACCTTAAGGAGGATTGAGGAAAACCTTGTTCTGGCCATTCAGCACCTCACTGAAGTCCAATGGCTAGCAGGAAAGTGTGGTTGGGCCATGAGAGGGAAGGGCACATGGAAGTGGGGACTCTGCTTCTATTCCTGGCCCCTTGCCCCTTCTCAGTCAGAATCCTGCATTCTGCCTCCTGCATCAACAGCCAAGTCTTCCTCTGCACAGCTGCAGGCTGGGTAGCCTCAGGCAGGGCCCTCACAAGCTCATAACCCAGAGGACATCAGCCAAGAGCAACTGAGCAGTCAGAGCATGGGAACATGCAGCCGGCCTCCAGCTCTGCTCAAGCCACTAGGGTTACAGCACGTAAGACTACTAGAAAAAAGAAAAGGAAGGATTAGTAGTTACACAAGGGTGTTTACTTGGGTGTTTAACACTGTGTAAAAGTGTCACATTTCTGCTTAATGTTTTTCAGCTATAAACTTTATTTCAAAACTCCATTGTCCTGTCTTGCCCATTTTTGCTTGCTGCCTGCCAAGTGTCCTTCTGCCTTGTGAAGAATGATATGACAAGAGTTAAAGGCAAGCAATGGGTGGCTGTGAGAAAAAATGAATTGTTACTGTGGGACTGTTTTGTGCTTGAGGCTCGTAGAATCATAGAAAGTTTAAGATACAGAAAGAGGCACTTGGCCCATCATGTCTGTGCCAGCCGAAAAACGATCCACCCATTCTAATCCCACCTTCCAGCATTTGGTCCATAGCCCTGTGGATTACGGCACTTGAGGGGCATATCCAGACTTCTTTAGAATGAGTTGAGGGTTTCTGCCTCAAATAGCCTCTCAGACAGTGAGTTCCAGACCCCCACCACCCTCTGGGTGAGAAAACTTTTCCTCATCTCCCCTTTAATCTTTCTACCAATCACTTTAAATCTATGCCCCCTAGTCACTGACCTCTCTGCTAAGGTGACTAGGCCCTTCACCTCCACTCTATCCAGGCCCCTCAACATTTTGTACATTTCAATCAGATCTCGCCTCAGCCTTCTCTGTTCCAAGGAGAACAACCCCAGCCTATACAATCTTTCCTCATAGCTGCATTTTTACAGTCCTGGCAACATCCTTGTAAATCTCCTCTGTACCCTCTCTAATGCAATTACATCCTTTCTGTAATGAGATGACTAGAACTGCACACAGTGCTCAAGTTGTGGCCTAACCAATGGGTTATACAGTTCCAACATAACCTCCCTGCTCTTGTATTCTATACCTTGTCTAATAAAGGAAAGGATTCCATATGCCTTCTTAACCACCTTATTGACCTTCCCTGCTACCTTCAGGGATCTGTGGACATTCACTCCAAGGTTCCTCACTTCCTCTACACTTCTCAGTATTTTCCCATTAATTGTGTATTCCTTTGCCTTGTTTGATCTCCCCAAATGCATCACCTCACACGTCTCCGGGTTGAATTCCATTTGCCACTTTTCTGCCCATCTGACCAGACCATCAGTATCTTCCTGAAGCCTACAGCTATCCTCCACACTATCTATCACATGGCCATCTTTATGTCATCTGCAAACCTCTTGATCATGCCCTCTACATTTACGTCCAAATCATTAACGTATACCACAAAAAGCGGGGGACCCAGTACTGCCCTGCGGAATTCCACTGGAAACAGCCTTCCAGTCGCAAAAACACCCGTCAACAATTACCTTTTGTTTCCTGCCACTGAGCCAATTTTGTATCCACCTTGCTGCATTTCCCTGGATCCCATGGAATTTTATTTTTTTAACCAGTCTGCTATGTGGAACCTTGTGAAAAGCCTTGCTAAAACCTATGTAGATCTCATCAATTGCACCACCCTCATCTACCTCCCTTGTTACTCCTTCAAAAAATTTGATCAAGTTGGTCAAACAAGATCTTCCCTTAACAAATCCATGCTGAGTATTCTTGATTAACCTGTGCCTTTCTAAGTGACTGTTTATCCTGTCTCTCAGAAAAGATTCCAATAATTTGCCCACTACTGATGTTAGACTGACTGGCCTGCAATTATTCAGGATATCCCTCACTCCCTTTTTAAACAGAAGTACAACGTTAGCAGTTCTCCAATCCTCGGGCACCACACCTGTATCCAGTGAGGACTAGAAAATGATGGTCAGACCTTCCGCTATTTCCTCTCTTGCTTCTTTTAGCAGGCTGGGGTACATTTCATCCAGCCGTTATGATTTATCAACCTTTAAGGATGCTAATCCCATTAATACTTCCTCACTCCCTATGTTTATCATATCCAATACTTCACACTCTTCCTTAAGTACAATATCTGCATCGTCCCTCTTTTTTGTGAAGACACGCTAAGTATTCATTAAGAACAATACCACCATCTTCCACCCTTACACATAGGTTACCTTAATAAAAGCAAAATACTGCGGATGCTGGAAATCTGAAATAAAAACAAGAAATGCTGGAACCACTCAGCAGGTCTGGCAGCATCTGTGGAAAGAGAAGCAGAGTTAACGTTTCGGAACTAGCAAATATTAGAAATGTCAAAGGTTATAAGCAAGTGAGGCGGGGGTGGGGCAAGAGATAACAAAGGAGAAGGTGTCGATTGGACAAGGCCACATAGCTGACCAAAAGGTCATGGAGCAAAGGCAAACAATATGTTAATGGTGTGTTGAAAGACAAAGCATTAGTACAGATAGGGTGTTAACGGACTGAAGATTGAACAGCAGCAAGTACAAACATGAAAAAAATTTCCTCCATTACCCCCACCACCTTATCCCCGTCCCATGGCACCTTCCCCTGCAATCACAGGAAGTGTAATACCTGCCCATTTACCTCCTCTCTCCTCACTATCCCAGGCCCCAAACACTCCTTTCAGGTGAAGCAGCGATTTACTTGTACTTCTTTCAATGTAGTATACTGTATTCGCTGCTCACAATGTGGTCTCCTGTACATTAGGGAGACCAAACGCAGACTGGGTGATCGCTTTGCGGAACACCTCCGCTCAGTCCGCAAGCAGGACCCTGAGCTTCCGGTTGCTTGCCATTTCAACACTCCCCCCTGCTCTCATGCTCCCAACTCTATCATGGGCTTGCTGCAGTGTTCCAGTGAACATCAACGCAAGCTCGAGGAACAGCATCTCATTTACCGATTAGGCACACTACAGCCTGCCGGACTGAACATTGAGTTCAATAATTTCAGAGCATGACGGGCTCCCCATTTTACTTTTATTTTTAGTTATTTTTTCTTTTTTACATTTTTTACAATTTTTTTTGTTTATTTCATTTCATTTTAGTTTGTTCAGTTTGCTTACCCACTGTTTTTTTCATATTTGTACTTGCTGCTTTTCAATCTTCAGTCCGTTAACACCCTATCTGTACTAATGCTTTGTCTTTCAACACACCATTAACATATTGTTTGCCTTTGCTCCATGACCTTTTGGTCAGCTATGTGGCCTTGTCCAATCGACACCTTCTCCTTTGTTATCTCTTGCCCCACTCCCACCTCACTTGCTTATAACCTTTGACATTTCTAATATTTGCTAGTTCTGAAGAAGGGTCACTGACCCGAAACGTTAACTCTGCTTCTCCTTCCACAGATGCTGCCAGACCTGCTGAGTGGTTCCAGCATTTCTTGTTTTTATTACATAGGTTACCTTTTTGGTTTTTTATGGGCCCTACTCTCTCCTCAGTTATCCTCTTACTCTTAATGTATTGATAAAACATCTTTGGGTTCACCTTGCTTTTGCTTGCCAATATTTTCTCATGCCCTCTCTTTGCTTTCCTAATTTCCTTTTGATTTCACCCCTCCACTTTCTGTACTCCTCTCAGCTTTCTGTAGTATTAAGTTCTCGGTGTCGGACATAAGCTTTCCTTTTCTAGCATTCTACAAATATTAGCAGATCTCTGGAAGCACTGTGGTGATTTTAACCACCACTGGCAATGCATGCCTACCTGGTTCACTTGCACGGAGCTCTTCTTTGAGGAGGCTGCAAATGTCAAAAAGTCTGAGTCTCCTGAAATAAAAACAAGAAATGCTGGAACCACTCAGCAGGTCTGGCAGCATCTGTGAAAAGAGAAGCAGAGTTAACGTTTCGGGTCAGTGACCCTTCTTCGTTTGTCTCCTTTACCTTGTTCACCTTCATTGCTTTCACGGGATTTTCGTTTGAGTCTCCTGAAGCTGTGGCACTCTGTCATGCCCAGAAAGCTAATCCTCTGCCTGTATACCCTGTGCTGGGGTATGTACTGTGAACTGGGGCTCTATCTGGTCCCTCTGTCCTGTGGAGTGACAGGTGGTTGAGTAGAAGGCAGCTGCTGCTCCTGCTACTGGTGGTGTTGCTGGTGCTGCTCCTCTTGTTCATAATCAGAGGTCCAAGGAAGAGCAACATAAGTGGCTGACATGCTGATCTGAAGGTTGAGAGCTGGGAAGTGCAGATGAAAAGCAAAAAAACTCCAACGTAATATAAATGACCTCCAAAGAATTGGAAAGCACCTCCAAAGCAGTAAATTCACACTCTCAGAACAAGTCCTGTGAGCAAAAGTCTTTCACTTAGGCAAGGAAGCAGCTGTAATATCTCATTATTTAAAGCCATTCTTGCCTGTCAATTTTCAGCCCCGTCAATGCCGCTGTTCTCTCATCTTGTTATACCTGGCGAGCTCCAGCAAGTCCAGGAACCATGTGCATCCAGAGTTAAAGGCAGAATCCTATGTTAAAATGGCACTTGATTGCCGTTTAACATACCTAACCTTCAGACCCGCCTGTCTCACAGGGGTTTCCTGTGCGCTAACGATGCACTCAAGTTAAATGTGAAAGACGGCTAGTTTCTGCCTGCTTCCCAACACTTCTGATCTTTTAACCTGCCATCCACCCATCCTGGCAGGTTACAATTCCCGCCTGAGATGTTGCCTTCCAAATCTGTACCCATCTTTCCCAGAATTCTCTGTTTGAATCTTCCAATGGTACTGAGACAGCTCTTAGCAAAATCGCAAATGACTGTGGCAGTGATAAATTATTCCTTCTCATCCCTCCCGACCTGCTTGAAGCCTTTGACTCTGTTCACCACACAATCCTCCTCCAACCTCTTTCCACTATCCAGCTGGATGGTACTGTACTCACCTGGTTCCACTCATACCTATCCAGTTGTAGCCAGAGAATCACCTGCAATGGCATCTCTTCCCACTCAGGCACCATTTCCTCTGGTGTCCCCCGAGGTTTTACCCTTGGCCTTCTTCTGTTTCTCATCTACGTGCTGCTCCTTGATGATATCATCTGAAAACACAGCATCAGTTTTCACATGTACACTGATGACGCACAGCTTTACCTCACCACTACCTCTTGCAACTCCTTTACTGTCTCTAAATTGTCAAACTGCTTGTCTGCCATCCAGTTCCGGATGAGTAGAAATTTCTTCCAATAAATATTTGGAAAGACCAAAGCCATTGTCTTCATGCCCCACCACAAACTCCATTCCCTAGCCACCAACTCCATTCCTCTCCCAGGCAACGGTCTGAGGCTGAACCAGACTGTTTGCAACTTTGGCTTTGTATTTGACCATGTGATGAGCTTCTGACCACATATCCATGCCATCACCACCTCCGTAACATTGCACAATTCCGTCCCTGCCTTACTTCATTTGCTGCTGAATCCCTCTTCCATGCCTTTGTTAACTCTAGCCTTGACTATTCCAATGCGCTGCTGGCTGGCCTCCCATCTTCCACTCTCCATAAACATGAGCTCATCCAAAACTTTGCTGCCTGTGTCCTAACTCACACCGTTCCTTTCACCTATTACCCTGTGTTCACTGACCTACATTGGCTCATAGTTAAAATCCTCATTTTTTTTTTCAAATCCCTCCACGGACTCACCCCTCCCAATCTCTGTAATTCTCCTCCAGCTTTACAACCCTCTGAGATATCTGTGCTCCTCCAATTCTAATCTCTTGTGCATCCCTGATTTTAAGCACTCCACCATTCATGGCCATTCCTTCAGCTGCCAAGGCCTTGAATTCTGGAATTCCCTCCCTAAACCTTTGCATGTCTCTATTTCTCTTTCCTCTTTTAAGATGCTCCTTAAAACCTACTTCTTTTGCCAAGCTTTTTGTCATTTGTCAGTTATGTGGCTCGATGTCAAACTTTGTTGATAATGCTCCTGAGAAGCGTCTGGGAGCATTTTACTACGTTAAAGGCAGCCTATAAATACAAGTTGTTGTTGTTAATGGTACCCTGGATTGTGGCCAGCTCACTACACAAGAACTGAACGTTGGCTGCAGTACTCTGTGAAAGGCCAAATCAGAGGATTTGGAACAACTACATAAAAATTCACAGAAACTATATTATGGAATCGGGTTGTTCAGTCCCAACCAGTCCGTGTCAACATTTACCCTCCACGTGATCAAATCACAATTATGCCTTGTTTCTATATCCCTTCAACCACTTTTGTTTCATCAATATATCCAATCCAGTCTTGAATGTTGACATAGTTTCTGCCTCAACTACTAACATTGGATGTGAATTTCGCAACCTCAAAACTCTTAGTAAAGAATGTTCTCCTGCCCTCCATTCTAAATTTCTTACATTTAATTTTGTACCTAATAGCAAGTTGATTAAGGAGGATGTTGCAAATAGTGCTTTTATGTATTCTAGGGTTGGGGTGGCGGGGGTGGAGGGTTAGGGTTAGGTGTGGGGGTGGCGGGGGAGGTGTGAATCTTTAATTTAGTGGTAGCATTCTGGCCATTAAGTCAGAAGTTGAAAAGTTCAAGCCCTACTCCAAACAGTCCAGCGAGTGGATCCCTAAATACTTGGGTTGACAGCCAGCAGAGCATTCACATCAGGCAGGGAGACATTTTTTTTATTCGTTACATGGGATTTGGGCGTCGCTGGCAAGGCCAGCATTTGTTGCTCATGCCTAATTGCCCTTGAGAAGGTGGTGGTGAGCTGCCTTCTTGAACTGCTGCAGTCCATCTGGTGTGGGTGCACCCACAGTGCTGTTGGGAAGGGAGTTCCAGGATTTTGATCCAGCAACAGTGAAGGAACGATGATATAGTTCCAAGTCAGGGTGGTATGTGAATCAGAAGTGAACTTGCAGGTGGTGGTGTTCCTATGTTTTTGCTGTCCTTGTCTTTCTAGCTGGAAGAGGTCGCGGGTTTGGAAGGTGCTGTTGAAGGAGGCGTGGTGAGTTACTGCAGTGCATCTTGTATATGGTACACAGCGCTGCCACTGTGTGTGGTGGTGAAGGGAGTGAATGTTTGTGGATTGGGTGCCGATCAAGTGGGCTGCTTTATCCTGGATGGTGTCAAGCTTCCTCAGTGTTGTTGGAGCCGCAATCATCCAGGCAAGTGGAGAGTATTCCATGACACTCCTGACTTGTGCCTTGTAGATGGTGAACAGGCTTTGGGGAGTCAGGTAATGGGTTACTCGCTGCAGAATTCCCAGTTTCTGACCTGCTCTTGTAGCCACAATATTTATGTGACCATTCCAGTTCAGTATTTGATCAATGGTAACCCCCTGGATGTTGATAATGGGGGATTCAGTGATGTTGAATGTCAAGGGAGATGGTTAGATCCTCTTTTGTTTGAGATAGTAATTGCCTGGCACTTGTGTGGCAAGAATGTTATTTGCCATTTATCAGCCAAAGCTCAAGAAGCCTTTGTTGTCCAGATCTTGCTGCATATCTACACAGACTGCTTCAGTGACTACTGGCTCAGTGATAGTATTCTGCCTTGGAGTCAGAAGAACCCAATGCCAGTTCTGAATACTGGATTTACATTCAGTGGAGGTACAGATACTTGCACCCAATATAGGTGAGAGCTCCCACCTGCCCACTCACCCCTCCCTGTCCTCAACCATCATAAAGGGTAATTAGGATTTGGCTGTAGCCCACCTAGGAAACGATTCTTTGAAGATAAAAACCATAAGGAAGGCAACAAGAAACCCCTGTGTCTGCGTGGGTTTCCTCCGGGTGCTCCGGTTTCTTCCCACAAGCCAAAAGACTTGCAGGTTGGTAGGTAAATTGGCCATTATAAATTGCCCCTAGTATAGGTAGGTAGTAGGGAAATATAGGGACAGGTGGGGATGTGGTAGGAATATGGGATTAGTGTAGGATTAGTATAAATGGGTGGTTGATGGTCGGCACAGACTCGGTGGGCCGAAGGGCCTGTTTCAGTGCTGTATCTCTAAACATTCTACCTTAATTAGTGGCTGAAAACTCACGTGTGAGAGCTCTTGTGTTTCAGTTGATAGCAATGTCACCTGAGTCACAAGGTTCTGGGTTCCCACTCCAGGTCTTGAGCACAAAAATCTAGGCTCACTCTCCAGTGTAGTACTGAGGGAGTGCTGCACTGTCGGAGGTGATGTCTTTTGGATGAGATGTTAAACCAAGGCCCCATCTGCCCTCTCAGGTGGATGTAAAAGATTCCATGGCACTGTTTCAAAGAAGAGCAGGGGAGTTATCCCAGTGTCCCTGCCAATACTTATTTCTCAGTCAACATCACAAAACATACAGATTATCTGGTCATTAATACATTGCTTTTTGTGGGAGCTTTCTGTGTGCAAATTGGCTATTATGTTTCCTACGTTACAACAGTACTTCATTAGCTGTAAAGTGCTTGGACATGTTCGGTGGTTGTGAAAACTGCTATATAAATGCAAGTCTTTCTTTTCAGTTAGGAGCTTCCCTCGGGCAGAATGCAATGGACAGATTTCTTTCTAGTCTGCTTATTAGATTCCTGAGACTTTGGGAATGTACTTTCTCCCTCATGGAGCTATTTGAAGAAATTAGCAGTAATGTACTCCAAGCATGTTAGGATATCATTAGTCGCTTTAGTGCTTCTCAGCTATGCTGGGTCTCTTTAATGTTTGATTATATTCAAGTTTCATTTGAGTCACTGACTTCAGATCATTAATCCTTTTCACCATAGCCCTCTGGTGTCCATGTGATCGTTCTCAGGTATCATACCTTCACGCATGTGCTTGTCCTTCTGGGGTAGGTGGTGTTACTTTTGTTCGAAATAATGCATATCTGTATTTAATACACTGTTTCATTACTGTAAATAGTGCTGAAATGTGTCTTTTTAGTTTGATTCCTTTCATTTTGAAACCTTTCCCACAGCCAGAATACAATGGAGTAATTTTTCATCTTCAGTGCTATCTGTGCAGAGTTTCATACACTGGGAGCATAGAAAATTGACAGCACGGTACCTACAATTTTCCCGTCATGCTGTGCAGCCCATTTCATAACCCATGCTCCTGGTCAAACGAGCTCTGCAACATTAGTGGACCTCAGAAAATTTATCCAATAGTGCTGTTAGTTTGCATTCATTAGGATATCTGATGCACATTAACATTTTCTATCCACAGTTTGTAGAAAGTCTACGCATAGCAGCAATGCGGATATTACATTTTCTAGTATGCTTAAGGCTGAAAATCAGTCCCCAAGTGGGTAGCTGGGAACAGCGCCAATTTTCAACTGCAACCATGGACAAGCGGATTCTGACTTGAAATTACTGACTGTCTGTGTCAAATGCAGATAGTTGTGTTTATAGTCTTCATTCACTAGTTACTTCACTAAATAATCCACTTGTAAGTCATGATTTATTACTCCTTATGGACATTACACTGTCAATGAAATTCAACTTTGGTAGTGACGCAAAACAGATGATAGAGAATTGGTCGCCTGCCTGATTTTCTATTCCATTGAAGGCAGTTTTGTGTCCCCATTGATGTTGAATTTCACCCACTTTAGACTGAAATTGATAGCATCCTATTTAATAATCTTGAGCATTTTCCCAAGACAAACACCATTTATGCCTCACTTCTTTCCTGAATATTGGGACAGTATTCCACTGGTCCTCAGGTGCACCGGAATTATTTATGGATCCCAAGAAAAAGTAGATTGTAGCCAATAAAAGTATTTTTCTTGTCTTCTCTGTAACCTTGGTCTTAGTCCAAAAGAATCTCGACTCTGGTAACTTAAATGTAACAAATAAGCCACACATGTTCATGTAAGCAGCAGGTCAGCATGACATCAATTAGTTACCAATGTCAGTTTGGCATTACTATCAGCTTGCTAGACCTTCCTATTGCATTTTCTCGATGTAGATGATAAACACATAGAATATAAGGAGTCATTTTGTGATCTAACATTCTAAATAGGGGATGACATTCGGGAATTGCATCTTGGATTCGCAGTTGCATTTAATTTTAATGGGCAGAGCATCATACCCTGGGCACCTGTGATTTCCTAGGATGCACTTCCTGCAAGAGTCACTTCATACCTGGACTGTTGGGTTGTAGGATCACCCCCTGATATTATTGCTAAATGAATAAGTGCCAAGTATAACTGGTTTAATCCTCATAGTTTGGCCCCCAGCTATTCACAATCTATATCAATGATTTGAATGTGGGAACCAAATGTAATATTGTTATGAAAGTGTTTTGAGAGATAGATACAGCACTGAAACAGGCCCTTCAGCCCACCGAGAACTCTTTTTAAAAATATTTTTCTTGAGGACTCATATTTTAAGATTATGAACATTGGTTCATTTGGGAAAACTGAAATGAATGTGTTTTTTACAAGGGTCACTGAGCGGTCTTGTTTGAAAACAAACCTTCTCAAGGACAATTAGGGATGGGCAATAAATGCTGTCCTAGCTAGCGATGCCCACATCCCATGAAGGAATAAAAAAAATGCCGTAAGCTCAATAAACAACAGAAACCTTAGTGACTTGTGGGGGCTGTTTAAAGAACAGTGAGATGTCAAAATTTATAGTGGTCAGAGGGTTTCGCTTTTGGGATATTGTTTTGGTTCAGTTAGAGTGTGAATTGTGTTGAAAGCAGTTGGGTTTGTAGCCTGTTGCAAAACACCCAGCTCCTCGTTCTCTCCTCTTTGAAAAAAAAAACTGCGAATCCAGTGTGTGAGAGCTAAAACCCCTGATGCTGCATTTCTCCTGAGATGTTCCTGCAAGGCCTGCCAGATTAATTCTCAATGCTGCCTGAAAAGAACTGCTCCAGAAAAGATTGCAGTGACCCATCTTCGTGTGCTCGGATGCCAGATTGCATGCCATTTGGGGCACAACATATCTCATCCTTTTTCTCCAAGAATGAACAAATATTTGGCCAAAGTATTCTTTTTCATCTTTTTTTTGTAAAGGACCTCTGCAGAGAAAATTTCTTTTTTTGTTCTTTACCCAGTGTGTGTGAGTGTGTGTGTTGGGTATTTAAAAAGGAAACTTTCATATTTCAATCTGTGTGTTAATGCTTTGCTTTGTGACTGGCTAAGTCTTGTTTTATAATAAACTGATAATTTTGTTGTTTATTAAAGAAACCTGGTTGGTGTATTTTCTTCTGGGATAAAGAGTATATGATTGACTGTATCAGTAACTGGGTAAATCATTAGAAATATGTTGTGACCTATGGAGAAGTGGAACTAAAAAAGACAGTGCACTCCTCCCACCTCAGTCATAACATATAATTGGGGGCTCTGTGTGGGATAACCCAAAGTCAATGGTGTGCAATTGTAAGTGGGGTAATTGAAAAGAGGAAAAGGAAAAACCAGGTTTCTTGTGCATCAGAGTGAAGTTTACATTACCGGAATAGATTTTTCAGTTGCTACGACCTTTCTGGAGAAGGAGGACTTATACCTGAGTGATTTGAGAAACTTAGGTTTAGGCTAATAGCATTGGCAGCAAAATTGGAGTTTGAGTTAAAACCAGGAGCTAAGAAAGCGGACATAATTGAAGTAATAGCACAGCATTTGAAAGTGATCCAGGTGATAATTCAGTTGAGTTAGCTAAAATACAGTTGCAGTTGAAGCAACTTGAACAGGAAGGAGAAATGAGAAAACTTGAATTACAATTTCAAAGGGAGCAAGCAGAGTGGCAGGAAAGAGAAAGAGAAAAAAATAGAAACAGAAAGAGAAGGAAGGGAATTCAAATTTAAATTGCTGGAACTTAGACAAAAAGGTGGCCTTGACTCCAGTGAAAACTTTTGTGAGGAAAAAACTGACCCTAGCCCAGGACCCAGTGGAGAGCTGTTTAAATTTGTGCAAGTCCTCTTGCAGTTTGAGGAAAGGGACGTAGAGGCATTTTCCATTTCTTTTGAAAATATAGCCAAACAGATGAAGTGGCCAAGGAAAACCGGATACCACTTATGCAAAGCAGATTGATGAGCAGAGCTCATGAAGTTTATGCCATACTTTCTGAGGAGGCTTCTGCAGATTATGAGATGGCAAAAAAGGCTATTCTTGCTGCTTATGAGTTAGTCCCTGAAACTTATGGGCAGAAATTTAAGAATCTCCGGAGACAGCCTGGGCAGACGTATACAGAATTTGAGAGGATAAAGCAAATTAATTTTGATCGTTGGTTGCAGGCAGGAAAGGTAGAGGCCACATATGAGAAACTTAGGGAAATAATTCTCCTGGAAGAATTTTAAAATTCACTCCCTCCGTTAGTAAGAACCCATGTAGAGAACCAGAAGGTTTCAACACCAGGCAGGCAGCTGAGATTGCTGATGATTACAAGTCCAAACCCTTTGTCCATTACCCCACAAACCCGAAAGGATAGAATGTGGGAGGGTGAAAGGGAGGTAAGTAGCCAGGGGCAAGAAGGGATAGCTGGGAATTCCCCAGGATCTCCTCCTGAGGCCAGAAAGGAAGATGATGATGGTGGAAGTGAGGTTCAAAAGCCTAAGTGTTTCCATTGACACAAGGTGGGACACTTTCGTGCAGAATGCTGGAAGTTGCGAAGTAAACCCATGGGACTTATTGGGGTGCACAAGGCCAATGCAGAGAAAGGGGCCCTGACCGAGAGTAAAACAGATCTGGCTGTAGCTCTGTCTGCAGCTGTAAGGCCAAGTACAAAAACCGCTGTGAATGTGGGGGACATGAATAAGATACCTGAGAGTTATAGGGAATTCTTGGCACAAGAAAAAGTAACTCCATATCCCTCAAATGAGGCAGGTAAACCTAGGAGTTGTTCAAAGTTTGTCTATAGATGGAGTTGACCAACTCCTGGGGAATAATTTGGCTGGAGCGAAGGTAGTAGCTTCTCCAGTAGTCACAGAAAGACCACGTGAAGTCAACGAGACAGAACAGTTGCAGATAAGGTTCCAAGAATTTTTCCTTCAGGTGCTGGAAGTGGGATTAGATTGGGCGGCTAGTTTTTTCAGTTGGTGAAGACACGATAGGCTGAATGGCCTCCTTCTGTGCCGTAACTTTGCTATGGTTCAATGGTTCTATGTGTAGTGACCCAAGCAATGGCTAAACAAGTTTCATTGTCAGAGTCAAAATTGGCACCACAGACAAATAGCCGCATATCTGAAACTTTCTTTGGGGATTTGATAATCCGAAGGATAGTTCAGAAGTCTTCTCTGATCAAGGCTCAGCAAGCCAATCCAGAGTTAAGTAAAGTGGCGCAATCAGCTCTAACTGAAGCTGAGGCAAAGGCTACTATATTAAAAATAGGATTCTGATGAGGAAGTGGAGACCTCCTCACAGACCTGTGGACGAAGAATGGACGGTTGTAAACCAGACAGTGGTACCATCCAAGTATCACTGGGAAATATTAAGGACAGCCCATGAAATTCCTATTGTGGGACATGTGGAGATCCGGAAGACCCAATCATGTATCAGTCAACATTTTTACTGGCCAGGTCTTTCCAACGACGTGGTGCAGTTTTGTAAAATATGCTATACGTGCCAGATTGTGGGAAAACTGCAACCGGCCATAAAACCGGCGCCTCTAATTCCCATACCAGTTTTTGGTGAATCTTTTCGTCGGGTGTTGGTAGACTGTGTAGGGCCTTTACTGGAAATAAAACCGGGTCACCAGTATACACTCACTATCATGGATATGGCTACTCAGTTTCCAGAGGCCATTCCCTTGAGAACAATTTTTATTAAGGTAGTGACAGAGAAATTAACCCAGTTCTCCGCTAGATATGGATTACCAGTTGAGATTCAGTTGGATCAAGGTTCCAATTTTATGTCTAAAATTTTTCAGGAAGTTATGGGTAATTTGGGTATAACACAGTTAAAGTCGTCAGCATACCACCCACCGCACAAGGGGCTTTAGAACAGTACCATCAGACCCTCAAAATGATGATCAGGGCATACTGTCATGAATATCCAAATGACTGAGATAAAGGGCTAGAATTTCTTTTGTTTGTTACTAGGGATTCACCTAATGCGTCTAACGGTTTTCTCCTTTTGAATTAGTTTATGGACATGAGGTAAGATGTCCTCTAAAACTAATCAAAGAAAATTTTTAGAACAGAGGGATGAATCTTTTGTGTTCTATTATGTATCCGTGTTCTGGGAGCAGCTCACCAGAGCCTGCAAAGTGTTTCAGGAGCATCTGAAAGCTTCCCAAACAACCATGAAGAGATGGGCAGACAAGCATGCCAAGACCCAAACATTTCAACCAGGGGGTATTACTGTCTTTACAGGGTGAACCACTGAAAGCACAGTTCAGTGGTCCACATAAAGTGGTCAAAAGAATTGGTAGAATATTTGATTAACATCCTGGATCGCTGGAAAAAGAATCAGCTGTGTCACATCAATATGTTGAAACAATATCATTGCCGGGAGGTATGCCAGGTAGTAAGGACAGGGAAGGATGAAAGGAATAGTGAGGATGAGGCAGAAGGAGGCCTAGACAATTCTCAAATTGAGCCTCCTACTATCCGGTTAGCTAATATTGAATTGTTCGTGAGATTAGACACTATGCTTTCATATTTAGATGCAGAACAATGAGAAGACCTAATAAGGCTATTCACAGCATTTAAAGGAGTCTGTAGGGACAAGCCAGGATGTACAACCTTAGCCATACATGATGTGGATGTAGGGGAATCCTTTCTTATAAAACAGCATCCTTATTGTTTAAGTCCAGAGAAACAAGCCCAGATGAAAGCAGAAAGCCAATACATGCTGGAAAAACACCTAACTGAACCTATTCAAAGCAGCTGGAGTTCCCCAGTCGTGTTAATGCCTAAACCTGATGGTTCAGCTAGATTCTGCACAGACTACAGAATGGTTAATGCAGTAACAAAGGCAGACTCCTACCCAATTCCTTGCTTGGAAGACTGTATTGACAATGCCACATTTCTTACAAAAATAAATTTGTTAGAGGAATACTGGCAGGTTCCTTTAACACCCTGAGCTAAAGAAATATTGGCCTTTGTTGCACCAGATGGTCTTTTCCAATGCTGAATGATGGTATTCAGGCTAAAAAATGCCCCAGCCACTGTTCAGAGACTAATGATCCAAGTGGTAGCCAGTGTTCCTAACTGTGTAGTATGCCTTGATGATGTGCTGGTATACAGTGACACTTGGAAGCTCTAGAAACTAAAATTACAGTCGGCTGATTTAGTGATAAACCTTGCCAAAAGTGAATTTGCAAAAGCGAGGGTAACCTACTTTGGACATATAATAGGGCAAGGTCACGTGTTGTCAAGAACAGCAAAAGTACAAGCATTGGTGGAGTTCCCTACCCCTAAGACTAAGAGAGAAATCATGAGGTTTTTGGGGATGTGTGGTTTCTACCACAAGTTTGTACCAAATTTTAGTACTATAGCTGCTCTACTGACTGATTTGCTTCAATAAAATAAAACTAAGGTAGTGTAGTCAGTGGAGTGCCAAGCATCTTTTGAGAGGCTGAAAGTCATTTTGATGAATGAACCAGTGTTGGCTGCCCCAAATTTCATTAAGCCCTTCAAGGTAGCAATTGATGCTAGTGACCTGGACATTGGTGCAGTCCTGTTACAAGACAATAAATCGGACATAGGAAGGCCAGTGGGACACTTTTCCAAAAAGCTAAACCAACACCAAAAGAGATACTCAACAGTGAATAAAGAAACCCTGGGCTTATTACTAGCTCTTAAGCATTTTGAAGTCTGTGTCTACCACGATCACAGAGAGGCACTGGTATATACTGATCATAACCCCCTAGCCATTGTGGAAAAATTCAAAAACCAGAATGCCAGACTATTTTGATGGCGTTTATGATTGCAACCTTATCACTTAAAGATTATCCATTGCGGGGAAAAACAATGTACTTGTTAATGCTTTGTCTAGAATTTAACTTTACTTTGAGTTATCTGAGTGCAAAAATGGTACAAAGCAGAACCGTATTGGTTAAAGGTAATGAGGGAATGAGGATGAGTGTATAAATGTGTTTTAATATTCTTCATCATCTGTTTTTTTCCATACTATGTAATGAAATGCATTTAAAAAGGGCGTTTCATTCCTCCAAGGATGGAGGTCTTAGGAAACTACTTCTATTTTTAAAAAATATTTTTCTTGAGGACCTGTATTTTAGCATTATGGACATTGGTTCATTTGGGAAAAGCTTTATTTGCTATACTCCTTGCATTTGAATAAATACCTTTTCATACTGCCAAATTCCTGTGCTGTACATTTTTTAACCTTTGCTTCTTCTGTCTTTCAAAGTTACTCCCTAATTTTCTGTCTCCCGTTCCTTGCTCTGAATTTGTTCGATCTGAAACTGTCCTCAGGTTCCCATCCTCCTGTCAATCTAGTTTAAACCAACCCCAACAGCACTAGCAAACCTTCCTGCAAGGATATCCATCCCAGTCCTGTTCAGGTGTAAACAGTCCAGGCTTGTACAGGTCCCAACTTCCCCAGAATCAGTCCCAATGCCCCAGAAATCTAAAGTCCTTCCTCCTGAACCATCTCTCCAGCCATGCATTCATCTGGTCTATTCTCCTATTTCTATACTCACTAGCATGTGGCCTTTGGAAAAATCTGGAGATTACCATCTTTGAGGTCCTGCTTGCTAATCTCTTTCCTAACTCCCTAAACTCAGTCTGCAGGACTTCATCTCTTTTTTCACCTATATTGTCAGTTCCAATGTGGACCACGACTTCTGGCTGTGCGTCCTCGCCCTCCAGAATGCTCTGTAGCCGCTCGATGATATCCATGACCCGTGCACCAGGGAACATACGACCATACAAATTAGGAGCAGAAGGAGGCCATTCAGCCCGTCAAGCCTGCTCTGCCATTTAATAAGATCATGGCTGATCTGTTTCTGTCTTGAATTCCACACCCATCAATCCCCGATAACCTTTGATTTCCTTGCCTAACAAGAATCTATCCACCTCCGCCTTAAAAATATTCAATGACCCGTCTCCACCACCTTCTAAGGCAGAGAATTCCAAAATTGCACAACCCTCTGAGAGGAAATATTTCTCCTCGTCTCTGTCCTAAAAGGGCGACCCCTAATTTTAAAACAGTGTCCCCTAGTTCTGGACTCACCCACAAGAGGAAACATCCTTTCCACATCCATCTTGTCAAGACCGTTCAGGATCTTATAAACTTCAATCAAGTCTCCCCTCACTCTTCTAAACTCCAGTGTGAACGAGCCCAGTCTGTCCAACCTTTCCTCATAACCATCTCCAACACATTCACATCCTTCCTTAAATAAAGAGACCAAAACGGCACACAGTATTCGAAATGTGGTCTCACCAATGCCCTGTATATCTGAAGCATAACATCCTTACTTTTAATTTCAATTCCTCTTGTAATAAAGGATAGCATTCCTTGCTGTACCTGCAAGTGACTCATGCACTAGAACACCTAGATCACTCTGCACCTTGGAATTCTGCAGTCATTCGCCATTTAAGAAATACTCTGTTTTTTAATTCTTCCTGCTGAATTGAACAACTTCATATTTTCCCACATTGTACTCCATCTGCCAGATTTTTGCCCACTCACTCAACCTATCTATATCAGTCTGCAACCTCCTAATGGCCTCTACACAACATACTTTCCTACCGATCTTTGTATCATCTGCAAATTTAGCTACCATGCCATCGCTCCCCTCATCTGTCATTGATATAAATTGTAAAATGTTGAGGCCCAGCACAGACCCCTGTGGGACTCCCGCTCGTCACATCCTGCCAATCAAAAAAGGACCCATTTATGCATACTCTCTGTTTTCTGCCAGTCAGCCAATCTTCTATCCATGCTAATATGTTACCCCCTACACCAATAGCTCCTACTTTGCACAATAACCTTTTATGTGGCACCTTGTCAAGTGCCTTCTGGAAATCCAAGTACAGTACGTCAACGGTCTACCTTTTATCCACAGCGCATGATACTCCTTCAAAGAACTCCAATAAATTGGTTAAACATGATTTCACTTTCACAAAACCATACTGACTATTCCCGATTACCTTGAATTTTTCTAAGTGCCCAGCTATAGCCTCCTTAATAATCGATTCTAACACCTTCCTCATGACAGACGTCAAGCTAGCTGGCCTGTAGTTACCTGGTTTCTGCCTCCCCCCTTCTTGAATAGAGGGGTTATATTTGCTACTTTCTAGTCTGATGGAACCTTTCCAGAATCCACCAAATTTGGAAAAATTTACACCATTGCACCTACTACCTCATTAGCCACCTCTTTTAAGACACTAGGATGAAGCCCATCAGGACCCAGGGACTTTTTAGCCCATAGCTCCATTAATTTGGTCAGTACCGCTTCCCTAGTGATTGTAATTTCACCAAGTTCCTCTCTTCCTTCCACCTCCTCCTGATTTACAGCTATTACTGGAATTTGTTTGTATCCTCTATAGTGAAGACAGAAGCAAAATATTTGTTCATTTCATCCGCCATTTCTTTATCATCTACTATTAGCTCCCCATTCTCACTCTCTAGAGGACCAATACTCACTTTACTTACTCTTTTCCCTTTTAAATACCTGTAGAAACTCTTGCTGTCTGTTGTTACATTTCTAGCTAGCTTCCTCTCATACTCTAATTTCTTTCTCCTGATTAACCTTTTAGTCTTTCTCTGCCGTTCTTCATATTCTGACCAATCATCTGACCTGCCACTCATCCTTGCATAATTATATGCTTTTTCTTTAAGTTTGATGATTTCCTTAACTTCTTTAGTTACCCACAGATGTTGGGTCCTCCCCTTAGAATTTTTCTGTATAGTAGGAATATACTTATTCTGAGTATTCTGAAAAATCCCCTTAAATGTCTGCCACTGCTTCTCAGTTGATCTATCTCCTAGCCTAGTAACCCAGTTCACTTCAGCTAGTTCAGCTTTCATAGTTAAAGTTTAAAATACTAGTCTTAGACCATTCCTCTCTCTTTCAAACTGGATGTAAAATTCAATCATATTGTGGTCACTGCTACCTAGAGGTGCCTTTACTCAGGTCATTAATTAATCCTGTTACATTACACAATACCAAGTCTAATATAATCTGCTCTTTGGTTGGTTCCAGAACGTGCTGCTCTAAGAAACTATCTTGAAAGCATTCTACGAACTTCTCATCCAGGCTACTATTGCCAATCTGATTTTTCCAGTTTATATGTAGATTAAGATCACCTATGATTATTGCTATTCCTTTATCACAACAAACCATCCTGGAATCACACCTGTCTGTTCCCCTAACTATAGAATCCCCTACCACTATTGCTCTTCTGTCTTTTCTCCTCCCTCCCTGAACAGCTGAGCCACCCATGGTGCTCTAGTCATGACTCTCACTGCACTCTCCAGAGGAACCCTCTTTCCCATTGGTACTTAGAACTGAATACCAGTTAGAAAGTGGGATGCCCTCTGAGGCTCCTGCTCTATCTGCCTTGCCCTTCTTGTCTGTCTGGCAGCCACCCAGTCCGTCTCTACCTGCACTTTCTTAAGCTGCGGGGTGACCACCTCCTGAAACATGCTTTGCACGTATCTCTCATCCTCATGACTGCACCTCAGTGACACCAGCTGCTCCTTGAGTTCCAAGATTCAACACTCGAGTTTTTGCATTTGGTGGCACTTTCTGCACGTGTAGTTGTCCAGGACATGGGTAGGGTCCTGGAATCCCCACATGGCACAGGATGTGCATTCGACGGGTGTGAGCAGCGTACCATGCCTCAAATTATTTATTTACTGCACTAAAATTGGACATTAAATAAACAAAATCAAATGGTTATAAATAGAGCGAGCAAACAAGTAACCACCTACTGGTATTTTAGCTTCTGCTTAGTAGATTGACTTAAATGTAGGAGAAAAAATAAAAATCAGCAGAAAAAAGAAAATAAGAAAGTAAGAAAATACCCACCAGATACTCACCGACTAACTCTCTGTGCCTTGCCGCTCTCTCTCCCCTTTCGCACTGTTTGTAGTTTCAAAGCCTTACCCAGCCAGTCATCTACCTGTTTTCCTGTGATGTCACACCTCAAGTTTTCTTTCTGATTGCATGCTTTGCTGTTGGAAATGTGGAGATGTGGAAATCTGCTCTTACCAAAACTGATCTACCTTACCACTATTAAACTCCTCTCTCCCAATGCGTCTCTGCTGCTGTGTCTCTGCCAGTATTTCCCGCGCTCTTTTTAAATTCCTCTCTCCCGGTGTGGTCTGCTGCTGTGTCTCTGCTGTTGGTTCCCACGCTCTTTTTAAACTCTTCTCTTCTGATGTGCTCTGCTGCTTTGTCTTTTTCACAGATTGGTGAATGTACCACCAAGCTTTTAAAATTTTTTCTATAAAAAGAATGACAGAGTATTGTTCTTCCAGTCATTGTATGCAATGAACCTTGCTAACGTCTCCAGCATGCTATTCACTTCAGGTATCCCTTGGTGAAGAAAGCCTGGTTTCCTTTATTCCAATGTGCATCCCTCTGTCTATATTTGTATACTGAAGTGCACTGAAAAAAATCATAGGAGAACACTTCACAGAATCACCTTGGTTATACTACCAATAGATTGTTTTCTTAGTTATGGAAGTCTTGCGATTTGAATTCAGTTTATGCACACAGATAAGAATAAGTTTGTTACATCTACCTAAAACAATGGCTTTGTACTAACCTCCACACAAGCAGGAGAGGATCAGGATGGGTGTTAAAAAGTTCCGTATGCGATGCATATCAGAGCATCCAAGTGTCCCATCATGGAGAGGTGGAACACTAATTCACATATTTAAATAGGGCTCCCACAGTGTAAATAGGAGCTTGATTTAAAATTGATTGTTGCTGCACCAGTTTCTCAGGGGCTAGAAACCCAGCAGTGAAAGTGAGATGGAAACTACCAGCTCCACAAGGTGTTGCCTCTTTCAAGCACACCTTGTGGGCCAGGAGGAACAGGAGTGCTGCCCTCGGCCCCAAATGCAGACCTCCCCCATCCTCCAGATTGCTGGGTCTCTCTGGCATCCCAATTGACAGGGACCATCCCCACAGATCTCCGGCTGCAGCCTCCCACTGCTGGTGTTTGCTTCTTCCCATAGGCCAGGCTGTCCAGTTGGCTGGCTGTTGGGCATGAAACGGAGCTAAAAGATGTTAGTGCAATCCTGCCATTACTTTTGTGAGGATCTCTGCGTTCCTGGCCTTGCCAGATTCTTTGCCTGTTTTTTGCCTCACTTGTACCTTCCTTGTAAACATCAGACCCAATATAAACATAGAAATCAGGATGACATAGCCAGGTTAATAATATTTCATTTTCCAGTGGGACTCATTACAGACTTAACTATTTGGATCTCTGTACAATGCAAAGGTTGCAATACGTAGCTATTTCTTCCCTGATTCCATCAATTAGATTCAGCTACAGTGTTTCTAGCTAATGACTGATGGAATATTCTGGATAGTTCACATATTGCCAACCATTCATTATTGATCAACATCATAATTTTCAACATCGACGGGAGTGAAAATCTAGTGGCATTAGATTGGCCATCTGTTGTACATCCTGCTTGGATTTTCCAGTCCCCAAATGGGAATTTTAACTCCTGAGCAGGAAGATGGCAGGATTCAGTGGCCACCCACCCAAGACCTATGGCGGAGGCCTGCTCCTTGTTAAGTACCAGGCCTTATTGACATTCCATTGGCCAGTTGTGTGCCCGAAATGGATGTCCAGAGGCAGCTCACCAGCTTTAAGTCTACAAAAATCAGGTGGCATGGAGTTCACCAGGTTGGCAGTCAGGTAAGTCGTTGGGGGAGGAAGGTTTTCAGGGAGTTTTGCAAGTGGAAAGGGGGCAGGAGCTTGGCTCAGTAGTTTCTTTGTGGGACCCAGAAAAGTACTCCTACTCCCTCAGGGCTCCACAAAGATAAGTTGTACATGTACCTCACAGGTCCTCCCCTGGGTGTCTGGCAGGTTTTAGGCTCAGTAGACAGTTAAAATTGCATAGAGGCCCTAAGTGATTTGGATATATTCATGCAGTTCCCGTCTGACCTACCTCAATCACCCACAAAACTAGCCCCGTGGTGGGACATAAATCTTGGATTTTAACTCCTGTTCTTTCTGGAAGGAGTTGAAATTTCTTCAACTGACTTTAACAGAAAAGAAAATCAGGCAGAGTGTATAACGGGGACCCATCCAATACCACGGCTTTTATAGCACCACCTCCCCCACCCCCAAAGTTGAAATCTACCACCTAATCTCAGCAGAGAAGTAGTTCTGTTATAAGTCTGCTGGGTTCAACCACAAAGCCAATGGATTCTTGCTGCTGGACAATTTTATGGAACAAAAGTAAACCAATAAATTTAGCAACATTAATATTTACAGAATTATTTTCTTTTAATGGTCCTTGCAGTATGGTTTTACTATTGTGGAGCACTAGTAACCTGACACAGTGGGGATGATTTTCAACTGCCCCTTGTCTCATTTTGCAGTATAAAGAGAGCAACGGCAGCCCCTGACTGCCTCGTGCTAGCCCAATATGATTTTCAGGCACCCAGCAAATGAGTGACCAGCACTCCTGACCGAAACAGATGCAGGCATACTTGACTATACAAATCAGAATCCTGTGCTGGTTGTAGGACCCTGTTTGTAATTTTCAGTACAAGTGGATGGATTGTGCACTGCACATGCTCCACTTATTGGTACTTGGCCTTAGTGTCCTAACCAGTGTTCTTTAAAAGTACCATTGGAGGCCACTCACAAAACAGCCACTAAAAATGCAATTTTGTGGGGCCACAGGGAGCAGAAACACCCCACAAAAAGACTGTGACCTGCCACCGACTGCTTAGTGAAAGAAAAGGAAATCTTGTATTTTATAGCATCTTGTATGACCTTGGGATATCCCAAACCACTTCACAGCCCATGAAGTACTTTTGAAGTGTGGCCACTATTGTAATGTAGGAATTGCAATGGACTCTCATTTATGGTTTATTTTCCGGCTCTGTCCTGCTTTGGAGTCACTGGATTTCCCATCTCCCTTGGACCAGCAAGCTACTGATCAGCACTCATCAAGCTTGCCGATCCAATGCAAGCAAGGCCCAAATTTGAAAATGGTTTAGGCCTCTGTCTACACGTATTGAGCAGGCAGTGTAATCACGCCACCTACTGCTCCTGCCAATATGGCCAAATGCTGAAAAATGGCCCAAAAATTTGTTTGTAAACAATTGCTTATTTTAAGGAGGTGAACATGTTCACATTGGCAATGATGAATTTCCACTGAGACATGAAATTACAATAGGAATCTGAAGTAAGTATATGTAAATGTTGACCCAGAAATTGCTGGAGCAGTGCACCTCACAGTGAGTGATGTGAACTGGATTTTTACCCTCACTTTTCAGGTTGTATTACTTTTGTGCCAAAATGCAAATTGCTAACAGTGTGGTGAGGTCAACAGTGCATCTGGGACCTCCTGAACATCAGTTCCAATGGTCTATCTCCTTAACCAATGAAATTTAAGGACATAGAAAAAAATAGAGTGAATAATGGAGAAGTAACTAAGGTGAATTAGAATCAAATTAGATAAAGAGAAACAAAGGGAGGGAAAGGAAGATTGGATTAAGAGAAATAGAAAAAAGGAGATAGAAAGGATAACAAACAAAAAAGATGTAAAAATGCTAACTTTTAACAATCTCTAGGAACAATTTACTACTTGCAATAATGAGCCTCCACGGTTTCAATTCTTCTCCAAAGTCGTGTGGCTTGTCAGGACCATAAATCACATTACGAGGGAACTTGCAACATAAAATACCAAGACTAAATGTCTACCAAAAAATCCCTTCATGGTTACCAGCAATTTCTTGATACTCATGGGGAGATTGACGGCAAGGCCCTGATTTTACAAGGCTAAGGGCAAGTTGTCCAGCAATTTGTGGCAATTCGTATCTCTTCTTGCCACAAATAGTTGGATATTGCACTGTGAATTCACCATTATTTTTCCAGCAATTTCTGGCCATTAATGCTAAATGACTATTGTGAATAAATAAAGGTAACTCTGTTCTCATAAAAGCAGTCCTGTAGTTGGGTCGTGTCCATTAACGAATGCAATCACATCTTATTGCACCTAGTTTTCATGACTTAAATACAGCAGGGTAGACCAATGTCAATTCTGCCTGATCTCATCATCACGCCTCACAGTAACAACAGTTTCCCAAGATCTCATGTATTATATAATTATTCCTTGGTATAACTTTGAAATTTACTGTTTACTTTTTACTAATGATTCTTGTAGAGGTTAATTAACGCAAATCAATATAAGAGCTACCACTATCACTGCCTTATTCCCTTAATTAACTTTTCTAAATTTTGACAAAAATTACTTTCGACATCCTATACTTGGTTCACATTCACTATCATGTGATTTGAAGTTTCCCCTATGAACAATAAAGAAATATTAGTGCATGTATGTGAAAGTGCCAATGAGGTGCTTGTGTTTCATAACCAATAAAGGGTGAGTTTAGTATGCTTTTCACACTAAGGAACACCTGTGCTTTACTCTGGCAGGAATAAATCATTGTTGTAGTAATAGGAGTGCAGTTGATAACAGTTTTAATAATCAAGAAGTGAGTTACTATAATAACCACCAATGTTTCCTCTCTTGAAATTTTAAAGCTAAGCTGTCACCATGGCACAAAGGAATACTCACAATTCAGTATGAATACATAGAACACCCATGCAAGAAGGCTAAACCACATTTACCACATGAAACCACTGGCATTTAAATACCATTGCTTAACTTTATTCATACAAAGAATTACCAGTGACAAATAAGAGTTAATCCATAGTGCACATTGCTGCTCCCATGTTGAACATGTTAAAATTACAATGTCTGTTTTGGGCATTGGTATTAATTTATTGCTGAAATCTGGAATCAATTAGCATATGTGAATCTCTATCACTGGCTTGCATGAGTTAATCTTCTTGTAACAGTTATGTATAATTTGTTGCAGTAGTCGAGCTCTGGGTGGTTTTTAAAGTCACTCAGTAAGCCATCTGCAGAAACTAATTCTGGAGCTCTAGTGTTACAACATACTGCAGAACTTGCAAATCCAATCACAAAGAACTGCATCAAAGATGGTGGAGTAGTGACTTCAATTCTTCTAAATTAGTGCTGTCAAGAGACAGGTGAGACAGATTCTATTGTATTATAGTACTACAAAGAGGTTAAAGACCTTACCCTTGAATAGCAACCATACAAGATTAATTCCAATGTGGGCCTGGCAATGTATGAGCATTAATTTCAATGGATAAAGTTGAGTTGGGCAAGAGATATTGCAACTTTAAATGCAACATAGGAGCAGATGAATTAGAAAGAAGTGGTGAACAAATGTGACAACATTCCTTGAAAGAAGACAGTGGAACAAGGTGTAGGTAAGTGTGAAGGATATGTGCACCATTTATTCATGTATTGCTATTGGATTTTATTCATTACAGCATCAACATCATTTGGTGTTCACATTGAAAGTTGGGACACAAAAAGAAACAACTGGCTAACAGCTTATCTATAGGAATTCTACTTCTCTAATTCAATGCTTCAGATGCACTCAGTGACTAGTTTAGTAGGGCAATGAAAGTCTTAAAAACTGCTGCTTGAAAATCATTCCTCCAGTCTCACCTTCATTCTTCAAGTAACAATAAACTAACCTCCACATCAAAACTTACACACTGCTGATAATATATGTGAGCCTGAACTTGCTTGCTTTCTCTTATCTTCCTCAATACAATTGCCTCACTTTTTCTTTACTGTTTTATTTTGTTCAACTTGTTCTTCTTCATCCTCGGGGATGAACACACTTACAGTAAAATCGCCCGTTTCAGTGCCATATTTGTTTTTTACGAGGATGCTGTATTTGCCAGAGTCTGTGGTTCTGACATCGGTGATGGTGAAGGAAGCAAATTTTCCCGATTCAAACTTCAGTATCATGTGAGCATCTCCCAGCAGCTCTCTGTCATTCTTCACCCAGGAAACTGTAGGAACAGGATCTCCCCAGACATTACAAGTAAGGTTAAGTGACTAAAAAGAAATAAAAACAAATTAATAATTTTTCTTAAAACGCCCAAAAGGAATCATTACACAGTAAAATTTCATTACTTCAAACTCTAAAAACATATCATTTATTTTAGTGTGTGGTTCAACCCAGTTAAACAAGGATCAGTTTTTTGTAATGAGATCTTATGGTTCTTCTGTTGATCATTGAAAAACTAAAGAGGTTAAATATCTTCTATGATAAGTTTGATTTGTATTAATAATTGCGAAAATAGTAATGCAAAATGTCTGCTCTCAGATTGTTTTGTTTTATATTATTCTGAAAGGCCAGAGTTAAAATATAGAACGACAGCATCATACTTGCCAGGCAGCCTTAAACCAAAAGCTAAATATTGCAGATGTTGTATTTCCAGCATTTTCTGCTTTATTTACCTTTCCTTCTTGGATTGTAACAACATCAGGCAAACCTCCGATAACACGAGCACGATCTAATAGAGAAAAAAAGCATCAAATTCTCTTAGACATTACAACATGAAGTTATATTTCAAAGTGCAAATCTCCTGATACAAAAATGACACAGTTACGAGTGCCATAGTAACCCAGCATGGTCAGCACCAGACAGTGGAAGATGCAAGTTTAATTCCCACTCTTTACTGTGTCACTTTGGGAGAGCCCAGGTGGGAATTAGGTGCTTTTCCAATGTGGGACTGTGAAAAATTAAAGGATAAGTCAATTACAGTATATTCTTACGCTCCTGTGTAAGCATCTCAGAAAGAAATTGCAGAGCTGTATATATGTAGTTAAACTGGTCTAATTGAATCATGGAGCAGTCTCTTGACCTCTTCATGTTCCTATGAATGGTCCAGCAAAATTGTGGTGTTTTGCGAGAAAAAAAAGAATTTATATACCCTCATAAAAGAATGACAATTTTAAGTAGAACTTTATCAGTCACCTCAACAATCCATTTATTAAAACTGCAATTTAACTACATAACAATATTAATGATATATTTATAAAATATCTGAGAATGTAACACTCACTTTTTTCAGCAATTGCAGCCTGTCTGTTTATTAAAGATTCAAAAAGAAAGTAAAAAAAAAGAAATTAAGGCAAAAATTGTTAATCTGCATGTAACATAATTCTATCCATACACATTGAGAATTATAAAAATTATTTTGATATCACAACAACTGCGATGTCACAAAAACAAATTTTTGCTTGTTTTTTTATTGGTGGTATTAAAAATAGAAATCTATTAAAAAAGGGAAGGTAATTAGTGTGGTGATATTATTTGTTCTTTGTGACTGACTAAATGCAGAAACTGGAGACTTTTTAAATCAAGATGCAAATACAATATATTGGTAACAAATGACATTTCTGCGAGGTGAATATAATTGTTTACAAATGCTTTGCTTTCTTACAGTTATTATCAAGTTCTATGACAAAGCAATAAAAAAACGTTAGTGCAAAAGACAAGGCTGAAGAATCTGCAACCATCTTCAGCCCAAAGTGCCAAGTGGATGATCCATCTTGGCTCCTCCTGAGGTCCCCACCATAACAGTAGCCAGTCTACAGACAATTCGATTCACTCCACGGGATATTAAGATGTGACCGAAGGCACAGGATACAGCAAAGATTATGGACACTGACAACATCCCAACTGTAGTACTGAAGACCTGTGATGCAGAACTAGCCCACCCCTAACCAAGCTGTTCCAGTGCAGCTACAACACTGGCATCTACCTGACAATGTGAAAAATTCCTGTCCACAAAAAACAGGACAGATCCAATCTGGCCAATTACCATCACATCAGTTTACTCTCAATCATCAGCAAAGTGATAGAACATGTCATCAATATTGCTATCAAGTGCCACTTACTCAGTAACAATCTGCTCACTGATGCTCAGTTTGGCTTCCGCCAGGGTAATTCAGCTCCAGACCTCAATACAGCCTTGGTCCAAACGTGCACAAAAGAGCTGAATTCAAGAGCTGAGGTGAAAGTGACTGCCCTTGATACCAAGACAGCATTTGACCGAGTGTTGCATCAAGGAGCCCTAGCAAAATTGAAGTCAATGGGAATCAAGGGAAAACTCTCCACTGGTTGGAGTCATACCTAGCACAAAGAAAGATGGTTGTGGTTGTTGGAGGTCAATCATCTCAGCCCCAGCACATCGCTGCAGGAGTTCCTCAGGGTAGTGTCCTAGGCCCAACCATCTTCAGCTGCTTCATCAATGACGTTCCCTCCAACACAAGGTCAGAAGTGGAGATGTTTGCTGATGATTGTACAGTGTTCAGTACCATTCACAGCTCCTCAGATATTGAAGCAGTCCATGCCCACATGCAGCAAGACTTGAACAACACTCAACTTGGGTTGATAAGTGACACAAAAGTGCCAGGCGATGACCATCTCCAACAAGAATCTAATCATTACCCCTTGACATTCAATGGCATTATCATTGCTGAATTCCCCCACCATCAACATCCTGGGGGTTACCATTGACCAGAAACTTAACTGGATCAGCCATATAAATACTGTGGCTATAAGAGCAGGCCAGAGGCTGGGAATTCTGTGGCAAGTAACTCACCATCTGATTCCCCAAAGCCATCTACAAGAGAAAAGTCAGAGGTATGATGGAATACTCTGCACTTGCCTGGATGATTTCAGCTCCAATAACAACCAGGAAGCTTGACACCATCCAGGACAAAGCAGCCTGCTGGATTGGCACCCCATTCACCACCATAAACATTCACTCCCTCCACCACTGGCAGCAGTGTGTACCATCTACAAGATGCACTGCAGCAACTTACCAAGGCTCCTTCGACAGAACCATCCAAACCTGAAACCTCTTCCACCTAGAAGGACGAGGGCAGCAGATGTGTGGGAACACCACCAACTGTAAATTCCCCACCAAGTCACACAACATCCTGACTTGAAACTGTATTGCTGTTCCTTCACTGTTGGGTCAAAATTCTGGAACTCCCTCCCTAACAGCGCCTTGGGTGTACCTACACCATATGGACTGGAGCAGTTCAAGAATGTGGCTCACCACCACCTTCTCAAGGGCAATTAGGGATGGGCAACAAATGCTGGTCTTGCCAGTGATGCTCACATCCCAAGAACAAAAAA
The DNA here is from genome assembly GCF_036365525.1 of Heterodontus francisci. Taxonomy (NCBI): domain Eukaryota; kingdom Metazoa; phylum Chordata; class Chondrichthyes; order Heterodontiformes; family Heterodontidae; genus Heterodontus; species Heterodontus francisci. The sequence goes on along the minus strand of NC_090375.1, from coordinate 81,974,601 downwards.
AAAGTGCTTCCCTAATGATCCAGTTGCCTAACCCACTGATCACATCATGCAAGAGGTAGGTTCCAAATAGTATATGTCATTGTCACTGTAATCTCCTGGACTAGTTACAATTGCCAAAAGTAATCAAGAATTTGCTAGAATTTTCCCTCTAATTGGCCTTGGATTTTTGATCTGGTTTTATGCCTCTCTGAGGACAGTATGCAGCACCTTAAGGGGTATGGAGTCTCTTAATGTGATGCATAAGGCATCACAACTATATGCAACAGGCTAGATAAACCAGTGATCATTTCCTGTCGTGACGTTTTGTATGTTAGTATGGGTAGATCATTTAAACAGACCAGGATGGTCCCAGGCTCAATCTCCAGTATGTGTTGTATTAGCTGATCTGGGCAAGGGCAGTAAAATGAGCGCTAAGATTAGGAGGTGGAAAATTGAACATGCTACTGCTTCAAACTACCATCTAACAACAACTGTTGCGGCACAGTGGTGCAGTGGTTAGCACCGCAGCCTCACAGCTCCAGGGACCCGGGTTCAATTCTGGGTACTGCCTGTGCGGAGTTTGCAAGTTCTCCCTGTGTCTGCGTGGGTTTTCGCCGGGTGCTCCGGTTTCCTCCCACATCCAAAAGACTTGCAGGTGATAGGTAAATTGGCCATTGTAAATTGCCCCTAGGCGATAGGGAATAAGGGATTACTGTAGGGTTAGTATAAATGGGTGGTTGTTGGTCAGCACAGACTCGGTGGGCCGAAGGGCCTGTTTCAGTGCTGTATCTCTAAATAAATAAATAGATGTGAGTGGACATCAGGTGGAGTCAAGACTGGATAAAATGCTGAATTATCTAATCTCAGGGATGTAGGTTTTAAATTTAGAATTGTACACATTTGTTTCAAATGTCTCCCCTTCACGCCCCACCCCCACCCCCTCACCCATCCATTGTTGATCAAATTTCTAAAATAGTCAAGGGACATGCTTTCCCCCAAACATTTTGAAATTGTACACTAAAAATTGGTATGCTATGGTTAATTTTAAAACACTCTCGTTTCATCATAAGTATTAAAGTTTTTACTTTTAAAGTAGGAAAAATAACTGGCATTTAAATTTACATATTCAACAGAACAACCAGATTATAACTTCCCTAAAAGTTACCTGAATTGTCACTCCCAGCCCACCCCCTTTCACAGGGTGCTCTCCCTCTCTACCTGCCCCACTTCACAGAAAAAAAACTGGTTAAAAGACTGATTCTGTCTCAACTCTTCACTCGTCTTTGCTGCTCGCAGATCCTTTCTAGCATGTTCTGTTATAATTACAAAGGTAACTATTTGTAAGTCAAAATGTTCAATACCCATCCTTCCTGACATTTGCTGCCTAATTTCTATGTAATTTTTATGTGTATTTCTCTGAAATGTGTTCTTCAATTCTATGATTTGTGGGGGGATTTAACGAGTTTTCAGAAATTGACATGCCTTTGGGGACTAAAATAAAAGGAAAATACAGCAGATTCTGGAAATCTGAAACAAAACAGGAAGTGCTGGAAATACTCAGCAGGTCAAGCAGCAACTGTTGAGAGAGAAACAGAGTTAACGTTTCAGATCTGTGACCTGTCATCATGCCTTTGGGGACTGTGGTAAATAAGTGTTGTGTAATGTTTGCAGTCTTAAGAAACTATAGTGCCTACTTGTTTCAAATAAATGGGCTCACTTATTGCCATATAATGTTTGTGGTAACTGAATTAATCAGTGAACACGCATGTGTGGCAGCTACTACGAGCCAAGATGGAACCATGATATGGGTCACACTACCAAAGCTGATAAGAAGCGTCTGTAGTCTGTACATGATTGATTTAACTTGTGAAAATAATTTTTTCAACTGATCGCACAAACCTTATCAATATATGCCCTGTGATTATTGGCACCAGGGGTCACAACAAAATCAGCTTAAAAGGAGATCACACAGCCTCAGGACTGCAGTCGTGTAGGACTGATCTGGTCAATCACTTGAAGACGCGGAGAAAGGGAATGACGTGGAGTGACCAGCCAGGGTAGTCCGCTCCCATGCATGGGTAACTCAGAGATTCGGGGTATTTTAACTGTTATTTACAATAAAAGTTCCCATGCTTAGTGGAAACAGATTGAATCTGATCTGAGTGTGTCTCATCCATACACGTCCAGAGTAAGGCTCCGAACTTAAAAGTAAGATTCTCACATTCTACAGATTATTGGCGAGCCAGTTAGGAGCCTGAAGACAAAATATGGATGAGGCAGTAACAAAATATACTGGGGCAAAATTGCCAGTTAAGGAAGGGTGTGTCCGGGTTATACAGATTTCGGACGACCCTGTCGGTGAGGTAGAACAGTGAATGAAGAGGTCCACACATAAATTCAGTCAAATGAAAGCAGTCTGGCTCTTGGCTTATCAGGTTAAGTGTAAGCAGCAGGAGGAAAAGTGTAGAAAAGTGGAGTTAGAATTGAGTAAACTAATGAAAGAGAAGGAAGATGGATGTGCTGTAGTTGACAGGACAACGCATCAATGACAAAAGGAGAGGGAAGAACGAGGGGAGGAACAATGTAGACATAGGAGACAGATCAGTGGACTGGGAAAGTGGAGTTCCTGAAGGCACATTGTGTGGATATATCAAGAGAAAGGGAGAAGAGGAAGGCAGATGAGAGATGGTTGAAGCAGAGATGTAGTGAAGCTGAAAAGGAGAGAGACGTCTACCGGGTTTTGCAGTCAGAACACAAGACTAAGGTAGGCCATGCGTTATGTACCAAAATAACTGGTAGTCTAAAAAGTAAGTTACAGCAAAAGAGAGGCATCATCTGTGCTCTGCGACTGACTGGGGGAGAGGGCCTTGAACCCAGGTCAGACAACAGGGAGACAGATGATGATAGTGAGGGTGAAGATTTAAGGTGGATAGGGCTGGATGAGGATGGGAAAATGACGCGGTATCCAACAAGTAGACTAGGTAGAATGACCCCTATACACCAGAAGAGGTATAGACTTCCATCCAGAGGTCAACAGGGTTTGGTGGATTTAGAAAAGGAATTTGTAGTTCCTTTGACTTCCGAGGAACTGGAGAAGCTAGCCTCAGGGATGGGGAAACTGACACGAGGGGAAGAGCCGGAAGGTCACTTTCTAGAAATTGATCAAAATGCGGGACTCCATGGTTTAGATGAGACAGAAAAGAATACGTTTTTTAAAAAAAATCATTCATGGGATGTGGGTGTCGCTGGCTATGCCAGCATTTATAGCCCATCCCTAATTGCCCTTGAGAAAGTAGTGGTGAACTGCCTTCTTGAACCACTGCAGTCCTTGGGGTGTAGGTACACCCACAGTGCTGTTAGGATGGGAGTTCCAGGATTTTGACTGAGCGACAGTGAAGGAATGGTGATATAGAGTCATAGAGTTATACAGCACAGAAACAGGTCCTTCGGTCCATTGTGTCTGTGCCGGCCATACAGCACCCAACTATTCTAATCCCATATTCCTGCACTTGGCCCGTGGCCTTGTATGCTATGGCGTTTCACGTGCTCATCTAAATACTTCTTAAATGTTGTGAGGGTTCCTGCCTCTACCACCTCTTCAGGCAGTGCGTTCCAGATTCCAACCACCCTCTGGGTGAAAAAATGTTTCCTCAAATCCCCCCTAAATCTCCTGCCCCTTACCTTAAATCTATGCCCCCTGGTTCTTGACCCCTCTGCTAAGGGAAAAGTGTCTTCCTATCTAACCTATCAATGCCCCTCATAATCTTGTACACCTCAATCATGTCCCCCCCCCCACCCCCTCAGCCTTCTCTGCTCCAAGGAAAACCGCCCTAGCCTTTTCAGTCTCTCTTCATAGCTGAAATGCTCCAGCCCAGGCAACACCCTGGTGAATCTCCTCTGCACCCTCTCCAGTGCAATCACATCCTTCCTATCGTGTGGTGACCAGAACTGTACACAATACTCCAGCTGTGGCCGAACTAGCGTTTTATACAGCTCCATCCTAACCTCCCTCCTCTTATATTCTATGCCTCGGTTAATAAAGGCAAGTATCCTATATTCCTTCCTAACCATCTTTATCTACCTGTGCGGTTGCCTTCAATGATCTATGGACAAGTACACCAAGGTCCTTCTGACTTTCTGTACTTCCTCGGGTCCTACCATCCATTGTGTATTCCCTTGTTAGTCCTCCCAAAATGCATTACCTCACACTTTTCAGGATTAAATTCCATTTGCCACTGCTCCGCCCATCTTACCAGCCCATCTATATCTCCCTATAATCTAAGGATTTTCTCCGCACTATTTACAACACCACCAATTTTCATGTCATCTGCGAACTTATCTATCATACCTCCTATATTCACGTCTAAATCATTAATGTACACTACAAACAGCAAGGGTCCCAGCATCAATCCCTGTGGTACACCACTGGTCACAGGCTTCCAATTGCAAAAACAGCCCTCGACCATCACCCTCTGCCTCCTGCCACTAAGCCAATTTTGGATCCAATTTGCCAAATTGCCCTGGATCCCATGGGCTTTTACCTTCGTAACCAGTCTCCCATGCAGGACCTTATCAAAAGCCTTACTGAGATCCATGTATTTTACATCTACTGCTTTACCCTCATCTACACATCTCGTCACCTCCTCGAAAAATTCAATCAAGTTAGTTAGACACGATCTCCCCTTGACAAAGCCATGCTGACTATCCCTGAGTAATCCCTGCCTCTCCAAGTAGAGATTAATCCTGTCTCAGAATTTTTTCCAATATTTTCCTAACCACTGATGTTAGACTCACCAGCCTGTAATTACCTGCTTTATCCCCACTACCCTTCTTGAATAATGGTACCACATTTGCTGTCTTCCAGTCCTCTGGTACTTCTCCTGTGGCCAGAGAGGATTTGAAAATTTGTGTCAAAGCCCCTGCTATCTCCTCCCTTGCCTCACATAACAGCTTGGGATACATTTCGTCTGGGCCTGAGGATTTATCCACTTTTATGCCTGCTAAAACAGCTAATATTTCCTCCCTTTCAATGCTAATATGTTCAAGTATATCACAGTCCCCCTCCCTGATCTCTACACCTACATCGTCCTTCTCCATAGTGAACACCGATGAAAAGTAATCATTTAAAACCTCACCTATGTCCTCCGGCTCCACAGAAAGATTGACACGTTGGTCCTGACTCTTTCCCAGGTTATCCTCTTGCCCTTAATATACTTATAAAACGCCTTGGGCTTTTCCTTTGTCTTGCTCGCCAGTGTTTTTTCATGTCTCCTCTTCGCTCTCCTAATTACTTTTTTGAGTGCCACCCTACACCTTTTATACTCCTCTAGTGCCTCCGCTGTTTTCAGCGCTTGGGATCTGACATAAGCCTCCTTTTTTATCCTGATCCAATTCTTTATATCCCTTGACCTCCAGGGTTCCCTGGACTTGTTGGTCCTACCCATCATCTTAACATGCTGGCTCTGAACTCTCACAATTTCCTCTTTGAATGACTCCCACTGATGTGATGTAGACTTTCCTACAAGTTGCTGCTCCCAGTCCACTTTGGCCAGATTCTGTTTTATCATATTGAAATCGGCCTTCCCCCAATTCAGTACCTTTATTTTTGGTCCATCTTTGTCCATTTCCATAACTACCTTAAATCTTACAGAGTTATGGTCACTAAACCCAAAATGCTCCCCCCACTGACACTTCTACCACCTGACCGGCTTCATTCCCTAGGATTAGGTCCAGTACTGCCCCTTCTCTTGAAGGACTTGCTACATACTGGCTCAAAAAGCTCTCCTGCATGCATTTTAAGAATACCGCCCCTTTAAGCATTTTGCACTAAGACTATCCCAGTTAATATTGGGGAAGTTGAAATCCCCTACTATTATTACCCTATTATTTTTACACCTCTCAGAGATTTGTCTACATATCTGCTCCTCTATCTCTTCCTGACTGTTTGGAGGCCTGTAGTATACACCCAGCCAAGTGATTGCCCCATTTTTGTTTTTAAGTTCTAACCAAATGGCCTCATTTGAGGAACCTTCTAAGATGTCATCCCTCCTTACTGCAGTAATTGACTCCTTGATCAACAGTGCAATGCCATCTCCTCTTTTATCCCCTCCCCTGTCACGCTTGAAGATTCTATACCCTGGAATATTAAGCTGCCAGTCCTACCCCTCCCTCAACCATGTCTCTGTGATAGCAATAATATCTTAATCCCATGTGCGAATCAATGCCCTCAATTCATCTGCGTTACTAGTAAGACTCCTTGCATTGAAATAGATGCAATCCAACCTTGCATTTTTCCCTTGTGCCTTACCAGGTCTATATTTGCTCTGCCTTCCAGGCAAACTCACTTTCTGTTCTATATTACCCCCTACTGTACCTCCACTCTGTATCCCATCCCCCTGCCAAAGTTCCAAGTCAGGATGGTGTGTGACTTGGAGGGAAACTTGCAGGTGGTGGTGTTCCCATACATCTGTTGCCCTTGTCCTTTTAGGTGATAAAGGTTGTGGGTTTGGAAGGTGCTGTCGAGCGAGCCTTGGTGAGTTGCTGCAGTGCATCTTGTAGATGATACACACTGCTACTACTGTGTGTCGGTGATGGAGGGAGTGAATGTTGAAGGTGGTGGTTAGGGTGCCAATCAAGCAGGCTGCTTTGTCCTGGATGGTCAAGCTTCCTGAGTGTTTTTGGAGCTGCACGCATCCAGGCAATGGAGAGTATTCCATCATACTCCTGACTTGTGCCTTGTAGATGGTGGACAAGCATTCGGGAGTCAGGAGGTGAGTTATTCACTGCAGAATTCCCAGCCTCTGACCTGCTCTTGTATCCACAGCATTTATGTGTCTGGCCCAGTTTAGTTTCTGGTCAGTGGTGACCCCCCAGGATGTTGATAGTGGAGGATTCAGCGATCATAATGCCATTCAACATCAAGGGGAGATGGTTAGATTCTCTGTTGTTTGAGATGGCCATTGCCTGGCACTTGTGTGGTGCGAATGTTACCTGCCACTTATCAGCCCAAGCCTGGATGTTCTCCAGGTTTGGCTGCATACGAACACGGGCTGCTTCAGTATCCGAGGAGTCAGCAAATGGAGCTGAAAATTTTGCAATCGTCAGTGAACATCCCCACCTCTGACCTTATGATGGAGGGAAGGTCATTGATGAAGCAGTTGAAGATGGTTGGGTCGGGGACACTACCCTGAGGAACTCCTGCAGTAATGTCCTGGGACTGAGATGATTGACCTCTAACAATCACAACCTTCTTCCTTTGCGCTAGGTATGACTCCAACCATTTGAGGGGTTTTCCCCTGATTCCCATTGACTCCAGTTTTGCTAGGGCTCCTTGATGCCATACTCAGTCAAATACTGCCTTGATGTCAAGGGCAGTTACTCTCACCTCACCTCTGGAATTCAGCTCTTTTGTCCATGTTTGGACAAAGGCTGTAATGAGGTCTGGAACTGAGTGGCCTTGGCGGAACCCAAACTGAGTGTCAGTGAGCAGGTTATTGCTGAGCAAGTGCCGCTTGATAGCACTGTGAATGACGCCTTTCATCACTTTGCTGATGATCGGGAGTAGACTGATAGGGCAGTAATTGGCTGGGTTGGATTTGTCCTGCTTTTTGTGCACAGGACATACCTGGGCAATTTTACACATTGCCGGTTGGATGTCAGTGTTGTAGCTGTACTGGAACAACTTGGTTAGGGGCGCGGCTAATTCTGGAGCAGAGGTCTTCAATACTATTGCCGGAATGTTGTCAGAGCCCATAGCCTTTGCAGTATCCAGTGCCTTCAGCTGTTTCTTGATATCACGTGGAGTGAATTGAATTGGCTGAGGACTGGCATCTGTGATGCTGGGGACCTCAGGAGGAGGCCAAGGTGGACCTTCCACTTGGCACTTCTGACTGCAGATGGATGCAAATGCTTCAGCCTTGTCTTTTGTACCGATGTGCTCAGCTCCCCCATCATTGAGGATGGATATGTTTGTGGAGTCTCCTCCTCCTCCTGCCAGTTGTTTAATTGTCCACCACCATTCACAACTGGATGTGGCAGGACTGCAGAGCTTAGATTTGATCCCTTGGTTGTGGGATCACCTAGCCCTGTCTATTGCATGCTGTTTCCACTGTTTAGCATGCAAGTAGTCCAGTGTTGTAGCTTCACCAGGCTGCAGTCCATTTGGGGTAGGTATACCCACATTGCTGTTAGGAAGAGAATTCCAGGATTTTGACCCAGCGACAGTGAAGGAACGGCGATATAGTTCCAAGTCAGGATGGTGTGTGACTTGGAGGGGAACTTGCAGGTGGTGGTGTTCCCATGTATTTGCTGCCCTTGTCCTTCTAGTTGGTAGAGGTGGTGGGTTTGGAAGGTGCTGTCGAAGGAGCCTTGGTGCGTTGCTGCAGAGCATTTTGTACATGGTACACACTGCTGCCACTGTGCGTCGGTGGTGGAGGGAGTGAATGTTGAAGGTAGTGGATGGGGGTGCCAATCAAGTGGGCTGCTTTGTCCTGGATGGTGTCAAGCTTCCTGAGTGTTGTTGGAGCTGCACCCATCCAGGCAAATGAAGAGTATTCCATCACATTCCTAACCTGTGCCTCGTAGATAGTGGACAGGCTTTGGGGAGTCAGGAGGTGACTGATTCGCCACAGGATTCCTAGCCTCTGATCTGTTCTTGTAGCCATGGTATTTATATGGCTACTCCAGTTCAGTTTCTGGTCAATGGCAATCCATAGGATGTTGATAGTGGGGGATTCAGTGATGGTAATACCATTGAATGTCAAGGGGAGATGGGTAGATTCTATCTTCTTTGAGATGGCCATTGCCTGGCACTTGTGTGGCGCGAACGTTACTTGCTACTTATTAGCCCAAGCCTGGATATTGCCCAGGTCTTGCTGCATTTCTAAATAAACTGCTTCAGTATCTGAGGAGTCACGAATGGTGCTGAACATTGTGCAATCATCAGCGAACATCCCCACTTCTGACCTTATGATAGAAGGAAGGTCATTGATGAAGCAGCTGAAGGTGGTTGGGCGCAGGACACTACCCTAAGGAACTCCTACAGTGATGCCCTGGAGGTGAGATGATTTACCTCCAACAATTACAACCATCTTTCTTTGGGCTAGGTATGACTCCAATCAGCAGAGAGTTTTCCCATTGACTTCAGTTTTGCTAGGGCTCCTTGATGCCATACTTGGTCAAATGCTGCCTTGATGTCAAGGGAAGTCACTCCCACCTCACCTCTTGAGTTCAGCTCTTTTGCCCATGTTTGAACCAAGTCTGTAATGAGGTCAGGAGCTGAGTGGCCCAGGTGGAACCCAAACTGAATGTCACTGAGTAGGTGCCACTTGATAGCACTGTCGACGACACCTTCCATCACTTTACTGATGATGGAGAGTAGAATGATGGGGCGGTAATTGTCCAAGTTGGATTTGTCCTGCTTTTTGTGTACAGGACATATCTGGGCATTTTTCCACATTGCTGGGTGGATGCCAGTGTGGTAGCTGTACTGGAACAGCTTGGCGAGGGGCATGGCTTGTTCTGCAGCACAGGTCTTCGGTAACGTTGCCAGAATATTGTCAGGGCCCATAGCCTTTGCAGTATCCAGTGCCTTCAGCTGTTTCTTGATATCATGTGGAGTGAATTGAATTGGCTGAAGACTGGCATCTATGATGCTGGGGACTTCAGGAGGAGGCCAAGATGGATCATCCACTTGGCATTTCTGGCTGAAGATTGTTGCAAACGTCAGCCTAATCTTTTGCACTGATGTGCTGGGCTCCTCCATCATTGAGGAAGGGTATATTTGTGGAGCCACCTACTCCACCACCATTCACAACTGGATGTGGCAGGACTGCAGAGCTTAGCTCTGATCTGTTGGTTATGGGATTGCTTAGCTCTGTCTATCGCATGCTGCTTACGCAGTTTGGCATGTAAGTAGTCCTGGGTTGAAGCTTCACCAGGTTGACACCTCATTTTGAGGTTTGCCTGGTGCTGCTCCTGGCATGCCCTCCTGTACTCTTCCTTGAACCAGGGTTCATCCCCCAGCTTGATGATAATGGGAAATGCTCCCCTCAAGGAAGTCAGCACATCTGGTGCGTTAAAGAAGGGAAGGAGGTATGTTTGATTCAAATCTGTTGGAGAGAATATATATTGGAATCTGAGATCACTGTGCCCCAAACCTCTTCCTCGTTTTTTGCCCTAAGACAGGCACTATGGGGCGGAAGATGGGAAATTGTGGGAGGTTTCCATCCAGACAGCAATCCAAGGATGATGTATATGGACTGCCCAGATAATCATGTCCAGTTTTGTTGGTCAAAGTGGCAGAGAAAGATCCATTCAGGGAACTATATGTCTCTCAGAGGAGATGATGGATCGCCAGGACCAAATCGAAGGGTAACCTCGGAAGCAAAATGCACCCCAGATCCCATCCTTCTGAGATGAAAAACAAAACAAGGGTGCGAGACCTCTATCTTATGGACTAACCTGCCTCTCTGTGGTCCCGATGCTAACCACAGTTGCCAACCGGGAGACCCACAGATTGTGTTACAGTGGGAAGCTTTACAGTGTGTTTTAAGGGACTATTACACAGGCTCAGTAACCCTTAAAGCGATTGAACCCGACTGTCCAGTACATAGGGAGGCACCACATAATGGTCTGGTTTTGATTCCAGCGGAGAAGGTGCTATATCATAATGTACACCACGAGCTGGTATCGGTGATACTGGATCTAACAGATATGACTCTGCTGAGCTGGTCTAAACCAAAGACATGGGCACTGGATAGGCATCTATTGCAAAAGACTATTGAATCAGGGGTAGTGTCTGATGGGAGAGCCAAATCACTGGGAACAGATTTATGGCAAAGGGGAGTATGAAATCAGGAAAAGGAGTGAGTTGTTAAATGATATGGTAACAGGTTTCAACACTGAAGCTGACTGGTGAATACTATAGATTTACCTACACGAAACAATGTAATTAAGAATCTCAAAATACGGCTCAAAGATATTCTTTGGGAAAGTAACAGCAAAGCAGCGATAGTGTGTTCAAGAAAGGGAATAGGGATAACCCTGGGAATTATAGACCAGTCAGTCTTACGTCGGTAGTGGGCAAATTATTGGAGAGGATTCTGAGAGACAGGATTTATGATTATTTGGAAAAGCATGGTTTGATTAGAGACAGTCAGCATGGCTTTGTGAGGGGCAGGTCATGCCTCACAAGCCTTATTGAATTCTTTGAAGATGTGACAAAACATATTGATGAAGGAAGAGCAGTGGATGTGGTGTATATGGATTTTAGCAAGGCGTTTGATAAGGTTCCCCATGGTAGGCTCATTCATAAAGTGAGGAGGCATGGGATACAGGGGAAGTTGGCTGTCTCAATACAAAATTGGCTAGCCCATAGAAGACAGAGGGTGGTAGTAGATGGAAAGTATTCAGCATGGAGCTCGGTGACCAGTGGTGTTCCGCAGGGATCTGTTCTGGGACCTCTGCTCTTTGTGATTTTTATAAATGACTTGGATGAGGAAGTGGAAGGCTGGGTTAGCAAATTTGCCGATGACACGAAGGTTGCTGGAGTTGTGGATGGTGTGGAAGGCTGTTGTAGGTTGCAACGGGACATTGACAGGATGCAGAGCTGGGCTGAGAAGTGACAGATGGAGTTCAACCTGGAAAAGTGTGAAGTGATTCATTTTGGAAGGTCGAATTTGAATGCAGAATACAGGCTTAAAGACAGGATTCTTGGTAGTGTGGAGGAACAGAGGGATCTTGGGGTCCATGTCCATAGATCGCTCAAAGTTGCCACCCAAGTTGATAGGGTTGTTAAGAAGGCGTATGGTGTGTTGGCTTTCATTAACAGAGGGATTGAGCTTAAGAGCGGCGAGGTTATCCTCTCATCAACTCTACACGTTACATCCTCGAAGAATTCTAGTAGATTTGTCAAGCATGATTTCTCTTTCATAAATCCATGCTGACTGTCTGATTCTGCCACTGTTCTCCAAGTGCTCTGCTATAAAATCTTTTATAATGGACTCTAGAATTTTCCCCTCTACTGATGTCAGGCTGACTGGTCTATAATTCCCTGTTTTCGCTCTACCTCCCTTTTTAAATAGTGGGGTTACATTAGCTACCATCCAATCTGTAGGAACTGTTCCAGAGTCTATAGAATCTTGGAAAATGACTACCAATGCATCCACTATTTCTAGGGCCACTTCTTTAAGTACTCTGGGATGTAGATTATCAGGCCCTGGGGATTTATCGGCCTTCAATCCCATCAATTTTTCCAACACCATTTCTCTACGAATACTGATTTCCTTCAGTTGCTCCCTCTCACTAAACCCTGTGTTCCCCAACATTTCTGGTATGATCTTTGTGTCCTCCTTTGTGAAGACAGAACCAAAGAATGCATTTAGTTGGTCAGCCATTTCTTTGTTCCAAGTCGAGACCAAGGGCAGTATTTAATTCAAGAAGGGTTAGAAGGCAGGGAAATAACTAGACCTAGCAAGGGGGAAAGATAGAGAGGGGAGGATGGAGGGGGAAAAGAGAATGAGAGAAAGAGGATGGGGTAGGAAATAAGAGAACGTGGACAGAGGAAGAAAGACAGGGAGTGGAGCCATAGCTGGGTGGGAATAGGAGAGGCAAGAAGTGGTAAACTCTTCTACTGAGGGTAGTGGAATTTCTGGTGCCACTTTTGTGAGGAGGTTATTCTCTTTCCTCAAGTTCTGTCTTTACTTTTTACTGAGTTGGGATGAAGGAAGTTTGAGGGGCTAGGCTTCACTCCCCTTGGCCCTGATATCAAGCTAACATACCCTTTCATTGGTGGAGATTTAGGCAGTTGTCTTCCCTCTCATGGGAAGTTTGTTGGGGGGGAGGGGGCGAGGGGGAGGTGGTATGGTCTAGGGTGCAATCAATTTTTGCTCAGTGGTAGGAGAGTTGCTAAGCGGTATTGTGGCCTCCTCCGAGCACAGACCTGCAGTTCTGTGGGTCTGGGAAGGGGTGATGCAGAGTTTATGGGCTGAATTTTTCCAGCCTTTTTCTAGGGACAGTCTGGGAGGTGGGAAGGCCTCCGTGTAGAAATGCAGGAAGACCTGGACAATATCCAGGCTTGGGCTGATAATTGGTAAGTAACAGTCGCGCCGCACAATTGCCAGGCAATGACTATCTCAAATAAGAGAGTAACTAACCATCTCCCCTTGACATTCAATGGCTGTACGATCACTGAATCCCCCACTAATCAACTTTCCGGGTGTTAACATTGACCAAAAACTGAACTGGAGTAGCCATGTAAATACCATGGCTACAAGAGCAGATCAGAGGCTAGGAATCCTGCGGCGAGTAACTCACCTCCTGACTCCCCAAAACTTATCCACCATCTACAAGGCACAAATTAGGAGTGTGATGGATCACTCTCCACTTGCCTGGATGGATGCAGCTCCAACAACACTCAGGAAGCTCAATACCATCCAGGGCAAAGCAGCCCACTTGATTGTCACCCCACCCACAAACATTCACTCCCTCCACTACCAATGCACAGTGGCAGCAGTGTGCACCATCTAAAAAATGCATTGCAGCAACACACCAAGGTTCCTTAGACAGCACTTTCCAAACCCACAAACTTTACCACCTAGAAGTAAAAGAGCAGCAGATGCGTGGGAACACCACCACCTGCAAGTTACCCTCGAAGCCACACACCACCCTGACTTGGAACAATATCGCCGTTCTTTCACTGTCGCTGGGTCAAAATACTGGAACTCCCTTCCTAACAGCACCGTGAGTGTACCTACCCCACATGGCTTGCAGCAGTTCAAGAAGGCAGCTCACCACTACCTATTCAACGGCAATTAGGGATGGGCAATAAATGCTGGCATAGCCAGCGATGCCCACATCCCATGAATGAATTAAAAAGGCTGGCAAAATGGCATGAGAAGACGTTGGGTAGCATGCCCAATGTATTCCCATCGCCATGCTACTTTGGCAGTGGCAGAAAAGCTGGTAGGTCGTCCACCCACCTGGAGTGGCAATATCCAGCCGATGGCAACGATGGCACCCGCCCTCAGTGACCATCCTTTCCCATCTCGCCGTGGCCTGCCTGATTGGCCCCGGCATCCCCAGATCCTATTTACCTGACTTTGAGGGTGCTGATGCTCCTGGACCTCACTTACCTGACTATGAGGGCGCACGGCCATAGATGTGCCCTCATCCTCTAGGTGCAGCCCCAGCAGAGGCCACTGCTTGCAGTGGTACTACTGAAGCTGTTGAGCTGCTGGTCCTCTGTTTGGGTGTGGACCACCATCCTTATTAAGAATGGCAGCCACTCAATTGCCACTGGCAAAATGCGGCACCAGTTCCCACCACTCACCAAAGGAGGGTCGCACCACCACCGCCCCCCCCAAACTACTTGCGGCCCTGGTGGCATAACCCCTGCATCTCTGCTAAATCCAGCCCTATGTAACCAGCTACTAGGCCCTGCCTGTGTGTTCAGTGAAAAGGATGTGGTGGGGAGTAGTGCTAATTTCTAAGCTGGAACTGTCACCTCAGCAGTATTACTTTAGCTTCTGTGTCAAAGAACTTGAGTGAATAGGCTGAGCTAACGCTGAGGGAGGAGTGGCACTTTTTGGATAAACCAAGGCCCTGTCAGTGCTTTTAGGAGGACATAAAATATCTCACGGCACTATTAGAAAAAAGGGGAGAGGAGTACGCCTGGTGTCCTGGCCAATATTTATTCTTCAAGCAACATCATAAAGCAGATTAACCATTTATTTCCTTGCTGTTTGTGGGAGCTTGCTGTACGTAAATTGGCTGCTGCATTTCCATACAAAACAACAGTGACTACACTTCCAAAGTAATTCATTGTCTATAAAGCACGTTGGGATGTCTTGAGAATATGAAAGGTGCTATGTCAATGCAAGTTCTTTCTAGTTTGGTGTTCCTGTTTAGCAAGAATTGGGTGAGGGTTTGTCTTGATAGCTGCTTGTTATGACCAGGCAATTGTGTGTCGATTTCCTGTTATGTCTTCAGGACTTGAGGAGTTTGTGAGCTAATAAGGGCTTCTGGTGGGGGGTGGAGAGGGGCTCCACTGGCCGAGGTTACTCTACTGTTGAATGACAATGAGGTGCAGGAACACAAAATTATCGCCTTGTTGTGAGAGGGAACAGTTTCAAGTTGAAGGGAATAACTGCTTGAATACTTGTAAGAAGTTGAAACAAAGGCTGTGTGGGCATAGTTTAACAGCTTTAAAAAAACATTTACATGAAAGCGCATGTTCTGAAATCCAGAAAAGAGTTCAAAAATTGCTGCATTGTCATCTGATAGATTACTACAGTGAGTTACTACTAATGTTGCAAGTAACATTGAAAACCAGTGTCTTAGCACCACCTCCAGGAAAAATAGTTATTGCAGGTAAATTTAAAGGAAAATGCCAGAAGTCTTTTTTTGATATAAATATTTTCAATGCATTATGAAATGGAATGCTGTAACCCACTTAGCATTTTTTAATTATAATACATATTGACTTAAACTCCACATGTATTTCCACCTCAAGTGGATAAAAAGTGTGCCAGTTTGCAAAAAGTGTGTATGTTTGTTTTCTTTCTTTTTTTTCTTTTGGGCCTCCTTATCTCGAGAGACAATGGATACGCGCCTGGAGGTGGTCAGTGGTTACACCCTATCTAAGTTCACACATAAAGAATGGCCATTTAGGTGAAGTAGTAAAGGAAACCCACACCTGTGGAACCAAACTCCAGCAAGGAGTCAACGTCTTTAGGAGAGGAGAAAAAAAAATCAATGTCAAAAAATGCACACATACAGTTTTTAGTAAAATCGGTGTACTCACTTCAGCCTCTGGAATTCTGCAAAGGCTTCATCAAATACTTCAGGAAGAAGAGAAACAGGAGTGATTGTTAAATGTGTAACACATTAGTTCAGTGACTACATTGCAATGAAAGCAATTTAAATTTCCTGCCAGGTGCAAAGCTGGCAGCACAGATCAGTCTGCCTGTCGCAGAAACTGTCCAGTTTTTATTTCTGTTGGTTCCAATGAGCTGTCAATCTGCAAAGCCAATTTTACACTCGGACAACAAATTGAAAATCTACCCAAATATGTTCACATTATCACCACTGCAGCTGCCAGATTTCACTTGCTTTCTGATTTGATAATTGATTTGATAACTGAAAGATGACAGTCCAGTGACGTTCGATAGCGCTGCACAAATTTATCAAAATACAGGATACAACTTCATGTCCACATGAGATCAGGAGAAAGCTGAAGTCATCAAACTGTGGCTAAACAACTGCCTGATGAAAAAAAAAATTCTCATTTAAGACCATTTCCTAGTCCAGCTGGTTACAAAACAGAAGCCTGTCCTAAGCTGTGGAAAGCCAGATGCTATGGAAAGATCTAAGTTAGTGAAAGTGCTTTGGTGTAATGTGGTCCACAAAATGGTGGAACAGTCTCAATTGGTTGATGAATGGGCTTTTGTTTCACATAATGGATAATATATTACAACATGGGCCAGAATTTTATGTTGGGCGGGAGGCCCCGCCCACCAGCTGAAAAGTTGGGGGCGAGCCTGCCTCCGTTGGGCCTGGGAATCACGCCGGGATTTTTTGCTCCCCAGGCTCTTACTTGGCCTTGGGCGGGACTTCCACTTCCTTGAGGCAGGAAGTCCCCCCTAATGGAGCTGCCCACCAATCAGTGGGCAGGTAGCTCTTAGTCCTAGCAGCGCCACGGGGACCGGTGGCTATGGCTGGGATTAGAGTCATAGAGTCGTACAGCATAGAAACAGGCCCTTCGGCCCACCGCGTCCATGCCGACCATAATGCCTATCAATACTAATCCCACCTGCCTGCATTAATTCCATATCCCTCTATACCTTGCTCATTCAAGTACCTGTCCAGATGCTTCTTAAATGTTGCTACTGTTCCTGCCTCCACCACCTCCTCAGGTAGCTCATTCCTGATACCCACTATTCTTTGTGTGAAAAATTTACCCCTTTGATCCCCTTTAAACCTCCTCCCTCTCACCTTAAATCTATGCCCTCTAGTTTTAGTCACCCCTACCATGGGAAACAGACTCTGGCTATCTACCCTATCTATGCCTCTCATAATTTTATATACCTCTATCATGTCCCCTCTCAGCCTCCTTTGCTCCAGGGAAAACAGACCCAGCCTAAGCAATCTCTCTTTATAACTCAAGCCCTCCAAACCAGGCAGCATCCTTGTGAATCTTTTCTGCACCCTCTCTAGCTTAATCACATCTTTCCTGTAGTGCAGTGACCAAAACTGCACACAGTACTCCAAATATGGCCTAACCAATGTTATGTACAACTGTAACATGACATCCCAACTCTTGTACTCAATGCCTCGACCGATGAAGGCAAGCATGCCTTATGCCTTCTTCACCACCCTGTCTACCTGTGTTGCCACTTTCAGGGAACTATGTACTTGCACCCCAAGGTCTCTCTGTTCAACAACACTCCCCAGGGCCCTGCCATTCACTGTATATGTCCTGCCCTGGTTTAACTTGCCAACATGCACCACTTCACACTTGTCTGCGTTAAATTCCATTGGCCACTCCCTTGCCCACTTTCCCAGTTGATCTATATCCTGTTGTAACCTTAGACAACCTTCTTCACTGTCCACTATACCACCAATTTTGGTATCATCTGCAAACTTACTAATCATGCCCCTTACATTCACATCCAAGTCATTAATATATATGACAAACAACAGAGGGCCCAGCACCGATCCCTGCGGCACACCACTGGTCACCGGCCTCCAATCTGAAAAACAACCCTCCACTACCACCCTCTGCCTCCTATCACCAAGCCAATTTTGTATCCAATTTGCTAGCTCACCCTGGATCTCATGTGTTCGAACCTGCTGGACCAGCCTGCCATGCGGAACCCTGGACTGCACCCAGCCAACAGAAGCAAGAAGGACGACTGCCTCGGAACCAAGGTAAGTTTTTGGAGCTTCGCCGGGGACAATCGGCTGAGCCCCGACAAGGCAACAGTGGGGGGCATTTCGGAGTTGGTGGGGGCAGTGTTGTCCAGTGGGGGCGGTTGGGCTGTGGACGGTGGCTCCCTGGGGCACAGGATGCAGTTAATTGGCTACTTAAGGGCCTTGATTGGCCTGAGGTGGGCGGGCTGTTACTCGCCACTGCGTAAAATTGCAGCGGAGGTGGGAAGATATCGGGAATGGCACCCCCCCACCTCTCACTCAATTTTATGGCCCCTGCCCATTCATGTGAGGGGGCGGTAAAATTCCAGCCATGAAACAGAAGTTTCTTCAACAGGCCTAAACCTCAATCTCATAAAGACCTATTCTGTACCTATGTGATGATGACATTCTTTATGCTCATAGTGTCCCTAAATGAAATGTTCAGCTGAAAATACAATGAGATTGTTTCCAACACATTTCCCTTAGGAACTTTGCAAATATCAGAAACAGGAAATGTTCCCTTTATTGGCAGAACCCTCGTCGCAGAAAGGAAAAGGCTACTATAGTATGGCACTAAGTGCCTTACTCCCACTTGTTCATTTCAACTGCCATGATATCATCGTTCATATATTAAGACCATAAGTGGCACGGATGCCTGCCAGCAGTGTGTAAGTGTTCCTGAACCCAGTATATGAGGTACGGGCTACATCCATGGGGGAAATGAATTTTTGCCTTGCCCCGATCTGCTCTGAAAAGCTATTCCCCAGGACATCTGGTCTGGTATCAGCATGTGGATGGATCAACGACAACCTTTTATTACCATATTAAATGAGCATGAATGGAAGTAGATCTGTTTTTCTTACCTGTCCCTGTCAATTCAACTGATTTTTTGTGTCCTGCTTTTCCATCAAAGAGTTCAAGAATGTATTTTCCCTTATCCTTCTCAGTGGGTTCATTAATCTGCAACCAGAGCTGCTCTCCTGTAACACCGCTCTTTACTCTGTCTGTGGACGCAAGCTTTGTGTCTCTGGAGAAACACAACAAGCATTTTAGAATAATCCAAATTTTGGGTTGTGTTTTATTCCTAGCTTCCCCACAATATAATACGATGACAGTTCCAATAACAGGCACAAAGCTTCACATCTCTTTACTCATTCTCTGTAAAAAAAAAATACAGGAAAGGGGTAGATTTTGTGAGCCTCACTTGTGGGGAGCATCGGTTGGCGAATTGGACATGGAGGTCAGCCCGTCTAATTCACATTACTCTCAATTTTCCAGTGTGAAATGAACTGAAGAAAGTGATCTCTTACTTGTGGTACCAGATGATCTTCAAATCGTCCAGGTAGTAACTAAGAAAGGAGTAGATTCTGATACCATGTTCTGTACTCTGTACCTTCAGATCTGTTGCAGTCTGAGCTGTAATGTTAACAGAAACATTAAGTTTATATACCTAATTAATAATCACCAGAAAAAAAATGAAAATATACTGCAAGGCATTCTTCAGAGATCACTTACCAGCTGCACGACAAACTTCACTTATCACATCACTGAAAGCTGTAAAATTAAGATTAAACTTGTTTGATAAAGCAGATTTCATGGCTACAGTGATATTCTATCACATTACCCTAAATTTCATGATTGCAATAGTACATTCAAATATGCAGTGATGTGCTCTGCTTTGCATCCTGCATTTTGATAATAACTGCCCCCCCACCCTCTGGATTAGCATTAGAGCTGATCAGCCAATATAGACACTTCCAGCATTCGCAAAGGCACTGGTCAGGATTTTACATTGATTTCAGTTAGTATCTTTCAATCATGCATTTCCTGAAATATCCAGTCAATTGTCCCTTTTTTCCCACATTGTCTATCTCTCTGGGAAGTCCACTTGACATGCTCACCACTTCATGTAAAGTAGTTAAATCTGAAGCAGTCTGATCATTTTCTTAAGCCTGCGTCCCTTTGGCTCTAAGATTTCTTACAATCTCAAACATATAATGATGTTGAACAGCTTTAAAACAAGAAGGATCATTTTACTGTGATAATTTCCCGGGAGATCCTTGCACTTCATGTTGCTGGGCATAAATGCTATACCAAGTCCTTCATGGGCCGGGGAGGTAGGAACTCACAGCTTAGCGGTTCCTTGCCTCAGCTCCTCTCCTTCTGTGTAAGTGATCTTGTAAAGCACAGGCTTCTTACAAAGTAAGAGATTAGATGGTAAGAGATTAGAAAATAATAAAAATAAATGTTAAGAGATTAGAAAATGTAGACGTACAAAGGGAGCTGGATGTCCTCGTCAATAAGTCACTGAAAATATAACATGCAAGTGCAGCAAGCAATTAGGAAGGCTAATGGTATGTTAGCCTTTATCGCAAGAGGATTTGAGTACAGGAGTAGTGAAGTCTTGCTTCAATTGTATAGAACCTTGGTTAGACCGCACCTGGAGTACTGTGTGCAGTTTTGATCCCCTTGCCTTAGGAATAATATTATTGCCATAGAGGGAGTGCAACAAAGGTTCACCAGACTTGTTCCCAGGATGGCGGGACTGTCCTATGAAGAGAGATTGGGGAAACTGGGCCTGTATTCTCTAGAGTTTCGAAGAATGAGAGGTGATCTCATTGAAACCTACAAAATACTTAAAGGGATAGACAGGGTAGATGCAGGTAAGATGTTTCCCCCAGTTGGGGAGTCTAGAAGCAGGGGACACAATTTCACAATAAGGGGGAAGCCACTTAGGACAGAGATGAAAAGAAAGGTCTTTACTCAGAGGGTTGTGAATCTTTGGAATTCTCTACCCCAGAGGGCTGTGGAAGTTCAGCCATTGAGTATGTTTAAAGCAGAGATTGACAGATTTCTAAATACGAATGACATAAGGGGATATGAGGATAGTGTGGGAAAGAGGCATTGAAGTGGAAGATCAGCCATGATCGTATTGAATGGCGGAGCAGGCCCGATGGGCTGAATAGCTTACTCCTGCTTTTATGTTCCTATGTTCCGAAGGTCAAGGAGAAATTCCAGAATATAGGAATGGCAGAATTGAAAACTATTTAACTTCCTAGGCATTTTATGACCTCTGATTTGCTTGCCACATAGTTTTACTGGTGGGTCTGGCACTGGACAATTCTTCGTTAAAATTGCAATGGAGCCCTAATTGCAATATAAGACTCTAATTTAAATATATTTATGAGACCCTTGTTATACTCCAGAAAGCCAGGTCTTGAAGGATAGAACTGGAGCCAATCTTTAGACACTTTAATTAATTTATTTATTTAGAGATACAGCACTGAAACAGGCCCTTCGGCCCACCAAGTCTGTGCCGACCATCAACCACCCATTTATACTAATCCTACACTAATTCCATAATCCTACCACTTCCCTACCTGTCCCTATATTTCCCTACCACCTACCTATAGAACATAGAACAATATCAATTTTACAAGCATTTATTACAGAGATACATTTTATAAACCTGTAACTCCGAAGCCAACCACCACATTTTAATCTGTTCCTATTTATGGGAGCACAAGTGAATCCCCAGTTAAGCATACAATTAAATTAAATTAATATACTATCAACAGATTCCCTTCTCTCTCTTTAAATAAAAAATAGAGTTTATATGTAGAATCAGAATTTCAAAACAAACTAAATCAAAGATCAGCATATTCTGTGTAAAGCATTACATTATGAGACACCCCTCCTCTAGGACTCCTAACAATTTCTTTTTACATGCATTTCATTTTGTAAAACAATCCAACAGTTAATGACTTGCATCAGCCCATTTAATTTTAGAGATTCCTTTCTCTCCAGCATTTGTTTCAAGCCAGCAAGGTCAATCCATAACTTTCTCTCGCTCACACTTTTTGTAGAATGTACATTATCCCACAAGGAATGATTATTTACATAACATTCAATGGGTATATTATCTTCAGTACACCCATGGTACAGAATCTCACTTAAAATATTTGACAAATAGAATCCCATATCCACTGCCTCCACAAGAACCAGTGTTTCAGCAGCCAGTGTACTTTTAACAACCCGCTATTTTCTTTGCTTCCCAAGCTAAAGGACACTATTTCCAATTCCCACCCATCAGAAACAGTTTGAAACTCAAATACGCTCAAATACACATCAGGAAAATTAGCATCTGAAGCACAACTAAAAATGACTAGTTTCATGTTCTTCGGGTTACCTAAGGACAGTTTTAGAAACACTTCTCTCTGAAAATTATTGCATTGCAGAAATGCATCTTTTATGTTGATTGATCTACACTTCCATGAATATGTGGCCAAAAGGGCTAAAATGATTTTTAAGATTACTTTTCCAGCTATGGGAGAATCCATTCTAACATCTGTATCACCCAGTGATTCTTCAAAACCCCAGCAACTAGTCCTGCTTTAGCCTTATAAGTTCCATCTGCAAAAACTTTTTCACTACAAATACACTATGTGGCAAAGCTGGCTGACCCTTATCTGGTACCTCAGAATAAACTCCAAACTCTTTAACTCCCTTTGATTTGTCTCTCTTATCCAATCACCCTCAAGTTTATTGGCAGCCACCAAAACCTCATGTTCATGAGGACTACTGCTTCAGTTCTGTTGTGACACTGTTCTGGAGCCTTTATTTCATGGTCTAATCTATGAAAGCTATGGTCTCTACTTCCACTTTTACATCTGGGAAACTACTACAGTGTGATCTACCTCTTGCACTAACATATGTTCTTTCTCCAGTTTATGATCTTTTTCTGACACAAGAGTCACTTCAGGACTCACTATCACTACTTGCATTGCGCTTTCTTACTCTCCACCCTTTCATCCCATTTTTTCAGTCCATGAACCTTGCTTCTTGTCCATCATCTTGAACATTTAACTAATATTTAAATTTGCCATTAGCTTTTCCAGCACATCCCACAATTGTCGTATGTTCTATTTATTAAACTTCTCTGGAATATATGTCACCCAAATACCCATTCTGGGAAAATGGCCTGTAGATGTGATAGCTCTGTCCTGTGTGTCATAATCACTCACATTACCACTATCCAGCACTTGATCTACCACAGTCTGTTTCTCAGAACCCTCATCACAAAAGACATGAACATTTGAGGTACAATGTGCCTCGTTTACTTCTATCAGCTGCTCAGAGTCTGATATTTTGTCATTAATTCTGATTAATCATGAGGAATGAACCTTAACAGTTTGATTGCCATATTTGAGAAGTACTGTCTCACCATCATGACCTATTACCGTTCCAGGGTCCTTCCATTCCCTATGACCCTCCCTTTTATAATACATCAAATGTCCTGAATTAAACTATGTCTTGCATGGTCTTATATGATACCTCACTACTCTTCAAATTTTCTGCAAGACCTCAGCCCATCTCCCTGCATGTAAAGCATTAAAATATGCAGAAAACATGGGACTAATTGTAGTACCTTTTAGAGCAAGAGAACTGTTGCACAACAAAGAAGGCAATTTGGGATTCCATCCATAGACTAATTGATATTGACAATATCCTCCAACTACCTGGAGTGAATTCTTTTCATGAACTGCCTTTCCAGGGCAGTTGTCAACCTGCAGTCTGGTTGATCAGCTCGAATTTTATGCAGTATTTCATTGATCACCACATGATACCTTTCACAGAGTACAGTGCCGAAAGTAATTTCAGCTGTCGTATTCATGACCATGCTGTTCATATATTCACCAATCTCTGAACACGTCATTGGAAATTCCCCTCCATTATCAGTCAGAAGCTTTACTGATGTCCTGTCCCTATCCATTTCTCCATGGTTTTGTCTATAATAGCCCTTTTGATCTCACTATGTATTATTATAGAAAAACCAAATCTGGTCGCTGGGTCTTTAAAATATAGGATGAAAATATTTTTATCTTTGTCCCATACTTTTACATCCATGGCAACTACCTCATTAAAGTCACGTGCTAATGGAAGGCTTACAATGGCAGCATCCTTCAAACTTTTTACAGATTTCACATTGCTCAGTAATCTTTCCTATTAGCCTATATACGTATTAGACTTGGTATTGTGTAATGTAACAGGATTAATTAATGACCTCAGAGTAAAGCCACCTCTAAGTAGCAGCGACCACAATGTGACTGAATTTTACATCCAGTTTGAAAGAGAGGAGTAGGTCTAAGACTAGTATTTTAAACTTAGAAAAGGGCAACTATGTGGGCATGAAAGCTGAGCTAGCTGAAGTGAACTGGGTTACTAGGCTAGGAGATAGATCAATAGAGAAGCAGTGGCAGATATTTATGGGGATATTTCAGAATACTCAGAATAAGTATATTCCTGTTATAGAGAAAAATTCTAAGGGGAGGATCCACCATCTGTGGTTAACTAAAGAAGTCAAGGAAAGCATCAAACGTAAGGAAAATGCATATAATTGCCCAAAGATGAGTGGCAGGTCAGATGATTGGTCAGAATACAAAGAACAGCAGAGAATGACTAAAAGATTAATTGGGAGAAAGTAATTAGAGTATGAGAGGAAGCTAGTTAGAAATGCAAAAACAGATAGCAAGAGTTTCTACAGGTATTTAAAAGGAAAAGAGTAAGTAAAGTGAGTGTTGGTCCTCTAGAGAGTGAGAATGGGGAATTAATAGTAGATAATAAGGAAATGGCAGATGAAATGAACAAATATTTTGCTTCTGTCTTCACTATACAGGATACAAAAATCATTCCAGTAATAGCTATAAATCAGGAGGTGGAAGGAAGAGAGGAACTTGGTAAAATTACAATCACTAGGGAAGCGGTACTGAGCAAACTGATGGAGCTGCAGGCTGACAAGTCCCCCGAGTCCTGATGAGCTTCATCCTAGGGTCTTAAAAGAGGTGGATAATGAGGTAGTAGATGCATTGGAGTTAATTTTTCAAAATTCGCTGGATTCTGGAAAGTAGCAAATATATCCCGTCTATTCAAGAAGGGGGGGAGGCGGAAAACAGGTAACTTTAGGCCAGTTAGCTTGACGTTTGTCGTGGGGAAGGTGATAGAATCCATTAGTAAGGAGGCTATAAATGGGCAGTTAGAAAAACTTAAGGTAATCGGGAATAGTCAGCACAGTTTTGTGAAAGGGAAATCACGTTTAACCAATTTGTTAGAGTTCTTTGAAGGTGTAACATGCGCTGTGGATAAAAGAGAGCCCGTTGACATATGTACTTGGATTTCCAGAAGGCATTTGGCAAGGTGCCACATAAAAGGTTATCGTGCAAAGTAGGAGCTCGTGGTTTGGGGGTAACATATTAGCATGGATAGAAGATTGGCTGACTGGCAGAAAACAGAGTATGCATAAATGGGTCCTTTTCTGCGTGTCAGGATGTGATTAGTGGAGTCCCGCAGAGGTCTGTGCTGGGACCTCAACTTTTTACAATTTATATCAATGACTTAGATGAGGGGAGCGTTGGCATGGTAGCTAAATTTGCAGATGACAAAGATCGGTAGGAAAGTATGTTGTGAAGATGACATAAGGAGGTTGCAGACTGATATAGATAGGTTGAGTGAGTGGGCAAAAATCTGGCAGATGGAGTATAATGTGATGAAATGTGAAGATGTTCATTTTGGCAGGAAGAATAAAAAAGCAGAGTATTACTTAAATGGAGAACGACTGCAGAATTCTGAGGTGCAGAGGGATCTAGGTGTTCTAGTGCATGAGTCACAAAAAGTTAGTATGCGGGTACAGCAAATCATAAAGAAGGCTAATGGAATGCTATTCTTTATTATGAGAGGAATTGAAAGTAAAAGTAAGGATGTTTTGCTTCAGATATACAGGGTATTGGTGAGACCACATCTCGAATACTGTGTGTAGTTTTGTTCTCCTTATTTCAGGAAGGATGTGAATGTGTTGGAGGTGGTTCAGAGGAGGTTTACTAGATTGGTACCTGGAATGAGCGGGTTTTCTTATGAGGAAAGGTTGGACAGACTGGGCTTATTTTCACAGGACTTTAGAAGAGTGAGGGGACACTTGATTGAAGTATATAAGATCCTAAACGGTCTTGACAAGGTGGATGTGGAAAGGATGTTTCCTCTTGTGGGTGAGCCCAGAACTAGGGGGCACTGTTTTAAAATTAGGGGTCGCCCTTTTAGGACAGAGATGAGGAGAAATTTTATCTCAGAGGGTTGTGCGACTTTGGAACTCTTTGCCTCAGAAGGTGGTGGAGGCGGGGTCATTGAATATTTTTAAGGCAGAGGTAGATAGATTCTTGTTAGGCAAGGGAATCAAGAGTTCTCGGGGGTAGATGGGAGTGTGGAATTCAAAACACAAACAGATCAGCCATGATCTTATTAAATGGCGGAGCAGGCTAGAGGGGCCAACTGGCCTACTTCTGTTCCTAATTCGTATGTTCATATGTATGTTCGTATGTAATGGGTTACTAGGACTGCTGAGGTGCTGCCCTGTGGCAGTTGCTCCATGGAGCACAATCCTGCTGTCCCCTCTCAGGATGACAGTATTCATGTTCCCACCATAGCCGCTCTACCAGTACGTTTGCTGTTGTCTCCCAGCCAGCCAGCCCAGACTGCTGCTGCCCATGCCGAGGTGGTGCTGTCTGAAGTTAGGCCTTCAAAGCCAAGAGCTCGAAGACCTCCTGCATGGTCATCTGCAGTCTCCCCAATTGAAAGTCAGCAAGTTATTGGGGGTCGATGGGAGTGTGGAATTCGAGACACAAACAGATCAGCCATGATCTTATTGAATGGCGGAGCAGGCCCGAGGGGCTGAATGGCCTACTTCGGCTCCTAATTCGTATGTTCATATGTATCTTTACCTGCACCTTTTAACAGGATTTTTAATCTTTAACAACTAGGGTGAGCAAATTGTCTATATAACTTCAGGACAATTTGTTTTTTTTTTCTCCGATTCTTATCACCCGATGCCATTAATACCTGTCTATAGCTCTGAGGAGAAGATCAGGTTTTGTTAAGGGGATATAATAATTTCCTGACCGGGTAAGCTCAGATCAACTGACTTTTCAAAAATACTTGCCTTATCATGTTCCATGTGAAGTTTGATTTGTGTCTTTTTCATAGAATGTTTACTGAACCGCATGGATATCTCACTAGAGATTACACTACACCAGTACTTATAAAATGGCTTACTCAAGCTATTTTATATGGAATTACAACTCTCTTTGGTGACCTCAATGTGCTGTCATTGCCAAACCTAAAGCAAATAGTACTTTTATATTCCTTAATCTTGCATTGATCCTCACTACTTAGTGCATCAAGATAACAATTTAACTAATCTGTCCCACAAACTGTTGAAGTACAAGCACTATCTAGTACTGCACAGTTAAAGGAGTCCCCACCTAAAACATTCATCACAGACTAAAACTCCTTGCAACCAGTATAATTTGTTTGGATTCATTATTATCTTCATCCTCTTCCTTAGAATTAATCTATGGACTCTATTAGAAGGTCTAAACCTTCATCACTATCCAACTGATGGGCAGCCATTTCACAAAATACTTTACTTCTGATTTTACTTCTTGCAGGAAGTGAAAACACCAAGGCCATACCTTATTTTCTCTTTGGTAGGGATGTAACCTGTATCAACATATCCATTTCATCATGTGTTATTTTGAGAACCCTATTTTTTCACTTTGGGCAGTTCACCACATAATGATACTTCACGTCAGATCTGAAGCCCCTGTTAACTGTTCCTTGGACATTCCTGAGATACATTTGCTTAATATTTTTGTTCCAATTTTGGCTTCTATAATAGGGAGATCTGCTACTGGTGATTTCACCACCATTCTGATGATCTTTAATCTTCCAGTTGTATTGATACCTGTGTATGGTATCTGGACTATTTCAAAATCTGGCAACCATTGAGTCCTCTATTCTTTGTGTCAACATGAAATGTCTCATTTGTTCCATAAAGGGCTGAAGGAAATGACTGTTACCCCAGGATTTTTTCAAGGCAGCAGACATCTGATCCAACAAGCTCTCCTTCTCTAAGAATAGAACACTAGTTAAAACCGGTTGCCTGTACATATGAGATACCTTAGCACAATCCAGTAATTTAAACACTAATACCAATCCAGGGATCTCCAAAGTGAATTTTGTCAATCTTTTATACAATCTGTTAAAGTCCATGATATATTCTTCTATGGAATGACCATCTGTTTTCTGAAATCTTTAAATTCTAACCATGCCTCATAGACATTTAACAGATCATCTTTCTTGTAAATTTCATCCAAGAACTCTAATAGAAGGTCCAAACCGTCATCATTTTCCAAATGACAGGCATCCATCTCACAAAATACTTTTTTTCTGATTGTACTTCTTGTAGGAAGTGACAACGCCAAGACCATGCCTTGTTTTCCCTTTGGTATCTAACTCGTGTCAACATATCCACTTCATTCTTCCACTGGCCATATTGTTCAGATTCCAAGAACATCGGAGCGTAATCATACCCTGACAATTTACACTTGCTTTCTGCCATTTTCCACAATGGCCACTAGGATTTTAGTTTTCCGTCTGAAAAAAAATTCTTAGTTTCCGACCTTTACCTTTAGGCAACCATCCTCTGCTATACACCAGAAAGCCAGGTTGTGAAGGTTAGATCTGGAGCTAATCTTTGCACTTTTATAAGCATTGATTTACAAACATGCACCTCCTAACCCAACCACCACAGTTTCAGTCTGTTCCTATTTATGGGAGCACAAATGAATCCGTAGTTAATACCCACCATCTGCATGCAATTAAATACAATTAATGTACAATTAACAACCCCTACCTGCCTGTGGCGGGTGCCTCAGCCACCTCCAAAAGGTGCATGGTTAAAATGTCACAGGTGGTACCATTATTTTAACCACTGCCCAATTCCTTGCCATCGAGTGGGCAGGGTTAAATTTCAATGTAATTTAATTACATTGATGCAAATGTAGCGGAATTTCAACTCAATGTCTTTTTATTTTAGAGTATGTTTAATGGACTTTTTCTGTGTTTTAGTGAAGTTTGTACAATATTGCAGACACATTGTTAATCACTACCAACCGTACCTTTTTCAAGCAGTCGGAGCACACTTGAATCTCTTCCCCTGTCATCCTTCAGCACAATTTCATATACACCAGCGTCCTTCTTTGAAAACTGTTGGCACATTTTGAGTCAGAATATTGGAACAATTGTATCTGTTTATGCTCAACTCTCAGAAGCCATTTGGAAGAGTGGGCTATATTTTCTGAACTCATGTTCCACATGAATGATTACAATGCTCATACTGGATTCCTCTGTGTGCTTTTCAGTGCATTAACTTTTTTGAGGAATTTTATATGAGTGTGTTAAACATTCCTATTGAATCACATTGGTTGGAAAACACAGCCCAGTGACATTTTGTAGTGCAACAAATTACTGTATTGGCATTTTGGGGTTCACACTTTGATTTTATGTCACTATACAAGACTAAGACTCACTCTGTTTTTTTACCACTCTCCTGTTCTATCCATAGCCCACACATCTGCAGTCAAAAAGAAGGACCAGTGATCTGATTCCACTGCCATTGCTGTTCATGACCAGTCATGAGGGGGCAAACAAAAGCAGTCTTGAGCACCTGCTGATTTTCTCTTCCTCACTTTGGGAAAGGGTCTGGTCTCCAATCAGCATGTCCTCACAGTGATGCAATAATCACTATGAATTCAATGATATGGGACTATGAGAACAAATCAATGAAGTAAAAATGAAGCACTTTTGCTGTATAATATACCGTGTTATTGGCTTCTGTCCATGATACATATGGAGGCAAAAACCAGGCTCACCTATGCAAAGTAGCCCAGCTAGTTTTGATACAATAGACGGCCTGGGGTTAATTTTTACTCCCTGGAGGAATGCAGCCTTTTGAGTGCCCCGTCCATCTGGGAGCAGTAACAGGAAGGCTCAGCTGATTTTAAATGGCTGGGTGTCATTCGCATGCTGCTTGCTGACTTCCCAACCAAAATGACTGGGGGTTGGCAGAAATAGCTGTCCAGCTGTTAAAACCAGGCAGCTGCCACTGAAGACCCAAAGGAGTAGGTCTTTGGCATAAGATATCGGCAGGCTCAGGGATGGGAGGTCGATACCTGGGATAGGGGATTTTCTCCTGACATACAAGGAAACTTAATAAAAAAAACTTACATTTTCCTGATCCTCTCCTGGTCCTGAATCCAGACCCTGGCAAATTTGCCCTGGTGAGGAAGCCATCATTGCTCCCCCATTGGGTAAAAATAGATGTTGGGCCAGTTTATGTAATTTGAACGCAATCTACATATTTAGAGAGCTGGAGCAGCTGTCTGTGCTGCCTGCAATTTAAACTTGCAGTTTCTCAGATTAGGTTGGGAATGGAATGGGTAAATCCCCATTTCCATTTTAATTGCCCTTCCCCCCACTTAGATTCCATCAGGTGATGGTAGTTAGGAATAACTCCTATAGCTTCAGTGGATTCCCTCAGTTACTCCCAACAGGAGACTGGTGAAGCCACGAGTGAAATGGCATAAATGACTGAAAACAGCCAGTTATGGTTTACCTTGGGGGTTCCTGCAGGGGTTACAGCCAGAGACCAGGAAAACCTCAATGGAATTAAAGGGCCAATACTTGGTCAGCTATCAGAGGGAGAGGCCAAACCATTCAATTCAAATAGAAGCATTTGTTGGTTCTATATGTATTCATGTTTTATTAGTAGTTCTTTCCCAGGTAACTGCTGTGTGAGGGAGATGAAGAACAAATGGCACCTCAAAACTGTTCTGATGAGCAGCTTAAAAGACCATTTCTAACTGTTAATCAGCCACCTTTTGGACTGCCAATTAAAACCTTTCAGGGGTCTTCTGGGCAGTGATCTTGGCCTGGAGAATCAAGTTGGCCCCATTTCTACCTATCCATTGACAGGAAAGCTAGTAACTTGTTGACATTCAGATTGCCTGGTGCAAAGAAGCCAGGAATTACAAGAAATCCAGCAGGGTTAAGCCATCCCATCAGCTCCGTTCCCCTCCTTTTGGCATCATGACCTTCTAAGGGGTGGACAGAACCTCTGCCCACGCTAGGTCCCAGCCGGAATTAGCCTCAGCAACTCTTCTGCATGGAGACCCAATCTTTCCAGGTCCCACCCAATTTTTGGTCCCAGCTGAGTCTTTCTCACTATTTTTACTGCTACATCGTGCCCTAGGTCTTAGTTTCAATCTCTTACAGGTGAAGGTTTCTATTCTAGATTGGGTTAAACTGAGGAGCGATATTACTATTTATTTGCTTAAACAATATACAGCATCAATGTCTTCTACTGACAGACATATAGAATCTTAGTTGCAGTGATGTAGTTAAACTTTATTTCTGTACCTGTTGAACTAGCAAAGTACACACACCATCCTTGAAGTCATGCTTCTCATCAAACATTATCTCTCTATCATCTTTGTACCAGATGATTGATGTCTCTTTTTTAATATTAGCCACCTAAGTGGAAAGAAAAGAGAAGTTAATATCACAGGTTGGTTTGGTTCTTCCTTTATTCTGAAATATTTCATGAAATGGCATTAGACTTCTCTATTTGTTTTTGTTCCCTTATCCAAATTTCTAATCAAACAACTTTTTTTTCATTAGCCCTTGATGCCCCTGTTAGGTTATGGTTCTATTAGCACTAGTTGATCTCCAGTACTCATATTGCATTATGGTTCTATAAACATCAATTGATCTCCAGTAACCATGCGAGTTCCCATTCAATATGTATGAGCCTTGGCAGTGCGCGGCTGAAATTACATGGTCATTTCGGTGGACTCCCATTGGAATTATTTTTTTTCAGGGCAGAGCCTCTGCTTATCCCAAATAAGGCCACTGGCATGGAACTAATGGCAGGGATTCCCTACACTGGGAGTTCCGTTCCCAGATCCTCAACCTTTCAGAGGCTTTACTCATTTTCAGAGGCCAGTAAGTTGAGAAAGAAGAGGCACACTGGCCTCAGGACTGGCAGGAGTGCAATGCATCTTGGGTTCCAGGCCTGAGTCATGACCTGAACTCTTGAACAAAGGTAATTAATTTTGCTTTAATTGCTTTAAGTGGCCCATTTTAAAGGACATCTTCTTTCTTGGAGGGGTGGGGGCAGAAGGATAATAGCAGGCTTTCTGGCCAGTGTGGGCTGGCAGGTACCCAAAATACATCCCTGGTAGCAAGCTTTATGGCGGGCAGCCATAAAGGCAGGACTAAAGTGTGGCGAGTCGAAGAGACTTAGCAGTTGGCAGGAAAAAAGACAGAAGCGCAAGGGGAGAGCCAACTGTGTAACAGCCCCGACAAACAAATTTTTCTGCAGCACCTGTGGAAGAGTCTGTCACTCTAGAATTGGCCTTTATAGCCACTCCAGGCGCTGCTCCACAAACCACTGACCACCTCCAGGTGCTTACCCATTGTCTCTCGAGACAAGGAGGCCAAAGAGAAGAGAGAGAGCAAGCTTGCCTGCCATACTTATATTACAGAACTTCCCACTGACCCCGCATACTCTGACAGGGCCAACACTGATGGTTTCTGGTGGACATAGTCCCAGCTCGAATGTCAGGATACAGGCTGATCCAGTTTTGGGACTTGACTGTCAGCAGGTTATGAAACAATGGAGAGCATGACAGCCAAGCCAGGTTCTATCCTTACCCAACATCCAATATGTATGGACACTTTTTTTATGGTCAGTGGAAATATTTAGGAGCATATTTTCCCCCTCTGTTTTTCAGTATTGCAGGTTATTAATGAAACTTCTCATGGATATCACAATAAAACCTTACTGTTAACAGACCTCACAGCGAGTAAATCAGCTCTGATGAAAGGCCACTGACCTGAAACGTTGGACTGAATTTTCCCAATCCTGCAGAGGCAGATAGCCAATTAGGATAATTAAGTGCCCACTTGTGACAAATGTTTCCCATTGTGGGGGAACCTAGAACTAGGCACATGGTTTTAGAATAAGGGATCACCTATTTATGATGGAGTTGAGGAAGAATTTCTTCTCTCAGAGGGTCACAAATCTTTGGAATTCTCTGGCCCCAGAGAGCTGTGGGTGCTGAGTCATTGAAAAAATTCAAGGCTGAGACAGACAGATTTTTGAACTATAGGGGATTCAAGAGTTTTGGGGAACAGGCAGGAAAGTGGAGTTGAGGCCAAGATCAGATCAGCTACGATGCTGAACTGTGGAGCAGGCTCAACAGGCAGTGTGGCCTACTCCTGCTCCTATTCCTTATGTTCTTATGAAGCTGCCCAAAGAGGCAGCTGATGCAGAAGGAAAACTAAGAAAGCTAAACAAATGTGTCTATGGCCTGAATGATGCTTCCGGGGTGTGATATTTTTCGGGAGAAAAAGCAAGTCCTACAATTTTTTATTGGTATCATAAAGGAAAACTTTCAGGCATCTTCATGATGCATGTTGATGATTTCGTATGGGCTGGAATTTATGAAATGTGTTATTAATAAGAATAGAGTAAAAGTTGGGAGTCAGGCTTGAGGGGCTTTTAAATTTATTGTTTTAGGTATTAAGCTAAGTACGTCTGGAATAACTTTAAATCAACAATCCTACTTAGAAATGTTACTCACATCCCAGTTAATCATACTATGTCATCACAGAAAGATGATGCTATACCTAAATAAGAGACAGAGCAATTGCAAAGCTTGATTGGTCAGTTGAACTGGTTGAGCACTCAAACTAGACCAGAAGCTAGTTTTGTTCTGTTGGAGTTAAGTATTATGATGAAACACCTTAAAGTAGAGAATGTTTTAAGGGCAAATAAAACATTAAGAAAGATAATCTGGATAAAGGCATACTGAAGTTCCAATCCTTAGATGATCCAAAGAACGTGAAGCTTGTCATTTTTAGTGATGCTTCACATGCTAATATTACTGATGGGTATTCTAGTGCAACTGGTTTCTGATTGGTGAGAGATGGGTGAGAATGGGAAACATTGTCCTTTACTTTGGGAAACTAAGAAAATAAAAGGGGTTGTTAAAAGTACTTCAGCTGCTGAAACATTGGCTCTTGTGGAGACAGTGACTATGGGATTCTATTTGTCAAATATTTGAAGTGAGATTCTGTACAATGGGTGCCCTAAAGGTAATATACCCATTGAATATCATATAATCATTCCTGTGGGATAATGTACATTCTATGAAAAGTGAGTGAGAGAAGGTTACAGATTAACCTTGCTGGCTTGAAACAAAATGCTGGAGAGAAAGGAATATCGAAAATGAAATGGGTGAATGCAAGTCATCAACTGTCAGATTGTTTTACGAAAAGAAATGCCTATGCAAAAAAATTATCAGCAGTCCTAGAGAAGAGGCATCTCATAATGTAATGCTTTGTGCAGAATATGGAGGTCTTTGATTTAATTTGTTTTAAAATTTTGCTTGTACATATGAACTCTTTTTTATTTAAAGAAGGAGAAGGGAATCTGTTAATAGTATATTAATTGTATTTTCAATTATATTAGGAAAATGTGGGTGGGCAGGAGCAATGTGAGACTCTTGAATACTGGTAACAATTATATTGTCGAAGAAAATAAGGAAACAATGGACATTTTGAATAATTGTTTTGCATCAGTATTTACAGTAGAGGAAGAGGTCAGCATGTTAGAAATCCCAAGCAAACTAATATTGGATCAGGGACAGGGAATTATCAAAATTAATGTAAGCAAAATAACAGTAATGAAGAAAATAATGGCACTAAAGAGTGACAAATCCCCGTGACCAGATTATTTCCATTCCAGGGTTTTAAAGGAAGTAGTTGAGAATATTGCAGATGCTCTAACTATAATCTTCCCATGTTCTCTCGATTCCGGAACCATTCCTTTGGATTGGAAAATTGTGCATGCCACTCAGCTAGTTAAGAAAGGTGAGAGAGAAAAAACAGGGAATTATAGACCAGTTAGCCTAATGTCTATTGTTGGGAAATTACAAGATTAAGGATAGGATGACTGAACACTTTAAAAATTTGTACCTGATCAGAGAGAGCCAGCATGGATTTACAAAGGGTAGGTCATGCCTGATGAAGATGATTGAATTTTTTGAAGAGGTGACTAAAGTAGTGAACAGGGGAATGTGTACGGATGTTATTATTTATATGGACTTACAGATGGCATTTGATGAAGTCCCTCATAAGAGACTGAGTTAAAGTTGATGCTCGTGGAATTGAAGGAAAATTATCAACATGGTTAAGAAATTGGTAGGAGACAAGGAGTAGGGATAATGGGCAGATACTCTAATTGGCAGGATGTGACTGACGTTGTTCTGCAAGGATCCGTGTGGGGACCTCAACTATTCATTGCATTTACTGACGATTTAGATGATGGAACCAGAAAACCACATATCCAATTTGCCAACGACACATAGACAAAGATAGGCAGCATTGCAAGCAGTGTAGATTTTTGATTTTTTTGATTTAGATTTAGAGATACAGCACTGAAACAGGCCCTTCGGCCCACCGAGTCTGTGCCGACCATTAACCACCCATTTATACTAATCTTACACTAATCCCATATTCCTACCACATCCTCACCTGTCCCTATATTCCCCGACCACCTACCTATATTAGGGGCAATTTATAATGGCCAATTTACCTATCAACCTGCAAGTCTTTTGGCTGTGGGAGGAAACCGGAGCACCCGGAGGAATCCCACGCAGACACAGGGAGAACTTGCAAACTCCACACAGGCAGTACCCAGAATTGAACCCGGGTCGCTGGAGCTGTGGGGCTGCGGTGCTAACCACTGCGCCACTGTGCCGCCCTGAAAGTATAAAATTACAAAGGGACGTAAATGGGATGAAAGGGAAAGTGGCAGCATGGGTATGAAGTTGGCTGAGTGACAGGAAACAGAGTTGTGGTAAATGGTTGTGTTTCAGACTGGAGGAATCTATACAGTAGGGTTCCCCAGGGGTTGGTATTAGGACCATTACTTCTTCTTTCATGGCTTAGACTTGGATGTGAAGGGCACAATTTCAAAATTTACAGATGACACAAAACTTGGAAGTATTGTCAACTGTGAGGACAATGGTGATAGACCTCAAGAGGACATAGACAGGCTGGTAAAATGGGCGGACATGTGGCAAATGAAATTTAATGCAAAGAAATGTGAAGTGGTACATGTCTTTAGTAAGAATGAGGAGAGGCAATATAAAATAAAGGGCACAATCCTAAAGGAGATGCAGGATCAGAGAGACCTAGGGGTATATGTACACTGATCATTGAAGGTGGCAGGGCAGGTTGAGAAAGTGGTTAAAACGACATATGGGATCCAGGGCTTTATAAATAAAGGTAAAGAGTACAAAAGCAAGGAAGTTAAGGAACTCGCCGTGCACAAGGGTGGTGGAAGCAGAGACAATCAATGACTTCAAGAGGAAGTTGGATGTCACCTGGAAGAATTGCAGGGCTACAGGGATCGGGCTGGGGAGTGGGACTGACTGCATAGCTCCATGGAGAGCCAACCTGAACTCGATGGGCTGAATGGTCCCCTTCTGTGCCGGAAGTGACTCTATGATGAACCGTTATAGAATTCTGGTTTGGCCTCAACTGGAATATTGTGTCCAATTCTGGGCACCACACTTTGGGTAGGATGTGAAGGCTTCAGAAAGGATCCAGAAATGATTTGTTAGAATGGCTTCTGGGATGAGAGACTTCAGTTATGTTTTTTAGCTTGGAGAAGCTGGGGTTCTCCTTAGAGAAGGTTGAGAGGAGATTTGATAGTGGTGTTCAAAATCATGAGGGGTCTAGACAGAGTAGATAGAGAGAAACTATTCTCATTAGCAGAAGCGTCGAGAACCAGAGGACACCAATTTATGGTGATTGGCAAAAGAACCAAAGATGATACAAGGAAAAACCTTTTAGGTACTAAGTGGTTAGGATCTGGAATGCACTACATGAAAGTATGGTAGAGGCAGATATAATCAGGGCTTTGAAAAGAGAATTGGACGACTGGATTAAGTAACAGAGAAGGTTGATGAAGGGACTGTGATGGATGTTGTCCATAAGGACTTTAAGAAAGCATTTGCTCAAGTACCACATAAAAGGCTAGTTCACAAAACTGAGGTTCAAGGAATAGGAAGGTCAGTGTCCTATTAGATAAAAAATTCACTTAAGTACAGAAAACAGCGAGTTGTGGTAAATGGTTATTTTTCAGACTGCTGGATGATAGACAGTGGTGTTTCCCAAGGGTCAGTGCTCGGACCACTAATTTTTTGATATATATAAATGACTTGGATCTTGGAATACAGAGTAAAATTTCAAAATTTGTCCATGATACCAAACTTGGAGGAGTGGTAAACAGTGAGGATAATATGAACCGCCTGCACCAGGACATAGATAGGCTAGCAGAATGGGCAGACAAGTGTCAAATGGAATTTAATGCAGACAAGTCATAGAGTCATAGAGTCATTTACGGCTCAGAAGGAGGCCATATGGCCCATCGAATCTACGCCAGCTCTCCATGGATCGATGCTGTCAGTCCCACTCCTTGGCCCGATCCCCGTAGCCCAGCAAGTTCATTTCTCTCATCCAACTTCCTCTTGAAGTCAGTGATTGTCTCCCCTTCCACCACCCATGTGGGCAGCGAGTTCCAGGTCATTACCACCCGCTGTGTAAAAAAGTACTTCCTCATATTCCCCCTGCATCTTTTGCTCAAAAATTTCAATCTACGAGGTGCATTTTGGCAGAAGGGATGGGGTGAGGCAATATAGACTTAATGGCACAGTTCTAAAGAGTGTGCAGGAACAGAGGGATCTGGGGGTGCATGTGCATCGATCTTTGAAGGTGGCAGGACATATTGAGAGAGTGGTTAGTAAAGCACATGGGATCTTGGGTTTCATAAATAGAGGCATTGAGTACAACAGCAAAGAAGTTATGCTGAACCTTTATAAAGCTCTGGTTAAGCCCCAACTCGAGTATTGTGCCAGTTCTGATCATTAGGAAGGATGTGAGGGTCCTTGAGAGGGTGCAGAGGAGATTTACCAGAATGGTTCCCTGGATGGGGGATTTAAGTTACAAGGTTAGGTTGGGAAAGCTGGGTTTGTTGTCTTTGGAGCAAAGGAAATTGAGGAGAGATTTGATGGAGGTGTACAAGGACAGATAAGTTAGACAAGGAAAGACTGTTCCCATTAACTGATGGTACAAGGAGTAAGGGACACAGATTGAAGGTTGTGACGGGAAAGAGATGCGGGGGAATATGAGGAAGAACTTTTTTACGCAGCGGGTGGCAATGACCTGGAACTCTCTGCCTACGAGGGTGGTGGAAGCGGAGACAATCAATGATTTCAGAAGGAAATTGGATGCGTACTTGAAGAAAATAAACTTGCAGGGCTATGGGGATCAAGCCGGGGAGTGGGACTGACTGGATTGCACGTGGAGAGCCGGTATGGACTTGATGGGCGGACTGGCCTACTTCTATGCCATTAATGACTCTATGACCTGAAGAGAAAGCATTTGCAGTGCTACAGGGAAAGGGTGGGGGAGTGGGACTAGCCTAGTTGCGTGTGTGGGGAACCAGCACACACAGTATGGGACGAATGGCCTCCTTCTGTGCTGTAACCATTCTGATTCTATGCCATTTTGTTGATAGATTAAGTGAAAGGACAAAACTGTGGCAAATGAATTTCAATGTAGGATAGAACAGGGTATTTCCCAAATGGTGAAAAGTCAGAAACAGTGGAGGTACCGAGAAACTTTAGGGTCCAGGTACACCAATCTTTAAAATCATCAATAAGTACAGAAAATAATCGAAAAGGCTAATGGAATGCTGGCCTTTATATCTAGGGGACTAGAATACAAGGGGGTTTATTTCATGCTTCAGCTATACAAAGCTCTGGTTAGACCACACCTGGAGTACTGTGAGCAGTTCTGGGCACCACACCTTCGGAACGATATAATGGCCTCAGATGGAGTGCAGCATAGGTTTACCAGAATGATACCTGGATACCAAGGATTAAATTATGGGGAGAACTTACATAAATGAGGATTGTATTCTCTGAAATTTAATCTAAATTCTCAAGGTATTATGGGGATCAGATAGGGTAGATAGAGAGAAACTATTTCCGCTGTTTGGGAAGTCTAGAACTAGGAGACGTGGTCTAAAAATGAGAGCTAGATCTTTCAGGAATGAAATTAAAAAACACTTTTACATACAAAGAAGAGTGGTAAAAGTTTGCAACTTTCTTACACAATTGATGCCAGGTCAATTGTTAACCCAAGTTATTCAGGGTTATGGGGCAAAGGCAGGTATATGGACTGAGGTTGCAGATCAGCCATGATCTCATTGAATGGTGAAACAAGCTCAAGGGGTTAAATAGCTTCCTCCTGTTTCTATGTGACCTAGTTGCAAAGCAATGAGCATGCTTTCTAACAGCTGGAGGATGCTTGTGCACACAGCCTTTATTTGCCCATCCTGATTATACCCAGGAGTTCAAAATTCATGTAGATGGCTCCAAAAGGGAGATTGGAGTTATCCTCACAGGTGAAAAACCAAAATGTAGGGCACCCCATTGTTTACTGAAGTTAAAAGTCGAGTGTCCTGGTTCCGGAGTACGTGGTGCAAAGTCCCGAACCTTGGACATTCCACTCAGTTTAATCAAATGATGGGCCATTCAAAATGCAAATAAAATGACTTTGTTGCAGTTAAATCAGAAAATTCAAATTTCCTGTGCTCTAGGGAGCTGTGGGGATTAATGTGCACTTCCCTGAGGCATGGGAAATTTGATTCAATGATAAACTACAAATGCAAACAAACAGGCATCCTGCTGCTTGAGTTGAAACTACTGAAGCCTTGATAATTCCCTTAGTGTTCCACACTTTCCATATTATCGCATGCTGTGAAGCATAGATGTTCCTCTTGGCAGGATCACTGGCACTTATGTTAATGTCATGGGCTTTGCATCTAGATGTTTAACACATCACTGACTCTATCTCTAGGATTCTGCCTCAATGGAATTTTTAGGTGCACTCCTAGATGTTTAGCCTATGTTAGGAGCTTGCCATGGGAGGTAGGGGGTTGGTGGGGGGGGGGGGGGGACATGATTATTGCTGGAGGGGATAAGGGCTTGCAGTGGCTTGAAGGTGCAGATGAGCAATATTACCATGGATAAAATAACAATTTTAACTAAGCTGGTTTAGCACCAGAGTCTGGCAGGGTACATTTCTGCTTTTCAGAAGGAGGATTAAGGAAATTGTTGAGGTCCTAAAAGTTCTATTTTAGGGCTCTATTGTGTATGGACATGTCCCAAAGAAATGTAGCACCCATTTTTTAAATGAAAGGCAGAGATAATCTGGGTAATTACAGGCCAGTTCATTTAACTATGGTAGGGAAATTACCATATATCTAGAAAAAGAGAAAATAGTTGGAGGTAGCCAACACGAATTTCAAAAGGCATGATTGTGCTTGACAAATCTCATACAATTCTTTGAGTCATTAACACACATGGTAGATGGGGAAACCATCTTCAGCTGCTTCATCAATGACCTTCCTTCAATCATAAGGTCAGAAGTGGGGATGTTCGCAGATGATTGCACAATGTTCCGCACCATTCATGATTCCTCAGATACTGAAGCAGTTCGTGTAGAAATACAGCAAGACCTGAACAATATCCAGGCTTGGGCTGATAAGTGGCAAGTAACATTTGCGCCACACAAGTGCCAGTCAATGACCATCTCCAACAAGAGAGAATCTAACCATCTCCCCTTGACATTCAACAGCATTACTATCGCTGAATCCCCCACTATCAACATCCTAGGGGTTACCATTGACCAGAAACTGAACTGGAGTAGCCATATAAATACCGTGGCTACAAGAGCAGGTCAGAGGCTAGGAATCCTGAGGCGAGTAACTCACCTCCTGACTCCCCAAAGCCTGTCCACCATCTACAAGGCACAAGTCAGGGGTGTGATGGAATACTCTCCACTTGCCTGGATGGGTGCAGCTCCAACAACACTCAACAAGCTCGACACCATCCAGGACAAAACAGCCTGCTTGATTGGCACCCCATCTACAAACATTCACTCCCTCCACCACCGATGCACAGTGGCAGCAGTGTGTACCATCTACAGGATGCACTGCAGTAATGCACCAAGGCTCCTTAGACAGCACCTTCCAAACCCGCGACCTCTACCAACTAGAAGGACAAGGGCAGCAAATACATGGGAACACCACCACCTGCAAGTTCCCCTCCAAGTCACACACCATCCTGACTTGGAACTATATCACCATTCCTTCACTGTCGCTGGGTCAAAATCCTGGAACTCCCTTCCTAACAGCACTGTAGGTATACCTACCCCAAATGGACTGCAGCGCTTCAAGAAGGCAGCTCACCACCTCCTTCTCAAGGGCAATTAGGGATGGGCA